>NC_133459.1:4915000-5515000 GCF_048565385.1 Saimiri boliviensis
CACACTTGTGCGTGGCTGGTCACATCTATAAAAGATGAGCCTTTTCTGGGAAAGTGAAAAGACAGAGAAGCCTCCTGACAGGGAAGGAGACCAGGAGCCAGAAGAGCAGGTGTTATGGCAAGGCTGACTTCCCGGAGGGCAAGACCGCGGCCCGGGACGCAGCTTCACCTGCCCTCATGCAGATGGCGCCCATGTCCAGGAGGCAGCTGCGGTCAGTGACTCCACAGGAGGCATCCCCAGACCTGGGGCCAGAGACTTCCTTGCACCTGTGCCTGATGTGACACCAGGGTGGGGCACAGGCTAGTCCCAGCTCCTTCGGCCCCCATTGCTCACCCCTGCCTGTTAACACATCTACACAGTCCTCCCTCATTATCATCCCATTTTACAGATGGAGAAACCAACACTGGGAGGGTTGAGAGAATTGCCCAAGGTCATTGACAAGCCCATGGCAGTGTTAGGGCACCAGCCCGTGCCAACTCCAAAGCCCAGATTGGAACCACTCACTGGACCTCACCTACTTCCCAGGAAGCCAGACTGATTGCCTCGGGTCACCCAAAGAGGGTGGAATAATGTCGTCCACCAGCTCCCTACAAAGATAGGGACTTGTGCAGTCGGCACTGGCAGATTTCAGCCTCAAGAGAGATCCCCTCTCCAGCCTCAAAGTACTAACATTGGATCGAGACTTCTCACTAAAGGAAGGTCCAAGCCAGCCCACATTTTCCTACTGCAGAATCTACAGTAAAGAGACAGATAAGGCCTTTTGCAAGAACTGGAAGTAGGTTTCCAGGTACCCCTTGGACTTATAATTCAGCCCTTGTAAGTATGACCCTGGAGATTAAAGCAAAGAAGAACTGGCTCCCTGGACCCCTGAGGTTAAGCGCTGAGGCGAATTCTGTATAATGATGCGGCTGGCAGCCACAGTGAGCATTTATTTATCATGCACTCACGGGGCATCTGCTTCCAGGTCACAGTGGCGCTGGCGTTGCCTGGTCCAGGTGGGGTGGCTCTTGCATCTGCAGCAGGGTGGACTGGGGCATGCACGTCCCATGACCATGGCAGAGGTTCTGGGGCATGTCCCCTGTGACTGAGACATCTGCCTACTTCCTGAAGCCAAAGCAAGTCACATGGCTGCACAGGAGGACAAGGCCAGGAGTTCGCCCCTTCAACGTGTGTGTGTGTATATGTCTCTTTTTGCATGTGTGTATGTGTGTGTTTGTATGTTTATATATGTGTATGTGTGTAGGTATGTGTGTATGTCTACGTGTATATGTGGAGGTCTGTATGTGTGTACATGTGTAGGTGCGTGTGTGTGTATGTGTGTAGGGTTATGTGTATGTAGTTATGTGTATATGTATGTGTGTAGGGGATCTGTGTATGTACGTACATGTGTGTAGGTTGTGTGTGCGCGTGTGTAGGTGTGTGTACGTGTGTAGATGTGTGTGTAAGTATAGGTATGTGCATATGTGTAAATATGTGTGTGTACAAGTGTGTAGGTGTGTGTGCATGTGTGTATGTATGTGAGTAGGTATGTATATAGGTCTGTGTGCATTTGCGTAGGTATGTGTGTGTATGTGTGTGTGTGTGTGTGTGTGTGAGTAGGTATGTGCGCGCATGTGTGTGTGTGTTGAGAGGCAGCAAAGTCACTTAGCAAAGGACATGGATGCTGGGAGAAGTGAAGCTTTGGGGTCAGTAACTCCACCCCTCACCCTCATGCCCTCCCTGTGCAAGTCAGGTGCCAGCTCCATCAACCAGAACATCTGGGTAACCATAACAGGTTGTCCCCCACCAGGTCTGATCAGAAAGTGTCTTCTATTATTTTGTATCTCTGTCCTTGACTCCAGGACTCAGTCCTGACCTTTCTTGTAGTTTCTTGGCTTAAGCCGCTCATTCGTTTCCTTCTCTCAACTGGGTGCACTGACTTCTTTCCATCTGTGCAAACAGCTCAAGTGGCTCTGACAGGGTGCAGAGTCCGTCTTTGATGCTGAGGTCGAGGGAATCGGGGACGGAGCCACCAAAGCTCCTACTCAGCCCTCCCAGGGCACATTTGCCCCCCAAATAATAGTCATTGACCATTAGCTCCAACAGAGAAATTGTGGTCCAAGGCCCCCCATTCTGCAGATGAGGAAACTGAGGCCCCAAGAGAGGCCCTCGCCTTGGTTGGCTGTGCCCAGAGAGTTTTGCTTCATTTGTCCATTTTGTCTGGGGCTGCTCCTCCTTGTGTGCCCTTGCCTAGAATCATGTATGGGTCAACCTTTTCCAAAAAACTGCCAACACTGGCGGGGTGCAGTGACTCAGGCCTGTAATCCCAGCCCTTTGGGAGGCTAAGGCAGGAGGATGACTTGAGCCCAGGAGTTGGAGACCAGCCGTGGCTGCAGAGTAAGGCCTCGTCTCTATAAAAAAATACCAAAATTAGTCAGGCTCGGTGGTGCATCTCTGTGGTCCCAGCTACTTGGGAGGCTGAGGTGGGAGGATCTCTTGAACCCCATAGGTTGGGGCTGCAGTGAGCTATGATCATGCCACTGCACTCCAGCCTGGGGAACAGAGTAAGACCCTGTCTCACAAAAGAAAGGGAGGCATGCGGCAGCATGCGGATGGAACTGCCAGCCCTAAATCTTATGGCCCAGGCTTACTCCAGGAGCCAGAGTCCCAAAAAGGGACCCTGTGGACCTTCCACCAGTCCCTGAAAGAGCCTCACCAGCGACACCTTCCTGGGGCTGTGGCTTTAATGACAGTCCAAGGCCCCCAGGATTCCTTTCTGTGTTCAGATAAACTCGGCTTCCTGTCCTCTCGCCAACGCTGCATTCAGAGCCCAAACTGGCAACATATTTGGCCTTTCTAGAAAAGCTGCAGTGGAGAAAACACTCCCACTGGGAGGTCATGGGGGAACTAGATATTCACACAGCCTCAGAGAACCTTCCCTGTGATTCCTGGTTAATCATGAAACAAGAGTTTTCGTGTCTGCCCTGGCAGACACCACCTTAACCAATTGGCCAGACCCGATTTTGCCCTCGATGGACAAACTCACTTGTTCGCCCCTGCCTGGATGCATGAGAAGGACAAGATCGCCCCAAAAAGGTTCAGACAAATTGAATCCCAAAGCTGCAATCAGACAAATCCAAACTGAGGGGCTGTCTGCAGGACAGATGACCTGAACTTTCAAAAAGGTCAATGTCATAAAAAACAAAAATGAAAAAAAATGGAGGATTGCTTCTAGACTGAGAGAGATGAGAGAGAATAACCAATGCCACTGTGAGCCTTGAATGGATCTCAGATTTTTGTAAAGCTCTAAGAGTTACTTTGGAATAATTGGGAACACCGAATAGAGGATCAGGTGATACTGAACTAAGTATCTTAGGGGCAATGCTGGTGGTGTGGTTTAGACAAAATTCTCAGATGAGTACTGCGTATTCAGGGGTGGGGCTCGGGATTGCAACACACTTTCAAACAGTTCAGAGAAAAGTGTGTGTGTGTGTGTGTGTCCATGTGCATATGCATGCGTGTGGGGGTGTGTGCATGTGTGCCTGTGTATGTGTGTGTGTGCATGTGTACATGTGAGTGCATATGGATGTGTGAATGTGAGTGTGTGTGCATGTGTGTATCCCTGTGTATGTGCATGTGTGGGTGGGTGTGCATGTGTGTGCATGTTCATGTGTGTCTGTGTGCATGTGCATGTGTGCGTGTATGCATGTGTGTGTGTGTGCCTGTGTGTGCCTGTGTGTGGAGAGAGAGAAAAAGGGGAGGAGAGGAGCAGGAATGCATACAAGTGAGTCAAGAGGTAAACAATGGTTGGGATGAAGAGTATATGGGTATTTACTGCTATTCTAATTATTTCCACTTTTATGAGGTTTGAAAGTTTTCAAAGTAGTAAGTTGGTAAGAAGAAAGAAAATGCTCATAGAGGGAGCCTACCAACCTTCCTGGGACCCCCATCCTTGTCAGTGAACTATGTAAAGAAGAGCTAGGATTTAATGACCGGATTCCTTCCTGGGCTCCAAGCATTGTGACATCTTGCTTCTTTATTCCATGAGAAGGTTGGGCAAGCCTTTGTAAGCACTCCATGCTTGAGTTTCTCCGAATCTAAATCCGGGAGATTTGCTCCAGGTCACGTGCGGACCAAGTGAAAGTGATGATGGGAGAGACACAGACCATGGACTCCCTGCTTGGACCCCAGGCCCTGCACCCCCTCTGCTGCTGGGCTCACCCTTATGGGTCTCGTGTGTTAGCAAACTGTTTCTGATGCCTGTTCTCCCAAGTCCCAGAGATGTCAGGGATCCCGGGGCCACCCAGCTTAGCTGTGCCTGCCTCCCTCTGAAGGAGCCACTGCACCAGCCTGGACCTCACAGGATCTCCATGTAGGATGTCAGCTCCGCAGGGATTGGCCACTTGGCAGATGCAGTCGCTCCTGATTGGACAGTGGCGGTAGACTCTAGGCCAGTCAGCTCTGCCTGTGTGTCCTGCATCCTGAAATGCAAAGCAGGGGCTGTGGGGAAATCTCATCAACTCCTCCTGCCCTGGGAGGTGGCAAAGGTGGTGGGCTGGGCTGCTGGGACCCTGGGGAGGAATGAAACAGAGGCTATGCTGGTGGCCTGCAGTTCTTGTAAAGTGCTCATCAAATGGTGTCCAGTTCCCGCCTGTGGCTGCAGGCTGGAAAGCTGGCTGCTAGCACTGATACAGCCTGACCTCGGGGTCAGCACATCTCAGAGTCCAGAGGGGTAGGGATTGGGACAGGTGACCTCCCAAGGACGTCTCCCTAAGTGGCCAGCAGTGCCGCTTTTCCCTGCACCTGTAGCTGCCCTGAGCACCCCCACTGGACACAGCGGGCATTGCACCCTCCAGAAAAAGCTGCCCTTGTTCCACATGCAAGCCCTGTCCCCAGCACCGCGGGCTGTGCTACCTGCAGTCACGCAGACCGCGAGCCCCGGCCACCTCTCTAATGCCCTGTGTCCTCTGGCCTTCAGCAGGCTGGGTCACAGAGGCATCCCCCCAGTCGTCCATTCATTCATTGACTCAACAAATACCTGTTCGGTGTCTACTAGGTGCCAGGCACCGCTGGGAAAACAGCAGACAAAACTCCCTGCTTTCCCGGAGCCGGCATCTTGGTCGGCAGACTGCATGAGCGAGAAGAGTAGGTGGAGGTGAAGGCGTGTGAACAGGTGACAGGCACTGGGGAGGAACAGCCCAGGGGAGGGGCCAGGGATCGTGGGGGAGAGGGGACTGCGAAGCAAGGGAGGTGTCCAGGGAAGACCTCCGCGAGAAGGTGACCTTGGCATAAAGAGGCCAGCGTGGGAGGGGCTCAGGCAGACCATGGGGGGTCAGAAGCTGAATAGGGACAGGAGGAGGACATGAAGCCCTGAGTCAGGTGTGAGTCTGCTGGGTTCACAGACCTGCAGGGAGCCACTGCGGCAGGGGCCAGCGTGTGAGGGGCTCGGCAGGGATTTGTGGCTAGCAAGGTCGTGGCGCCACTGTTGAGACTGGACTCTGACTCTGAGAAGATTGGAAGCCCTTGGGAGGTTTTGAGTGAAGTAATGACATGTTCTGAGTTATGTTCTGGGATGATCACCCTGGCCCCATAGAGTTGGGCGGCGGGGGTGGAGGTGGGCTCAGGGAATGCTGTGAGGAGCAGCTCGAGAGCCAGCAGCAGCCTGGGCCAGGGAGGAGACCGGGAGAGGCATGGGCCCCAGCCCAGGGACGGATTGGGTGTGGGAGGTGGGACATGGGAGGAAGGAAGGAGTCGGGGTGACGCCCTGGAGAGGGACTGACACCTGGGAGGACGGGGAGCTCTTTACTCAGCTGGGGCCACCCTGGGAAGAACTGGGCTGGGGGTGAGGGCCGTCGGGAGCTCCATGTCCGATCTTGGAATCCGAGGCACGCGTTCCCCACCCTCACAGTTGAGCCGCACAGCAGGGAATACACAGCTCTGGGGTTCAGGGGAGTGGTAGGGGGTGAGGGGTCTGCAGCAGAGCAGTGGGGTTCAGAGCCACAAGACGGAAAATCTGAGGGGCCTCATGGGGATGGAAAAGAAGAGGTTCAAGGCCTGAGCAAGGGCAGCCACTGGGGGACAGAGAGGAGCAGGAAGAAGCCCAGGAGACTGAAAAGGAGTGGCCGGAGGGATGAGAGGGGCCTGGAGTCCTGGGAGCTGGGGAAGCCACAGGCAGCACCTCTGTCGCCCCATACAATGGCCACCGCTGGACCTAGCAATGAAGAGGTTACCCACGGACTTGGCAAGCGCAACTCCCACGGAGTGGTGAGGGCAGAGGCTGACCAGTGTGGGTTTGTGAGCTGGAAGGGGAGGAATCTCACAAGTGAAGGAAAACTTTTTGAGGAATTTCCTCATGAACGGAAGGCGAGAAACAGTGGAGACGAAAGTGGGTCTAAGAAACTGTGCTTTTTAGACTGGCTGCAGTGGCTCACGCCTGTAATCCCAGCACTTGGGGAGGCAAAGCGGGTGGATCGCTTGAGGTTGGGAGTTCAAAACCAACCTGGCCAAGATGGTGACAACTCATCTGTACTAAAAATACAAAAATTAGCCGGGGGTGGTGGTGAATGGTTTGTGATCCCAGCTACTCGGGAGGCTGAGGCAGGAGAATCACCTGAACCCAGGAGGCAGAGGTTGCAGTGAGTCAAGATCTCACCACTGCACTCCAGCCTGGACAACAGAGTGAGACCCTGTCTCAAAAAAAAAAGAAAGAAAGAAAGAAACTGCTTTTTGTTTTCTTTGGGAAAAATAATAACTCATTGAGTGCAGCTAGCAGTGCCTCCTGAAGAAGGAGGAATGGGCTTGGGGTGCCCTTGAGTGTGTGTGGGGCTAGGAGTGACCACGTGGCCGTGGACACTGTGGGGCCCATTCCTGGGTAGCCACAGGAGGGATGGCAGGCAACTTTGAGTACAGATCCCATCTCAGTGGAAGGCTGAGGTGGAAGGATCACTTGAGCCCCACAGGTTGGTGCTGCAGTGAGCCATGATCATGCCACTGCATTCCAGCCTGCAGAACAGAGCAAGACCCTGTCCCCAAAAAGAAAAGAAAGAGAGAAGGGCATGGGGCAGCATGGACACTGTGGGGCCAGTTCCTGGGTAGCCACAGGAGGGAAGGTGGCTTTTGGTGGCTTGTGTTTTCTCGGGGCTGGGAAGCAGCAGTGGCATCTGAGGGTGGGGTGGGAGGGGAGGCGTGGCGAAGTGTCCCCTGAGCCTGGGGGAGAGGATGGCTTAGAGCGGACGCCCATGGACTTTCTCTGTAAAGGACCAGATAGTAAATATTTTAGCCTTTTCAGCCAGGCAGTCTCTGTTGCAGCTCCTCAGCCCTGCCTGTGTAGCTCAGAAGCAGCCCAAGAGGATTCTTAAACAAATGGGCATGGAGGCCTTCCAATAAAACTTTTATTTACAAAACTCGGCAGCAGGCTGGCTCTGGCCTGCTTAGACTCCTGGCCCTTGACCTTGCCTCCAGGCCAGGGGTTTTCAAAGTGGGTCCCTGGGCCAGCAGCATCAGTGTTACCTGGGACTTGTGAGAAATGCAGATTCTTGGGCCCCACCCCACATCCGTGGAACCAGTGACTCAGTTTCTTCACTGTTTCCAACCCAAGTTGAGTTAGGATTTCTGGAATTCTGGAAGTTAGCTCAGCAGCTAGACCCAAGACACAGTGAGCTCGTGGGGGCGGGGAGAGGCGGGCTACGTGCCCTGTTAAAGGCACAGGCTTCCTAGCCCCCAGCCCCAGCTTCTTCTGCAGTCCTGTGTGAGGACATCCCGCCTCCCGTGGGCCACGTTTGTTTACGCAGCCTCCATGGGGGGCTCCCTGGGGACAGGCTGTGGTGAGGACTCTGCTCTCAGCAGACCCGTGCCTGGTGCTGTGCAGAGCCCTCCCCTTTACACCCCTGGTTTCCTGTTCGTGACCCTCAGCTGCCCAGGGGAGCCTGGGGGCAGGGGCTCCGTGGCTTGTGGGGGCAATCTCCCACAGCAGTAGGGCTCAGCCAGTGTTTTGTGTGTGAAGAAATGCACTGTCCTCTGATGGAAAGCACAGCATCTATGGGAGTTTAACGACAGCTTTTTAATGACTTTAGTGAGATGATTTGATCTCCTGCCTCTGAATCATCTAAGAGCAAAACGCGTGAGCTGCTAATGTGCTCAAAGAGAGGCTGCCCTTGAGGCCCCTCCAGCCCCCCAGTGCTGCAGGAATTTAGTCACCCCAAAGCCAGATAACCTTGGCCTCCCAAAGCTCTGGAACTATAGGCATGAGCCACTGTGCCTGGCCTGAATGAGGGTCTTTAAGAATAAAATTCCCGGGGATCTTCTCACCAAGCCCCACCGCTTTTGAGGTTAGCGTGGTGCTGCATCTTCTCTGCGTCCTCTGTCCTTGTTTCTGGTTTTGGTTTTGGTTTTGGTTTACTTAAAACAGAGTCTCACTCCGTTGCCCAGGCCGGAGTGTAGTGGTGCAATTATGGCTCACGGCAGCCTCAACCTCCGAGGCTCAAGTGACCCTCCCACCTCAGCCTCCTGAGTAGCTGGGACTATGGACGTGCGACGCCATGCCCAGCTCATTTTTTAATTTTTTTGTGGAAACCAGGTCTCTACAAAAAAATGTCTCTATGTTGCCCAGGCTGGTTTTAAACTCCTGCGCCCAAGTGATCCTCCTGCCTCGGCCTCCCAAAGTACCGGGCTTCCAGTCTGGCCCCAGTTTTCCAGCGGGTCTGCACGTGCGCTCCCACCCCTCGCTCAGAGGAGACCTCCACTGTTAGGGGGACCTATACCTGCGCCGCCTGGACCCCAGGGACAGAGGGCGTTTGTCAGTCCACTCCCTTACTTTGCTTTTCTTCTGAGGAAGCTGCTTCCTGTGATGGGAGGTCACTGTTCTGGGGGAAAAAAAAGATGGGAAAAACAAAGCCGGTCAGCCGCTGGGCTACGTGTGTCAGGTTTCCCACAGTTTCATGGGTTGTTATGGATGGGTGGGGCTATGTTTTGAGCCCGGGGCATCCCTTTGCCTGCGGGTGCAGGACCAGCTGATTTTGGATCAGGGGCCCTTGTCCTTCCAGAAGCCAAACCCCGTTCTAAGCGTGGGGGAGCAGCAGTGAGCAAGACGAAACCACTGCTCTCCTGGAATGCACCCCGCAGAGAGGGCGCGGGGGCACCACAGACCTGCGTGTAGGCAACAAAGGCGTGGTGTCGGCTGGGGAGCAACCAGGACCCCTGAGCCCCACAGTAGGGGCTCATGTCGCTGAGAAACACTGCTGCAAGGGCGCAGCCAGTAGAAGGAGCCGCCAGTGCCAGGGTTCACAGACGGTGTGAGCTCGGCCTGCTGGGAGGGCTAGGGGCCTGGGCCGAGGGCCAGGAGGCAGAGCACGGGGGACTGAGGGGCTGTGCCTGGGAAGGGGAGGAAAGAGCCTGGGACCAGATTCACTTTTGAAATAGAAGCCCCCAACAGCAGCCAGCCAAGTGGAGCAAGGCGTGCAGGGCTGAGAGGGTGCAGGGGGCGAGGAGGAGCCACTAGGAGGGGACTCAGGCGTTCAGGTGAAAGGCAGCGGTGGCTCAGCCCAAGGGGTGGCAGCCGGTGAGATGGGTGGATGGCTGGATGTTGGCAGCCATACTCATAATTGATGCTGCTGTAACAGCTCATCACAAACCCTGCAGCTTCCGACAGCCCAGGGTGGGATCTCCTGGTTCCCGGTTCCCGTGGGTCAGGCGTTGGGTAGAGCAGGGCTGAGTCTGCTGCTTTGGGACTGCTGAGCTGCAGTCGAGGTGCTGGCCATTACTGGGCTCACCTTGGAAATCTCTGGTAGGAAAGGATCCACTTCCAGGCTCTCTTGGTCATTTGAAGGCTCTTTTCTTTGGGCTGTTGGGCTGAGGGCTCAGCTTCTCACCAGCTGTTGACCTGAGGCTGCCCTTAGTTCCTGCCCCATGGGCCTCTCCAACACAACACCTTGCTTTATCAGAGCCAGGAGGGACAGTCTCTAGCGAGACAGAAGTGACAGTCTGCCCATTACGTTTTCCATGGTCTGCTGGTTCGAAGGACTGGCTAGGTCCAGCCCGCACTCTGGGGCGGGGACGGCCCAAGGACAGGAATCCCAGGAGCTGGGGACATCAGTGGCATCTGACAAGGTGCCTGACTTAGGAGCTCAATGACAGCACCAGGAAGCTGCAGTGGGCTAGAGTCAGGGCAAGGGACAGCAGTGCATTCAGGAGCTCAGAATGCACAGATGCCCCCTGGGCAGTCTCTTCTGCACCTGGGGACAGCAGAACCTACACCCAGCAGTTGTGGCGGTGTGGAAGGACCCCCACGACGTGCAGGGTGGGAGTGTGGTGTGAAGGAATGCGTAAACCCTTCTCATGGTCATCACCTGCACCTCAGCCCCTCCTGAGCCGGTGGGCCAACCTGCCTGCTGTCTGCCTGCCTGCTGCCTGCCTCCCTGCCTGTCTGTCTGTCTGTCTGTCTGTCTGCTGAGGGCTCCCTGATGCCCTGAACCCAGACAGCCTCCTGGGCCTTTGTGATCCCAGGGCCTCCAGCCAAACGTGGTTGATCTTTTTTAACCACCACCCTCTTCCCCTCCCCTTTGCTTTTCTTCCAGAATTTTCCCACTGTGAAAACTCGAGCAGGTCTGGACAAGTGAGGCCGGCTCCATGTATCCAGAATCGACGACAGGCTCCCCGGCTCGGCTCTCCCTGCGACAGACGGGCTCTCCCGGGATGATCTACAGGTGACCCCCACCCCTCACCCAGGCCACCTCCCAGGGTCTGTCCTGCCTCGAGGAAGGGCTCCCAAACCACTGTCCTCCCCTCTGGAGGAGGGAGGGCCCAAGCAGGCCCAGAGGCTTCTGCCTTCCACGGGCTGCAAGGTGCACACCGGCAAGCGTTTTCTCTAAGAAAGGAGCAGGGGCTTTAAAGACCCAAGTGGGAGAGAAAAAGCAAAACTTCTCTGGGAGGTTTGAGCCAGAGTAGACTCCTTTCTCGTCCCTGACCCTTTCCAAATATCTCGTTCAAGGATAACAGAGGCCCGAGGGTGAGTGCATGGCCAGGGCCGACGCCGGCATTCTTTTCTCTCACTTCATACATTTCAGCCCCTATGGCCCCGCCAGTTTCTCCTGAGCGAGGATCACGACCTTGCATGCCTTTGGGGAACCATGTCTGCCCTTTTCCCAACACCAGAGGGAGTTGGGGTGGCCAGATGTTCCCGGGCACCCTAAGCCCCTCCTTGTGGAACTCACTTCCGCCTGCAGCCCTGGCTGTTTCTGTCTGCACCATAATCAGCGCTGAACGGCCGCGGAGGGCGTTTGGTGAGAGCTGAGGCTCTGGGGACAGAGGATAGAACCCATGAAAGACGAACGCACAGGCAGGACCCCAGCAGCCCATCGGTCTTGGGCAGCTGGACCTTTCGGGATCATTGTTAGGGCCTGAGCCAGAGCCCGTGTCTGAGACAGCCAGGGAAAGGCAGTGTCTGTCCTAAGAAGAACCCAGCAGGCACGTGCGGGTTTGCCAGCACATGGGCTCTCGGCACGTCTGGGTTGGAGGGTTCTCAGCCATTGCCCGCAAGCATATTGCAAAGCAAGTCCTGAAGCAAGTTCAATCCAAACCGACCCTCACCCGGAGGTTCTCCACGGAAAATAGGGCCAGGCAGGAAGGAGCCCGTGTGTCCAGGAAACTGGCTCCAGGGTGGCCACCGGGTGGCGCTGCTGCAGAGCGTTTAGCACCCGCCGCGCATCCTCGGAGACTGTCCTGAGCAGGCGGCCGGCGGGGGCCCGGGGGACACGGGACGTTGGTGGTGCTTTCTGAGCTGCACCTGCTGGGGTTGATGCCAACTATGGACTCTCTCTTTTCTCCCTTTCTCCTTTTTCTCTTTCCTCCACTGCTGTCCGAAGTACTCGGTATGGGAGTCCCAAAAGACAGCTCCAGTTTTACAGGTAATGAGTCTTCATTGTCCCTAAAACCCCAGCGAGCCCAATGGCAGGGAGTGGGTGGGAGGACTGCAGCCTTGCCAAGCAGGGCGTGCTGGTGTTTTCTCTGAAGCCAAAGCCCCCTGAGACCCCCAGGCTCTGCTTATCACCTTCTGTGCTTACCCACAGGGCGCTGTGCAATGTCCTGATGGAAAATGGAAAGTCGGGTTAATTGTACATGTTGATCTGCCATAAGTTTGCTTTGATTTGAGCAAATGGGCTTTTGATGACTGCCAAGCTCTCAGCCAAAGCTGCCGTTAAAGCGTCACTCATCAGGCAGTGAGGGAGACACCTTCCTGTGGTCGCCGGCTTGTGCTTCTTCCGTTATCAGTTATCAGAATACAGGACGTGGCGAGCCCATCCGTTCTCGCTTTGCCTGTGGGTTTGAGCTGATCTGGAGCTCACAGACCTCCTCAGGCTCATCGAAGGCTAGTGCCTTCTTGGGGGTATGCAGTACTGATATGACTTGGATCAGTGACATCTTTCTGATGTGTTTCTCTGTTGGTGAACTAACAAACCAGGCATATTCACCTGACGAGAGACTGTGCCCCAGCGGGACATGGCATCAAGATGCCAGGCTTAGGGCCCCGCAGGGTGCTCTCGGGCAGACCCGTTCCTCCCTCTGGGCTGCCTCTCCCTCACCTGTAAGGTGGAGGATGCATGTTCTTGGTGCAGCCTCCAACCCTAGGAAGTGAAACGGCAGGGCTGTCTGGAACCTGCAGGGCCGCTGTCCCCCCGTGCCTTGGGACTGTTTGGGTAATTGGCACAGCGTCTGGCAGCAGGCGTCTGGTATGCGTTGCTGCATCTTGGCATTTGGGCTGGGAGGTCTCTCTATTCGGACCCGGACACCTCCTGGTGACAGTGCTCTGGGGTTGTTGCCAATGCGCTGGGCAGTGGGCATGAGGATGGCAATGGATTTCCATGTGACTTTTCTCTCACGTCCCCCCACCCCCTCCTCGCCAGTTCAGCACCTCTGACAGGACCCAGGACCTGGGTGCTCAAGCTGATCTGTGCCCCTGGGAGGTTCTGCTCCTTACAGGGACCTCTGCAGACATGGCCAACTCTGATTCTACTGATATTTGGGTAGATAAGATTTTGCCTAAAATAGTTAAATCTGAACTCGTGCTTGCAAATGCTTTGCCTGGATGAAACGTTTGTTTTGTGATGTATGTACGCATGGTGTAACACATCCTAATGAATAGACGCCACTCATCCCAGGGGATTTCATCCGTGACACGAAACGCGTACCTGAACTGTATCGTCAGAGAGCCCTGGGCAGCCTCAGTCCTCAGAAGGGAAGGGTGAGGTCCGACGAGCAGGCAGGAAAATCCCAGCTGCAGACCAGCCAGCTCGGAGGGCCCGCCCACAGCCACAGACCAGCCAGCTCGGAGGGCCCGCCCACAGACACAGACCAGCCAGCTCGGAGGGCCCGCCCACAGACACAGACCAGCCAGCTCGGAGGGCCCGCCTCCAGGAGGGGCCAAGTAAATTGTCCAGTGTGACCAAGTTGAAGTGAGCACCTTCCAGCCCCCTCACAACGACCCTCAGAATCCCACAGGCTCAACATGTGGTCCACTACTGAGAGCCCTGTGCATGGGAACCTTCATTTCCAGGTGGCTTCCGGCCCCAAGGACAAGGTCTGAAGCTCACCCTCTAGGCTGTCAGCCCCACATTCCCGTGTCCACAGGCTCCGGCCATTCCACCTCTTGGATCTCTAGGGGTTCAGTTATATGTCTATTGTGGGGGTTCTGGAGATGATCTTTGTTTGTTCACAGGCTGGGGGCCACTCCTAATGGGGCACCCTCATCACACCAAGCATGCCACGAAACATGGCTGGTGGATGGTTCTTTATGTTGCTTAGACCTGGCCCTCTCACAGGGCAGAGGCGCTCCAGGCACTATCCTGCCCCCATGCAGCCCCCAGGCAAAGAATCAGAGCAGGACACTGTGCCAGTCAGCTGTCCACCCAGTGCTGCATAACAAACAGCTCCAAAACTCCATGCCATGCAGCAATCAGCATCTCTTCCTTGCTTCTCTGTCTGCGGGTTGACCAGGAGCTTGTGTAAGCTGGTTCGGCTGGGTTTGTCTCCAGGCTGCAGGTTGGATCCCCACACCCTCCATCTTCCCGTCCTTCTTAACTGGGGCCTGTCCCAGACATGCTCCTCCCACAGCGGAAGTGCCAGAGAAAAGACAGAAACGTGCCTTTAATCTGGGTCTAAGGCCTGTGGTTGGGGTCGGAGTGCCGTCACCTCTGCTCATATGCTGTTGACCAAAGTAAGTCTCATGAACCAGCCCAAAGTCAAGGGGCTGGAAACATATTGCCCCCCACCAGTGGGGCAATAAAGTCGCACAGCAAAGGTCATGGATACAGAGAGGGGTGAAGGATTGGGAGCAATACATACTTCCATGCACCCCAGGTCTCAAATCACTCTGATGATATCCAGAAGGCACATCATGGGAGAAGCCCAAAGAGCCTCTGGGGTCTGAGGAAGGAGTGGCCACAGCCAGCCGAGAGCCAGGAAGGCTTCGTTGAGAAGGCAGCACGGGCTTGATCTGAACCTTGAAGGCTGGGCAGGATTCAACACAGAGACTGGGAAGCACATTCCCGTAGATACAACAACCTGAGCCCCAGCCCAGAGGTGTCCACAGAGAACAGGAAGTGAAGTTACCCAGCCCGGGCCATCAGGGACATGATGGAGAACGAGGAGAGGCAGACTGTAGAGGTGGATGTTGGTGGGGGGGCCTCAAATGCCAAGCAACAGGGCTTGGATGCATTCAGAGGGCACTGGGGAGCCATCTGTGGTGTTTGAGCAGGGCAGGGCTCAGAGATCTGCTCTGGGAAGGAAGCCTGGTAGCAGGAAGTAATACAGGGGAGAGAGGTGGATGCAAGGAGACTGATGCCCAGGAAAAGGGCAGAGAGGCTGAGCTACAGGAACCGCAGAGCGAATGAAGGGGCATAGGGCCTGAGAAAAGGACATCGCAACCACGGGGCTGCCCGCTGATGGGCAGGTGCTGAGGCAGAGAGGGCCTCTTTCGGAGCACATTAGGCTGCAGGCCACCACCCAGCAGTGAGGTGCAGGCCACCCCCACCAGGGCAACGTGAGGAACTCACAGAATGGGCTTGGGCCTTTGGGGACAACCCATCCAATTCAATCGCCAAGCCCTTCCCAGCTAGTCACCGCAGCAGGACACCTCTGGACTCCGCATCCTTTCCCAGCCTCCCACTTCATTTCCTTTCCCCCTGCAGCTAGGGCGCTGATTTCCAGTCCCCCACCTTCCCCCGTGGCAGCCACCACTCTTTGCTCATTTGTCACGGGGGACATAGTTCCACTTCCATTCAAAATCCCACATTCACTGGTTCGCTTTCTGAGCCAGAAGATGATGCCCTGCTGGGACTTTGCTGGCATCCTGTGACACACAGTGACCCTGGGGTTGCGGCTCAGCACTTAGCCTCATCCCAGAGCTCAGCCTTGTTTGGCGTGGTCTCAAAGTATTTCCCAAACGCCAGGTCAGGACATGTGCCGTGGAGAAGGGCTCCTGTGTCCCTGCCTGGAGTGAGTGGCAGTGTGGCATCCAAATAGCAGGTTCTGGGGCCCTCCTGCCATGTATAGTACTGGCAGTATCAGACATGCCAATCTGGGGTATGCCCTAGCAAAGAGAGGAGGAGCGTCCGCGTTAGCTGAGCAGAGGCCTCTACAGACGCCCTTGGGCTGTGGGTGGTGGTCCCATACCACGAAGCCCGCAGCTCCCCTGCTGCACAGTTTAGAATTGAGTGGGGTGCAGAAGCTGCAGGCTCTGTGTCCCACACTCAAGTACCAAAGAGCAAGGCCTGTCCCTTTTGACCCGTGGGTCCAAGGCTTTGTGTTTCTGGCACACGGGGATGGTGGAGGCAGCAAGGGTAGGCCTGAGGGACCGGCAGGACCCCCACCCCGGGCTGCACCCCAACTCTGCGCACCAGGAGTGGGCCTTGCCAGGTTGCAGCACGGAACTGCACTTTCCGAGCTTTTAGGGGAAGAGGCGCTCGTGAATAATTCAGCCTCTCGCTGAGATGAAAACGCCCTAATAGAGCTAATGGACTCGCTGCCTCAAAACTCGACTCTGGTGGGACTCATCTCATTCACCAATTGCTTCTGACGTCCTGCAGTGACACTCCCTAATGAAAAAGCTGCTGTGCCAGATCCTTAGAGCATCTGGTGATCCCTAATAAACTAGACTGTGGCCTTTTTAACAAGCAGACGCCCCCAGGAAGGCAGGTGAGTCCTCCCTTCAGCCCTAGGACTGGATGCAGCCGCTACCTTCCTAGGGGAGGTGCCGCTTGGGGGTTCGCATCCCCAGGAATGAGAATAAGAGGAGACAATATTTTGGGGTGCTTTTGGCTAATCTGAAATTAGACCCTCTGCGTTTTTTCAAAGCAGAAGACCTCAAAAAAGAGCCAGCCCGAGGTAAACCTGGAATGACTGTGATGGAGTGGGTGGTGGGTGGTGGCTTCAGCCGGGCAGCATCTCTCGCTTGAGCCTGCTTGCAGCCCAGACCTGCCCCGGGCTGGCTGTTTCCCCGTCTGCTGGAGACTCGGCCATCTAGCTCCCACCTCGTTGTATTCACCGTTGATTAAGATTCAGCATTTTCCAGTTTTGCCCAGAGCACGGTTGGGGAGGTTTGGTCTTGTCTGTGCAGGAAGCACGTGCCAAGGGAGCCGGGGGGTGCTTGTTTGGGCGTCGGTTTGCTGATGGTCCTTGGGCGCACATTCTTTTGTGTTTGCACTGATGCAATGCCGTGCGTTGCAGAGCCGCACCCCGGAATGGTAGCAGCTCCCCTTCCGTTTCCGCTTTTGAGAACTTTGGTTTGGGCTCTCTGCTCTCTGGACAGGTGTCACCATGCAGAAGTGATCTCAGGATTCTTTCTCAGTCTCACGATTTGTGCTTTGTTGGCTTTCAGTAAACAAAACGATTCAGAAATTCCAGGTAGAGGGATCTGAGAGGAGGTAGTGATTCCTACTGACTTAATGAGGTCAACATCTTCCTCCCATTTTTCCGTGTCAGTGTTAATTCACGTGAGTCCCCCTGGGCCTCTGATCTACAGGAATAGATCTGCACAGGGCAGGCCCAGCCCAGGAAAGAACTTGGAGGGGCCACGTAATTAACAATGGCTATTGAGGGGGGGCTCGTTTTGCTTGGTACCAGGACGAGTGAGGGTACCAGGCTTGGTGAGGGAGTGTCAGGGCTCGGAGACCCTCACTCTGGAAAGCAGATGGAGTCTAGGATATTTTGAATCAGGTCAGAGGTCACTGCGCTCTTGAGCTCAGGAGAAGTGGGGGTCCCGAGGCAGGCACCCGGCAGTGGGGCCACTCCCTCCTCCCTGCAGTGTCTCACGGGGGTCCTTTGTCCAGGGACCTGACGCTGTTGGAGTCACCTTCGCTGAAAACCCAGAATAGAAGCCCAGTATGAGAAGGTCCAGGGGAGCCGGCCTTTGCCCTCTGTTCCCGGGCACCGCTGGTAATGGGCAGAGCCTCGTGGCCTTTGGTGTGCATGGATCTTTCTTCCCCCGTGGCAGCCCTCCCAGAGTCATGACCCCTCAGGACCACGGGGAGCCCCCACTGCGCAGGAGAATGCAAGTCCTGGTGTAGGAGCCCCGCCACCATACAAGAGAGGGCCACCTGCAAAGAGCCGGCAGGCCTGAGGCAGGAAGCCAGCCCCACCCCCGCCAGCTGCCGCCTGGCACTGCCAGGAAATGCCCAGGTGGAGCCCTGGTTGGCCTTTTGGAGCCTGGGCATTGGTTACTCCCACCCACATCCCCAAACTTGGCCCTCCACCATCTTGTCGGGAAGGTGCGCATTCTCTGCAGGAGGGGTGATTATTCACCTGTGTTCTCTCCCTTAAGCATTTTCTGGGGAGATTTGGTGTCTGTGTGGCTCACCCCTCTCACTCAAGCCTGTGGTCACAAGTTCCTTCCAGCCTTCCTGCTGGCCCTGGTGGTGGAGTTTTCTCTCCATGGCATTTATCATAATTGGTGTCATCCCACACCCCCTGCAAGACCCGCTTCCGGCTGCGTCACCAGCTCCCACCCGGTTGTCCAAAGCCTCACCTCACATAGCCCACAGCAGCCTGGTACAACCAGCGTCTGCTCAGCCCGCCTCACAGATGTGGAAGCTGAAGCTGGAAGTGGTCAGGGTACCTGCCTGCATCACGCCATGAGCAGGTGACAACCAGAGCTGCCCCTGTCCGGAAGCTGGGCACTCAGCCACCCTGTCCTCCTGCCCTAGAGCCTTGGCTGTATTTCCAGGGCCAAACCAGACCTGGGTTGCTTTTTGTGGGTAATATCTTAAAAGCTAATGGCTATTGATCTCAGCCTGGTCGGGCCAGACAGGGAGCTTGCGCATCTGAGGCTGGTCCTGCCTTTCAGAAAGAGCCCTGCGGCTGCAGCCTGCCCGCTTGGCCTTCTTTCTAAACACAGATCTCAGGGAAGCGAGGGCTGGCCTCCATTTGCCCCACACAGGGCTGGCCGAAGGCCACACAGCCACCTCAGAAGCAGCTGCCTGCCGTGTACATGGAGGGAAGGGAGTGGCCACCAGCAGGCAGGGAGCGGGAGCTGGAGCTGCTGCCTGTGAGTTCCCAGAGCCTCACTTCCTAAGATGAGCCTCTCCTGGAGTCCGGGCCTCTCTGCCCTCCAGAGCGATTCTCCCAGAAGGCAAGGCTTTCCATGCCAGGGCACCCTGCCTGCTCTAGAGGTCCCGCATCCAGAGGTCCCGCAGCCAACACCCCTCCCAGCGTGGAAATGAGCAGTGGTGAATGCAAGGCCTGGTGTGCGAACCCCCCCAGCAAGAGAGATAGAGACCTGCAGAGAGCCCCTGGGCCTGAGGCAGGAAACCAGCCACGCCCTGGTTGGCCTTTTGGAGCATGGACCTTGGTTGCTGTTCTACAAGTATCTGACCCCCTCCTCTGTGCACGAGGGGCGCTCCCGTGGGCACTGAGCAGGCAGCAGTGGCAGCAGGCAGAAGGGTCCCTGCCCTCCTGGACCCAACCTTCAGGGGAGTGAATTCAGCACACAAGACAAGTAGAAAGGAATCTGCAAGGTGGATGCTGGCGAGCACCACGGACACAGTTCACAGCAGGAAAGAGGCACATGGCATAGTGTGCGTGAGGCAGAGGGTAGGATGGGAAACGCAGGAGCCCCCGGGAGCCATGCCCATCAGACAGAGGTGCAGGCTGGAAGCGACCAGCATGGCAGGCTGCCCAAGAACAGCTGGTTGCTGGCCTTCAGGGAGGGTGCCATCCAGCCCTGACTAGGGTGGTGAAGCCAAGGCCTGTGTGGACATTGCTCCCCATCTCCCTGCAGGGGCTCCTCGGGGGCTCCTTGCCCGCTGGTCTCACTTTAGCTCCTCTCTGAGCCCACCTTCCCTACCGCAATTGCATGTTCATGCCACAGGCCTTTGCAGGCTCCGCTCTGAGGCAGGCCTCATGCTGGGCGCGACAGGGCAGACATGAAGGACAGTCCCTGCAAGTAAGATACAGACGAATACCTGCAGGGAAATCTCTGAAAGGGGCAGCTGCGGGGCTCCTGGAGGTGGCCCCCCTCCCCAGGTGAACGTGTAGACAGAGCAGTGAAAGGTCAGCAGGCTGCTCACCTGTTCTGGAAGGACCCTGTCACATGGGGCTCATTGCAAACTCCTGCCCTGTGTGGCTCCTTCCTTTGGCCCCTGGAGCACACCCCAGGAAGGGCCTGGCTTGGGGCAACTCCAAGACATCTTAGTCCCCATCAAGGGCCATGCCAAAGCCTCTTTAGCCACCTCAGCCCCCAGGATAGCCCTCCCGGCTCCTTCCCAGGGATAATTGGACTTTTCCTCTCTGGGGCAGAAGGTGGGGATAGTGCTGGCTTCTTTCCAGCTTCCAGTCCAGGTTCCAGGATCCCAGTCTTCGGCTGACCCAGCTGAAATGGTGACTTCCCCTCTGCACCTTCTCTCCCTGGTGACAATGTCGGGCTGCAGTGCAGGCCCCGTGGGCCCTGGCGAAGGCTTCAGTCAGGTGGGGTGAGGGTCACTGGACCGTGGACCTCCTTCATGTGGAGCCCGCCTCCATGTCCCCATTGCCCCGTCACAGGCTGCAGGGTGAGGACTCACAGCCCCCTTCATTGGTCCGCTCACTGTGTGTATGTGAATTAACACCGGTGGATGTGTTCTGGATGCACGTTTCTCCCTTGACCTTTTAGTTGTCCACCATCTCTTAGGGCTCACTGCGTGTCCGTCTGTGTTGAAATGCCTCATTCTTGACAGCAGCACAAATTCCCACTATGTGGATGGACTGTCACTTAGGTAACCAGTTTCCCTACTGATGGACATTTAACGTTGCTTTTAGTTTATAAGAATGTGTGTTCATCATTTAGGCTATTTACCAGTGGTTCTTCACATAGAAACTTTGAAACTCCCCTGTCCCAACTAAGCCTCTTTCCCCAGCCAACTCTCCCCCGCAACCTGCTTAAATGCATTCTGCTCAGTCTTTCTATTGCAAAAAGCATGAAGCCCAAAGATCTCTGTTGGTGCAGTAATGCTGTCAACAAGCAAGGATGTGTTGTATAGTATCACAACACATTTCCCTTTACAAGGCTAGGAACAGCCTTCCCGGGTTACGGCCACCTGGCATGCGGGGGTGAGGTGCCTTCCTGGCATAATTACAGGAGAGTTTATTTCAGCAACAGATGTGTGCTGCCCTGCTTTCTCAGGGACACCTCTTGACCCAGTTTTACCCTGGGAACCACCTCAAGAGAGCCCTGTGGTATGGCACTGCAGTCACCACAGAACAGCAGCCCTAGTCTTCAGCGTTTGGGGGGCTCAGGCTCTGCATGCTGTCTGTGCTCCCATTTTCGTTTGGACACTTGAGGTGCAGCCGTCCTGCCTGGAAGCCAGCTTTGCCTGTGCTTGTCTCATGGTTGCAGGGGGCAGAGGAGGGCAGCTTAGCTGGAGTTCCCAGCAAGCACTGCTTTGCGGACTGGGAATCTCATGCCAAGAGGTGTTTGCATCCAGGGGCCAGGTCCCACTCCTAGACACCAAGACCCTCTGGTGGCGGCACTAGTTAGAGGATGTTTCACTGCAGCTGCCCCCTGCCCCAGGCCCAGCCATCCAGCCTGGGGCATGCGGGGCACTGGCACACTGTCTAACTCATCACCGTCTGGACAGCGGCGGCTCCCAGGCCAGGCGGCACCATGCTGTCCATGACATACAGTGAGAGTCTGCGGAGTGTGAGCAGCAGGTGCCACTCTGAATGGGCCCTGCACCCCGTCCGCCAGACCGGCATGCTGGAACTGCAGCGGCTGCGGGAGGTGCGGGCAGCAGCCCAGGCCAGGAACATGGAGAGCTTCCTCCGCATGCACGGCCTCTCCCTGGACGGCTGCACCGCCCAGCGCACAGGCATGAAGTATCGGTAAGGGCCGGGCAGGGGGGTGGGGTGGGAAGTCTGATTCCAGCCATATAAAAACATATAAAAGGGCCCGGCACAGTGGCTCACGCCTGTAATCCCAGCACTTTGGGAGGCTGAGGCAGGTAGATCACCTGAGATCAGGAGTTCGAGACCAGCCTGGCCAACATGGTGAAACCCCATCTCTACTGAAATACGAAAATTAGCTGGATGTGGTAGTACACGCCTGTAGTCCCAGCTACTCAAGAGGCTGAGGCAGGAGGCAGGAGAAATGTTTGAACTCAGGAGGCTGAGGTTGCAGTGAGCCGAGATCACACCACTGCACTCTAGCCTGGGTGACAGGAGTGAGATGCTGTCTCAACAACATCAAAATGTATAAAAGAAGAAAATGAGGCCAAGCACAGTGGCTCACGCCTGTAATCCCAACACTTTGGGAGGCCGAGGTGGGTGGATTGCTTGAACCCAGGAGTTCGAAACCAGCCTAGGCAAAGTGGCAAAACCTGTCTCTACCCTAAAATATAAAGAAATTAGCTGGGCGTGGTGGCATGCACCTGTAGTCCCAGCTTCTTGAGAGGCGAAGGTGGGAAGATGACCTGAGCCCAAAGACATTGAGGCTTCAGTAAGCTGTGATTGCACCACTGCATTCCAGCCTGAACAACAAAGTGAAAAGTGAGACCCTGTCTCAATAAAATTAAGTAAAAAGTGCCATAATCCTATCCTATCAAAAGATAAGCCCTATTAAGAGTTTGGGGGCAGGCGCAATGGCTCACACCTGCAATCCCAGCACTTTAGGAGGCCGAGGTAAGCTGATCACTTGAGGTCGGGAGTTTGAGACCAGCCTCGCCAACATGATGTAACCCCATATCTACTAAAAATACAAAAATGAGGCAGTTGTAGTGCTGTGTGCCTTTAGTCCCAGCTACTCGGGAGGCTGAGGCAGAAAGATTGCTTGAACCCGGTAGACAAGTGTTACAGTGAGCTGAGATTGCACCACTGCCTTCCAGCCTGGGTAACAGAGCAAGACTCTGTCACACACAAAAAAGATAGTTTGGCAAATTCTCCATGGAATAAAAATGTATTGGGGGTGTTTCTCCATGGGAAAAAACAATGTGTTTCTGGGTGTTGCAGACCCTACTTGAAACGATAGGCACCTAGGTCTGAATTTTCTTGGAACCTCCAAAGGACATTCTTTTTAGTGCTCGCGTCTTTGAATTCAGCACCTCGGACAGCGCTCTGCCAGCCACGGTTCTCTGGCTTTCTTTTATAAATCCCTGTAGGTTGCAAATTGACAGCTTTATCTTCTGTGCCGCTCAGGAACAAGCCCTTGTGAGAGCCAGTCAGCCAACGGGCACCCTCCCCATCCAGTCCTTGTAGAGTTGCCAGGTAAATTTGAATTTCAGGTAAACAACAAATAGCTTTTTAGTATAAATATGTTCCTTGCAATATTTGGGACATATTTATACTAAAAAGTTCCTCATTGTTTATCTGAACTTCAGATGTAACTGGGCATCCTGTGTTTCATCTGGCAACCCTAAATCTCTGGCTTCCGTCTGAGACAGGCCCCTGGGATTATCTGTGTGCTCTCTGCAGCGTGGAGTGGAGGCCAGGACTGCTCCTTTCATGTTTTCTCCTGTGCACAGTGTGTTTGGTCCTTCAGCCCATTGTTTGAGTGTGTGGTTGTTAATTTAAAGAAACAAAACACTTCCGACTGGGCATGGTGGCTCACGCCTGTAATTCCAGCACTTTGGGAGGCCCAGGAGGACAGATCACCTGGTCAGGTGTTCAGAACTGACTGACCAACCTGGTGAACCCCATCTCTAAAAAAATAAATAAATAAACATTTTAAAAATAAAGAAAACACTTCTCCTGTGAGTCCATTAGATGGCAGAGTTTTTCAAGCTTTGTATTCTAAATCCAGCCGTAAAGGAAGGACAAAGGGTCTGCTAGTTTGGCCACAGCTGACCTCCTCGTTCTGCTGGAAATTTCTTAAGAAGGAGATCTTGTGCATTCATGAGGGGCTAGTCATTGATGCTTTTAGTTTATTCAGTAAATGTGTGTTGAGAGTCTACTTGGCACCAGGCGCTGGGCCAGATTCTGGAGCTGCTGCACAAACAAAATCAACCAGGTCTCCACCCTCATGGCAGCCATGGCCTGGGGGCGGGGGGGGGGGGTGGGGCAGAGAAGTAGTGAGCGCCCACGGAGACAAGTTCCAACAATGGCCACTGGCCAAGGCAGCAAAACAGGACAATGCAATAGAGAGAGACCAAGGAGGTCGAGGGGGAGCCCTCTGAGAGAGGGGTCGTCTGAAGATGTGGAGAGCATTCTCTTGGAGAACACTCCAAGAAAAGAGGGGTCTGCAATGGACCCCTCTCTATGTTTCAGGAGCTAAAAGAAGGCCCAGGTGGCTGTGCTGGAGGGAGGAAGGTGGAGGACACAAGGCGATGAGGCAGGGAGGGGCCAGACCCCATCCTCTGAACTCTGGGAAAACCTCAGCTCCCTCAGATGTGGACAGGATTTGTGATGGGGGAGAGTTTAGTGGGTTGAATCAAGACTCACAAAATTCACATTCATCCTAAGCCTCAGAGTATGACATTAGGCTAGGTGTGGTGGCCCATGCCTATAATCCCAGCACTTTGGGAGGCAGCTTGAGTAGCATGGCGAAACCCCATCTCTAAAAACCATCAAAAAATTAGCCAGGCATAGTGGCACATGCCTGTGGTTCCAGCTACACAGGAGGCTGAGGTGGGAGGATCACCTGAGCCCAGGACTTCAAGGCTGCAGTGAGCCCTGTTTGTGCCACTGCACTCCAGCCTCTGGAAAATACTCCAGAGGTATTTTCCATTTTACATCTGCCATGCAGAAAAGAGGGTGCCGTGCAGAGTAGCCTCTGGTCCTTTCGTTACTTGGGCATGTAAAGTTGGGGTTTTTCCTTTTAACTTAGTTTTAGGAAATCAATGAGACTTGGCAGCAGAGTGAGACTCTGTCTCAAAAAAAAAATGTGACATTATTTGGAAATATGGTCGTCGATATAATTTGTTAAGATGGGGCATTGGGGCTATATGAGATTAGAATGGACCCTAAATACTATAATGGGTGTCCTTATAAGAAGGTTGTGTGGTGACAGAGTTGGGTGATGCGTCCACAACCCAAGGAACTTCAAATCTCGGTGTTACCAGTGGAGGGTGTCCAGGTTCCTGGCATCTTGAACAAAGAATTGGGCAAAACACACATACAAAGCAAGGAAAGAATGAAGCAACAAAAGCAGCCAAGTGCGGTGGCTCAGGCCTGTAATCCCCACAGTTTGGGAAGCCGAGGCGGGTGGATCACATGAGGCCAAGAGTTCAAGAGCAGCCTGAGCATCAAGGCAAAACCCCATCTCTATTAAAACACAAAAATTAGCAGGACATGGTGGCTCACAGCTGTAGTCCCAGCTGTTTGGGAGGCTAAGGCAGGAAAATCGCTTGAATCTAGGAGGCAGAGGTTGCAGTGACCTGAGACTGAATCGTAGCACTCCAGCCTGGGTGACAGAGAGAGACTCTATCTTAAAAAAAAAAAAAAAATACAGAGAGAGAGAGAGAAAGAAAGAAAAGAAAACAAAGGTACCCTGCACAGGATGGGAGTGGGAAAGTGGCTCAACAGCCTGGATACAGAATTTCCTGGGAGTTAAATAACTTGTAGAGGTTTCCCACTGGTTACTTGGTATACGCCCGCTCTCTAATTTAGGGTTCTTTGTAATGGCAGCAGCAGGGAACTCCTGCCAGTGGGGAGAACAGGTTTTAGTTGTCTGATGCCCCAAGGAAAATATCCAAGCAGCCTCTGAGACCCTGCAGGACCCACTGTGAAGCTGAAATGCCCTTGGAGAGCTCACTTCCTGGGGGGAGGAGGAGACCAGGAGACAAAGGCCCTTTTTTTTTTTTTTTAATTGAGACAGAGTCTTGCTGTGTTGCCCAGGCTGGAGTGCAGTAGCACGATCTCAGCTCACTACAATCTCTGCCTCCCAGGTTCAAGTGATTCTCCTGCCTCAGCCTCCTGAGTAGCTGGGACTGCAGGCATGCACCAGCACACCTGGCTAATTTTTATATTTTTAGTAGAGACAGAGTTTTGTCATGTTGACGAGGCTGGTCTTGAGCTCCTGATCTCAGGTGGTCCACCCACCTTGGCCTCCCAAAGTGCTGGGATTACAGGTGTGAGCCCTTCACCTGACCACCAAAGGCCCTTTAGCAGTTGATGGGCCGAAGGTGGTTGTTTACATTCGTTGGGATGAAGTGGGTGGGGGCGATGGTGGCCTGTGGTGAATTTCATTTTGCTGCACCTGGGCTGGCAGCAGTGGGGTGGGGGATGCTCCATGACTCACACCACCAGTTGTTACAGATCCTAGATAAATGTATTCTGTGGTTACCTCACCTCCATCAGCGACTGGGCTAGGCTTCCACTAAACTTGGTCTTACATATAAATATAGAAAAGATGATACCTGGGGATAGGCGCTGGCCAGGGCAGCAAGGAACCAGCTGTGCCCTCGGTCTGGGCGTTTTATCAGCTGAACTGAGCTGCAGCTGGTGGAGGTGGCAGGGTGCATTCCTGTTACACCTCCCCATTTTTTTTTTTTTTTTTTAATACAGAGTCTCGCTCTGTTGCCCAGGCTGGAGTGCAGTGGAGCCATCTCAGCTCACCACAACCTCTGCCTCCCGAGTTCAAGCAATTCTCCTGCCTCCGCCTCCCAAGTAGCTGGGATTACAGGCGTGAGCTACCACACCTTACTATTTTTAGTAGAAACAGGGTTTCATCATGTTAGCCAGGCTGCTCTTAAACTTCTGACCTCAAGTGATCTGCCTGCCTCCCCCTCCCAAAGTGCTGAGATTACAGGTGTGAGCCACCACACCCGGCTTACACTTCCCCATGTTTTTAATTGTCCTCCATTCTTGCTGTTCAAAAGAATTTTAAGGTGAATTTTTAAATCCACACAGCCCCAGTATAAGCGTGAGGGAGCAGGTGAGGGCAGCTGGTCCAACACCCGCTTTCCCTGCCCTGTGGATGGGTTCGGAGATGTGGCCTCAGACTCTGGCAGGCCAGAAGCTGTGGCTGGGTCCATGCTGTGCTGGCTGCACACCAGCCCTGGGTTCAGCTGTGTTTTCTGGGCTCCCCGTGGTGCTGGGAGGGAACCCCAACTCCCCACAAGGCTCTGTGTGGCCCTAGCTCTCCTCCTTGGTTTCAGCCCAGACCCCTCTCTCTGCCCCTCAGGAGGCTCTGGACACCACCCCTTCTTTCTGTATCTCCAAGGGGAACTCATTCCGCCTGCAGGGTTCTCACACTTTCTGTTCCCTCTGCCTGAAGGGTGCATCCGAAGACATGGCTGGTTCCTTCCCATCATCCCATCTAAGCTTGGTCCCCAGAGAGACTGTCCCAGGAACCCACTCTAAACAAGCACTTACCGAGTCACTCCGAAGCCCCTCTCCTGTGTGAGTGTCTGCTTCACCCCTCCTCCGTCTCGGTTGCCTTGCTCTTTGCCCATCTGCACTGCTTTGAGGTCAGAGCTTTGCCTGTCCCCCGGCAGCCAGGACGCCCCCAGCCTCTGTGAGTTTAGGTCGGAAGGTGCTGCATGGTCTTGGTCTTTTTTTTTTCTTTTTTTCTTTTTTTTCTTTTTTTTTTTTTTTTTAAGATGGGGTTTCACCATGTTGATCAGGCTGGTCTTGAACTTCCGACCTCAGGTGATCTGCCTGCTTCGGCTTCCAGCATAGTCTTGGTCTTAATCCACTTCAAAAGCACATGTCTTGTTCTGGCTGCATCCTTGATGGTGGGAAGGCAAGACTGACTGGGAGCTGGTCTGAGCTCTCTCTGCAGTTCAGGGAGCCTCTGCAGTCCTTGGGTACTGACCCTTGATCATGAACTTCCTGGCGGGGCAGGAGTCCTGATTTCCTGTGCTTTCTGACTCTAGACCCCAGGCTCTTACCACAGGCTAACATTCACCAGGAAGTACTCGGTTGGTTGCCAAGTTCATTGAGCAGACTGTAGTTGCTATTAACCATAGGCCATCACTTCCAGTGGGGCCAGCCAGGGAAGACTTCCTGGAAGAGCTGGGAATCCCCATGTGTCTTAAAGGACAGGCGAGAAGGAGGGCACTGAGGGCAGGAGGAGGGACAGGAGAAAAACAGCAGAGGCCAGAGAGGGTTGGCGGATTAACCTGCCTACAAGGCCAAGTCCATCCTGGGAAAGAAGGGTCTCCAAGGGACAGGGTCTGTCTTGGGAAAGATCCTGAGGCTGCTGTAACAAACTAGGTGGTTTACAGCAACACAAATTTCTTTTTCCTGGTTCTGGGAGCCACAAGTCCAGCATCCAGGCACGGCAGGGACATACTTCCTCCAGAGGCCCCGGAGAGGGTCCTTTTTGCCTCCCAAAGTTTCTGGTGGTGCTGGCGGTCCTGGGCATTCCTCAGCTTGTGGCCACATCGCTCGTCTCTGCCTCTGTCCTCCCATGGCCATTTTCCTTCTGTGAGCCTCTGTCTCCAAATCTCTCTCTCCTTATACAAACACCAGTCATGGCCAGGCACAGTGGCTCATGTTGGTGATCTCAGCACCTTGGGAGGCTGAGGCAAGTAGATCGCTTGAGCCCAGGGACTCAAGGCCAGCCTGGGCAATGTGGCAAAACTCCAACTCCACAAAAAATTCAAAAATTAGCCAGGCATGGTGGCATGTGCCTATGATCCCAGCTACTCAGGAGGCTGATGTGGGAGGATCACTGAACCCAGGAGGCGGAGGCTGCAGTGAGCCGAAATTGCGCCACTGGCATTCCAACCTGGGCGACAGAACAAGACCCTGCCTCAAAAACAAAAAGCAAAAAACAAAAACCCAGTCGTTGGATTGAAGGCCCACCCTAAGCCGGGACCATCCCATCTTAACCTGATGACATTTGCAAAGACCTTGTTTCCAAGTAAGGCCGCACTCAGGCATCAGGAATTCTGATCTCAACTGTCTTTTGGGGACACATTTCGACCTGCCACAGGCCCCAAGGATTCACTCAGTACCTTGAACCTGCAGGAACATCCCTGAGTGTCCTGGGAGGAACTCAGGCACCCACCAGCCACCTGGGTGACCTCAGACGAGTCCCCCGGCCTCTCCGCAACTCGGTTTCCTTACCTGGAAAGTGGAGACCATGGTCCCTACATCAGAATTGTCCTGAGGACTAACTAAGATGGTGACAACTCAAAGCTCCAGGCTGGGCTCCTTGAAGAGAAACGCAGGCCCTTCCCCTCCCTGGGAAAGGGACCTTCCCACCCAGCAGTCGTTGTCCAGGCATCTGAACTGTCCTCCATCTGTCCGTCTTGGGGACTCATTCATGCACCTAGTCACACTTAGAGGTGCAGTTCAGTGCCGCGCAGACGGGGCAGAGGCATCGGGAAGGGACAGGAGAGAGGGAGGCAAGCTGCCAGTCATTCTGGAAGAGCTGCAAGGCCAGACGCAGGGGCTGGGAGAAAGCCAGGTGGCAGGCCCGGGGCTCTCCCTAAGGGCCTGCCAAGGACCATAGCTGGCAGCTGTGTGGGGCCTGTGTCGGGGCCGGGATGGCTTCTGCTGGCAGTGGGCACCACATTGGAGACTTGGTGGTCATAGTCATCCCAGGCCTGGGAACAGCATCCATCTGCAGCCCCAGCCTCTCCATCCCCAGCTCCCCTAAAGGGACAAGACAGCCTTTCCCTCCCCACAGGGCTGCTGAAGGAGGAGTGGGAGGAAAGGCAGAGACCCAAACACCTGCCCTGGTCACCTCGTAACCGCTTCAGGATGTCCTCGGTGTTTCTGGAGCTGGCCTGACCGCAGGAATCACGGGATGCACCTGTTTCTCATGTTTCTTGTTTTGTTTTGTATTGTTTTGTTTTGTTTTGAGACAGGGTCTTGCTCTGTGGCCCAGGCTGGAATGCAGTGGTGCAGTCACAGCTCACTGCAGCCTCAACTTCCGGGGCTCAAGTAATCCTCCAGTCTCAGCCTCCCTGCTAGCTGGGACCACAGGCGCACACCACCACGACCAGCTAATTTTTGTACTTTTTGTAGAGACGAGTCTCACTAGGTTGCCCAGGCTAGCCCGGAACCCCTGGGCTCAAGCGATCTACCCACCTTGGCCTTCCAAAGTGCTGGGATTCTAGGTGTGGGCCACTGTGCCCAGCCATATCTGTCACAGTACAGATCACCAGGCCCCTGCCTGGAGGTTTGGGGCATCTGCCTGCCCCGAGACGCTCTTCGGACCAGCAAGGACAGGGAGCACCACGCAGTGCTGGTGCCATGGTTATTGTTCCTGGTCTTGTTATGCCTCGAAGGGTTGCTTCTGAGGACGGAAGGAGGAAAGGAAGGGGAGGTGCTCACTCGGGGCCGGCACAGTTGCGTGGGAAACGGCGGCAACTCAGAACAGAGCCGGCGATTCACAGCTGCCGGCCGCCTTCCCCTTTCAGGGCTCCTAGAGTTGGAAGTGAGTGGGGCCGTGAGGGCCTGGTGAGCAAGAGGAAGGAGGAGGAACTTACACGGCTCTGCAGACCATGTACAGCCAGTTCCTGGGGAGCCCACGCACGGCCTGCAGGAGAACCTGTCGTAGCGTCACCTGCAGCTCCAAGGTGCGACCCCAGCACAGTCCACTCAGCCCGACCACAGAACGGGCCCCACCGGTGGGATGTGTGCTCTGGGCAAGGTCCACGGGAGCTCATGCGTCCCGTCACCAGTCCTGTGGCCTCTTCCTTCCCTCAGCCTCCCACTGTCCCTCTGTGTCAAGTCCCCCAGCATCTGATGCGCCCTCTTACAAGGCCAGCGGGTCATCCTACTCCAGACACAGAACCTGCCGCTGCCTCACAGGCTCCCACCCTCTGCCCTCCTGCCGCTGCTCTCAGGAGAAGGACATTCTTGGAATTCCGGATGGAGCCCAACTTCTCCCTGGAGCCCTTCCACACTCCCTGGCACCGCTGACCCGCTCTCCGGCTGGCCGACTTGGCCTTGAACACGGGTGGCTCAGGCCTTTCCCAGGGACCCTTGCTTCATGTCTCAGCTAAAGGAAGCCACACTCATACCACTTAGCCCCTGTGGGGTCTTCAGCTCTTATTCTCCTGGTGGACTCCTCCTCCAGGAAGGCCACCAGCCTTGCTTCCCTTTGTTCTTACAAACTGCCCCATTGGGGCAGCCCCTTAACTGTTCAGCATCTACTGCCCTTCTCTGGGCAAGAAGCCACCTTTGGATGCAAACCACACTCCATTCAGCATGGCCGAGGAGATCTCTGCAGGCTGCAGAACCTCAGCCTCACTCTCAGAGGAGCTGCTGAGGCTGTGCTTTTACAAGACATATCTAAAACCTCCTCCAAGCCCTGAGGCCTCCGCAGGCCTAGCTGAGTGTATAGAAGGGCATCCGCCCCTCCCACTGCAAGCCTGTTTCCATTATCGGGGAGGAGCTGGCTGGACCCGGCTTTCCTGCCTCTCCAGGCCTGAGGGGGAGGAGTGGACCCCAGGCCCTGAGCCGGAAGCCTCCTCTACAGGGATGCTGTCTATGGTGCACTCCACAGACGCACCACAGAGCTTTTAATTGGGGATGGCCACCCTCCGATGAATCACAGCGGGAGCTAGCTGCTTCATCTTATCCACAGCAGGTACCAGAGAGGCAGAAAAAGAAACAGAAATCTGTTGTAAGTTGAAGTCAACCAGCCACACTCAGTGCCTCTGACCGAAGCCTGATAGAAATCACCCAGCACATGGCCGGGCTTGGCTCATGCCTGTAATCCCAGCACTTTGGGAGGCTGAGGCAGGTGGATCACTTGAAGTCAGGAATTCGAGTCCAACCTGGCCAACGTGGTGAAACCCCATGTCTAGTAAAAATACAAAAATTACCTGGGCATGGTGGTGCATGCCTGTAATCCCAGCTGCTCAGGAAGCTGAAGCAGGAGAATTGCTTCAACTTGAGGTGGAGGCTGCAGTGAGCCGAGATTGTGCCACTACTTCAGCCTGGGCGACAGAGCAAGCCTCTGTCTCAAAAAAAAAAGAAAGGAAAGAAGTCAACCAGCACATGTCTGGATCTCACCCTCGTCCCCGCTGAGATGCATCTGCAAGGAGAGGCCCTTTAGGAGGACGTTTAACTATACAAAGCTGAGGTCACGGTTGTGAGGTTTTAGCTTTCCCACTCTTGTCTAATTCTTTTTAAGAATATTTAACGTCTCAACCCCCGTTTTGGTTTTTGTGTTTGTTTTTTGTGTTGTTTTGAGACAGGGTCTCACTCCTGTTGCCCAGACTGGAGTGCAGTGGTGTGATCACGGCTCACTGCAGCCTTGACCTCTCGGGCTCAGGTGATCCTCCCATCTCAGTCTCCCCAGTAGCTGTGATCACAGGTGCACACCACCATACTGGCTAATTTGAAACATTTTTGGTAGAGGTGGGGTTTGGTCATGTTGCCCAGGCTGGTCTCGAACTCCTGGACTCAAGCAATCCACCCACCTCAGCCTCCCAAAGTGCTGGGATTATAGATGTGAGCCAGCATGCCTGGCCTCAACACGTGTTTTGGACAGGTGGAAAATTCTAGAGTCCGGCAAGCCTCTGAAACCCACCAGGCTCCTGCCCACCTTCTCTGAGTAGCAGTTCCCTGTGAGCACAGCACATTTGTCCCGTTTCCAGGGAGCTCTGAGTTCAGCTATTCATCCCATTGTCCCACAGCCCTGGCTTAGTGGGAGTGAGTGCCAGGGTTCTAAACAGGACCCTCTGGGAGGGGCCCACAGGGGTCGGAGGTGCTTCCTCCACCTCGATGAGAACTTGTGCACACCTGAGCACCTGCCGGGGTGGGTCCCGAGGACCAGCTTCCAGGCACTGGCTGCCAGGCCCCAGCCCCCACTGGAGTGGGCTTTGTCAGGCTCAATCTCCAGGGCCCCCACAGACCCCAGTGAAGCCAAAGGGACGGAGAGGGATGCCTCAGCATGGGAATTGTATCCACCTGTGAGTCCATGTCATAAACACATGGGCTTGACGTGCTGCGGCCAGTTTCAGATTATAGGAGGCTGCGTGTTGCAGCCTGAGTGTTGGCGGCGTGTTAGCGTGTTGCAAAGGCAGAGCTGGCGTGGCTGGGTGGATGCGCCCCTGCTGTGGCTCCAGATGCATCACCTGTGCAGCCCCGAGTGTATCGGTCTATTCTTGTGCCCACAGCGTGCCTCTCCTTAGGTCCTGCTCTGTGTCGCTTACACCTGCTGCCCCAAACCCGGGACTCAGAACAGAGCAGAAGAAGAGATCTGTGTTGGTTAATACTGAGTGTCAACTTGATTGGATCGAAGGATGCATAGTACCATTCCCAGGTGTGTCTGTGAGGGTGGACTGGGAGAGGCAGACCCACCCTCAATCTGGGTGGGCACCATCTACTCAGCTGCCAGTGCGGCTAGGATACAAGCAGGCAGAGGAGCGTGGAAGGACTGGACGGCTGAGTCTTCTGCACTGGAGGCTTTCTGCCCTCGAACATCAGACTCCAAGGTCTTCAGCTTTTAGACTCTTGATCTTACACCAGTGATTGGCCAGGGGCTCTCAGGCCTTCAGCCACAGACTGAAGGCTGCACTGTTGACCTCCCCACTTCTGACATTTTGGGACTCGGACTGGCTTCCTGGCTCCTCAGCTTGCAGACAGCCTATTGTGGAACTTCACCTTGTGACCATGGGAGTCTGTCTTCCTGATAAACTCCCCTCCATGTACACACCTGTGCTAATAATAGTTCTGTCCCTTTAAAGAACCCTGACTAATGCAGAATCCTTCTTGTCCAAGTGGGAAATCTGGACCTTCCAGAATCTTCCCTTCAGAGTACAGGCCCCAGAAAGCCAAGCTGAGGATGAGGCTAGCACCTGGGGTTCTGAGCATCTGAGGGGAACCTTCTTTCTCGTGAGGTTGTCTTCAGTGTCCTGAGCGACTGTGGGAACAGAGGCTGCACCGGGAGAGTGCTTACCTGGGCTGTGCGGCCAGTGCCAATACCAGAAGAATTGTGCACAGAGTGGCAAAGTGGCATCCATCCTGGGGTGGGGCTTGTGGATTCAAGGCCTGGGCACCCACCAAAAGCAGCTGGCCCTTCTTTGTTTTGTCTTGAAAATTGAATGCCCTTGGTTAAATATACGAGTGTGTGTGTACACACATTTTTTTGTCTTGTTTTTTTCTTGTTCATACATTTTTTTTTTTTTTGAGAAGTTTTGCTCTTTTGCCCAGGCTGGAGTGCAGTGGCACAATCTCAGCTCACCTCAACCTCTGCCTCCCCAGTTCAAGCGATTCTCCTGCCTTAGCCTCCAGAGTAGCTGGGATTACAGGCGCCCACCACGACGCCCAGCTAATTTTCTATTTTTAGTAGAGACGGGGTTTCACTATGTTGGCCAGGCCAGTCCCAAACTCCTGCCCCCTCTGTCTCCCAAAGTGTTGGGATTACAGGCATGAGCCACCTTGCCTGGCCCCTTGGTTAAATACTAAATATTATAACGAAAAACTGGAAGATGTTTCCCTGATTATAAGAGAAATATGCATCCCACAATAGAAAATTGGGGAAATACGGAAAAGTCTGAAGTAGCCAGGAGCCCTCCCCATCTCCTCCCAGAGGCCATTCAGTACATCTCCTTCCTGGTGGGAGGGGTTTTCAACATCAAGGGCTGCTTGCTGGGAGGTGGTCTTTTCTGGCGGGGCCCCCTCTCTACCTCCCAGTTTCTGTCCCTGGCTTCCCTTGTCTGGATGCTGTTAACAGAGAGATGTGGTCCCAGATTCTGGTTGATACAGAACAGGCTCCCTCAACCGCGGCACCACTGACACTTGGGCTGGAGAATTCTCTGTCATGGGGCAGAATCTGTGGCCTCTGCCTACTGCCAGTACCACCCCTTGCCCAGTTGGGATGACCAAAAATGCCTCCCTACACTGCCCAGTGTTCCCTGGGGAACAAAACCCCTCCCACGTGGCACCCACTGATACAGAGTTATCATCCACGCCACCAATTTTCATAGATTCTAATGTAATATAATGTGCATAATGCAAAAATTACGTGAATTCTTTTTAAAATCACCCCCCACCCCACCTTATTCTAAAAAGGATTATAGGTGACATCCTTAAATTAATCTGCTACTACAAAATTTTAAAAATAAATAATAGCAAATAGGGGGAAAATGGAAAATAAGGGTAGGTTAGTAAAATAAATCGGTGGTAAAAATAAAATACCAAATTCATGCACTAGAAAACCAGGCAGTGACTGGCAAGAGCTGGGTGTTTCATTCAGACTTTCCAGCAAAGAAGAAACCCACTGATTGCCGAGAAGTCCAGCGTCCCTAAAACTTCTCCCTCGGGTTCTCAAAAAAGCGCAGTGTGAACTCGGAAGCACCATTCCCCCAGCAAGTGGACATTGGTCTGGCAGTTATTTAGGTCCCTTAGTATCGTATCATAAGGAACATAAGTTTGTCTCTCCCAGGTTCATCGATCCAATATTTATTGAAGGCTTTTGGGCACATGACACGGTGCTGGACAGTGGAGGCACCAAGATGACCACAGGCAAGCTGCCCCCCACCCCCGGTGTCCCTGGGAAGAACGTGTCAGCAGCGCTCAGAGAAGGGAGGGGTTCCTCATGCTGGGGTTCTGGCTTCACAGCACACACACTGTCTGAGCTGATGTCAGAGTGAGGTTCAAAGGCAGAGAAACAAAAAGGACACTTCCACAGGGAACAGTGGGCACAGAGGTTCAGAGGGTTTTCAGGCAAGTGACTTTTTCTGGGGTGGGGGAGGAGAGCAGCTTTATTATAATTCACGTGCCATAAAATGCATTTAATGTGTGCAATTCAGGCGTTTTCGTGTATTCACAGAGCTGTGCAAACAATGCCACCATTTTAGGATATTTTCATCACCCCCAAAAAAGAAGCCCTATAACCTTCGGCTCTCATTCCCCATTCCCACCCCCTGCAACCACCGAGCTTTCTGTCTCTATGGATTCACCTGCGTATTTCGTATAAATGGAATCATATGCACTCGTTCATGAGCATCTAACTTAGCGTCATGTTTCTAAGGTTCATCCATATGTAGCCTTCCTTTTTAGGGCTAAATAGTACTTCATTGTCTGGAGAGACTGCGTTCCATTCTCCATGTGTCAGTTGATGGGTGTTTGGGTTGTTTCCAGTTTTTGGCTATTGTGAATAATACTGCTGTGGACATTTGTGTTGACGTTTTTGTGTGGGCGTATGTTTTCAGTGCTTTGAGGACATAGCAGGGGGATTGCTGAGTCATGTGAAGCTGATGACATTTTATACTGTGGTGACTAAAAGTCTTGTGAGTCTCACTTATTAACTCTGTGCTGCTTAAAGTGCACCCCTGGGGTAAGAACACCCCTGGGGAGTAGTAAGATCCCAGCCCCTGTGGGATCCGATGGTTTGCCAGAGCACAGAGAATGTGTAAGGAAGAGGCAGAGAGTTTCCGCATCTCACTAGGCCAGCACACGTAGCACACTCAAAGCTCTTGGTAGAAACACCACCTTCCGGGCTGGGCCTCAGAGCTGCTGATTCCGTAGGTCTGGGGTGGGGAGGGGCGCTCCCAGGACTCTGCCTTTGTAATGAGCTCCCCTGACGTGATCAGATGTTGAACAACCCTGCCCTAGACAGTGAGCAGGCGCCTCGTGGTACACAGTAGACACCCAGAGGCTCTTTGAACAAATCAATGTGATCCTTTTTACAAACAGGGAAGGGGGCTGTTTAAAAATTCTGTGAGATGGTCTGAGCCAGTTCCGTCTTGGCCCTCTGCACATTTAGGGGAAGTAGGGATGCTAAGATCTGCTGCCGCTCACACCCTAGAAAGAGCTTCCAAGTAGGGAGAAGGGCAGGGGCCAAAGACTTAACCTGAGCCCTAGATAGGGGCCAGAGGTGGATTGGTAGCTGTCTGTGCCTCTTCAGCAGCCTGTGAGCTGCCCAGAGGCCAGGGCTGTCACCTTTGAGTCCTGGAGTCCAGCCTCAAGTGGGGGCTGGGCTGTACACAGGATTGCCTATTCCCTGTCACCCCGCTACCTTCCAGTGCTCTTAGCACCTCCTGGCAGGACAAGAGGGGCCCAGAAAGCAGCTCTGGCCAGGGCCCACATGCAGGGTGTGAGGGGGGTACTTGGGGTCAGAGGACAGAGCCAGCCCCTCTGGATGCTGAAGAGGATAAAGTGGGGCAGGGGCTACATTCATTCAATCACTCACTCATTGCTTGCAGAGTATGTATTGAGCGTCTGCTGTAAGCTAAGTTTTACTGGGAGTATTGGAACCTCTCTGTCCCTTTGACCCCCGGGTTTCCTTCCTTGGGCCATCTGTGTCGTTATCAGCAAGACGCAATGGTTTCTTCTCCGCATTTCTGGTGATGTTGCTTCTCCTTGTGCCAGTCCCCAGTGGATACCCCACTCTCCAGAGTGAGAACCCCAACCCGGTGCCGCTGGGCATGCGCGGAGCGGGCCTTGCCCCTCTTGGAGCTGGCTGCCGACAAGCTCAGCCGTCCAGCCCATGGCGTCCATCCTGGCTGCAGCGCCTGCCCAGGCCTCAGGCCAGTCTTGGCCCCGCAGCTGTCAGCTCGGAGCAGCCAGCGACGGCCTCGGGGGGCCAGCCAGGGCAGGCGTCTCGTGCATCCAGCTTCATTAATAATGAATGGCCAGACGCTGCCCGCACCTCTCCCGGGTCGCCTCGTTGACTTGGTAGAAGCCTCAGCCGCCCACAGTGTGCAGAGCCAGGAACTGGATTCCAAGCCCCCTCAGAGAGACTCAAGAAGCCAGGATAAGCAGCTGCTCCTCAAGACCCCCTGAGCCGCTGCCCCAGGGGACCAGTCACTGCGGCCCTGTACAGCCCCCACGCCATCACCTCCAGCTCAGTGAGCCACGCGGACGCGCCGGAGGGAGCCCTCCCTTCTCCCATCCAAGGAAGGCAGCTGTGCTCATCACCTGTCACTCATCATCAGGAGTAACAGCCCTGCCCTGCCCATCACTTTTGGAGACTGTTGGGCTGAGGACTTGGGCAGCCAGAGCTGGACGAGGGTGGGACAGAGGAAGGACCTGCAGAGACAAGAGAGATGTGAGGGGAGAAAACGCGGGTCCCCAGCCTCCAGCCGCTCTTCAGGCAGGCCTTCTCTAGCTGGGGTCTGGAAATGTGACCCCCTCCCTCGGAGCTGTGCCGGCTTCTTCCCCACTGTTGCCTTTGGAAATCCTTGCTCCCGAAGGAACCCCTGCAGCGACCTTGCCTTCTGGATAAAGTCTCATCGTGGTCAGGGGAGAAGAGTTTCTAGGGGGCAGATGGCTCCTGAGCCCAAGGGGACCAGGGACACAGCCAGGATCTGAGCGCCCGGCCTCAGTATGCAGGTGTCCTTCGTGTGCTCGGAGCACAGCCTCAAGGGCCGGGGCCCTGAGGAACGGCTGGGCCGACCGGCAGCCAGCAGCCCCAGCCTGGGCACCCGAGGCCGCTTCCGCGCCGTGGCCATGGTGGCCCGGAGCCTGGGACAGCTGTCGGCACAGAGCCTCCCGTGTGCTGGGGACACCAGCGTGAAGCCGCACGGGATGAAATATAGGTAGGAGGGCGCACAGCTTTGCAGGGTGGAGGGCTGACCTCCCGGCCTCCCCACCTCCCCAGCTTTTCACTTTCGAGGGCCCATAAAATCTGCAAATCCCCGTTGGTCAGACTTGGGCAGTTTGTGCTGAGGACCGGGAGGGGCTGTGCTTCGTGCCCGGTGGGTGGTGAGAGAGAACGTTGAGAATCTGGCCAAGTTCCTTTCTTTCCAGTTCAGCGGGAGACGGTGAGGGCGCCATCTTCCTTCCTTCTGCCGCTCTTCGTTTTCGGAGGGTCGTGAACAATAGCCAAGCCGCCAGTGCTCCCTTTTCCTGGGGAACCCTGAGGCGTGGGCGACAGAGCTCCCAACACCCTCCTGCCCTCCCCTGGCTGCATGGCCCCCACAAGATGCCCTGGGAGTGGTCTGATAGCTTTACCAGCAGGCCACTGTGACAAATGGATGTTAGATAGTGAGGGGCTATGGGGTGAACCCTGTGATGAAATGAATCTTCCCTCCTCGATCTGAGCCAAGCCCAGGGCCCAGTTCCTCTAGCAGGCAGGACTTGCTCCAGCAGGCACAGGCAGCCAGGCTGCATCTGGAATTTCCTGATGGTCAGCCCAGGAGCCCTGCTTCCCTCCACCCGGGCTCAGCCCCCACCTGGCTGCAGCCACTGTATGTAGGGAGGATGCTAAGCCCTCAGGTCAGGAGCAGGGCCTCCCTCCCCTTCCCTGCTGGGACCTTTCTCACAGGCTGGGTGAATGTGCCCCGGAGAGAAAAGGGAGGGTCCCGGCTTTGTACAAAGGGTCCCGGGAGCAGGGTTGTGGGGCACCCTTCGGGGGGCGGGCCTTCCTCGCTCCCCATTCAAGTCTCTGAGTCCAGAGGCCTAATTGCTTCCAGAACCATCCTCCAGGGATAAAGGAAGTCTCCACAACATGCGGTCTGCATAAGCTAGCAAAGCTGTTAGGTCTCTGGTTCTGCAGTTTCCTGGGAAGATTTTCCCAAAACAGGAACCGAACTGGGGACAACTCTGCTTTTCAGTGACCTGAAACAGGAGTGCATGCCACCAGCCTCAGAAAGAGCCATGAATTGTGCCTTTTTGCATTTGGGATTTTTCTGGGTTAACAGCTGGTATTGGTGCCAACCTGAAAGGCATTGTGAGTCCATCCTGTTTCCTGACCTGTGTGGCTTAAACCTCTCCAAAACCAGTGCCTGAGAGTTGTGCCTCGTGAGAAAACGGTGTCATCTAAGCCAGCCCTTCCCGGAGGTGAATTCTGGGATGACTCTGGGGTTTTGCATACACAGTCATGTCTCCTCCTTCCCTGCATCCCGGGAGGGCTGGATGTGCTTTAACAAACTTCTAGGGTGAAAGTGTTTGTCCCATCCTCTAGGCTTAACAAGGACAGTCCAGAATGGAATCCTCTATTCTAGAAGCTCTGGAGTTTACATCTTTTGTTAAGTAGGGATCAAAAGCTAGGATTAGGGCCAGGTCAGGTGAGGTGGCTCACCCCTGTAATCCTAACACTTTGGGACACTGAAGTGGGCAGATCACTTTAGGTCAGGAGTTCAAGACCAGCCTGGCCAACATAGTGAAACGCAATCTCTACCAAAAAAATACAAAGATAAGCTGGGCATGGTGGCGTGCCTCTGTAGTCCCAACTACTCGGGAGGCTGAGGTGGGAGGATTACTTGAACTCGGGAGGCAGAGGTTGCAGTGAGCCAATATTATGCCACTGCACTCCAGCCTGGATGACAGAATGAGATCGTCTCTAAAAAACAAACAAACAAAAAAAAAAAAAAACGATAAAGGTAGGAGTAAACCGATCATGTATACGTATATTTTTTGGTTTAGATACCTATTGCCTTCTGCTACTTTTATGTCAGTCCTAGGATCTCAAAGGAGTTAAAAGCGGGACTGTTTCTAAACATAAGAGATTATGCAATTGGAAAGTGTGGCTGTTAACACTGTTTTCTTCCTAAAACTCACTGAGGAATGGATCTCACAGAGGGTGAATGCTCACAATCCCCGTGTGTGCTTACGTGTGCCTGCACAGACGTGTACAGAGCCTCCCTCCCTGGAGGCAGGGAGGGCAGACAGGGCAGTGAAGGGGAGCGTTTGTTGGGCTGGCGGGTTTGCAGTCTGAGGACCTGAGTTCAAATCCTAGCCCTAGCACTCTGACTGAGGGACCCCATCTCTCCAATGGAGTTGCAAACAGAGCCTTATATCTGACCAGATCTGGGAGCTTTCCTGGCTGCTGTCACGTGCGAGAGGTGGGATGAGGTGCAGTTTCACAGGGGCTGAGATGGGCCTTGGAATCCAAAGCCTGCCCCATCAGGCACCCTGCCCCACGCCTCTCCCATCCGGGTCATGCGGAACCTGCCTAGTGAGTTGCTGCACAGGGACTGTCCCAGGGCCACAGCCAGGGTGCAGGTAGCCAGCAGCCGGGACTGAGCAGGGGCCTGATCCCAGCCTCCCTGTGACTCTGACCACCTCCCTGGGAAGCTGGCCCTTCCCAGTGGCGTGCTCCAGGCACAGCTGTCCAGTGACACGCACAGTCCACAGGTATTAGGAAACTAACGGTGCACGGCCAGTACCAGGCGCACATTCCTGCCCAAGGGGACAAGCCATGCTCAGTGTGGGGTGGCGGGAGCCCAAGCCACACTGAGCACCCCTTGGGCCCTTGGGCAGGTAAATAAGGGAGGGATCCGTGCTTAGTCCTGAGAGTCTGACTCCAAGGCCTGGGCTTCTCACCCCTGAATTACTCCCTAAGATCAACCCAGACAGGCACTCCCTGGGACCCTGGCACTGCCAACTCCAATTGGAAGACAAGGACTGGAAGCCCAGCCTGTCCTTAGGGGGCCTGGAATCTGGGAGCAGCGTGGGTGTGCAAACAGACTGTCACTGCACAGAGCCGACAGATGAGCCGGGCACTAACAGGAGCCCTCCTGTCTGCCCTCCTCCCGGACCAGCTCGCCAGGGCCATGCTGCTTACCCTTCACCTGATCACAATTTTGTCCTCTGCCCGGGTGGCTCCGCTGAAAGGTCCCAAATTCCTCTTTTTATTTATTTTTTTATTTATTTATTTATTCTTTTTTTTTTGAGACGGAGTTTCGCTCTTGTTACCCAGGCTGGAGTGCAATGGCGCGATCTCGGCTCACCGCAACCTCCGCCTCCTGGGTTCAGGCAATTCTCCTGCCTCAGCCTCCTGAGTAGCTGGGATTACAGGCACGCGCCACCATGCCCAGCTAGTTTTTTGTATTTTTAGTAGAGACGGGGTTTCACCATGTTGACCAGGATGGTCTCGATCTCTCGACCTCGTGATCCACCCGCCTCGGCCTCCCAAAGTGCTGGGATTACAGGCTTGAGCCACCGCGCCCGGCAATTCCTCTTTTTAAAAGGACCTGTCATTTTCCAGAGGCTTCCGGCTCTGGCCCTTCCTGCATCTGAAGTGCAGTTTTTGGGGGTGCACAGAGTCCAAGGTCTCCACAGTGGACATCAGCGCTCCCCCTCGGCAGAGGTTCTGTCTGTGAGTCCTCACTGGGCTTTTTCCAGACCAGAAGAGACATGAGGGAAATTCATGAAGACCAATGGTGTTTGGGTTTTGAGATGCTGACTAGCTGCTTCGTTAGGATGTCAGGTTTTAATGATGGGAAGGAAATCTGTGGGAAATGGCTTCTGTGTCTGGGAAGTTTCCAGTGCAGCAGGCAGCAGCCCCATCCAGACCCGGCTGAAACGTGTGCTCCCCACCCCCATGCAGTAGCCTCGAGTATAAAGCGTTCAGCCTGGAGGTGTCCTGTCCCTTCGCATCCCTTCTCCCAAGGCCTGGCAGAGGATGGCAGAACCAATACCATCATTTTCACAGGGAAACAAGTTGAGCAGGGTAATTTCAGCATCACGTGGTGTCCTAGTTTTGTTAAATTATTCCTAGGGGTGATGGGTGGAAAAGCGGCTGAACCCAGAGCCCACTCGGGGAAGCGAGTCCATTTCCCACCAGTCAGACCAGGGACAGACATGGAATCAGGGACAGGGGCAGCTTTTGCCAGCCCTCCCCAAACTGGCAACCAAGGGATGTGTCTTCTCCTCAGCCCCAACCTTGCCTGTAGCAGAGCCTTTCCAAGCAACTGTTCCCCACAGTCACTCATGGAGGTGGCTTTGCAGAGGTAGGGGCCGGGCCTCCCTTCTCGATGCCCAGATGTATATAGACTGGTGAGGTCCAGGGCTCTGAGAACAGCCAGATGTTGCAAGCAAGGTTCTGAGGGCATTCGTATCTGGGCATATTGCCAGGCTTTATCCGTTTTTGCAAAGGGGTTATGACCCCAAAGCAGCTGAGAGGCACTGATCAGAACCTCCCACCCTTGGCTTCCTTATTGGACTCCTACTAAACAACTTTGTAATTTCTTACCACAGTTACTTTCTAGCCAGCATGGGGGAAATTGCCTAAACTTCTAAAGGAACCAGGCTCGTGCAGAATGCATTAGTGGTGCGGTCGCGCTGTTCTCGCTAGCAGCCACAGACACAAGTTATTCTGGGTTGGAACATGCCGGCAATGCAGAGGATACCATCACATTATTTCATTCATGTATAAGGAGGAAAAAGGAAACGCAGTCCCTTTTTAACATGGTAATAGTTCCAGCTTATTTGATTTGTCTGTTGGTTTTGAATAAAGAAAAGATCATCCTCCTGCTCTCTTTGTGAACTGAGACAGACGTGAGTCAGTGTCCTGTGACCTTCTAGCCTCCTGGATCTCTTTGCTGTCCTCGTGGCAACCCCTGTGAGAAAGGCAGCCTCGTGAGCCCATTCTGCAGATGAGAACACTGAGGCGCCAGACCACTCCGTAAAATGCCCAGGGTCCTCCAGACAGGAAAGTTGAACCAGGATATTTGAGCTCTGGCTTCAGAGCCTCTGCCCATAGCCACCACCCAGTACCCCCTTTCCTGAAAGAAAACCCAGCTGTTCTTATGTTCTTTTTTTCTGGAAAATCCCAGCTTTACCTGCAGGAGCAATAGGCTGGCAGCTGGACTGGTTTTAATAGGAAATTTAAAAATAAACCTGGGCAGTTTTAAAGTACTTTCAATTTGCTGACACGTTCAACTATTTTCAAGCTGCTTACAAGTATTAGATCCACTCATGATGTAGGAGGAGTCCAGGGGTCTTAGAAGCAGGGAACCAAGGCTGGGAGGGTTAGAGTGGGCTCATGTCAGAAGTGGTGGGCCCATAATGAGGCTTAAGCCCCACGCCACCTTCCCAGGGGCCAGGCTTGGGACAGGAAAGAGAATAAATTGAGGATGTAGCATCCTCCGAAGTTAGAAGTGCTGTGGCCCCAGGGAGGTGCAGGGCCTTTGGGCCAGGAGGCTGGGCCTCACGCTCTGGCAACCCTCCTGGCCCTCACTCCCCACCCACTAGAGGCGTCCACACTTTGACCAGACGCTGGCAGCTGGATCCCATGAGGGAAGTGGAATCCGACCCCAGATGGGTCAAGGAACTGGCTGCAGCTGTGAGACCCACCCGGTCACTTTTCAACCTCACCATCTGGGCAGATCACGCCCTACTAAACAGGTTGGGGGTGGGATGCATGCCACCATGGTGGGGAACGCCAGCTGGGAGCCGACTGCCTGGGTGGGACCCCAGCTCCCCCCCGTGCTGGGCAGGACTCATAATGTGGGAATCAGTGCCACAACAAGCAGTGCGCCTGCTGCATAGGGCACAGGGGTAAGGGTACCTGGGGACAGCCTGGCCTGCTGAGACCCTGTGGGCTCCCAGGCGACCTGTGTCAGGACAGAGGGGCATGCCAGTCCTTAACAGAGACCTGCCACCCTCCTTCACCTCCTATGGACGGTCATGATGGCCCAAGGCCTGTTCCTGTGGACCCTGGGATGCAGCACGCGGGCACCTCAGTGGCCCCAGGAAGGAGCCCGGGCGCTGGCCCTGGTTAGGAGACCTGCGCTGCCAGGCTCTGCCACTGCTGTCAGCCCTGCTTGTATCTGTAACGAAGGAAGGGCTGGCCTTGCTTGAGAACTGGCAGCTCCGCCATGGAGCTCCCCGTACCCCGAGGGATAGAGGTGCAGTCCATGTGGTCCTGGTGAAGTGGGATGATCTCCTATGCCAGTCTCTGGAGACAGGAAGAAGAGACACAGAATCACAAATGCAGCCTCAGAGAGGAGGGAAGAGGGGGCTTCTCGGCAAGCGGCGCTGCATGGACGGTGCCACGGGGCTGAGACCAGCCCGCTTTCACCATAAAACAGACAGCGTCCCTCTGCACTTCCCTCTGTCCTCGAGACCACTCTGCAGACCCACACTGGGCACCAGCAGGGCCCATGCCAGCAGCAAGGTGTGGGCTGGGGGCAGTGGGCACTTTACTCCCAGGTGGGTGAGCAGAGGCACCTCTCTGAAGGTCCCCAGTGCCTTTTGGAGCCTCCAAACACACACTGACTGGTGTGGGAGTGCGGCGGTGGCAGCTGGCACTGGCGGGACCTGAGCCTGGCTGGCAGGGTCCTGCCCAGGTGCTGAGAACTCATGTGACATTTGTTTTTCAGGAACCTGGGCAAGTCTGGCCTGCGGGTCTCCTGCCTGGGACTTGGTGAGTGTGGGGTCCCCTCTGTCCCACCAGGGAAACAGGCTGTGGGAGGGCCTGGCATGAGCTGAATTGGACACCCCTTGGGAGGCAGCGTGGCCTAGCCCTCGGCACTCCCCAGGGAGTAGCTCCTCCCAGAGCCCGGGATGCAGGGGGCCTCAGTTGCCATGGCAACAGAGGCAGGTGGGAGGGGGCCCAGGATAGCGGGAGAGAGAGACACAGCCTCAGCAGAGGAGGCAAGGTGGACACCAGGAGCCCCTGCACACACAGCCCCCACCCCACACCACAAAATCAGAGGCCCTCCTGGCACCGGGAGTGCAGGGAAGACACCTTTCCTTCGGTGGCAGGCTCAGCTCATGAGTCCCTCCTGGAGCGCCATTGGATTTGGCCCTTTTTTCTCTCCTGCCAGATGTGAGCCCTGTTCCCAGAACGTGCAGTCCCCACCTCCCATGTGCACGCAGTACACACCCACCGCTGCCCTGACACCGCCCTCCCCGCTCCGTCCCAGCACAAGCACCCAGACAGGGCTGTCAGACCGGCTGTTTTCAGGGAGTCGTCCCTTGTGTCATTCCTTGCAGCATGTCCCGGGAGTGAGAGCTGCCTCAGCACAGCTCTGACAAGCATTTCAAAGGCCCCAGGCCTCCTGGGCCCACAGCCAGCAGCCTGCTCTAAAGACTTTTGTCCCCTAAGATTGGTGACCCCAAGAGAGCGGGACTTTCTCTGCCAGGAGCAGTGGCGCACACCTTTAATCCCAGCACTTTGGGAAGCTGAGGCCGGCAGATCACCTGAGGTCAGGAGTTCGAGATCAGCCTGGCCAACATGGTGAAACTTCGTCTCTACTAAAAATACAAAAATTAGCCAGGTGAGGTGGCAGGCACCTGTAATCCCAGCTACTAAAAATACAAAATTAGCCAGGCATGGTGGCTCATACCTGTAACCCCAGCTACTCAGGAGAATCGCTTGAACCTGGGAGGTGGAGATTGCAGTGAGCCAAGATCATGCCGCTGCACTCCAGCCTGGGAAACAAAGAGTGAAACTCCGTCTCAAAAAAAAAGAGAGGTACAGCAGGACTTTCTCTGAAGACCAGGTGTCCACACACAGCAAGGACACCCTGGCCGCAGAGCAGCACAGATGGACACCTGTGGCTGCCCACCTTAATATTCCAAAATATTAAGAATTAAATAGATGCAGCCTGAGGTCTGAGCACCGACAGGAGAATCTAACTTCCTTCTGGGTCCCTAACTTGAGCCCCTGTGTCTCCTTCCAGGAACATGGGTGACCTTCGGAGGCCAGATCACCGATGAGGTAAGATGGGGTTCTCCCAGCACCCCAGAGCCCAGCACAGGCTCTCCAGAGCACACAGTTAAGTCTGCTACATGGACCAGTGCGCACATGCTCCCTGGAGCTGTCGGGGCAGCCTGCTGCCCTCTTTCTGTTTTGCAAGGGTGCCCTGCTCCAGGGGAGTTAGAAAGGTGATCCAGGTGGCCAAAGGGGATGATGAGTCTGGTGCCACCACCCAGCAGTGGATACCTTGGGCCTCAGCATGTCCATCAAGCTCCCCAGGACTCAGATTTCCCACACACATGACCCCCATCCCACAGTTAACAAGGAGAATTCAGGGTGCACATGCTTCCCAAATTCCAAAGCTGGATGCAGATCGTAGCTGCCCACACTCGGTGGAGACTCCGGTAAACTATCTGTCGAGGTCATTTGGAATGCAGCCCCTGCAGAGCTTCCTGCAAGCTAAAGAATCTGAGATCTGCATTTCACAAAGCATCCCCCATCGGTTTCCCCCAGCCACCGTGAACCGCGTGGGTCGCAGTCAAATGTGTTTGCTGGGGCTCATGTCCCCACCATTAGAACAGGAAAGTGAACACTAAGGAAAAGCCAACTTGCATGCCACCAGCCCCTCTGGGTCTCTCCGAAGGAGGGGGACGGCACACATCCAGACGTGCGTGCTTCCGGACAGCAAGGCAGTGTCTCAGAAATGAGAGCAGTGGCATTTGCTGAGAGAGCTCTGGGCTTCTGCACGAGAAGCAGTTTTCGCGTTTGCCCTACTTACTATTGGAAAGGTTGCGTTTAAAAATTGATCAGCGAGTTGATGTGAGACCTTGTTAGCTGTGATTGCTCAGTTTTCCAAAGGAAAGCTTTGCTTCCAGCAAAATTTCAATGCATATAGTTTGTGTTTGGGTCATTTTTATTTTTAAGACAGTAGCTGACCAGGTGTGGTTGCTCATGCCTGTAATCCCAGCACTTTGGGAGGCCGAGGCGGGCGGATCGCCTGAGGTCAGCAGTTCAAGACCAGCCTGGCCAACACGTTGAAACCCCATCTCTACTAAAAATACAAAAATTACTCAGGCATGGTGGCAGGCACCTGTAATCTCAGCTACTCAGGAGACTGAGGCAAGAGAATTGCTTGAATCCAGGAGGCGGAAGGTGCAGTGAGCCAAGATCACATCACTGCATTTCAACCTGGGCGACTGAGTAAGACTCTGTCTCAAAAAAAAAAAAAAAAAAAAAGACAGTAGCTGATTATAGAATGATTTGCCCCTTGCTTGGAAGTTGCTGGATAGGCTCTATCACAGGGTGAAGTCTTGAGTTATTAAGGCAAAAGGAATCACCTTACCTTACCCATCAGATTGGTTCGGTTGGAGCCTAGGGGCCTCTGTGGTTCTCTGTGAATCAGCCTTACCTGACAGCCGCATTTCCCTTTCCATGTGGTTTCTAAAGCAGGATGGAAGAATTCTGTAGAAGGGGGTAACTTCATCTCCGAATAGTATTAGCTGTGTGCCTCTGATGTCCTCATGGGAAAGATATAAACAAGCAGACTAGACCCACCCAGCGAGGTGACATTTTCACCAGCAAACCGACCACACCCTCGGAGCACTGATATTCGAATGGCCCAGGGACAGCCCCACTGGCGCGGGTCTCTGTGGTGTCCCCACCAGGAACAGTAATGGACATGTGTGAAGGTATTGGAGGTCATTTCTAGATGACACCAAGCTGGAAGGACAGAGAATTAAATCAATGACGGAGTCGGGGTTCTGAATGGTTGTGGCAGGTGAAAATGGCTAAGCAAAGGGGCAAGACACATTTTTGTATTAATCCTACAGTTAGTGTCAAAAAATAAATCAATACATCCGGAACAGAGGGCCCGCCTGGCAGCAATTCAGAAGAAAAGGGCCTGGGTTTGTGCACTTCAGGTGGACCGTCCTGGACTGCTTCTCTTTTTGAGACGGAGTTTCATTCTTGTTGCCCAAGCTGGAGTGCTGTGGCACCATCTTGGCTCACCCCAACCTCGGCCTCCCAAGTTCAAGGGATTCTCCTGCCTCAGCCTCCCGAGTAGCTGGGATTACAGGCACGCACCACCATGCCCAGCTAATTTTTTGTATTTTTAGTAGATATGGGGTCTCTCCATGTGGGTCAGGCTGGTCTCGAACTCCTGACCTCAGGTAATCTGCCTGCCTTGGCCTCCCAAAGTGCTGCGATTATAGGCATGAGCCACCAAGCCGGCCTACTCTTTTCGTTTTTCAATGTTTTTATTACCTATGTGAGCATTAAGTTTACCATTTTAACCATTTTTAAGTGTACAGTTCAGTGGCATGAAATACATTCACATTACTGTGCCACCCTCAACCAATATCTATTTCCAAAATATTTCATCAGCCCAAACAGGAGCTCTGTACCTTAAACAATAACTCCCCATCCCCTGGTCACCTCTAATCTACTTCCTATCTCAATGAATTCTGCAGCCAATTTGTATAAATAAAGTTTTATTGGGACATAGTCACACCCATCATTTACACTTTTCGGCTGCTTTCACTACACAAGGGCAGAGCTGAGTAACTGCAACAGGCTCTGGCCCGCAATGCCTGAAGCATTCACCGTGTGGCCCTTTACAGAAAACGTTTGATGTCCCCTGTGCTATGGGCCGCAACAGCTGTGCCCTGCAGTGTCTGCAGGGCTGTCGTTCGAACAGCAGCTCAGCCCAATTCTATACCACACCAGGGACAAATGAAATTTTGCCCAGGAGTGGAACAAACCACCTGGTGGGGCAGGAATGACAGCCACCCTCACGTGGCACAGGACAGAGCCCACAGTTTGTAGGACACCATCACATTCTCAGCCGGTGCTGCTCACAGGAGCCCATGAAGGGACCAGACCACGCTAGGAATCCTAAGATGATGAGGCACCTGTCGGAGCCGCCACGGTGGCTTCAGGTCTCCAAACCTCCCATTGGTAGGTGGCCTTTCTGTGGCCTCACACTCCCCATTAGAAGCATGTCTTCAAGACAAGCTGGACAATAAAGATGTAACAGAAGGAGTGGCTGAGAACCTTACACTCACTATCTCAGCTAATCCTCCATCGCCCCAGGGAGGCAGGTGCTATTCCTAGTTCAAGGAAGCTGAGCCTTAGGCCATAAACAGGTGCAGCAGTCTCACCTGGCCACTGGCCACCAGGGTCCCACCTGGTGCTCTTTGCCTCAAAGCTCGTGGCCAGCACTCAGCTCTGGGGTAACTGTACTGGGGTAGGGGTGGATTCCTTTGTCCCAGACGGGGGTGACAGGGAGGTGGCCTGTATGTCTCCCAGCTTCCTTCTGACTTCAGTGGCTGGGACCCAGATACTGGAAGGAACCAAAAAGTCACAAAATAAAGGCTCCGTAAAATGAACCAGGATGCAGCCACAGCACGCAGGTCTTTAAAGAACATCACGGGAAAGGCCCATGAGAGCAAACGGAAAAGCGGCATAGACAGCGGTGTATGGAGGAGAGCCACGGTTCTCCAGGGAGGGGGAGGAAGAACCCGGAGAAGTTACAGCAAAATCAGAGCCGTAAAAATAAATAAAACAGTAAGAAAGCACAACCCCTGCGGTGCTGGGTCCCTCCCTGTCTTTCTTGCCTCTGAGCCTCCCAATCCCAGGTGCCAACCTGGAGGCAGCCGGAATTGTGCTGTGGCTTTGTTTTTCTGAGGGACAGGTGAGGTGAGGGTTGGTGGCTGCTGTGCCAGCCTCTGCTGATCCCGCTGCCTGCGCGCCCTTGGGGGTCTGTGGTGACCACAGGTTTCTGTGTTTGGCCAGGCTTTCCTCCCTGGAGGGAGCCAGGTGTGCTCAGGACCCCCATGCTCACTTTGTTCTTCCTCTGTGAGCAGAAGGGGCAGGCCTCCTGGTGGGCAGGACAGAGCCAGGAGCAGCCAGGGCCACCCGCCCCCCTTGCAGCCCCAGGAACTGGGACCCCCACAGCACTCAGCTCAGGCTTGCGGAGCCCCTGCCTAGTGCCAGCTCCCTGCCCGCTTCCAGCCTCTTTCCAGTCACTCTTTCTAGAGAGGGCGACAGGGTAAAGAAGCAGGACACAGTCTCCAGTGGTCGCGCATGCTGTGGAGAGGGCGTGAGCTGCCCGTGGCTGCTGTAACAAATAGCCACCAATGTGCAGCTGAAAACAGCAGCAACGTATTCGCTCACAGCTCCGGAGGCTGGAGATCCAAACTCGGTATCCCTGAGCCTAAGTCCAGAAGTCAGCCGAGCTGGGCTCCCTTCTCCAGGCCGGGACCCTTCCCGGCTTCTTCAGCATCCGGCACTGCTGGCCTTCCATGGCTTGTGGCTGCATCCCCAGGCTCTGCCCCTGTGGGCACTTTCCTTCCTCCTCTTCTGTCTGTGTCAAATCGCTGTATCCCTTGTCCTCAAAAGGTCACCTGTGATGGCACTGAGGGCCCACTTAGCTAAGCCAGGACATTCTCCCCATCCCTGGGTCCTCATGTTAATCCCATCTGCAATCTCCCTTTTTCTACCTAAGGTCACATTCACGGGTTCAAGGGACCTGATACCTTTGTACCTTTGGGGAACCTTTTTTTTTTTTTTTTTTTTTTTTGAGACAGAGTCTTGCTCTGTCTCCCAGGCTGGAGTGCAGTGGCCCAATCTCAGCTCACCGAAACCTCAGCTCCTCCTCCGTTCAAATGATTCTCCTGCCTCAACCTCCTGAGCAGCTGGGATTACAGGCACACACCACCATGCCCAGCTAATTTTTGTATTTTTAGTAGAGACAGGGTTTCACCATGCTGGTCAGGCTGGACTCTAACTCCTGACCTCGTGATCCACCCACCTCGGCCTCCCAAAGTGCTGAGATTACAGACGTGAACCACCACGCCCAGGCTGGAGAACCATTATTTAGTTGCCTGCAGAAAATAAAGTAGAAAAAGGAGGGTGGCGAGGTGGGGTCCTGACGACAGGGCGGTCAGGAAGCAGAATCGAGTAAGGAAGCCACGTGGTGGTCCAGAGAAAGAGGCTTCCAGGGGCCAAGAAGACAACAAGGGCAAAGCCCTAAGGTCAAGTGTTGAGGCAAAGGGGCTGCAGGGATAGAGCCGGGGTCAGGGCGCAGGGATAGGGCTGGGGTCAGGGCACAGATCTCGGGGGGGCTTTGGCTTTGGCCCTCTGTGAGATGGAGGCCACAGGAGGGCTTCTGCAAGGAGGAAATCCGACCTGATTAAAAGGTCTCCCAAGGCCTGCCCTGGCTGCTGCCCTGGGAATAGCCAGTCATGGGGGTGTCTCAAAGTTCAGTGTGTGCACGACCTGATGTACTTAGAAGGCAGGTCCTGATATGGCAGGGCTGTCATGGAGCCTGGATGCTGCATTCCTGATCTGATGCTGATGCTGGTCCGTGGACCGTGCTTTGCCTGGGGAAGGTGCAGGGAGAGAGGATGGAAGCAGAGAGCCAGGAGGCTATTGTGAGAAACCACCCAAGACCCGCTGGAGGCTCAAGAGCAGGGTGGGTACAGCAGAGGCGGAGAGGGGTCAGATTCTGGACTAATTTGCAAGGGAAGCTGCGGCATTGGCTGAATGTCACGCTCCAGTGATGGGAGGATGAGTCAAGGAGGGCTCCCGGGGTTTGACCTGAGCACGGGTGAGCGATACCTCGGGGGAGCTGATGCTGCGGCAGGCTGCCCTCCCTGGCCCACAACAGCCCCAGGGCCTGGAGCACCGCTCCCCCACCCACTCTCCCCTTGCCTATCTGACACACTCCTAAACAGCCTTCAAAACCCAGTCTCTGTTGGGTGTGGTGGCTCATGTCTGTAATCCCAGCATTTTGAGAGGCTGAGGCAGGTGGATCACTTGTGGTCAGGAGTTCAAGACCAGCCTACCCAACATGGTGAAACTCCATTTTAGTCTCTACTAAAAATGCAAAAATTAGCCGGGCTTGGTGGCACACACCTGTAGTCTCAGCTACTCCAGAGGCTGAGGCAGGAGAATCATTTGAACCCAGAAGGCAAAAGTTGCAGTAAGCCAAGATCATGCCACTGTACTCCAGCCCAGAGACAGAATGAGACTCCGTCTCCAAAAAAAGAAACCCAGTCTTGGACAATTCTTGACAAGTGCTACCCCTCAGATAAAAGCTGAACCTTGAGGACATCAGGCTCATTGAAACAAGCCACAAAAAGGACACACCATGTGACTGCATTTGTAAAGCACCTGGAGTAGTTAAATTCACAAATTCCTGAGAATGCTGGGGGCTGGGGCTGGGGCTGGGGCTGGGCTGGGGCTGGGACTGGGGGCTGGGGGCTGAGGCTGGGGCTGGGGCTGGGGGCTGGGGCTGAGGCTGGGGGCTGGGGCTGGGGGCTGAGGCTGGGGCTGGGGCTGGGGGCTGGAGCTGAGGCTGGGGCTGGGGCTGGGGGCTAGGGCTGAGGCTGGGGGCTGGGGCTGGGGGCTGAGGCTGGGGCTGGGGGCTGGGGATGAGGGGCTGGGGTCTGAGGGGCTGGGGCTGGGGCTGGGGGCTGGGGGCTAAGGGGCTGGGGCCGGGGCTGGGGGCTGGGGGCTAAGGCTGGGGGCTGGGGCCTGGGGCTGGGGCTGGGGCTGGGGCTGGGGCTGGGGTGGGGAAGGGGAGTGATTGTCCAAGGGGTACGGAGTTTCCAGTTAGGAACCTGACAGGGCGCTGGGCGGTGGTGATGGTTACACAACTATGTTGAAGGTACCTCACGCCACTGAGCTACACTCGAAAAAGGTTAAAATAGTAAATTTTTTCATTATGTATATTTTACAACTTAAAAAAATCTCTTTGGTAAATGCAGTAATGTTTTAATTCAACAAAAAGAATGAAAGGGGTCTTCACAAGCAGGTGTGGATTGGTTTCTAGGATGTATTGTGAGTGAAAAAAATCAAAGTGCAGAGGCATATGGGTGGCATGCCACCCTCATGGAAGAGAGATGGGGGGCGGGTAAGAAAACCCACGTCTGAAATACAGAAACAAAAAATGGAACCCTGAGTCCCCTCCCCTGAGAAGCCCTGCCAGGAGTGTGAGTGCCCTAACCACGGACGTAGTCCCTTCAGCCCGGCCTGGCGCACCCTGCCCTCCTGGGCTCTCTAGGGCCTGGTCGTGGGAGGCATCCGGGAAAGGTCAGGAGGAAGATGAGGAGGAAGCAGTGAGCAGGTGAACCAGCCGCCTGTCAGGAGCCTTGTGCTGGGAAGGAAAGTGCTAGAGGTGGGGAAGGTTCCTGGGCACTCCCTCAGTGGGCGCATCCGGGAGGAGGAGGCCGGGGGGCGGGCAGCAGTGGGTCCCTCCCATCCTCGGCAGCCGCAGCATGGGTTGCATTTGGTACCTCGGGAGCAACAGAGCCGAGCAAGTGGATCCTGAAAACTGAGTTCCTGACTGAAATCACAGCTGCTAACTAACGAGGGCTCAGCTTCAGCTGCACTGCATTTCAGTGTCTGAAACGTTTGGGGCTGAGTGCCAACGTTGCCAGGCTGCCGGCCAGATTTTCCATGCCCCCCCATCCACAAATATGCCGCCCTTCTGGCTTCTCTTGGAAAGTCGGCAGATCTGTAGCAGCAGGCCCGCCTGCCCATGGGCAGCAGTTGGCATGGGCCTTCTCCCATGGGTGCCCCCCAATGGTGGCTACCCCGTGACCCCCACAGGACATTGTCCTCACTCTCCACACCTCCTGCCCACGAGGGCTTCTGATCTCAGAAAGGAGAGATGCAGCCCGGTGAAGCCACCCCTGGCTGGATTTCTGTCCTGCGTTTTTTGAGGGTTATTAAGAATTACTTACTCCACCCTGGGCTTGCTGCCAGAGAGGCCCGGTGCTCTGAGCTGCGCTCGGGGAATTGTGACACTCAGAGGGAGGCAGCCCTGTCTGAGGGTCAGCAGTCCAGAGACACCTTTCTCTCCGGCCTCTCAGAGGGAGCTGTCAGTTGCAGAGGGGCTCCCCCGGCTCTGTGAGTTCCACCCTACGACCAGTTCTTTGCTCATGGACCACAATGGTGTCCTGACAGCAGCCCACGGAGCAGAGACTGAGGAACAGCGTGTTCAGCTTGGCAGTCTTCATCGATCTTGCCTTCAAGGTGGCCATCACCACAGCCGTGTCACTTGGGGCCGGGAGGACGTGGCGTTGGAGAAACACAGGCCAAGGGGCCAGCATGGATGTCAGCCCACCACACACCAGCTGTGGGGCATCAGTTTCTCCATCCACAAAAATAACAATTCAGTCCTCATGAGCAGGTGCTGGGAAAGACTCAATGAGCTACAGCTGAATACACAGCCCTGGCTTTGAGGACACAGACTCACCTCAGCAATGTCTATACAGCCCCTGCTGGGGAGCACTTAGTTTCCCAGGACTGCCAGACCTGGGGGCCTGAAACAACAGAAGTGAGGCCAGAGGTCCGGTACCGAGGTGAAGGTGTCGGCAGGGCCACATTCCCTACAAAGGCTCTGGGGGAGGGGCCCCCCATGCCTCTTCCAGCTCCTGGGGGTTGCCGACAGTCCTTGGCTTGTAGACGCATCACTCCGGTCTCTGCCTTCCTAGTCCCATGGACTTCCGTGTCTGCATCTTCTCCTCCTGTAAATCACCAGTCACATGGGGTTTCGGCCCACCCCAACACAGTACCACCTGACTTCGCTAATTACATTCTCCAAGGCCCTATTCCCAAATGAGATCAACTCTAAGCTTCTGGGTGGACATGAATTTTGTGGGGATACTGTTCAACCCAGTGTAGGTGCTAAGCCCTGTGATGACCCCGACTGATAGGATCCCTGCTCTCAAGAAATTCACAGTCCTCGGCAGTGTCTATTCCTTCTGCCCTCTTTATTCTCGATGGGTTTGTTACTGAGAGCTGCCTCCATCCCTGTCCTGTGGCAGGAGAGGGCAAGGAGAGAGCCCACAGGGAGCCTGTTGGACTCGGGGGCGGGGGCTGGACACGGGGAGGCATCCCAGCTGAGGGGGTGGTGCTCCAGAGCCTCTGGGCCCCATCCCGGCTGGCAGGACAGTGCCAGTTCTCTCGTTTCAGATGGCAGAGCAGCTCATGACCTTGGCCTACGATAATGGCATCAACCTCTTCGATACGGCAGAAGTCTACGCAGCTGGCAAGTATGTGTCCTTTCACATGGGAGAAAGTGGCACAGACGGCCCGGGCAGAGCCGGGGCTGCAGGGACCCCTGCCACCCGCATTCCCAGGGGTGCTCACAAACGCACTTGCACTCTGCCTTCTTTTTTAAACTCTGGATGGCTTTAGGAGGTATTATTTTCATGGGGCTGAAATTGCAGAACGCTTGGACACTGGTCACTTGCTAAACTCCCCGTGGAGTCACCAGGGGGACCACAGTCCCTCCGGTGCCAAGATGCTGTGCTGGGTGAGAGGCGCGATGAAGCTGTTGTCCTGGGCGCTCTTGACATGCCTGACATTTTGACATTTCATGTCTCACTTGTGCAATGAGGGCTGCAGGGCCTCTCGGAGCTGGGGAGGGCGGGCTGCAGCCGAGTGCTGTGAGGAGGAGCGCTTCGCATCTTGGCAGTGAACTTTCCTGCTCAATTATGTAAAAGCTCAGCCCTCTTCAGCCAGGCTGTTGGCTTCCATTTTAAAGACTGGCTGTAATCAAATCATCCACTCTTCTGCATCGGGTTTCCAGAAGTCAGCTTTTGTTTGTGAAATCATTTGTTGGCCCTCTCTTCATCCTCCTTCTGCCCCCTCCTGCTGGGGCCAGCCAAGTTCCTGCCGGCCGGGTGGGCGGCAGGCCTGGGCTGCTGGGCACGGTAGCTGCAGGGCGCGAAGCTGTTTCGTGGGCCCTGGGTGGTTACCTGCAACTGCAGCAGGGCCCAGAGCACCCGGCAGGAGGAAACCCAACCGGGCCCTGCTCAAGTACCCACCCAGAGCCTGGGGAACGCACAGCCCTGGGAGCCACTGCTGGGACCCTCAAACCGCCTCCAGCCCCCATCAGTGGCCCTTTGGCCCTCCTGATGGCACAGCTCCCTCCCACCCCCTCCAAACTGGCAGCAGCTTCCCATCAGAGTGAACCGCTTTCCAGACAGATGAGCCTAGCAGAGGGGTGTGAGGTCAAAAAACCCAGTGCAGATACCAAGCCGAGAGGCACCGCCCGACCCAATCCCCGCCTCTTCACTGCCTGCTTTGGCTTGGGTTTTGCTGCCCAGAAGAACGTGTGGGAGGCAGCTTTATGCAGCCCCCATGGATGGGGCCAGGCACACCCCATGTCACAGCAGCCCACACTCTTGTCTTCTGTCACTCGCAGTTTCCATGTTCCGATGTTTAACTGGACACCCAGAGCTGGTGAGCTGGGCAAGCTCACTGGGTCTCCGGCAGCCTCAGGCCCCTCAGAAGCAGCTTGCCAGAAAGCCCGGGAGTCAGGGAGCAGCTTCCCCTCAGGTCACCATTACTGTGGGATCTGTCCCCTGCTCCTGGGCTGGCCACTGCGGTCCCTCTGTCCAGCTCAGAGCTGAGCCCCCAGTGGATGCCCATCAGTGCCCTACAGGGAAGCTGGGCACTGCGTGCCAGGCATAACCAGGGAGAAACTTCTCTGGGCGGTTTGGGGGAGGGCGAGAAGCAGCTTGCAGGGGACCAAGCCTGTACCTTCCTGAGGCCCCCTGCTTCTCCTGCTGACACTCGTTTTCACGCTTCTCAGAGAGCTGCAGGATTTCTGGGTCCCCCAAACAGATGTGGGTCCCATCAAATTCACAGCCAGAGCCACATGCCACAGGCTTAAGTAATGCCCTGTCTGCCGCTCCTGTGCCCCAGGGACCACTGCTAGCTTTTCTCTCTTCCAAGGGCTGAGTGAAGTTTCGGTGCATCTTGACCATAAACGAGTAGCATTCAGCGCGCGTGCTAAGCAGCTTGCAGATCAGAGCCCATTCTTTCTGAGTGGATGACTCAGGCGCTTTTGTAAGTGGAATGTAGCACAGGGTATGGATCATTCTCCGTCTGTTGTTTTTATTCAGAAACATTTTGCTACAAGCAGAAAGTTCTTCAAAGTTAATCCAGTGCTGCTGTGCCAAGCGAGGCTGGAAGGCCGCCCATGCCCCCAGCTGGCCTGAGTTTGGTTCAGGACCCAGAGTGATGCCAAACAAGACAGACAGTAGTCGGCCCAGCATCTGACTCTGCTGTTCAAACGCAGAAAATGAGAGGGACACGTGCACCCACACACGTGCACACACCTGTGCACATGTATGCACACATGTACACACACACACATATGCAAGCAGGCACGTCTGCTGGAAATCTAGCCCTTGGCCCTGAGTACAGGTTGATTGTCTCTCAAAACAGAGGATGCACTTGATGAATAATTTACCTTTAAAAACAGATACTTGGCCAGGCACTGTGGCTCACACCTGTAATCCCAGCACTTTGGGAGGCAGAGGTGGGCGGATCACTCAAGGTCAGGAGGTCAAGACCAGCCTGGCCAACATGGTGAAACCCCATCTCTACTAAAAATACAAAAAATTAGCTGGGCGTGGTGGTGGGTGCCTGTAGTTCCAGCTACTCAGAAAGCTGAGGCAGGAGAATGGCTTAAACCCAGGAGGTGGAGCTTGCAGAGAGCCGAGATGGTGCCACTGCACTCCAGCCTGGGTGACAGCGAGACTTCATCTCAAAAAAAAAAAATTCTTGTCTGGAAATTTTGCCCACCTAATGTTGCCAGGCATTTTCCCTGGTGAATTTTCAGCCAACTAGGAAATGGGACACTGGCCTTGCCAGGCACGACAGCAGCACCTTCCTTCTCTGTGAGAGCTGGGGCTGCCCCTGCCTAGACCAGCGCCTGCCGGGGCACATGCCCACAGTCATCCTAGCTGGGGTAGCTGGGGCAGTAACACCGCTGCTCCTGCCCCCTCGGGCTCCGGAATGAGCTACTGAGCCAAAGCAGGTGTTAACAGCCTGACTCTCTGGCCCCAGTGACATTTCCACAGAAGGAACCAAGTGGCCGGTGGTCACGGTGGGCCTGGGTTTGATTTTTCTGTTTGGCTGTGATGCGATCTCAGTGTTTGTTTTTTGCAGGGCTGAAGTGGTGCTGGGAAACATCATTAAGAAGAAAGGATGGAGGTAATGACTCCACCCTCTGCGGTCTGTCCCGGGTGGGTGCGTAGCAAACTGTCCCCAGGTCCGCCTCATCGGGCCATGGTGCAGGCTTCGTAAGGCCGCCAGGTCCCCACATTTTTCTTGATGGGAAGTGGAGAGGAAAATTAAGTTCTCCAAGAGAAGAAGGTGACTGCTTGAGAAAGAAGCTGAGGGGAGGTGGGATACCTTCTCCACCCCCACCTTAGCCTTCACCCCCTCCTTAGTCTCCACCCCCTCAGTCTCCACCCCCTCCTTAGCCTCCACCCCCTCCTTAGTCTCCACCCCCTCCTTAGTCTCCACCCCCACCTTAGTCCCCACACCCATATTAGCCTCCACCCCCACCTCAGCCTCCACCCCTCCTTAGCCTCCACCCCCTCCTTAGTCTCCACCCCCACCTTAGTCTCCACCCCCACCTTAGTCTCCACCCCCCTTAGTCTCCACCCCCACCTTAGTCTCCACCCCCACCTTAGTCTCCACCCCACCTTAGTCTCCACCCCCTCCTTAGTCTCCACCCCCTCCTTAGTCTCCACCCCCTCCTTAGTCTCCACCCCCACCTTAGCCTCCACCTCCAACTCATCCAGAGATCCAGAACGCCAAGGTCCCAGCTTGCAAAGAGATGGGCCAAAAAGAGCTTGGAGTGAGAACTCCCTGACGGGCCTGGGTACAGCAGAGGGGTGCTGCTACAGGAGATGGGGTGCAAAGCTCTTCCACCTCTTTAGCTGGAGCACTTAGGGTTAGGGGAGCCAGCGGGCCAGAGAGGGGGTGGATCAGAGAGCCTGTGGACAGGGGCTGGATCCCACCCTGCACCCTGTCCACAGGACCTTAGCAAGAGCCTCCACCTCTGTGGAGCTCACTGCTCCCATCTGTAAGGGGGTGTGGGTCGGACCTCCCTGGCGGGCTATCCTGAGGGTCAGTGGCCCCAAGTCTGAAAATCACTCATCCAGCTCAGGGCTGGACGTGCCACACTCCCCTGGAAGTGGTAGCCCTCCAGCAGGGACCTTGGGAGCGGTCCCCAGGTGCGATGAAACCCAAAGGTCACAGATTGGGGGCCATCCACCCTCGTCTCCCAGAAGCCTTTGGGCCTGTCTTAGGCCAAAGTCCTCACCATCCCCGGGATCAACCGGGATCAGCACTTCCTACATTTTGTGGACACAGCTTTATCTGCAGAGGCTGACAAGCCCCAGGGTCCTGTTTTTTGTTTTGTTTTGTTTTGTTTTTTTGAGATGGAGTTTCGCTCTCGTTACCCAGACTGGAGTGCAATGGTGCAATCTCGGCTCACCGCAGCCTCCGCCTCCTGGGTTCAGGCAGTTCTCCTGCCTCATTCTCCTGAGTAGCTGGGATTACAGGCATGCGCCACCATGCCCAGCTAGTTTTATTTTATTTTATTTTTTTTAGTAGAGACGGGGTTTCACCATGTTGACCAGGATGGTCTCGATCTCTTGACCTCGTGATCCACCCGCCTCGGCCTCCCAAAGTGCTGGGATTACAGGCTTGAGCCACCGCACCCGGCCTAGGGCCCTGTTTCTTAATAAATGTTTCTTTATTTTCGGAAACATCAGAAGCAATTACAAAGTTGGGCCTCCCTCCTCCCTCCCCTCTGAGGGCCATTTGCTGGGCAGCCCCCACCCCTCCCCCATGGATTCCTGACACCGCTTCCTGTCCCATCAAATTTGTGTCTTGGCAACTCACAAATTCCTCCTCACCCGTTAGTTAAAGGAAATTGCACGTGTTACAAATCCCCGATGGTGTCTTTAGTGAATGCGCATGGAAGTAGCGTGTGGTGGTCCCTCTGCCTGGAGGTGACGCTGCCCCTGCCAGAGCTCGGTGGCCGATGCTTCGGGGGCAAAGGAGGCCTCCTGCTCTAGCCTCATGAGCTGCTTCCCCGACCAGCCAGGACCCGGGTGGGAAAGAAGCTCATCCATGGGGCACCAGGAGGTCATTGTCACCCCCAGATGAGGGGTATCCCCTCCTCTGGGAGGGGTTAAAGCCAAATGTGGCCAGGAGGGGCCATCATTATCCCCCATCCCACCAGGACAAAGCCACTGGTATGAGCGTTGCCTTGTGTGGACTCAGAGCAGAACAACAAATTCCTTCCCTTCGCTCTGCTCAAGCCCAAATCCTCAGAGTTCTCTGCCTCAGCTGTTCACACCCAGAAGCCCATTAGCCTAGCCACACTTGGGCCCCCTGTGCCACCCTCCTCCCTCAGTGCCCCGAAAGTTCCCTCGACCAGGCTGTCCCACACAGGTTTTCTGTAACACACGTCACATTCTGTAGGGAATGTTGCCGACAGCTTCCCTGCCTGCCTCCCACCCAAATCTTACCATCCAGAGCCCCCCAAGCCCACCCCTGCCCCCTGGCCCACACCCAGCCTCCTCCAGCCTTGGCTCTTGCCACTTCCTCTACCTGGACCAAATCCATGTGCCCCAGGATTCCCTGAGCCAGGCCCCCTCCCACATCCTGGGCAGAAGGCACCTCCTCCGGGATCCTGTCACACTGGGCCCCCCACTGTCCGACTCCCACTGCCTGATACACAGTTACAGCCTCAGCGGCTGCCTCCCAGTTCAATGAGGGACCCACGTACCCCGGCTTGGCACGTGGCACACATCAAAAGATGGGGAAGTGCCCAAGTTATGCCCCCGGCTCCCAGGCTTTCAGGACCTCTGTGTGAGAGATGAGGATTTCGGGGGTGAAGGAGGACCCCCAGGGGCCGGGCCCCATCCCATTTCTTCCTTCTCTTCTGTTCCGCAGGCGGTCCAGCCTCGTCATCACCACCAAGATCTTCTGGGGCGGAAAGTAGGTGCTTCCAGCCCGGGCCCCGTGCTCCCCAGAGACCCCTAACCTAGAAGGCTTCTGGGGTGGGGGGAGGACAGTCCAGGGGACTGTGGTCGGGGTCCACCTGGACAGGCCCTGGCCCAGTGCTGTTTCCTGTCCCCAGCAGGGGCACAGCTGGCATTGGTGCAGCCACCAGCTACACCTAGAGCCCGTCCCTGTTAAGGGACGTCAAATCAAAAAAAGTAGCTGTGGCTGAGTTTGCCTTTTACAAAAACCTTGCTTAACTTTTCTTTTTACTTACATGGATTATTTTTTTCCTGGTCACTTTGGTAACATCATAAAAATTATGGGAAACAGGAAATTTGTGAACTGCCCAAACCACTCCAGATCCTGCGCCCTGCCTGTCAGCCTGCGGGGCTCCAGGCGTCCGCTCCGTGGTTTCTGGGGGCTGGACACACTTGGGCTCATAGGAATTGTAACTACAATTCATTTATTCTTTTTCTTTCTTTCTTTCTTTGAGATGGGGTCTCGCTTTGTTGCCCAGGTTGAAGCAAAGTGGTGTGATCATGGCTCACTGTAGCTTCAAACTCCTGGGCTCAAGCGATCCTCCCACCTCAGCCTCCTGAGTAGCTGGGACTACAGGCATGTGCCACCATGCCTGACTGATTTGTCCTTTTTCTTTCTCTCTCTCTCTCTCTTTTTCTTTCTTTCTTTTTTTCTTTCTTTCTTTTTTTGACAAGATCTCACTTTGTCATTCAGTCTGGGGTACAGCGGTGTAGCCCCGGCACACTGCAGCCTTGACCTCCTGGATTCTCAACCCTCCTGCCTCAAGTAGCTGGTTCAGCAGGCACATGCCACCATGCCCAGCTGATTATTTTTGTTTTGTGTGTATTTTGTAGAGATGGGTTTCATCATGTTGTCCAGGCTGGTCTCAAACTCCTGAGTTCAAGTAATCTGCCCACCTCAGCCTCCCAAAGCACTAGGATTACAGGTGTGAGCCACCACACCTGGCCTTAATTTGTCCTTTTTTAAGATAAGGGGTCTCACTGTTGCCCAGGCTGGTCTTGAACTTCTGGGCTCAAATGATCCTCCTGCCTTAGCCTCCCAAAGTGCTGTGATTATAGGCACGAGCCACTGTGTCCAGCCTGATTCATTCTTAATTTAAAAAAAATAAATAAATAAGTACAAATCAAGCAGACATGTTAAGTTGAAAAACAAAAACCCCCACATCCCCTACGACTGCCCACCTCCCCTCTAAGCCCTGTGACCAGGCTTCCCCCGGGCCTCTGGGAGCTCAGCCCTGTAGCCTCGGGTACCTACCTCTGAAGTGAAATCCAACTGCACACGGCATTTAGTTTTTGCACCTAACATCGAATCATAAATGTTTTCTGGGAGGGGTCAGGGCGCCAAAACCGCTGGCAACATCACACGTGGTCGGCCTGTTTTTCAGGGCGGAGACGGAGCGGGGCCTGTCCAGGAAGCACATCATCGAAGGTGAGGACGTGCTCGGGCATCAGGGCCTGCACCTGTGGGATCATCGGCGGAGGCCGACTTGAAGACAGCACAGTGCCCCACCCCTCAGTTACCTGACCAAGCGCCCAATCCCGGGGCACCCGGTGCTCCAGCCTGACCCTCTCCTTCCATCCCAGGCAGCACCGGTGGGGGGACCCTGTTGGGAACGAGGGCAGCCGGTGGCTGAGCACAGACCAGCCTGGGTTTCAGCCCAGCCTCGGCCCCGCACTGGTTGAGTGGGTCTTCAGCAAGGGGCACCCTGCCCCACACCTCACCCACAGTACTATGCAGTGGGGACAGGAAGAGCACACCCCAGCGAGGGGAGCTGGGATGCCCACAGTGCCCAGGAAAAGGTGCACGCCACACAGGCCCGGACTCAGCACTCTCGGGCACGGGAGCGAGGCAGTGGGTATCTGGCTCTTGCTGCATTTTTATTATCTTCATGCCATTCCTATCTGTGTGCATTTTCTTCAAGGTAATAGATCACTCCATTGATAATCACCTAGGGGGCTTGCCACCCCCTCCCATCCTCCCCATCCCCAACCCAGCGTTTCATTCTGCCAACTGTGTGTCCTAAGCTGCTCTAAGCACTCATGGGCAGCTTGGGCATTTTAGACACTATTGCCATTGTTTTTGTTTTTGAAACGGAGTTGCACTCTTGTCGCCCAGACTGGACTACAGTGGCACAATCTCGGCTCACCGCAACCTCCGCCTCCCGAGTTCAAGCAATTCTCCTGACTCAGCCTCCTGAGGAGCTGGGATTACAGGTGCCCGCCACCACATCTGGCTAATTATTATTTTTATTTTTTTGTATTTTTAGTAGAGATAGCATTTTACCATGTTGGCCAGGCTGGTCTCGAACCCCTGACATCAAGTGATCCGCCCGCCTCTGCCTCCCAGAATGCTGGGATTACAGGCAAGAGCCACCGTGCCTGGCCATAGACACTATTGCCTTTGGTGGGAGGAGCAGCAGGTGCAGCCTTCCTCCCTCCACACGCGCTAGAAGATGTGCTCTCCCTGTTGCAACACAGAGTGGCCTCAGAGGAGGGCGTGCTGTCTAGGGGGAGGAGGGGCTCCCTCACTTAGCCAAGGACGTGTGGCCTGTGGCCCCCGACATCCTCCTGAAGGCGAGACCCCCCCCGACTCCCCACCTGTGCTGAGGCATTTCACGACCTCCGGAAGCTTCGAGATGGCCCGGGGCCTCTTCATCTCTCGTTCCCTGAGCCGGGCGTGGAATGGACCAGCCCGGGTGTCTGTGGAGATGCAGCCACAGCGGTGACGCCCCCGCCCGGTCCTTCCCCAGGTCTGAAAGCTTCTCTGGAGCGGCTGCAGCTGGAGTACGTGGACGTGGTATTTGCCAACCGCCCGGACCCCAACACCCCGATGGAAGGTAGGTGGTCTGCGGTGGCGCTGCAGGTCAGGCCTGGGCGGTGTCCAAAGGGTCTGAACCTGGGGTTGTGGAGGCGGCCAGCATGGACCCTGCTGGGCATCCGGGTGAGCCATGAGAGGAGGCGGGTCCAGGGTGGGGGGCGAGGGGCCAGGCTTCCCCACAGTGGGGGTGAGCTCAGTCTCTGGCTGCCGACCACCTCCAGCCCGAGTCCCTGTCCTTGCTTTGTACCCCGGCGGGTCCCCACCACCCCGCCCCACCCTCCCAGTCAAAGCCGCGCTGGAACTGTCCCCTCCCCGCTGCAGCTGCTGTTTTGCAGCGAAGTGGAGTCGCTTGTGGGGACTCCAACTGCAGTATTCTCTCCAATCATGATCTGTGGAGAGGCTTGGGGGTCTTTTTTTGCTCTGGGGAATAGAGGGGAAAACAATTCCGTGCTTTTCATGGTTTTGGTTACTTTGTCGGTTTTGATTCTTTCTCCTCCTGCGACCTCAGCCCCTCCGCTCCCCCATCCTCCTGCTACAGGTGTCTTTCCATGTCTGCTTTGCTGCTTCAGGGACCTGAAAATTGAGTTGTGCTCCAGTTATTGTTTTCATGTGTTCATGTGAGCGCGCACGTGCGAGCGTAGATACATTTTTTCCTTTTTAACTAAACTCGTGCTCCGCGCGGGGCTTTGTGCTTCCTTCCTGCGCCTTTGTCCGTGCCCCGCCTCTCGGTGCTCCCAGCTATCAACTCTGGTCTCTTTAAATCTTTCTTTTATCACCAGGGGACCCATTTAGTTCCTCCAAGTCAAGGACATTCATCATAGAAGGTACACAGTGCCCCCGGCCTGACTATTGACTTCTGTGTCCAAGCTGCATTTTATGAGACAGTATTTTTAAGTACATGATTCTTTCACCCCATGACAAACTTCTCCATAAAATGCATAAAGCGGGGAAAGAGCACCCTATGAGAACACCTTGCAAGCGAAGGAAAGCAAAGTGGTGTTGGAGCCCCCAGCCCCCGTCATCTCATTCCGCCTCCTCCCCGCTCCCGTGCATGCCCCCACCCCTGGGCTTGACTGCTGCGCTCCGTGGCGGCCGGGCGTCCTCCCGATCGGAGGGTGCTGCGATCCCCACCTGGAGCCTTGACCCTGGATGGTGCCATGGGAGGGGTTGGGGAAGACCAGGTTTCCACAAGGCGCAAACCTGTCAGGGACTCCAGAACATGTAGCCCTCACTTAGCTCCTCCACCATTTGCGTTCACTGAGCTCCTGGCTCTTCTGGAGGCAAAGAACACCTGACTTGGCACACTGCCCCGTCCACAGCACGCTGCTCCTTGGACAGCATGCTGGCTGTGTGTCCCCTTGGCGGGCAGGGCCCCTGCCTCTCACCAGCTGGCCAAACCTCTCCATCAACATGGAGTCGTTTTCCTCCTGGAAGAATAACCAGGGACTTCTGAAACCAGGGAGCGGCCTCGGGCCACACACGGCCTCTCTGTCCTTCCCACAGCTAAGGGTAGGCGTCGGTCTCCCTGGGCCTGGGCCCCTGTCTGCCAACTGGCACTGCCACCTGACCCCCCATATATTATTTATGACATGGCAGGAGATGCCATGGGTTTTGGCAGCAGCTAGAAAGATTCAGTCCTCCTACTTCTGTTCAGCAGCATTAAATATTGAGGCGAAGGGCAGTTGTCCCTTATTGTCCCTGCATCTGGGGCCACTGATACCACGCTTGGGCACAAGCGCAGGGTGCTCCCTCGTGTGGGCCCCCCGTCCAGCCTGCTTCTGCCCAGATCCTGCAGGGAGCCCAGGGGCCTTTGCCTAGGACCCTCAACCTCAGGACAGCCAGGGACTCCTGCAGGCTCCTGCCCGTCAGCCCCATCTCCCCATCGCTGCATGGAAGGGACGCCCCAGGGCAGTGCGCAGTTTCACTGGCTGGGACCTTGGTGACCTGAGACAGCTGCCGGGGAGGGAGAGTGAGAGAACGGGCTGGCCTGGGGGCCTTGGCTTCCCTCTCTGGAGCACGTGGACCTTAGCCTTGGCTCAACAGACCCGGGAACTCGTGCTGCATGGTCACAGGTGCCCCGAGAGTGTTTCTAAAAATCTTCACGAGGCCGCCAGGCCTGGAGCCTGAACCAGGGCAGGATGTAGTCGGAGATCCTCCTGCGAGCCTCAGATTCTCCGCAAACCTTCCCCAGCAGGCGCTTTCCGCAGGCCTGTCGGTGTTGGCTGTTAAAGCAGGGGGCCCAGGGAGGTGGCCCTGAGAGTTCAGACTCCCTCCCAGATCTCCACCCCCAGGAGGGGACGGAGACAGTTCCCAGGAGCCTCTGGGAACAACCCCTGACCTTGGAAGGAAGCAGAAGCAGAGCTGGGCCTGCACGCATGGAAGCCGAGGGGGGCGTGCCCGGGCTCTTGGGTGAGTCTGCCGAGACCACCGCTCCAGAAACCCCAGTGGCCTCAGCTCTAGCCTTTAGGAGGCCCCAGGTTCTGCTCAGGGTGGATCTCAATAAAGGGGGGCTTAGGAGCGACCCCAAAAACACAAGTGGACGGGAAGCCAGCCCTGCCACTCCGTGGCCTCATTGCCATTCCGAGGCGGCGCCTGCAGAACAAGCTCAGCGTCTTCCATCCTTCCTTCCTTCCCACCCACCCCACTCCCAGCCATTTTCAGGACCTCAGCTTCCCCGCAGCATGGGCAGAGGACAAGCAGGCACTTAGGGAGAGCCGGGGCTTTTCCAGGGTCAATGTCGTTGCTGTTTTTAGAAACACTTGCACCCCACTTCACTCCCACACTGCCTTTGGCAGTCCAACTTGCAAGCACTGTATCCGACCCATGAGAAACTGGAGGCGTAGTCTGTCACCCCACGAAGCTAAGAGGCTTCTGAAATCCGAAATGTTGAGGCCAATTCTGTTTTTAAAATCACATCCCTATGAGGCTGAGAGGGAGCTATAACCAGCGAATTGTTGTCTCAAAAACATTTTTGAATACTGGGAAGAATCCACGGTGTCGCTGGGGCGAGGGTCCCTCCTCTCTTCTTTAAAAGGCCAGCATGGTGCCTGAGATTTTGTCCTCAGGGCTTAGGTGTCTCTGCCATCCACGATTCAGGTTGTTCCCAGGGCTTGTGGAGCCTCAAAACTGTTCCACTCCAGGCCATGGCCCCTTACAGGAGGAACACCCAGACCCCTGTGGCCCTGGGATCACCCCTTGCCAGAGACAGGCAGGTTGGGACTCTGGCCTAGTGCTGGGCTGCTTTGAGAGCCTGGGCTTTCCACGCCCGCTTCTCAGTCTCCTGGCAATGGGAGGAGCTCGGCTCAAAGCCCTGTCCTCCAGGACCACACGGCACCCCAGTCCTGCCGCTTCCCATTCTCCAGTCTACTCCCTATTCCAGTGAGAATTTGGGATAGCCCAAAGTAGGAGTCGAGAAACAGGCGAAAACACGTCTCCCTCCTGCTGCCAATCTGATGGTAGCTTGAATGCGTTCACCGGGTCTTTCCTAAGTGATCAGGGCCCTAGAATCTTCCCGAGACCAGAGAAGCCCCAATTCTACAGTCCAGAGCCACCTTCATTCTTTGAGGTCCCCTCTAATCTGCCATAGAAACATCACAGTCCATCCATAACCCATTTTTCAACATTTCCATAGGCCTGTAACCAGTCAGGGAAGTGGTTTTCACCCCCAGCTGCTAGGATTATGGTTCATTTTTCTCTTTCATCCCCAAAAACCCCTCCCACACCCAACTTCGGAGCCAGAAGTACACTGCTTGCAAGACATCTTCGAAGCCCCTGCCCCTCCTCCCAGCCTCCTGCCTGCATCTGCAGAATGTCCCGAGGCTGGCCCAGAGCCCCAGCCACCCCCCACCTGCAATTTCACCTTCTCTCATGACAGAGACGGTCCGCGCCATGACCCACGTCATCAACCAGGGGATGGCCATGTACTGGGGCACGTCACGCTGGAGCTCCATGGAGATCATGGTACGGCAGCCGCTCGGTGTGTGTATGTCCCGACACAGGCTCCCGGTATGGGCTGCCCACGGAGACCCCAAGGTCTGGCAGGGTCTGTGCCTTAGGTCCCAACTGCACTGATGCCCGGGAGCTAAGGGAGGGACAGGATGGTGGAGTGTGGTGGTTATGGATGCAGGCCTTGAAGACGGGGATTACACGTGAATCCCAGCGCTGTGTGGCCCTGGACAAATGGCTTAACCTCTCTGAGCTTGTTTACCCATCTGTAGAACACGTCTGCTGGGTGAGTCCTCGTGGGGCAACCTGAGGGGTCACTGAGAGAGCCAGTGTGAAGCTCTTAGCAGACATCCTAGAGTTCAGGGAGCACTCGGGGCTAATAACAACACCGGCCACTTCCACTATGTGCCAGGCGCTGTTTGGTTCAAGAGCTGCACAGGGACCCACTCGCATGCCATCCTCACAGTGCCTTACCAGGTGATGCCACAGGCAGCCCATTTTTCAGACATGGACATTGCAGCACAGAGAAGTTCAGTAGCATGCCAAGGTCACACAGCTTGGGCCAAGATTGGTATCCAGGCTGTGTGGCTCAGAGCCTGGGCTGCCCATAACTGGACCCTCCAGCCTGGACTTCCCATCATCCACCCCCTTTTCCCAGCTTACCAGGGCCTCGCTGGCTCCCAGGGAAGCTAGGAGTGTGAGCAGCGGGGAGCCCGGGCTGCAGCTGCCAGACCAGCCTGTCCCAGGCACATCTTGGTGCCGCCTCCCTGGCCATTCCAGAAGCCCCCTACCTGCTCAAGGTCAGGGGCCATTGGGGCCCATTTCTGCCTTCACAGGAGGCCTACTCGGTGGCCCGGCAGTTCAACCTGACCCCGCCCATCTGCGAGCAGGCTGAGTACCATATGTTCCAGCGCGAGAAGGTGGAGGTCCAGCTGCCAGAGCTGTTCCACAAGATAGGTGGGCACCTCGGGCCCTCGCCCCGCCCCGCCACCAACCCTCAGGTCCCTCGCCCCGCCCCACCCTCCACCCTAGGGCCCTTGCCCCGCCCCACCCCCCACCCTCGGACCCTCGCCTCGCCCCCCACCCTCCGGCCCAGGGCTTGACTCCACCTGCTTTTCCTCTCAGGAGTGGGCGCCATGACCTGGTCGCCTCTGGCCTGTGGCATCGTTTCTGGCAAGTACGACAGTGGCATCCCGCCCTACTCAAGAGCCTCCCTGAAGGTGAAGGAACGGCCTGGTGGGGAGGGACGGTCAGGGGACAGATGTTTTGGAGGGATGGGACCTTTGGGCCAACTGCATTGGTGCTGGGTGGGGCTTCGGGGGCTGAAGCTCCTTCCCACCTCGGTCTGCTGGGGACGGGATCCTTGGCGTGAGAACATGGAGCCCCTTCTGGCCTGACCCCATGTCTAGAGGGGCTGCCCAGCCTTTGGCACAGGCCCCAGAGAGGAGGCCCCTTCACATACCCCCCCACCTTTGCCTCTCACCACAGATCAGCATTCACTGCTCCGCTACCACTGAGACTCTGGGCCTGGGCACAGGGATAGGGGTTGCAGAGCCACACGGAGGTGACCCTGGGACAGGCGCCTCTTCCCACCACACAGCCTCCCGGTGGGGACTCAGGAGGGTCCCCATTCTACAGGATTTAGGGAATGAGGAGCAGGCCAAGAAAGCCTGCCCAGCCAGCAGACTCCGCCCTGGGGCCCACAGCCTGGGTTCCAGAAGCACGGCCCGGTCCCCCACGCCTCCCATCCCACAGCAAGGGCAGGACACCCCCCAGGAGGCCCTGCAATCCTCTGGGAGGGATGGCTGGGGAGAGGGCACTCCCCTAGGGCCGGGAGGTTCTTCTGGGCCGCAGGTGGCAGCCAAGGCCCCAGGCTGCCAAGCTTCCTGAGAGAAGGCAGGCCACACCTCGCCTCCTCGTCCTGCTGGGGATTGGGCCAGCACCACAGTCTCTGCACTCCAGAGCCTGGACAGGCCCCGCCCATCCACCTGCCCGTCCCCAGCCCACCGTCCACTCTCCCTACTTGAGAGGCCTGGGGCAGGGGCACCGTCCCGGCTTCATGATGAGATGAGCCCTATGAGGGCGAAGGGTCCAGAAGGAATGAGCCCATTGGCCCCCTGCAATTGGGGTCCAGTGACCTGCTCTCCTCCCCCCAACCAGGGCTACCAGTGGCTGAAGGACAAGATCCTGAGTGAGGAGGGCCGGCGCCAGCAGGCCAAGCTGAAGGAGCTGCAGGCCCTCGCCGAGCGCCTGGGCTGCACCCTGCCCCAGCTAGCCATAGGTAACAGGCCTGGGGGCACCCAGAGACCAGTGTCCCTGGGGAGAGAGGGGAGGGATCCCTGGACATCAGCCCCCAGCTGGCCACAGGTGACAGGGCTCTAAGGGGAATGGTTGGGACCTTGTGCCTCTAGGGGGATGTCAGGAGTCCCTGAGGAGCTGGGCCACCCCCTCCATCCGACAGCCATGGTAATGGGGCTCCCACTTTCCCAGGAAGAGGATGGGGGGTGTTGGGCACTTGGACCACCTCTCTACCAGGGAGCCCCACGCCCCCTCCAGCCTCCTCTTAGGCACAGCCCCTGCCCAGCACTGCTAGGCTGCCTAAGCACCCTCAGCCCCCAGACCAAGACGCTGGGGGCCCAGTCGGGCAAGGCAGAACCATCGGGGCCCCTGCCGCGGTGGGTTCTTCCTCACCTCGGGTCTCGCCGACACAGCCTGGTGCCTGAGGAACGAGGGAGTCAGCTCCGTGCTCCTGGGGGCCTCCAACGCCGACCAGCTCATGGAGAACATTGGGGCGATCCAGGTGAGCGCGAGAGGCCTTGCTGGGCAGAGTCCCCATCCCAGCCGTGCCCCGTCCAGTGCATCTTCCCAGGCTCATCCTGCGTGCCAGGCTCTGTTCGAGGCGCTCAGGACGCGTCCGTGAACCATCAGAGCTCTGCTCCTGGAGAGCTTGCTTTCCAGCAGGAACAGATGTACACACTGGCTGCAAGGAACAAGGTTACAGTGTGTGCTGGGAGCAGACGGGCGCCACAGGGGAGAAGCCGGAGATGAGGGGAGGGGAGGAGAGCTGGGGCCAGGGACGGTGGCACTGCAGACCCAGGCTCAAGGAGGCCCGTCGGGTGGGCTTGTTGAGAAGGTCGTGCTCAAGCAAAGTCTTAAAGAGGTACAGAGTAAGCCATGCAAATGCCTGCGGGGGAACCTTCCATCAGCAGGAACCATCAATGCAAAGGCCCGAGAAGGCCCGGGGCAGAGAGGCAGAACCCAAAGGCACTGCACCCCTCCGGGGACTGGCATACTGCCTCAGAGTGAGAGGGGACCCTGGGCAAAATTGTGGGCAGAGGAGGGCGAGCTGCAGCTCAGCCTGAAAGGGAAGCTGCTCTCTGGCTGCTCCATCCTGGAGGCTTTGGGAAGCACGGTCCAAGGCAGAGGGCCCTGGTGGGACGAGGCGCTGCGGTTCCGAGACGTTAGTGGTGGGTGGATCCTGGACGACTGGGAAGGCGCGGCCGTGGGGCTGGCTGACCACTTGATGTTTGTCAGTTTGTGGGTGAGAAAGCCAGGGGGAAGTCGGGCCCTGGCTGTATCACCGGGAAGGATGTCGGTGCTGTCAGCTGGGGCGGGCACAGCCGGAAAGAGCAGTCGGGATGTGGAAGTCCAGCATTTTGGAGTCTGCATTTTATGGCACTGCCACCTCCACCCTTACAGGAAGGTTCTAGAGCGCCCTGGCATTTGAGGGGTAGTGCACAGACCCAGACATGCTTCCTCTCTGCCCCGAACCTTCTGGAACACAAAAGCGGCACAGCCTCCATCTGCCTCAGATGGAGCCCAGGTGTGACGGGGCAACCCGGGCCTGGCCCACCGACCACCTGGAGGAGTCTCGCCCACCTCCGCCCCAGGCCAGGCCCGTCTGGTGGGCAGGATTCTGACTCGTTCTTGTTCTTGCGTGCAGGTCCTTCCGAAGCTGTCGTCTTCCATTATCCACGAGATTGATAGTATTTTGGGCAATAAACCCTACAGCAAAAAGGACTACAGATCCTAAGCCGCCCCCGCCTGCTCGGACAGTTCCCATTCCCTCCTCGTCTCTGTTCGCTTGCTTAAGCTGTTTCGAAGCCAAGTAAAGAGTGTGGTTTGCATCAGAGAGAAACACCACACTGTGATGTCATCGGGAAATCATCTCCCAAGTCGCTGCCAGACACCGCCCACTGCTTCGCCGGACCACATCGAAGTCCCACCTGTGCCGGGGACAGCATTGGTTAGGAAGGACGTTCCAGCCGTCCCACCCAAGCCTGTCATGTCCTCTCATCCTCCAAGAAGAGACCACCCAGCTTTCTCCCAGGCACAGCCACGAGTCCCAAAGTCAAGGCCAGGCCAAGGCCCGGTTGGGTCCTTGGGGCAGGCAGGGCCGGCCTCTCCTCTGCTGAGAATCCCTACCTGGTGTCGGGGGAGGGGGAGAGGGGTCTGGCCCATCAAGGGGCCCCTCTGCCAGGGCCTTGGTTGCTGGGGCAGGGCCTCCCCACTGGGGGTCTTCCTCCATCTGTCACTTGCCAAGGGCTCCAGGTACAGTCTGGGGGGCCTGATCCCAGATTCCTTCCCATCCTTCTCTGCTCCAACCTGCCCCACTGGGTCCCAGCAGGGGCCATGCCTACCAAGCTCAAGCTGGCCCCTGACCCCCACCCACCCCCACCCTTGCTGGCAGGGGCAGGGACCCAGGGGGATTGGCTCTGCAGTCTGGGAGCCACAAAAAGTGTAGGGGTCTGATTTCCAGCTGAGCATCCCACTGTCCTCCGTCCACACACCAATGAGGAGCCTCACACTAGCGAGGCCCGGAGCACTTGGGAGGGGTCCCAGTGGGGCAGGCCCCTCTGTCCGGCCACCCCTCTGTCCTGGCCCCGGAAGTCCCTGTGGTCATGTGCTCTTAGCTGGATGGTGGCTGCTGGCCACATCACAACACATGGCAGCAGGAGGGCCCTGTGCACAGGGCCACATTCCTCTTGGCCTCTGCAGACCTCCTGGAAAGCCGCTCCCCACACCAGGCCGCTGTTCTGTGCCAAGGTGGTGGGCTTGGGTTTTGCAGAGAGCATGCTTGGACCCTTTCAGTAAAGAAGGGCCCTTGGGGTTTTCTGTGCTGTGTGCCCAGGACCAGGGGTCTGCAGCCCCCACAATGTAGGCAAAGACCTCAAGGAACCTCTCCCTGGAAAGATGGCCAGGACGGGTTAGCCCCTCCCACTGCCCAGTGCCTGGAACAGACTGGGGAGAGGGGAGGGAGGGCAGGGCAAGCCAGAGTGACACTCCCTGTGCAGCATGGGCTGGAGGGCTGGAGATGCCAAGAAGCCCGCAGGTGCTGAGGTGCCGTCTAGAGGCCCAGACCTGTGTCCCGAGCAGTACCCAGGCTTTGCTGACTATGCAGGCCAGGGCTTTCCCGAAGCCGCCCCCACCCCTCGCCAGCAGGCCCCACAGGGAAGCCTGTGCCTCCTGCCCCCAGGGTGTACCTCAGCTCGGGCACCTCTGTTCCCACTTTGTCTTGGAGGAGCCACTGTTCCAGAAGGCTCCACCCTGCCATCCTGCAGGGACCTGCTATCCCGTCCTGGCCAGGCCGAGGCCTGGGAAGCTGTATGTGAAAGCCACAAAAACCAGCGGGGAGAGGCCAGGTCGAGGGGAGGAGAGGGACACAGCTTCTGCCATTCCCAACCCATCTTCACGCCGCCCCTGGCGTCTAAACCCGGGCCCCTCCTCGTAGACCAACTCCCCGGGTCTCCACCAGTCCTGCTGCCGGCTTCGCCAGAAGCAGCCCTGTAGCGGCGGGGCGGGGAAGTCCCCTCCCAACGGCGGTCCCAGCCTGAGGTCCAGGTCCAGGTAGGAGTCGCCTGTTTCCTTCCAGGACTGGGTCCTGCAGTGGCCAGTGGTGCCGGAGGGCAGGTGGCCCGCCCTTGCCTGCAGGGAGGGTGGCTGGCCCCATCTCCACTGCCACCCCAGCCCCACCCACTGTTGGAAGAGGGATGGGTGCACCAGGTGGTGCCCGGGGTGGGCACTGCTGCTTAATACAAGCCACACCTGGGGCAGCTGAGCCTGAGAAGGCTGCGAGTTTGCCAAACACAGGGAGGCTGGGCCCCTGGTGAGCTTGGCCAAGGCCCAGGGCCCTGGTGCCAGGATGCAGGCAGCCTCGGGCACAGCTCTTCCCACAACCTGGCTCCTGTGTGTCCCGTTTGCTCCACACCAAACCACAGCGAGGGTGTGAGGGGCTCTGCCTCCTGGGGCCAGGTCCCCCCACTAGGGAGGGGGTTGTTGGGTGGAACCATCTGAGAAAGTACCTAAGGCCAAGGCCAGTTGCGGTCTAGAAAGGGTGGCGCTGACCCTGCTGGCCGCTGCGAAGCCCCCACTGTTTCCCTCCCACTCAGCCTTGTGGCCAGACCCCAGGTCCCAAGGAGTGACGGGGGCTTCCGCCCATCTTCTGTCCTTGTCCAGTCATGTAAATAATGTGCTTTTTCCCTTTTTTTTAACCAACTGTGGGGTCCTCAGCTAATTGCATTCCCTACCTAGGCAGAGACTGTCCTATGCCTTGAGCTTCCAACCAAGACTCAGACCACGACACAGCCACCGTATTTATGGAATGGCGAAATAAAGCCCAAACCTATCGGACTCTGCGCCTTTCTGCTCCTCTCATGTCCTCGGGGTCAGGGCTGGGCCAGGGTGAGGAGGGGAGGAAAGGCTGCTGGTGCCAGGGGCCCAGGGGCTGGGGCCACCCCCAAACCTGAGCCTGCAGCGGAGGGCGGGTAGGTTGGAAAGGGCCCGTGGAGAGAGAGAGATCAGGGACGGGTTGTGCACAGGGTGGTCGGAAGATCTCTCCCAAGCGAGTCAGCCCAGGGGCCCACGGATTGTGGGTGCCTCCCCTGCCACCCCCAACACATTCTTTCACCATCGCCAAGGGTCAGAGCTGCTTGCTGGGAGGCTGCTGTTCTCATGAGGACAGAGATCAAGGCCTGGGAAAGCCCTCATGGTACATGTTTGGGGTGGAGGTGAGAGGGGCCTCACCCCAGCACACCCCTGCTTTGGGCTCCCCTCCTTCCCAGTGAGCCCTGAGCCTCGTGAAATGACCATCTCAGGCAAGAGAAGAAGGCTTCTGGAGATGCCTCCAGCCCCCACCACTCCTCCCTGGCCACAGCCCCCATTCCTGTTCTAAATCTTGAATCTTAAAAAAAAAAAAAAAAAAAAAAAAAAAAAAAAAAAAAAACTCTGATGAAATCCTTTCCCAAAGGATTTATTAAAACACAGAAAACCAAAACATACACACAGAGTACAAAGTAAAGGTGATTGTGTCGTACGGTCTCTGTCCGGCCTCCCGCGGGTGAAGACCGGACAAGCCACAGCTCACAGGGGACCTCAGCTTCCAAAGCTCAACCCCACCCCCATCAGGGCCACCCTGGCTGGGACTCCTGACGTGCCCTGCACCCAGCCCGGGACCCTCCCTTTGCCAGTCTGGGGCTGTGCCTGGGGAAAGGGGTTGGCCCCCTCTTAGCTGAGCCTGGGCCAGTGGGGTCTGCTCCCTCCGTACCCCTGAACTCAGACCCCACAGGCCAGTGAGACCCCTCCCTCCTCTCCAGGGTGCTTGGGCTCCAATCTCGGCTTGAGGAATTCAGGACACACACACACACCCAACGGGCCCTTTCTGGGTTATCGCACCTAAAAAAATACTTTGTTAAAAAAAAAATCTGAAAATCAAAGAAAAAGAAAACAAAAACAGAACGCCAACGACTGGGCTGACGCACCATGACCTGTAAACTTCCAGACACGCAAAACAGGCAGGAGCCGGCCTCCGTGACTGATGCCCGGCCTGCCACAGGAGAGCCCTGCGGGAGGGGCCGGGGCCAGGTCACCAAGATGGCGAAGGTGGAAGGGCATGCCAGCCTCAGCCCCCACCCATGCCCCATCCCCTGCCCACAGACCCCGGCGCACACTGGAGGCTCCAAGTGACCCACAGTTGACCAACTCCACCGGCTTCCAGCTCCCACGTCCCCGAGCCCCCTCTCCAGTCCACCTCCTTGGGCCCTCAAGTGTCCTGGGATGACAGGAGTGAGGGCTGCAGGTTTCACCGGGCCAAGGCTTGGTCAGCCCGGCTTGGGTGAGGGAGCACCCGGGAGACTCTGAGAAGACAGCCCCCAAAATCAGGAGGACTTTGATCGTTTGGGGCAGGGAAAGTCCGGCCGGCCCCTGGCAGAAGCCAAGTTTGCAGGAAACACAGGAGCTTCGGAAGGTGGCTTTCAGGAGGATGCTGCTTTTGCTTCAGGTGTGTCTGAGGACCCCACAGAACTGCTCACTCCACCCCGAGTCACCTGAGCCCATGGGGCAATGCCTTCCAAGACCGTGGCCCAAAGGTGGCTCTGCAGAAGCCCTACTCAGCATTGGTTTGAATAAAGTGGCTGGAATCACAGACTGGTACTTTCGGCTCATACTCATGCCCCAGGCCCCTAATTCTGCCAGCAGCAAAAACCAAACCCGGCCCGAAGATGCCAAAGATACCGATACCACCATCACCCCTTTCGGCAGAGATGATTGACAAGCCAAGAAGACATTTGAAGATCTTTTCTCCTCTCCCAAACTGGTCAGCCCCAATCCCGCTCTATCTCCAGCAGCTCACCCCTCCCGGGCCTCCAGGCTGCCAGCCACGGAGCACACCACCCCCTCTGGACCAGGCAGTGCAGGGGGCCCGGGCCCGAAGGAGCTCTGGCCAGGCTTTCCTAGGTGCCCAAGTCTAACCAGGTAGAGGAGAAGGGAGCCCTGGCGAGGCCTGGGAGGGAAGCTGAGAGGAAGGGACAGAGCAAGGCTGACTGGGAGGAGGGGCTCACAGGGGAGGGACCATCAGCCCTTGGGGTGGAGACACGGACCCCTGCCCTGACTCCCACACACCTCCAGGACTGCCACTAGGGACCTATCTGCTGTGGGCCAAGGGAGGTGGGCACTGCTCCCAAAGAGGGCCAAGCCAGTGCTGGCCACTGCTTGTTTGGGGACAGGGGCACGGGAGTGAGCTTATGGCAGGTCACTGCGCCTGTGACCCGAGCCAGGAGCCTTTGCAGGGTACACAACACGCGTGTGGATAAACCACAATGGCTCGTTCAGGGCTGCCCTTCCTGGAGGCAACGTTGGGTGCCGCCCACACATGGCAGAGTCCGGGCTGCATGTGAGCCTGCTGACAATCATCTCCACCCCCGCATTCTCCCCACTATGCCCACCTGCAACCTCAGGGTCAGGCTGGCCTTGTAGACCTGGATCCAGCCTGGAGTGTGGGAATGCGCCAAGATGGAGGGGTCTTGGGGTCCCGCCCTCTGGAGTTCAGAGACAGCCTCATTATGAGGGAGGCATCTGGGGCTTAGGGAATCTCTCCATTGTCTGCAACACAAGCCAGTAAGTCCCGACCCAGCCTTGGCCCCGCCAGTCCCAGGCAGGCCCTTTCCCGGGAGCAGAGCCCCAGCCCCTGCGGCACCCCCACCCCAGGCCCAGCTGGGTTTCTCGCGGAGCCCCTTCCTAACACTCCCAGGATTCTACACCCCAAGGCACCTTCCCTAGGAAGCTCCCAGTTCAAGAATCAGAAATGCCTTCCAGGCTGACCTGGGACCAGGAAGAGGATCGGACACAGACAGGCCTAGGGAGGGCCTGACCTGCTCCCCATCTCCATCCCCAGCTTGGAGGGGCAGGGGCGGGGGAGTGGGTGGGATTCCAACAGCCCACGTGTGGGAAGATGGTTTGGGGGCTCCAGGGCACTCAAGCAGGAAACAAGGCAGCAAGCCCTCGGTGCGGCGGCTGGGAGGGGTCTGCAGGGGGCACTGGGCCCAGTCCCCTCCAGGCAGAGCTCTCCGAATGCCCTCCGCCCACCGAGAGGGCAGCCTCAGGCAGGAAGCGCCCAGGAAGGCCTCTCAGGGACAGGAGAATGGGACAAGTCCAGGCTCCCAGGGGCAGCCCAGCTCCACCCCAAGAGGTGGGCGGGGCAGGAACCCCAGGGCACAGGGCAGGGCCAGGGTCTCTTGGGCCAGCTCAGGGACCATGACCCTCCTTTGCTGGGGCACCTGCTGTCACTTAACCTCCAGCAGGAGGCAAACCCCAAACGCAGCAGTGGCTGAGGCAAGTGCTGGCCCTCCCGGCCCCGCCTCCCTGGGGTTCCACGGTTCTGCCTGCCACGAACACAACAGCCAGGGCCACAGGCATCCCACTAGTAACAGAGTTCAGGGCCTTCAAGAGGCACAGGGCTGGGAACAGACACCTGCTGGCAGAGGATCCTCCTCCCCGCAAGAAGAGAGCAAACACCTAGCAGCCTCCAGCCTCAGCAGGAAGGAGGGGAAATGTCAGCCTGGGTCTCACCATCGGGCTGGACATCGGCTCCCCAACCTGCCCTGCCTGGTGCGGGGAGACTCCAAGTAGGCAGGGGGCCGGAGCAGAAAGGGCAGTCACACAGGTGTACACAGGACAGGCAGGAGACGCCGAGGGCTCCCAGGGCACCGGGCACCATGTCCTCCCAGCTGGGCCGAGTCCACAGGGCAGTGCCAGGGCTTCCTTGCGCCTGGAACCCATCGGTAAAGAGAGATGTCGGTACTGCAGGTTCGAATCTTCCATACGTCATCTGACTTTTATCAAGACAAACGTGTTCAAGTCTTCAACAGGAAAGTGCAAAAGATGTACAAATAAATGAAATCTCTTCTAAGAGTCGTTTGGAAAAGGTGGCGAGGGGGCACGTCCGGCGTGGTTGTGGGGGCGACGCTGTGTGGAAGAACACTTGAATTATGATGACGTGGCACTTCTGGGCTCTGGCCGCACCAGGCTGGGCCTCGTCCTCCATGTGATGGCATGACTCGGTTTCCCTTTTTGTCCCAAGGTGGTGCTGGCTCCTAAAAAGGCGGCAGCTTTTCTCTCCCATGGGGGTCAGGCAGGTGACCCGGCAGGCGTGGCTGCAAAAGGCAAGTAAATGGGTCACGCAGGTGGATGGCCAGGCTTCCGGTTACAGGGGCGCCAGGGCGGCACCCACAGCATGCAGCTGCTCCCCCCACTGCCCATCACAACCAGCTAGGACCGAGGGCGCCCCAGCCACAGTCCGCCGGGCCAGGCCACGAGCTACACCCAGAGTGCGAAGAGCACCCAGGAAGCAGCAGCTGGCAGGGACAGCCAGCCAGGAAGCCCCTCTGGAGCCTCTGCTGGCAAGCCACAGTTCCCACAGGGACCGACACAGCATGGTGGAGGCTGGAGGCCCCAGAGAAGAAGGCCAGAGTGAACTGGCAGTTTCTCTGAAATAAGCCCCCTCTCCTGGCCAATAACCCCCACAAAACCCTCAGCCACCCTCCTGGTCGCGGGCAGGGAGTGAGGTGTAAGATAGATGTAATGTCTGCCACCGGCAGGACAGCAGGCACAGGACAGGGCTTCAGGCGGGGGCAGCAGTCGCTGACTTCCACCGGGAGCACGTGTGAAACGGGAGCACGTGCCCACAGGAGCTCACCCAAGTCCACTGACCCCTTCCTGTCCCACCACCCCAGCCTCCCAGCGGACAGACACACTGGCTGCAAGGGGGTCCCAGGGCCAAGGGGGCAGGGTAGAGGGGCTCCAGGCAGGAGGGTGGCTCCCAGGGCCACCAGAAGCAGTAAAGTCTCCAGGACTTAGAGGAGTCAAGGACAGGGCAGGGCTGACCGTGGCCGGGGCTGACTGGCCAGCAGTGGGGTGGTGGGAGGAACAGCGGGCCCAGCAGCCCTCACCTCAGCTGGAAATGAACGCTGCGGCACAGGGAAGTCTCGGGGACGGCTAGATATCTGTCAGAGAGAGAGGGGAGCCGGGCTTGCCTGGCGTCGGCGGCAGCAGGCAGGCCGGGCCTGGCGGGCACCCGTGTGCATGCTGCCCGGAGCGGACGGGCACCTACCGGTCACATAGGGCCCCAGGGGCATCTGGTTGTAGTTGACAATCCCTCCCGGTCCAGGGCCCCGGAAGTTGGGCCCAAAGTTGTTGCTGTACATCTGGGAGGAGCCGAAAGCGCCCTGGAGGCAAGGACTCAGCTTCACAGGTGGCCTCAGGCCCCCCACCCAGCCTCCACCCAGGGGAATGCCAGGGAGTTCGGGCCAGGGCGCACAGGCCGAACCTGACCTGCTGGATGGTGGGGTCCCCGGCACGGTTGGTCAGGCGGCTCAGGATGCTGCGCTCTGACATCTGCAGGCGGGCTGCCACAGGGGGGATGCGGGACAGCATGGATGGCAGCCGGGTCACATCGGCCTTCATGTCGCTCAGCAGCTCCTCCAGCTGGTTCAGGACTGTGGCAGGAGGCAGAGGGATGGCAGGATGGAAGGGTGGAGGGGTGGAAGGATAGAGGGGTGGAGGGGTGGAGGGATGGAGGGATGGAAGGGTGGAGGGGTGGAAGGATAGAGGGGTGGAGGGGTGGAGGGATGGAGGGATGGAAGGGTGGAAGGGTGGAGGGGTGGAGGGGTGGAGGGGTGGAAGGATGGAGGGATGGAAGGGTGGAGGGGTGGAGAGATGGAGGGGTGGAAGGGTGGAGGAGTGGAGGGATGTAAGGATGGAGAGGTGGAAAGGTAGAGGGGTGGAGGGATGGAGGGATGGAGGGATGGAGGGATGGAGGGATGGAGGGGTGGAGAGATGGAGAGATGGAGGGATGGAGGGATGGAGGGATGGAGGGGTGGAGGGGAGGAGGGATGAAGGGATGGAAGGGTGGAGGGGTGGAGGAGTGGAGGGTGGAGGGGTGGAGGGGTGGAGGGTTGGAGGGATGGAAGGGTGGAGGGGTGGAGGGGTGGAAGGATGGAAGGGTGGAGGGATGGAGGGATGGAAGGGTGGAGGGGTGGAGGGGTGGAGGGGTGGAGGGGTGGAGGGATGGAAGGAAGGATGGAGGGATAGAGGTATGGAAGAGTGGAAAGGTGGAGGGGTGGAGGAGTAGAGGGGTGGAGGGATGGAGATGATGGAGGGAGGGAGAGATGGGGATGATGGAGGGATGATGGAGAGATGGGGGATGATGAAGGGATGATGGCGGGATGGGGGATGATGGAGGGACGGAGGGCTGGAGGGGTGGAGAAATGAAGGGGTACAGGAATGGAGAGGTAAAGGGATGGAGGGATGAAGGGATGATGGAGGAATGGAGGAATGGAGGAGGGATGATGAAGGGATGGAGGGATGGAGGGATAATGGAGGGATGGAGGGATGGAGGGATGATGAAGGGATGGAGGGATGGAGGGATGATGAAGGGATGGAGGGATGATGGAGGGATGGAGGGGTGGAGGGACAGAGGGATGATGGAGAGATGGAGGGATGATGGAGGGATGGAGGGGTGGAGGGACGGAGGCCTGTGCCAGGGATGCAGTGCGGGAGCTGGGGCTTTTTTGCAAGGGTGTATGACTGCACTCAGCCAGAAGTGGGCACCAGAAGGTGCTGTGCACCAGGCCCTCCCAGGCTGCCAGGCAGCGCTGCCAAGTGGGGACACAGCAGGGGCTTCCCAAGAACTCCTCCCAGGGGTCCCTCTGGGCTGGACAGGGGCCCCCAGGCTGTAGACGAGCAAGCCAGAAACACTGGCCGCCGACTCAGGGCTTCCCTCCCAAGAGTCCCCGGGGCGGCCTGCAGTCCTAGGCCCGGCTAGGCACAGGGTCGGAGCACACCAGGAAGGACTGCAGGGCACGGGGATGAGTCCAGCAACTCTCGCCACAGAGCCACCCTCCCACAGCCAGCCGGGAGCCTCGAGGGCAGAAGTGTGCCCCGTGACCCAGCAGAGATGTGCAGCGAGCACCAGAGGTCGGAATCGATGGCGATCTCGGCCAGAGTCCTCCCTTCCTGCACAGGGCCGGTGAGAAGGCTCCAGGCCGATAGGTATTGCCAGGGCTAAAGACGCAATGCAGCCGGGCGTGGTGGCTCACGCCTGTAGTCCCAGAGCTTTTGGAGGCTGAGGAGGGCACACTGCCTGAGCTCAGGAGTTCACCACCAGCCTGGCCAACACAGTGAAACCCCATCTCTACTAAAGTACAAAAAATGAGCCGGGCGTGGCAGCATTGCCTGTAATCCCAGCTACTCTGGAGGCTGAGGCAGGAGAATCGCTTGAACCCAGGAGGCAGAGGTTGCAGTGAGCCGAGATTGCGCCACTGCACGCTAGCCTGGGCAACAAAGTGAAACTCCATCTCAAAAAACAACAAAAAAAGACACAATGCATTTAAGGCATGCTGTCAGGACTCAGAAGCCTTTACAGTTTCGTGGTTTTCTGTGTCGACAGCCTGGGCCAGGGCCTGCACAGAGTAGGCTTGAGAAACAGGTTAGAGAAGCAAGCAGCCTCAGTTTCCTTGCAGGGGAGATGAGGAGTCTGATGACAGGACTGTCCCATACTGGCCCAGAAGTCTACCGCGCTCTGGGATGACATCTGTCCCCAGCCCCTACCCCAGAGCCCCCTTACCTACAGCCAAGAGCGCTCGCCAGGCAGGAGGAAGCTGCATGGGCCACACCACGGGGGGCAGGGCTCACTCACCCTTGTGCAGGACGGCATTGGCAGGCTTGTTCCCAGCAAGGGACTCCTTGGACAGGTGCTGGTGGCTCTCGGCAAGGCACTCCACTTCAGCCAGGCGGGCATTGAGGGCCATGGCAGGGTGGTTGGGGTCCTGGGTCATGTTCAGGTAGGCAGCCCTCCGGAGCTGTTCCTCAATGACCAGCGCCTGCTCCAGCAGCTGGGAGCGGGGGACAGTGTTGGCCCAGCCCCTCCCCCTGAACGGCCACCCTCCATCAGCACCCACCCCAGGCCATGGCTCCCAGCAGAAAGGAGGGAAACAGGGCCTACTCCCATCTGCTGCCCACCCTGGCCTGGCGGTGGCCAACTCTTGGAGCTGTCACCAAGCTGGGTTCTCTGTGCCCATCAACCCAGGGCAGCAGATACTCTCCAGCCGGGGCCAGAGCAAGGAGCCACCACTGTTAGTTGATGGACTTACTGACTGCTTCGTGGCAGTGTGACCCAGGTATGTGGCAGGGTGGCTGCTCTCTAATTCCTTTGCCCAGGACCCTCCCGACACCCGATCCTCCCTGCCCCCTGTAGCCCCTAGCCCTGCAGAAAACTGACCTTGAACCTGCGGGCCAGGAACTTGTTCTTCATCTCCAGGTAGTTGCCCTTGTGAATCTCAGACTTGAAGGGCTCGTTGAGGATCATGTACCTCGGGTCGTTCTGGATGTCCTGCCAGCGGGCGTAGCCGTGCCTGGGTGAGGCACTGTTAAGGGCAAACCTGGCCATGAGAAGAGGTGGGGCCGCAGGAGGAGGCAGCTCGGGCAGGGGGAGGGGCCAGCCGGGGGTGGGCATCCTGGCTGCACACTCTCAGGCGAGTCCTCAAGCCCAGCTGCAAGATTAGCATATCGACGACAGGACAGCGACAGCATCAGCAGACACTGGCGGGTGCCCTGGGTGCACCAGACACAGCCCGGGGCTTCAGAGGGTTAACTCTTTACCCAACAACCTGGGTGGTATGTTTAAGTGCTGCCCCAGCACCTGAGAATGGGTACCTTTTTTGGAAAGAGGGTATTTGCAGATGTAATCAAGTTAAGAAAGGGTCATACCAGATGAGGGTGGGCCCCAAACCCAGTGACTGGTATCCTCATAAGAAGAGTAAAATCTGGGGCCGGGCATGGTGGCTCACGCCTGTAATCCCAGCACTTTGGGAGGCCAAGGCGGGTGGATCACTTGAGGCCAGGAGCTCGAGACCAGTCTGGCCGATATGGCGAAACCCCGTCTCTACTAAAATGACAAAAACTAGTCGGGCGTGGTGGTGCACGCCTCAATCCCAGCTACTCGAGGGGCTGAGGCAAAAGAATCACTTGAACCCGGGAGGTGGAGGCTGCAGTGAGCTGAGATCACACCACTGCATTCCAGCCTGGGCCACAGAGCGAGACTCCACCTCAAAAAAAGAAAGAAAGAAAAGAAAGAAAAAGGTTGCACACAGTCGCTCATGCCTGTAATCCCAGCACTTTGGGAGGCCGAGGCGGGTGGATCACTTGAGGTCAGGAGTTCGAGATGAGCCTGGCCAACATGATGAAACCTCGTCTCTACTAAAAATACAAAAATTAGCCAGATGTTGTGGCAGATGCCTGTAATCCAAGCTACTCGGGAGGTTGAGGCAGGAGAATCACTTGAACCTGGGAGGCGGAGGTTGCAGTGAGTTGAGATTGAGGCACTGCACTCCAGGCTGGACAACAAGGTGAGACCCAGCCTGACCAAGGATACGTCACAATGCCTGCCAGCAGCCAGTAGTCATGGCGCCGGTGCCAAATGTCGTAGATTTTCCCCGAGGACACCGCAGCCCGCTCCTCATTCTGCCACAGCGTGTGCAACTCTAGGAAACGAGCCAAGGTGAGCAGGATGAGAAGTGCCCCGGATGTGACACACAGGCAGGACTGGACAGCCGCTCCCTCCCTCCCTGCCCCTGCCTCCACCCCCAGAGGTCCTATGATCCAGTGTTGCTGAGAAAGGTTCTACAATGGACGTTTAGCAACCAGTCACACTCAAGTATAAAGTCACCACGGGTCTAGACTCCTGGGACCCACAGTCAGGAAGCCTCAGCTCTCTGCCCAGCCCTCAGCCCCAGTACCTGTGAAGCCCCCATCCGCAATGTTGAACATGAACTTGAATTTCCCCTTCTTGTCCTTCTTCCCCTCATCCTCTTCCTCTTTGTCACCGTTTTGCTGTGTTTCAATGGGCTCCTTCTCCTCAACCTTGGTGTCATCTGCTGGGGACACATGATATTCACTCATCCATCCCAAAAGCAGTGCCCAGGGCCTCTCCCTGCCAAGCACTGGGGATCCCGGAGGCAAGTAGAAAGCGCATCCCCTTGTCCTCAGGGGCTAGCCACGCAGGAGGGTTTTTAAGAAGCCAACGGCCCCTCTCTCCGTCCTGAGCAGGGAGGTTAGCTCTAGGCCCAGTGCTCCTCCCCCAGCACATCAGGACCACCCAGGAGCAGGGCAGGAGAGTGTTATGAAAGTACAGCTCACGTTCAAAGACACAGAGCTGCCTGAGGGGGCTGATCTGAGGACAACTATTCCGAACATTCCAGTGCCTAGAGGTATGCAAAGCTTCTGGCTGAGCCCCAAATCCCCCAGGCCAGGCTCTATGACCAGCCTGCTCTCTCTCAGCAGCTGGGCACGGCAGGGCTCAGGGGAGAGGAGGGGAGCCTGTCCCCTGGCATTGGCTCTGAGGGGCTGGCGAGTCCAGGCTCCCAGATGCTAGCTCCTATTAGGCCTGGGGCCAAGGGAACGGTGCCTGGGAGGCTGTGGGAGACTGAACAGGGTCCAGAGGGCGCACCCTCAAGGGACCGCAGGGCATGGGCAGAGAACACAGAAGAACCCCACACCTGGCCTGAGGTCAGCACCATCCCCTCTGCTGTGGATCAAGCTCAGCTCCAGCTTGTCCAGGATCTTCTCCTTCTCAGGAAGCAACTCCTCTGCAAGACAAGAAGGTTCACGGTGTGGGGCGGGGTGCCAGAAAGCAGAGAGGACTCTGGGCTGCTGGTTTTCCACCATAGAACCCTACCCATTCACATGTTTTGCAGAGTCCAACAGCTGACACCAACAAGAATTCCCCTCAACCGGGTGCAGTGGCTCAAGCTTGTAACCCCAGCACTACGGGACGCCAAGGCGGGAAGATCACTTGAGATCAGGAGTTCAAGACCAGCCTGGGCAACATAGTGAGACCCCATCTCTACAAAAAATACAACAAATTAGCTGGGCTTGGTGGCATACGCCTGTGGTCCCAGCTATTCAGAAGGCTGAGGCGGGAGGACTGCTGAGCCTAGAAGGTCAAAGTTCCCATGAGCTGAGATCCCACCACTGCACTCCAGCCTGAGTGACACAGCAAAAGCCTGTTTCCAGAAAAAAAAAAAAAAAAAAAAAAAAAAAAAAGCACACAGAAGATGAGTTCCCAAGAAGAGAAGGAAATCACCAGGGAACAGGAAGGAAGGGGAAACTGAAGCAAGGGAGGCAGGAGCTGGCGTCCGGGGCCCTAGACAGGGGTGATCAGACACCAGGAAGAGGCCTGGAGAGCTTAGAACTGGCTGTCTCGACACCCAGGCAGGACAGGTGAGGCCTCAAGCCCAAAAGATGCAGAGAACTGGCATGATGCCAACAGCCTCCAACGCCGCGGTCTCTGTGAGGGAAAGTTCTTGCCACCAACCATGGGAGCGAGAAGGCCCATCTCCACCATGGGATCGAGGAAAAGAAGGTCTCCCGTCAGGAACCCACACCCAAAGCCTCGTCCTCATGCAGGTAGTATCTGAACTAGACCACCCTAGGCAGAGACAGCATCATAAAATCGCTCCCAGAACAAGATTGCCTGTGAGCCTCCTGGCCTGAGCCTCCGAAAACGAAACGGGGGCACACTCCCACTTCCCAGAGGACATGGAGCTCCTGCGGATAAAAACCACCCAAGGATGATTTTTATCATCCAATCCAAAATCCATTGATTTTACCAATCCAAACCCAGAAAACAACCGATACCCCCACCAGCAGACACACAGGAAGCAGACCAGCCCTGGGGCAACAGGACAGCATCAGAGATGCTCAAACAGGGGTGTCCAATCTTTTGGCTTCCCTGGGCCACACTGGAAGAAGAATTGTCTTGGGCCATACATAAAATACACTAAACACTAATGACAGCTGATGAGCTAAAATACATATATAATATATACAGAGAGAGAAAAATATATATGATATACATATACACATATTGGTTTTATATATATATATATATATATATATATATATATCACCAAAAAAATCTCAAGATGTCTTAAGAAAGTTTACGAATTTGTGTTTGGCCACAAACAAAGCCATCCTGGGCCACATTTAAGGCTTGCTCTAAAATAAATATATCTAGAGTGACCAAAGACAGAGAAAAAAAGAAAAAGAAGGAAGAGAATCCACAGGGAAAGAATAAGACTCCCTCAAAACTAGAAAAAATAAACAGATAAAATTTCTAGAAATGTGGGCAGATCACTTGAGGTCAGGAGTTTGAGACCAGCCTGACAAACACGGTGAACTCTGTCTCTACTAAAAATACAAAAAGTAGCCGGGTGTAGTGGTGGGTGCCTATAATGCTGGCTACTGGGGAGGCTGAGGCAGGAGAATTGGTTGAACCCGGGAGGCAGAGGCTGTAGTGAGCCAAGATCACACCATTGTACTCCAGCCTGGGTGACAGAGCAAGACTCCGTCTCAAAAAAAAAAAAAAGAAGAAGAAGAAGAAATGAAATGCACAATCATTAACATTTTAATTGCAGAATTCTAAGATGTGCTCCGACTTCTGGCCCTTGGTGTCCGTGCCCTGAAAAAACCCCTGGACAGCGAAGAGGAGGGACTAGACTCCCCAGAGCAGCTTCCGTTTTGCGGTACAGGTGAGCTTAAAATAGAGCGAGGACCTGAGTAGGCCTAACCTGGCCACACGAGCCCTTTACTCTGGCCCGTCACAGAAAAGGAAGTCAGATATTCGAAGCATGGAAGGGTTTCTGTTCACCACTGCTGGCTTGAAGACAGATCATACTACACAGCAGGAATGTGGCTGAAAATGCACCCAGCTGACAGCCAGCAAGGAAACGGGACCTCAGTCCTCCAGCCTCACGGAACTGAATTCTGCCAACAACAAAGAATGAGCATGGACGTGGACTTTTCCCCAGGGCTCCAGGCGAGAACTTAACCTAGTCGATACCTTGATGTCCTCAACCTTGTGATATCCTCAGCAGAACACCCAAAAATACCACTCCCGGCGTCGGCCCCACACAACTGTGAGCTCATGGTGAGTGCTGTTTTAAGCTACTATGTATGCAGTAATTTGTGACACAGCCATGCAAAATAATACAAATGGGAATGGTTTAAAAAACAGCTGTGCAAAGAAAATATACATGGAAGCTTGATCCAAGGATTACTCAAAAAGCCTGGCGGATAAATAAACAAAAAAGCAGCACAAGATATAAAAACCGTGCCAGCCCCCATCTTTTGCTAACCTTGTACTCTGCTTTCTTCCTCAGAGCATTTGGAGTCTGTGGTTGAACAACACATATTTTTGTTTATTGTTGATTGCCTGTATTCCACACTGGAATACAAACTCCACGAATGAAGCGTTCAGCTGTTTTGGTTCACTGCTTGTGTCCCCAATGCCTGGGACAGCATCTGATACTCAGCAGGCTTTATATATATATATATATATATATATATATATATATATGTTAGTTGGATGAATGAACCAATCAATGAGTAATAGGAATTCCAGAAGGAGAAAATAAACATAATGGGGGCAAAGAAAATATTCAAAGAGAGAATGAGAATTTTCCCACAATTGATGCAGAACATAAATATTCAGCTTTAAGAATCACGGTGAGTCACACACAAGATAAATAAAAACTTCACTCTAAAAACAAAACAAAAATACCCTCCATTGTAGTGAAGCTAGATATCACCAAAGAGAAAGAGAATGTCTTAAAAGCAGTCTTTCAATGTGAGAAAAGATAGAAATGAGAAATTTCCTACCCAGGAGCAGCAATTACACCAACAGCAGCCTTCTCAGCTTCTCAGCAGCCTTCTTGGCATAATGAATGCGAAATAAAAAAGGAAGAATATCTTCAAAGTGCTGAGGGAAGATCCCTATCCCATCTAGAACTGTAATAACTATTCAAGAGTAAAAGAACTAACAAAACAGTGAGAGTATTTACCATTCCCAAAAATGTGCCAAAAGCACCATTAAAGGTGTACTTTAGGAAGGATTTGAATGAAGCAATGATGAACAAATAAGCAAACACAAACTGTTAAGAATGTGGGAAGACCCAAAAAAGGATTAAAGATTTAGAAATAAGCATAACAACAAATTTGGGAAAGTAAAAACAAACTGAAACTAAAATACTGGGCAATAGCAACATGGCAGATGAAAGGGAAGTGAGTCAGGACTAAAGCCCTCATATTATTCAGAAACATTTAAGAGTACAGAATAGAATTGACTATAAGCCTTCCAAATGAGTTGAGGGGGAAAATAGGAGATATAAAAAATATATAGATATAAAGAAAATTTTATCAATCCAAGAGATGTCAGGAAAGGAAGAAAAAGGAGAAAAGAGAAGGGTAATATAAAGTATAAAATAAGACAGTAGAAATCCACCACAGATCTTGTTATTATAATAAACGTAAAGAGAATAAACTTGCCAGCTAAAAGACAGGGACACTATAATTAGATTTTAAATGGCGAATCCCCTATACACTGTCTACAAAAGATAGACCTAAAACATTACAAAGAGATTAAAAGTGAAGAAATGAAATAAAATATTTGTAAATCATATATCTGATGAGGAACATGAATCTACAGAAAGACCTCATATAAGTCAAGCACAGTGGTACACCCATGTGATCCTAGCTACTCAAGAGGCTAATGCCAGAGAATTACTGGGGCCCACGACTTCAAAGTCTGCCTGGCCAACAGATTAAGATCCTGTCTCTAAAAGTGTTAAATTAATTAACTAAAAAGAACCTTTATAATTCAATAACAAAAAGATAATCCAATTTTAGAATAGACAAAGGATCTGAAAAGACATTTCTTCAACATATTATATACAAATGAGCCATAATCACATGAAAAAACATTCAACATCTTTATGCACAAAGGAAATACAAATCAAAATGACAGTGAGATACCACTTCTCACCCACTAGGATGACTATAATCAAAAAGACAGATAATAACAAGTATTGGCAAGGATGTGAAGAAAATAAAACCTCACACATGCTGGTAGGAATGTGAACTGATGCAATACACAAGGAAAACAATCGAGCAGTTTCTCAAAATGTTACAGAGAATTACCATATGATCCAGCAATTCTAATCCTAGATATATATACCCACAAGAACTGAAAACCTATACTCACACACACAAAAAAATGTGTACAAAAAGTAGAAACACAACTCAAATGTATCACTATGAATGGATAAATAAAACATAGTACATCTATACAGCAGAATATTATTTGGGCATAAAAAAAAAATGAAGTACTGCCTGTAATCCCAGCATTTTTGGAGGTCAAGGTGGGAGGGTCGCTTGAGCCCAGGAGTTCAAGACCAGCCTGGGCAACATGGCAAAACCCCGTCTCTACAAAAAAAATACAAAAATTAGCCGGGTGTGTCAGCATATGCACTTGAAGTCCCAGCTACTTGGGAGGCTGAGGTGAAAAGATTGCTTGCACCCAGTAGGTTAAGGCTGTAGTAAGGTAAGATCATGCCACTGCACTCCAGCCTGGATGACAGAGCGAGAGCTTGTCTCAAAAAAAGAAGGAGGAGAAGGAGAAGAAGAAAGGAATGAAGTACTAATACATTCCACAACATAGATGGGCTAAAAACACTATGTTACCAAAAAAAAAAAAAAAAAAAGGCCAGGCATGGCGGCTCACACCTGTAATCCCAGCACTTTGGGAGCCCGAGGCAGTGGATCCCCAGTGGTAGGGAGTTCGAGACCAGCCTGACCAACATGAAGAAATTCCATCCCTACTAAAAATACAAAATTTGCTGGGCGTGATGGCGCATGCCTGTAAGCCCAGCTACTCAGGAGGCTGAGGCAGGAGAAAACTTGAACCAGGAAGGCAAAGGCTGTAGTGAGCCGAGATCGCACCATTGCACTCCAGCCTGGGCAACGAGGGCAAAACTCTGTCTCAAAATAAATAAAATAAAATAAAAACACCATGCTAAGTGAAAGAAGTCAGACACAAAGGCCAATGTATTGTATTATTACACTGGTATGAAATGTTCAGAATAAACCAATCCATAGAGACAGAAGTACATTTGTGACTGCCAGGGGCTGGGAGGAGGAGGAAGAAATGAAGAGTGATTGCCAATGGGTAAGAAGAATTTCTTTTTGGAGTGAGGAAAATGTTCGGGAATTAGATAATAGTGATGGTTGCACAACTCTGCATGTGCTAAAAATAACAAATGGTATTCTTTTTTTTTTTTTTTTTTTGAAACAGAGTCTTGCTCTGTCGCCCAGGCTGGAGTGCAATGGCATGATCTCGGTTCACTGCAACCTCCACCTGCCGGGATCAAGCAATTCTCCTGCCTCAGCCTCCCAAGTAGCTGGGACTACAGGTACATGCCACAATGCCTAGCTAATTTTTTTTAACTTTTAGTAGAGACAGGGTTTTACCATGCTGGCCAGGCTGGTCTCAAACTCCTTACCTCATGATCTACCGACCTTGGCCTCCCAAAGTGCTGGGATTACAGGCATGAGCCACTGCACCCAGCCACAAATGGTATACTTTATTTATTTATTTATTTATTGAGACACAGTTTCTATCTCATCGCCCACGCTGGAGTGCAGTGGCACCATCTTGGCTCACTGCAACCTCTGCCTCCTGGGTTCAAATGATTCTCCTGCCTCAGCCTCCTGAGTAGCTGGGATCACAGGCACCTGCCACCATGCCCGGCTAATTTTTGTATTTTTAGTAGAGATGGGGTTTTATCATGTTGGCCAGGCCGATCTTGAACTCCTGACCTCAGGTGATCCACCCGCCTCGGCCTCCCAAAGAGCTGGGATTACAGGTGTGAGCCACTGCTCTCAGCCTGAATGGTATACTTTAAATGGCTCGGCTGGGTGAGGTGGCTCACACCTGTAATCTCAGCACTTTGGGAGGACAAGGTGGGCAGATCATGAGGTCAGAACGTCGAGACCATCCTGGCTAATATGGTGAAACCCCATCTCTACTAAAAATACAAAACATTAGCCAGGTGTGGCGGCACGTGCCTGTAGTCTCAGCTACTCAGGAGGCCGAGGCAGAATAATCACTTGAACCCAGGAGGCGGAGGTTGCAGTGAGCTGAGATCACACCACCACTGCACTCCAGCCTGGGCAACAAAGTGAGACTCTATCTCTAAATAAATAAATAAAATGGCTCAACTGTATATGTTAATTATGTCACCATAAAACTGTTATATTAAAAAAAAAAAAAACCAGGAATAGAGAAAAGCGTAACAAATACATACTAAAGAAAAAAAGAGCAACCCAAATCAGCATAAATATACTTTTAAGCAAAAAGTTTAAAGAGGGATAAGAGGGTTATTACACAATAATTAGAAGCACACTTCACAAGAAAAATATTAAAATCCTGAACAAATATGCACCTGACAACCCAGTCTCAAATGAGATGAAGCAAAATCTGGCATTATAAGAAGAAAGAAAAAAAAAAAAAAAGAAGAAAGAGATTAATCTGTAACCAAAATGAGAGATTTTCATACAAGTCTCTCAGAAACTGACTGACCAAAGCAAACCAAATGCTAGTAAAGATATTAAAAACTTGAACAACATAATTAGCATCATTTATCTACTGATCTAATATATATATATATATATATATATATATATATATATATATCTTTTTTTTTTTTTTTTTTGGCAACGGAGTCTCACTCCGTCACCCAGGCTGGAGTGCAATGGCATGTTCTTGGCTTACTGCAACCGCTGCCTCCTGGGTTCAAGCGATTCTCCTGACTCAGCTGGGACTACAGCCGCCCACCACCACACCCAACTAAGTTTTCTATCTTTAGTAGAGAGGGGGTTTCACCATGTTGGCCAGGCTGGTCTCGAACTCCTGACCTCAGATGATCCACCCATCTCAGCCTCCCAAAGTGCTAGGATTACAGGCATGAGCCACCATGCCTGGCCCTAATGCATATATTTAGAACCTTAAACCCAGCCACTAGGGAACAGACATTCTCTTCAAGCACACATACAGCATTTGCAAAATCTGACTATATCAAGCCAGAAAGCAGGTTTCAATAACCTCATAGAGACTCATGTTTTCAGACCATAATGCAATTGAGTCAGAAATCACTAATAAAAAAGTAGCCCAATAATCCCCAATCTCTGTATAATAAAGAAAAGTTAAAGACCATCGGGCGAGGTCTTTAACACCTATAATCCCAAGGTGTGGGAGGCCAAGGTGAGTGGATCACTTGAGGTCAGGAGTTCGAGACCAGCCTGACCAACAGGGTTACATTCCGTCTCTACTAAAAACGAAAGAAAAAAAATTAGCTGGGCGTGGTGGCACATGGTACTCCCAGCTACTTGGGAGACTGAGGCACAAGAATCCCTTGAACCCGGTAGGCAGAGGTTGTAGCGAGCCACGATCGTGCCACTGCATTCCAGCCTTGTGACAGAGTAAGACACTTTCTCCAAAAAAATAAAAGTTACAGTCCATAAGTCCATGTATAGAGAGCTGAGCGCCTGCCCTCCCCTCACCAGGGGCCTGCAGAGGGATGGAGTCTACCCCTTTGCCAGGGAGAAATGAGCTGAAGTACAGCCACCTGCCCTTCCCTGACCCACGCCTGCTGAGGCCACTGGAGTGGGCGGCCTTCGGGAAGCCCCAACCTCTAGGCAGCTGTTCTGGGGAGGGTGGGGCCTTCTCCTTCTCCTCTAACTGCTCCTCTCGGGCTCTCTCCTTGCTGGCTGGGCTCTCGTGCTTGTCCTCGCCCTCCACTCTGTCCAAGGCAGCTGGCAGGGCCTGCAGAGGGGAAACCAGGTAAGCGGCAGGGCCTGGGGCCTCACCAGGAATCAGAGGGCAGGGAACGTGCGCTGGGCTGGGAACCCACTCTCCTGGCTTCCATTGCTTGCTCCCAGCCTGCTCCCCAAGACCCAGAGGCCTGAAAAAGGACCCAAGAGTCCTGGGTTCCACTTGGCTGTGCAGGGCCTGAGAAGGTCCACCCCACACACACCACAGGCCCGGACGCCAGCAAGTTCCACACCTGGACTTCCAGGGGTTTCTTTGGCTTCTGCAGCCCTGGGTCCTTCTCATCCATGTAGCCCAGCTGGGCTTCCATTTTGTCTGAAAGATCAAGAGAACGAGGTGAGACAGGTGACACAGGTGGACTCAGATGGGAAGGGCTAGGGCAGGGAGGCGGGTGGCAGAGAGGAGAGGTGGGGCTTGGCCTTCAGGAGGCTCCATCGAGGCCAAGCATCTCCTGGAGAGACCGGCAGGATCCCCGGCTAAGCCAGAGAGGACAGGCCAGGCCTAAGACTCAGGGGTGCTTGGAGGCCCCTTGAACCCAGTGAGACCAAAATGAGGGTCAGTCAGGAAGAGGGCCGCACACAGCAGTGACTGCTCATCTGGAGGGAAGGAGGTGAGGCAGATGGATGGAGGCACAGATTGCCAGCCACGACGCCTGGCCTGGTCCCAGCTTTCGGGCAGGCTGGCTGGCCATGTGCCTCTGGACAGAGTGAGAGTTCCCTGCCTGCTGATTCAGCTGCCGCAAAGTGCTGGTCACTTATGTGACTCCGAGAAGCCCTGGGAGGTAGGTGCATCACAGCTGGGAAAGCGGAGGCTCATGGAGGTTAGGTAACTTGCCCAAGATTAGACAGAGTTGAGGGCAAAGCCAAGATGCAAACCAAGGCGTGTCGACCTCCACGGGTTCACTTGTGCCTGGAGGTGCTGAGCCTCAGGGCCTCGTCTCAGCCATCAGCAGGGGATAGCTATGCCCGCCCCAGGCCTGTGAGCCCCAACTGAGGGACCAGGCATTTACCAGGTATTTGCTTCACCCAAATAAATACCTGGGTCACCAAAGAGACACCTAGGCACAAATGACCCAATTAAGTGTGTAAAGAGTCTGAAAAGACATTCCTACAAGCCTACAAATAGCCAATAAGCACACCAAACAACACTCAACATCCCTGGCGGCAGGGAAATGCCAATCAGAACCACAGTGAGATGCCACCTCACGCTCACCACGACAGCTAGAACCACGAAGGCAGAGAGCAAGCACTGAGGAAGACTCGGAGGAGCCGGAGCTCTTGCACAACACCGGCAGGGACGTAAAATGGTACAGCTACTTTGGAAAGCAGTCTAGTAGTTTCTCAAAAAGGAAAACAGAGTAATCACATGACCTGGCAATTCCATTCCTAGATCTCCGCCCCAAACAACTAAAAACCTATGTCCACACGAAAACGTAAAATGCACCAATTCACAGCAGCATAACTCACAGTAGCCGAAAAGTAGAAACAACCCAAAATCTATTGACAGAGCAATAGATAAGCAAAACACAGTGAATCCATACAAGAAAACGTTATCAGCCAGGCGGGGGGCTTACACTTGTGATCCCAGCACTGTGGGAGGACAAGGCAGGTGGATCACCTGAGGTCAGGAGTTCAAGACCAGCCTGGCCAACATGGTGAAACCCTGTCTCTACTAAAAATACAAAAATTATCTGGGTATGGTGGCGAGTGCCTGTAATCCCAGCTACTTGGGAGGCTGAGGCAGGAGAATTGCTTGAACCCGAGAGGCGGAGGTTGCAGTGGGCTGAGATCGTGCCATTGCACTCCAGCCTGGGTGGCAAGAGCGAAACTGCGTCTCAAAAAAGAAAAAGAAAACAGGCCGGGCGCAGTGGCTCAAGCCTGTAATCCCAGCACTTTGGGATGCCGAGGCGGGTGGATCACGAGGTCGAGAGATCGAGACCATCCTGGTCAACATGGTGAAACCCCGTCTCTACTAAAAATACAAAAAATTGGCTGGGCATGGTGGTGCGTGCCTGTAATCCCAGCTACTCAGGAGGCTGAGGCAGGAGAATTGCCTGAACCCAGGAGGCGGAGGTTGCGGGGGAGCCGAGATTGCGCCATTGCACTCCAGCCTGGGTAACAAGAGCGAAACTCCGTCTCAAAAAAAAAAAAAAAAGAGAAAAAGAAAACAAAAACGTAATCAGCCATAAAGCGAAATGAGTGAAGCACGGATGCACGCAGCAAGGTGGATGAACCTGGAACCCTGCACTGAGTGACGGAAGTGAGACCCAAAAGGTCACGTTCCATGCAGTGCCACATACACAAAACATCCAGCATCGTGAAATCCACACACACAGGAAGCAGGTTAGTGGCTGCCCAAGCCTAGGGTCGGGGGATAGGGAGTAGCTGCTAATGGTAAGGGGTTTCTTTTTCGAGGGGAATGAAAATATTCTGGCCTTAGGTAGTGGTGCTGATTGTACACCCTGTGAATATACTAGAAATCACCGAATAGCACTTTTTCTTTTTTTGAGACAGTCTTGCTCTGTGACCCCAGGCTGGAGTGCAGTGGTGAGATCTCGGTTCACTGCAACCTCCACCTCCCAGGTTCAAGCGATTCTCCTGCCTCAGCCTCCTGAGTAGCTAGAACTACAGGTGCATGCCACCATGCCCAGCTAATTTTTATATTTTTAGTAGAAACAGGGTTTCACCGTGTTAGCCAGGATGGTGTCGATCCCTGACCTCGTGATCTACCCCTCGGCCTCCCAAAGTGCTGGGATTACAGGTATGAGACACTGCGCCCGGCCCAAGACAGGGTTTTGCCATGTTGGCCAGGTTGGTCTCAAACTCCTGAGCTCAGGTGATCCTCCCGCCTTGGCCTCCTAAAGTGCTGGGATTTCAGGCGTGAGCTACCATGCCCAGCCAATTTTTTAAGAGTAAATTCTGCAGTATGTATGTAAATTATATCTCAAAATTGTCATTAAAATGAAAAACTCTAGAGAGTGACATTTCAGCAAACAGGGGCCATGGGGGAAGGAGGGGCCGTTTTCTAAGGGGTGTGGGTTAGACTGGAGGTTGCTGTGACCTTGCCACTTTCCATGACCCCAGTGCCCTCCCTGGCCCGCTCAGCCCAGAGACCTGGCAGGCCCAGTGGGGCTGGCGGGAGGTGGGCAGGGCTGGCGGGCACTGGCGTGTTGGGGTCCGAGGAGATCACCTCGCCCGGCTTCTTGCCCTCGGGCCCCTCGGGGATCAAGTCTGGGGTGCTGTACTTCCCGTTGACATGCTCGAACTCTTGAACCTGGGGTGGTGGGAGGGAAAGAGGGAGGGTGGTGGTGTTGGCTCAGCCCCAAGGGCCTCAGGGCAGCCACAGGGACTGAGGGTGTCACAGGCTTGGGGTAGCTGCTGCCTCCACCCAAGGCTGGCCAAGGCATGCCCCTCCTGACCACAATGCTCCCTTGCCCGCCATCCCACCGTGTGTCCCCCAACCCTAATCCGCCATCCTGGCCTCCACCCTCAAGCCCCTCACCCAGAAAGGCTTTCCAGGTCAGTCCCTCTGGCCTGACTCAGACCCTGGGCAGCTGTGTGGCCTGAGCCAGGCGCTTGCTCTCTGACCACTGACCCCCAAGGGACAGTGCCAGGACCCCAGGCAGTCACCAGGAAGGGCCCTACAGAGAGTTACTCACCCACCTTCTTCCTAACTAGTGACATGACCCCGATGCGGGTCAGCACATGCTGCCTGGAGAGGCCCTCCCGGGGCACACCATCTGCGAAGGTCTCTGCGCCGTCCGCCCCCGGCTCACACAGGTGCCGCATGAAGAGGGACACATAGGCTCTGGGGTGGGGGGGGACTGGGGCTCAGGGAGTGGGGGGCCGGCAAGAACCCTCTGAGAGGGCTGGCGGGACCCCGGGAGACCTCCTGGCTGATCATCAACCATCGCCCACCTCCCACTCAGGGCTCCTGGGCCAGGCCCGGGAAAGGACAGAGAGGGCCTCCCTGGCGAGGGGACCAGCTAGAACAGCCCTGACCGGGATCTTCCTCGCCGCTGTAACACCAGCTGGTTTGGGCAGGGGTGGATTGTCAGTGTTTTCTGCACATCAGCCCTGCCCGGCACCAGGACTCTAGCCACCCAAAGACCAAACGGCAGTGAACTTTCCAGAAGGCCTTATCCTGGTGGGAGCAGACACTGCCCTCTGTGAGGCTCACCCGAGGGAGCCTGCCCTCCTCAGAGGCAGGTGGTCACGCCCTGGGCTACCACCGAGCCCCTTTACCTAAACTCCTTCTCGCTCTTCCCTCGAAGGTCCCGCACCAGCCAGTGGGAGTTGAAGGCGTCCTGCGGGGGCATGCCCCAGCGCATGATGGCATTCAGAAAGGCCTTCCGCTGTCGGGCATTGAAGCCCAGCACCTGGGCGGGTGGATCACGGGAGTGTGAGCCCAGGGCAGAGACGGGGTGGGAGTGGAGGATTCTGGGATGAGGAAGAAAGGTACAGGAGGAGAAAGCAGGAGGGGGCACAGAGAAGGCAGGGACCACCACCTGGAGCAGGACCCTGGTGACAAAGACCAGACCAGCCCCACCTCTACCTGGCATGAGGCCCTCGGCAGTCCCCCAGCCCTCCCCCATACCCCAGGGGCAGCAGGAATTGGGGGCAGAAAGAGATGTGGGAACAGACAGGCCCCACCTCGATGTTGCCACCAACTCGGGCGAGAAGAGGTGGCAGGGGCTTGTCCCTGTCGCTCTTCAGCTGCCTCCGAGATTGTCGTCGTCCACCTGGGGAGCAGCCCACCACAGCTCCTCAGGTGGGAGCCCAGAGATTCCTGACCCCCCTCTTCTGACCCCAAGGGCAGCGGGACCCCAGGCCAGCCCCACCTCTGCCGCCATCAGCTCCCCTGACATGGCCTCAGCGGCAGCCAGGCCACCAACACTGAGACTCACTCTGCCCTTCTGGCCTCTCTTCGAAGTCCTCATCCTCATCCTCGGAGCCAATGGAATATTCTGACTGGTTATCGGAGAGCTCATCCTGCCACTCTGCAGGGGCGAGGCACAGGGGCATGGAGTGAGCTGTGCAAGCGAAGCCCACCCTCAAGTTCAAGCATGCCCAGGGCCATGCCAAGCCCTTGCACCCCAGCTCGATAAGAAAGCAGTGACAATGACAATGGCCTAGGTACTTCCTGTGGGCTCATTTAATAATCCCAGCACCACTTAGGAGTCCGCTAAGGGTACTATGTGCACCCACACATTACACACACTGTACTGTGTGCAAGGAGCTTGCCCAAGGCCACATGACGAGCAGTGGTGAAGTCACTGAACTGGTGCCACACCTGTTCCCCCAAACACCCAGCACCCCTGCACCTGCCCCCAGTCCCCTTTCCTCCAAGCAGCTGCCTCCCAGCTCCATCCGAAACTGCCCGGCATTCTCAGCCCGCACCTCCCGGGGGTCCTGCACAGGGATGCCCTGACAGAATCCTGCTCCACCTTCTGCCTCCAGGTATGGAGCACCCGTCCCTCCTGGCACGATCACCCAGGTCCCCTGGCCCACACCTCCCGGGAGTCCTGCACAGGGACAACCCTCCGCCTTTGGTGAGGGGCACCCATCCCTCCCGCCCCGCACGCACCCTGGTCCTCCTGGGAGGCGTCGTTGTAGTTGACCTGCTTGCGGATGCGCTTGCCCTTGCCCAGGTTGCGGGCCAGATCCTCCTGCTGCTGCTCGTAGTGGTGCCGCAGCAGCTTCTCCCAGTAGTCAGGGTCCACATTCTCCTCCTGCTTGATGATTTCCCGCTCCACCTCCTCCTGGGGACGCAGGTTCCACAGGCTCCATGGACAGGGCCATCCCTGCCCTCCTGGAAGCCTCAGGCTGCCTCCACCCAACCTGGCCTTTTGCCCCCTTGGGGCTCAAGGACTAATGAGATGCACTGCCTACTCCAGGAAGCCTTCTCTGATCACCCCAGCCCCAGCTGGCCTTCCTCTTCCTGCCCCTGTCCAGTCAATCATTTCCTTATTCATCCATTCACAATGCAAGTATTTTCTGGCCTCATGCCAAACACTGGGGTACTGAGCCCTGGTGCCTGCCCTCAGGAAGCTCCTGGTTTCAGAGGAAAAGTTCATGAGCTCACCAGGTCTGCACAGGGAGTGGAGGAGCCGAGGAGGAAAGGGAAAGGCCCCCAGGAGAGATTCGGGAAGCTCCCTGGGGATAGCTAGGGTTTCCCGGGTGGAGAAGGGAGAAAAGTGAGGACTTGGTGGCTCACGCCTGTAATCCCAGCACTTTGGGAGGACAAAGCGGGCGGATCACGAGGTCACGGGTTCAAGACCAGCCTGGCCAACATGGCGAAACCCCGTCTCTACTAAAAATACAAAAATTAGCTGGGAATGGTGGTGCACGCCAGTAATCCCAGCTACTCGGGAGACTGAGGCACAAGAATCGCTTGATCCTGGGAGGCGGCAGTTGCAGTGAGCGAGATCGCGCCACTGCACTCCAGCCTGGGCGACAGAGCGAGATTCTAAAGAAAAAAGAGAAAAGTGCGGGGCGTTCTGGAACACTAGCGGTCTAGGTGCAGAATGGACGTGTAGGCCTTGAGGCAGGGGCGGGAGGGCACACCGCGCCGGGCAGGGACTGACACTAGACCCGGGGGACAGGGCTCTGCGCAGCGGGGTGGCAGGTCAGCTTGCACTTCAGAACGTGGGGAAGCTGGATTGGAGCTAGGACGACGCCAGGGAGCAGGCGGCTGAAGATGTATGCAAGGGCAGTGGCCGACCCACGTGGCTGTACTGCCCTCAGCACTGCCTCCGTCCCTTCCCTCACTGTTGTGTTTAGTGCTGAGCCCGCGCTTGCGGCGGCCGGGACGCCTTGGTAACAGCAGGAACAGCGGGTCTGCGGCTGGAGGGCGGAGTTACAGCGTGGAGGGCGGAGTTACAGCGTGGAGGGGGCAGCGGCTGGGGCGGGGCTGAGGCTGGAGGGCGGGGTTACTGCGAGGAGGGCGGGGTCACAGCGTGGAGGGGGCTGCTGCTTGGGCGGGGCTGAGGCTGGAGGGCGGAGTTACAGCGTGGAGGGCGGGGTCACAGCGTGGAGGGGGCTGGGGCGGGGCTGAGGCTGGAGGGCGGGGTTAAAGCGTGGAAGGCTGGGCTGAGGCTGCGGCGGGGCTGTGGCTGGAGAGCGGGGTTAAAGCGTGCAAGGCGGGGCTCAGGCTGGAGGGCGGGGCTGTGGCAGGACCGGGGCAGCGGCGGTAAGGCGGGAACACAGTGGAGGGCGTGGTCACGGTGGAGGGCGGGGCTTAGGCTAGAGGGCGGAGTTACAGCGTGGAGGACGGGTCACAGCGTGGAAGGGGCTGCGGCTGGGGCGGGGCCGAGGCTGGAGGGCGGGGTTAAAGCGTGAAGGGCGGCGCTGAGGCTGCGGCGGGGATGAGGCTGGAGAGCGGGGTTAAAGCGTGGAAGGCGGGGCTGAGGCTGGAGAGCGGGGTTAAAGCGTGGAAGGCTGGGCTGAGGCTGCGGCGGGGATGAGGTTGGGGGGCGGGGTTAAAGCGTGGAGGGCGGCGCTGAGGCTGGAGGGCGGGGCTACAGTGTGGAGGGCGGGGCTGCGGCAGGACCGGGGCAGCGGCGGTACGGCGGGATCACAGTGGAGGGCGTGGTCACGGTGGAGGGCGGGGCTGCGGCTGGAGGGCGGGCCGGGGACCTTACCACGCCGTCCTCCTCTCGCACCACGTACTGCGCCACCTTGAAAGAACTCAGGTACTCGTTCATGTTCTGTAGTTCCGTGTCGTCTGTGGCGTCCTGGTTCCGGTCCAGCAGCTTGGAGATGGCCGCATCGTCATAGTGGATCACACTGCTGTCCTCCACATCCTTGTTGTCACCTGGGGAGCAGGCAAGTGCAGTGTCGGAACAAAGACTGCCCTGGTCCACCCCGGGGGACCTGGGAACAGACTCCCAACAATGGCCCTTCCCATCCCCCCTAGGGGCTGCAGCTGAGGGGCGTGTTGACCCGACAGAGGAAATCGCGCTGTAACGGCACCACTCCCCGCCCACCTGGCAGTCCCAGGACACCCAAGTGAGGGTGTGTCAGGGAACCCCTCCTCTCCAGGAGCAACCGCCTGGTTGGAGGAGGAGCTGGGGTTGGGCTGGGTTGGCCCCTACCTGGCGGGGTGCTACCGTGCTTCTTCTTTGCACTGGCAGCCAAGTTTCCCCCTTTGGAGGACTGGACATCAGGGATGGGCGTGACCGGCCTCTGGCCCTGAGACATCATGCCTGTTGGACAGAGAGGAGGGCGCTGGTGCAGGAGCATAGAGGGCTGCAGGGTTGGTGGGCAGTGCCCAGAGACACCACCCGGGGCTGCTCTGGCCAGGAGACACCCGTGGGGGTGCAGGAGAGGCCGTGTGTGTTGGAACGGGCAGGGACCCCATCAAGCCCTGGATGGGTGTCTCAGCAGCATGACCCCAGGCCCCACCACACTCCCTCGGGACAGAGGCCCACCCTCCACGTCGTCCTTGAAGAGCTCCTCCGTGCCGAACTTGAGGATGTCGTCCAGCTCCTGCTTAGTCATGGAGCCCGACTTGGAGCCGAGGCCAGGCCGCACCACCAGGTGGGTGAGCATCATCTTGCGCTTGGCTACCTGCGTGATGCGCTCCTCCACTGAGGCCCGAGTCACGAAGCGGTAGATCATCACCTTCTTATTCTGCCCAATGCGGTGGGCACGGCTGAAGGCCTGGGGAGACCTGCAGCTCAGCACTCGTGGCTCACCCAGGGCTCCAGGCAATGGAGGGGGCACACCCATGAGCTCAAGAGCATGGAATGGGCTGCATGACGGTAGGGAGAGGCGTGTGGTGCGTGCACCACTGCAGCTGGGCTCCCTCCCAGACTGCGAAGCCTCCCACAAGCCTGGGTGCCAGGCCGGGTTGGGAGTGGAAAAGCTCTCGGTGGAAGGAGCCAGGACTGCAGGTGTGCAAGGGTGTGTGAGGGATGACACAGCCAGTGTGCTGGGTGTAACTGATGCCACACAGCGCTTCATGAGGGCCCTGGGGAGGTAGAGGGCTGCATTTCCCTGTGATCGAGCCACTAATGGAACCACAAGACCATGTGCTGGAGATGCGCAGCCTCCTCCCGAGGGCAGCAAGGAGCTGAATCCGCCCAGTATAATACAGGGAAGTGCCAGAGACTCTCTGCAGCCCTGCATGAGGTGACCTGGATGTGGCCATGAATATCTGTGTGTGTGCATGGGTGCACACTCATATGAATGAGAGACATCACTTTTTAATGTGTTCCCCTACATGTGTAAGCATTCAATGTGTGTGTCCCAGGCCCCGAGTGGGGTGGCCAGGGCCATCAGGGTAGCTCTATTCCCATAGCCCCGACCCCACATCCCTCCCATCCTTCCTTGTCAACCCCATCTGCCCCTTGCACCATCTCATCCTCCCTCCACCTCCAACAGGCCCACTCTATGCTCCCCATCCCCTCCAAAATGGATGCCCCTCTGGGTCCCAGGACTCCCTCATCCTGCCTCCCTCCATGGCCTTGGTCCTGAGAGTGATGGGAAAGACCAGAATCAGTGGCCATCACTGACTGCGGTGTGCCCTTGGGCACTTCCCCTGCCCTCTCCAAGCCTGTTTCCTTCTCTGGACAAGGACAGAGCTGGAGGGATGGGGGCCAAGCTTCCGCTCATTCCCAGGGCCCGTCGTGGGGCCGAGACTCCACGAGGGAGGGAGGCCTACACCACGGGAAGTGTGGAGGTCATGCCCAGGAGGGCATGAAGGACAAGAGAACCTGCCCGAGGCCTGGGGTGAGAGAGCCCTGGGAGGGTGGCAGCAGTGACACAGACCTGAATGTCATTGTGTGGGTTCCAGTCGGAGTCGTAGATGATGACAGTGTCCGCCGTGGCCAGGTTGATACCCAGGCCACCTGCCCGGGTTGAGAGGAGGAAGCAGAACTGCTGGGCCCCAGGGGCTGTAAAAGAGAGGCCAGCAGATGGGGTGTTCGAGGGAGTACACCTTGGGTGGGGAGAAGCGGGTGGCGGAAAGAAGCAGCGGGGAGAACAAAGGGAAGGAACTGCAGCAACAGGTCCCTGGCAGGGAATTACAAAGCAAGAGACCCCATCAGAGATGAGAGGCCACAGCTGCACTCAGCCCACTCAAGCCCACTTGGCCCCAGTGGTGCTCTAAGCCCTGGCCCAATGGGAGGGTGCTATAATGAAGAGGAGGTCAATTTTCAAATCCCAGATGAGCAAAAAACAAATTGGTTGTTTGGCCGGGCACAGTGCCTCATGCCTGTAATCCCAGCATTTTGGGAGGCTGAGGCAGGTGGATCACCTGAGGTTGGGAGTTCGAGACCAGCTTGACCAACATGGAGAAACCCTGTCTCTACTAAAAATATGTAATTAGCTGGACGTAGCCGAGATCACTCCATTGCACTCCAGCCTCGGCAAGCAGACAGAGCATCCAGAGAGCTCAGTCCTCCTTGTCCCCCCAGCTCCCCACCCCCAGCTTCCCTTAGCCCATCGATGCCGCCAGAGTGGCCAGGGAATACTGAGGCATAGCTCTGGGACCTGGGGTCCCGCCCTGCTGGGCAACCCTGTCACAAGATGGCTGGATCTCAGCCCCTCAGGGCCCTTCAGTGACCTGGGACTGACCACAGCCCCCACTGGAGCTGCAAACAGGCCCCCGCCCACCCAGGGCTTCAGCCACTCCTGCTTCCACATGTGGCTGGGCCACGTCTAGACCCCGAAACTCTGAACTTGCTCTTCCTCCTGGCTCTCTGGCATGAGTGTGTGAGAGGAGGCACTGCTTTGGGTGTTTAGGGAGCATGGCCCAGCCTCTTTCTAAGGCCCAAAGCCCCAGGGAAACAAGGCTTCTTGCTACTTGCTGCAAACTTGCCCCGAAATCTTGCAGCTGACTGCTCCCCGCTCCAGAAGTTTCCTTTGCTACAGAGGGAGCTCCATGGGCAAGACCCTCCTGGCCTCCACCCTCGCCTCTCCTTCCCAGGTGGGGAAGACCGAGCATGGGTGATTCTGAGCAAAGAACCTGACCATGTGTGGCCTGGCCCCTTCACTCTGTCCTGCCTCTGGAAGTAGCCCCAGGCAGCACGTGCATCTCTGTACCTCCTGCCACCATTCACCATACAGCAGGCTCTGTCTAGCACCGCTTATAACTGGGGCTTACCTGGCGTCAGTATTAGGGGCCCCCATCTGCCTTTCTCATTGTCTGTTTCTAACTCTGTTCCCAACAACTGTTATCTACTGGGCCCCTTGGAACTCTGATTCCATGGGAAGAATCCTTTTAATATTGGAAACTCAGGGGAAGCTACCGTGACCTCAGGACTAGCCTGCTGTCTTCAGCTCTGTGTGGGGCTGATGACACAACACTGGCTGGGTGGCCTAGCTAAGAACCTGGCCTGGGAGAAGAGGCCAAGAAGGGGTCCCAATCAGAGCCCCTGGGCAGGATGACGTACCATTGAATCTGTCGATCGCCTCCTGTCGGAGGCCCCCAGTGATGCCGCCATCAATCCGCTCATACTTGTAGCCTTCGTACTCCAGGAAGTCCTCCAGCAGGTCCAACATCTTGGTCATCTGCAGGGGAGACAGGCACATGAGGAACTGCCAAGGAGCAAGGGGCCCAATAGGCCATGGGCAGGGACCCCACCACAGCCAGGGGAGAAAAGAGCCGCCTGCTGGGTAGGGAGACAGCTGAGACCCAGGCAGATCCAATGCAGGACTCTGCGGGAGAACATAGTTTCCACCCTCACCGCTCAGAGTCAATCCATCCTCCCAGCCAGCCCCGCAGTGACCTGCCTAAATCAGGGCTCTGACATGAGCCTCCCTGCTCCCACCGCATTCATCTGCTTGCCCTGCATTCAAGGCTCTGCAGGACTAATGGCTCCTTTACAGCCCCCAGCCATTCCAAACTACCTGACTCTGTTCCTGGAAAACACAAACATCACCTCTGTGATGTCTTCCCTGATTTCACCTCTCTCCATGAGAAAAGAAAAGCAGTCCTTTCTGAGCTCCCATCACCCGGTGTAATTCCCTTTATTCTTGAGAGATAGTTTAGCTGGGTATAAAACTATAAGCGCATATGTTCCCTCAGGGCACTGGAGATTTTGCCATGGTCTCTGCCACCTGTTGTTGCTGAGAAGTCTGAGAACAATCTGGTTGCCCTTATTTTGTAGATACTAGGTCTAAAGTACCTAGGGGTTCTAAAGTGTCTAGGGGTTCATTTATTTGAATTTATCTTGCTTGGTACTCCAGAATGCACTCCAGATCTGAGACCTCAGATCTCTCTAGGTCTGCAAACTCTCAACAAATCCAACTTCTTCACCATTTTTTCTATTTTTTCTGCAACTCCAATTGGATGATTATTGGAACATCTCAAGGTATCTTCCATGTTTTCTCTGTTTTATCTCTGTCCCTGTACAGTGCATTCTGGGGAAATGCCTCAGCACCAGGTTCCAATTCATCAATGTTCTCTTCAACAATGTTCAGTTTGTCCAGTATGTTGAAATGTTTTATTTCAATTTCATGCACATCATGTTTCCATCCCATTGTTCCTATTTAAGCTCTTCCTGCTTTTCTTTAATTTCTTATTTTAGGATGTCAAATACTCCATTATTTTTGAGGATCTTAAACATGTCTATATAAAGTCTTTTCAGGTTATCTTATTCTATCTTTTAAGAGACAGGGTCAGGGCCGGGTACTGTGGCTCACGCCTGTAATTCCAGCACTTTAGGAGACGGAGGCAGGTGGATCACGAGGTCAGGAGATCGACATCTAAAAATACAAAAAAATTAGCCGGGCACGGTGACATGCGCCTGTAGTCCCAGCTACTCAGAAGGCTGAGGCAGTAAATTGAGATTGCATCACTGCACTCCAGCCCGGACAACAGAGCAAGACTCCATCTCAAAAGAAAAGATAGAGACAGGATGTTGCTCTGTCACTCAGACTGGAGTGAATTGGCAAGATCATAGCTCACTGCAACTCTGAACTCCTGGGCTCAAGCAATCTTTCTGCCTCAACCTCCCAAATCATTGAGATTACAGGGTGAGCCACTGCACCCAGCCCTTATTTTTTTATTTTTTTATTTGGATTCTATTTACTGCTTTGGGGGATGTCTTGTCATTCACTTTTCTATGGGTTTGGAATTGGAGTTCATAGGCTCATTTTGGGCAGGAGGGCCCCGTCTCTGTCACTTGCCCTACGTGCACATTTCTGGAAGCTGTGTGGTTCCCATTACTTGGTCTCTCAAGGCCTCTGACCAGATTTGTGTCTCGTGTTGGTTCCAAGATGTGGGGGATGTGGAGCCATCTCCACTCCAGCAGACTCCTCGGCTCAGCCCCTGGTCTCAAGCTTACCCTGCTTTCCAGTATTCTTTGGGCTGCAGCAGCCTAGCAGGGTGACCTGAGGCTGCAGGTGGCAGACGCCGCTTTCAGTTGATGTTTGTGCACAAGGAGTCATAGCCCAGACTCTGGCTTTGAGCAAGGGCCTGGCTCAATCGGCCACAAGGGGGTATTTTTTTTGACACAGAGTTTTGCTCTTTTTACCCAGGCTGGAGTGCAATGGCGCAATCTTGGCTCACTGCAACCTCTGCCTCTTGGGTTCAAGCAATTCTCCTGCCTCAGCCTCCCGAGTAGCTGGGACTACAGGCACGCGCCACCATGCCCCGCTGATTTTTTGTATTTTTAGTAGAGACGGGGTTTCACCATGTTGACCAGCATGGTCTTGATCTCTTGACCTTGTGATCCACCCACCTCAGCCTCCCAAAGTGCTGGGATTACAGGCGTGAGACGCTGTGCCCTGCCGAGAGGAGTATTTTTAATCCCGTGACTCTGCAGGGTTGTCACTGTGGCCTCCAACACAGAGCTGACTACAGGGTCGGGTGACTGTCTCCTACAGTAGACTGAGCAGCTGGAGGACAGGGACTAGATCAGTCCCTGCACCCATGTGCCAGCACAGAGCCTTACTATGACAGATGCAAACAAAGGGATGGAGGAAGAAATGCACACACATCAGAGGCCGGCAGCCCTGCCGCCAAGCCAAAAAGCCAGGTGCCAGTGGCCCCTCAGGACCTGTTAGAGACGGGCTCCTCCCAACCCCACCCAGGGCTCCACCTTAATGAGAAGCCAGGCTGCAGGGGAGAGGGCCAGGGCAGGGGAGGAGGGAGCTGTCCAACCAGCCTGGACAGGCAGACCAGAAGGGCACGTGCTCCTTACAACAAATGTGCTCTGAGCTCCTCAGCTGCACCACGCCAGGGGATGGGAGTGACCCCTGACACACGGTCACATGACCCACATGGAAACAGAACTGAGCCCTGAGAGATGCCAGCAAGATTGCGCCCCCAAGCATCAGGGCAGAACACTCTGTGGGGCATGGAGCCAAGGCGGAGGGGGCAGGGACATGCACCTGGGAGAAGATGAGCACGCGGTGCCCCTCGTCCCGCAGCTTCTTCAGCATCTTCTGCAGCAGCATGAGCTTCCCTGAAGACTTGACCAGGGAGCTTCCATCGTAGGAGCCATTGGGCAAGACGGGGGCCTCCTGCAGACACAGCAGGAGGTGGGGCGTTGGTGGGCTCCCCTCTCCTCTCTGACTCTGCACCAAAGGGGCCGCAGGGAACAGACAGGTGCCAAGCAATGGGGTGACAGCCTGTCTGACCCGCTGAATGTAAGACCCACACCTGAGCCAGGCCAGGCTCCACAGTGTGGGGTAGACTGTGGGTCCCATGGCCCTGGCTCCAGGCCCCCTGTCCCCAGGCAGGGCTTACAGCCACACCAGCCCTACCACAGCAGTGGGTTCCACGGTAGGTTCCCCAGCACCTACCACAGTGGCCACAGGCAACCTACCATGATGGCCAGGGAAATCTACCATGGCAGCCACAGAGAACCCGCCACGATGGCCAGAGAATCTATCACAGCGGCCACAGGCACCTACCACAGCGGCCATGGAGAACCTGCCATGATGGCCGAGGGGCACCTACCACGGCGGCCACAGGAAAGAGGTAGGGGTGGTTGCAGCACTTCTTCAGGTCCATCATGATGTTGAGCAGCGACACTTGGTTCCCGCCCCCCTTGGAGTTCAGCGCCTCAAAGTTCCGCGTGAGGATGAACTTGTAGTACTTCCTGCAGCAGGGCACGGGGAAGGGCAGGCTGGGTACCCCTGATCAGACCCGCCTCCGAACTGGAAGCTGGTGGCCAAGCACCCGTTTACAGGGAGACTCAAGGGAATCCCAAGAAGGGAAGCCACTGGCCTGGAGTCCCCCTGCAAATGATTGGGGGATACTGCTAGAACTCAAGCGGCCCAAACTCTGGCCACTAAAACCTCAGAGGAGGCCCCAAGAAGAAAGCACATGCAAAGCATGAGCCCAGGCCTCAGTGAGGCTGAAGAGCCCACCTGGGAAGCAACCCAGGAGACCAGGCCAGGGGAAGGGGCACACGGGCTGCTCGGGTCAGCCCGCCACTCACTTCTGCATCTGGCTCAGCTCCACACGGACAATGAGCTCGGTCTTGGCCGGCATGTTCTTGAACACGTCAGCCTTCAGCCGCCTGAGCATGTGCGGCCCCAGCAGGTCATGCAGCTTCTTGATCTGGTCTTCCTTGGAGATGTCAGCAAACTCCTCCAGGAAGCCCTCCAGGTTGCTGCAACAAAGAGCTGAGATAACAACCAGGAGCAGAGAACCAGGGCAGAAGAGGCAGGGTGCTGAGCGCCCAGCCCATGTCAGCCGGCTGGCTGGTGGACCAGGGAGCCCTGGCATTGCCCTGGCTGTCGTCTCAACTTCTGTCTAAGCCTGTGTCGCCCCCACACATCACAGCCCTCTCTTCCTCGTCGACGCTGGACACCTTTCCATCCTCAAAACCGTCCTGGACAGGAGCTCTCTGTTACCCAGATAACAGATGAGGAAACTGAGTCTGATGAGTGCCCGAGTTGATATAGTCCAGCTGTGCCAAAATCTTTCATCAAATCTACAACTCCTGGTGGCTCAACCTGTAATCCCAACACTTTGGGAGGCAGAGACGGGTGGGTCACCTGAGGTCAGGAGTTCGAGACCAGCCTGTCCAATATGGTGAAACCCCGTCTCTACCAAAAACACACAAAAATTAGCCAAGCACGGTGGTGCACGCCTGTCATCCCAGCTACTTGGGAGGCTGAGGCAGGAGAATCGCTTGAACCCAGGAGGCGGAGGTTGCAGTGAACTGAGATCAAGCCACTGCACTCTGGCCTGGGGAACAGAGCAAAACTCTTTCTAAAAAATAAATAAATCTACATCGCCTGATTCCAAACTGGGCACTCTGCACCCTGAACCCCTGATTCTGAGCAGGAAAATGGAGGTAGATGATGAGGAAGCTGGGCAGTGGGTTCTGGCCCCCAGGCTCTTGCCTCTGCCTCCACCACAGTTGCCCATGTGAGTCACCTGGGTCTCAGCAGAGGAAAGGGAACCTGCCAAGGGAATAGAGGCAGGGATAGGAGCCCAGGAGGGGCCCCTGATGGTCTAGGGCAGAGCTAAAGGAAAGTCGTGGTATCAGTAGCAGTTTCTATTTATCAAACACCCCCGTCTGCCTGTGCCACCCACCCCAACACCCTGCTCCTGCAGGAGGTCAAAGCAGGGACATCACTTAACGCTCTCATTTTACTAATGAGGAAGCTTCAGCCGAGCAGATCTCACAGCTGGGATGGGCTATTGATCCGTCTTCACTGGGGCCACCCCAGCTCACCACCACCTCCCCCAGCCGGATCCACGTGACTCACTTGAACCTCTCTGGAGTCAGGAAGTTTAGGAGATGGAACAGCTCTTCCAGGTTGTTCTGAAGGGGGGTCCCTGTCAGCAGCAGCTTGTAATCAATCTTGTAGCTGTTTAAGACCCTAAAAAACTGAGGAGAGGAGAAGGGGGCCTGTCAGGGGGCTCTGGGCGACTCCTTACCCCGGGCGGCTCTCGGGTCTGGCGGCTGGTGCCACCTACCTTGGACTGGTTATTCTTGAGGCGGTGGGCCTCATCCACCACCAGGCAGGCCCACTCGATGGAACCCAGGATGGCCTGGTCGATGGTGATGAGCTCGTAGGAGGTGAGCAGCACGTGGAATTTGATCTGCACTTCTTTCTGGAGAAAAGAGGGGCATTGGGGAGTAGACGGCTGGGAGCAGAACGGGCAGATCACAGTCCAAGGAGACAGAGCCAAGAAGGAGGTGGGCACATGAACCCACAAAGGCTCCAGGGAGCCCCGGGCCGGCCAGCCTGGGACCAGAGGGGCAGATGCTGGCCACCAAGCAGAGGGGCATCCACCGAGGCCCAGAGCACAGCCCTGAGAGAGGGTGGCGTGGAGGAGAAGGAAACAAATGGCGACAGCGACGGCCTCCACTCCTAACAGCAGCAGTGAGACAGGGTCTCACTCCCACCCGCAAGCCTGGAGCGCAGAGGTGCCATCACAGCTCACCTGCAACAAGAACTCAAAGAGCTAAGCCTACGCCTCAAAAAATCAAAACAAGAATTTCCATATGATCTGGCAGTTCCACCCAAAAGAAGTGAAAGCAGGGACCCAAAGGGATATCTGCACATCCATACTCCTTCCCTTCTGCATTACTGACAGCCACTAAAAGCCAGAAGCAACTCATGTGCCCCTCAACAGACAAACAGACAAAACGTGGTCTGTCCGTGTGACAGAATGTCCTCCAGCCTTGGAAGGAAATTCTGACCCGTGCTACAATATGCACGAACCCCAAGGACATTCTGCTCAGTGAAATGAGCCAGTCACAAAAAGACAAATGCTTCTTGATTCTACTCCTATGAAGTACCCAGAGTAGTCAACCTCGTAGAGACAGTGGAATGGTGGCTGCAGGGGCTGGAGGCGGCAGAGGATGCTCATGTCTAACAGGGGCAGCGTTTCCATTGTGCAAGATGAAAAGATTTCTAGAGATTGGCTGCAATAATAATGTGAATGTTGGCCAGGCGCGGTGGCTCAAGCCTGTAATCCCAGCACTTTGGGAGGCCGAGGCAGGTATATCACAAGGTCAAGAGATTGAGACCATCCTGGTCAACATGGTGAAACACCGTCTCTACTAAAAATACAAAAAATTAGCTGGGCATGGTGGCGCGTGCCTATAATTCCAGCTACTCAGGAGGCTGAGGCAGGAGAATTGCCTGAACTCAGGAGGCGGAGGTTGCGGTGAGCCGAGATCGCGCCATTGCACTCCAGCCTGGGTAACAAGAGCGAAACTCCGTCTCAAAAAAAAAAAAAAAAAAATTAATGTGAATGTTACTTGGTATATTCTCCGGAGTTATTGTTTAAGAAAAAAAAATGTGAATGTACTTAACACTATTGAACTTTTTTTTTTTTTCTGGTTGGGTTGTTTTGTTTTGTTTTGTTTTGCTGAGACAGAGTTTCGCTCTTGTCACCCAGGCTGGAGTGCAATGACGCAATCTCAGCTCACTGCAACTTCCACCTCCCAGGTTCAAGCAATTCTCCTGCCTCAGCGTCCTGAGTAGCTGCGATTACAGGCTTGCGCCACCACACCCAGCTAATTTTTGTATTTTTAGTACAGATGGGGTTTCACCGTGTTGGCCAGGCTGGTCTCAAACTCCTGATCTCAGGTGATCTGCCTGCCTCAGCCTCCCAAAGTGCTGGAATTACGGGCATGAGCCACCACGCCTGGATGTTTTTTGTTTTTGTTTTTTTTTAAGAGACAGAGTCTCACTATGTTGCCCAGGCAAGAGTATAATGGCTGTTCACAGACACAATCATAGTGCACTACAGCCTCAAACTCCTGGGCTCAAGCAATCCTCTTGCCTCAGCCTCCCAAGTAGCCAGGACTACAGGTATATACCACCACACCCGGCTCAACTGTCCTCTTAAAAATGGTTAAAAAGGTCAATTTTACATCATGTATTTTTTTTTTTTTGAGACGGAGTTTCGCTCTTGTTACCCAGGCTGGAGTGCAATGGCGCGATCTCGGCTCACCGCAACCTCCGCCTCCTGGGTTCAGGCAATTCTCCTGCCTCAGCCTCCTGAGTAGCTGGGATTACAGGCACGCGCCACCATGCCCAGCTAATTTTTTGTATTTTTAGTAAAGACGGGGTTTCACCATGTTGACCAGGATGGTCTCCATCTGTTGACCTTGTGATCCACCCGCCTCGGCCTCCCAAAGTGCTGGGATTACAGGCTTGAGCCACTGCGCCCGGCTCACATCATGTATTTTTTTAACCACAACTTTTAACAATAAAATAATTAAATAGTAAATACAACAGAAAAGCCAAGTCAGCGAAGTGCTTGGCACACAGCAGGAGCCCGGTGTGGGCTCAGCAGAGGTTGTTTTTGTGTCTAACTGATCCAGGGGCTCATCCATCTACAAAGTCACCTGTGGGATCACGGATTCATTCACTCATTCAGCAGTTTCCAAGCACCTCCTAATTGCCACAACTGCCAGGAGACAGTAGAGAAAGCCGACACAGGAAAGTCCAAGGGCCTGCGAGAGGGTCCACCAGCCCCCAAGGCCACAGCACTCATCTTTTCCAGGGGCCAACGGCTGCAAGTCCTTGCTCCTCAATGTGGAGAGTGTTTAGAAATGTAGAGGCTCAGGCTGGGCACGGTGGCTGACGCCTGTAAACCTAACACTTTGGGAAGCTGACGCAGGCAGACCGCCTAAGCTCAGGAGTTCGAGACCAGCCTGGACAACATGGGTCATGTGTGGAGGAGAAGGGTGGTGTGGAGGACAAGGAAACCAAATGTCTCTATTAAAATACAAAAAAATTGCTGGGCATGGTGGCACATGCCTGTAGTCCCAGCCACTCTAAAAGCTGAGGCATGGGAATTGCTTGAACCTGGAGGCGGAGGTTGCAGTAACCTGAGATCCTGCCATACTGCACGCCAGCCTGGGCGACAGAGTGAGATAATAATAACTAATTGGAGCCAGGTGCGGTGGCTCACTCCTTTAATCCCAGCGCTCTGGGAGGCTGAGAAGGGCAGATCATTTGAGGTCAGGAGTTCAAGACCAACCTGACCAACATGGTGAAACCTGTCTCTACCAAAAAATACAAAAATTAGCCAGGCATGATGGTGCACTCCTGAAGACCCAGCTACTCGTAAGGCTGAGGTGGGAGAATCACCTGAACCCGGGAGGGGGAGATTACAGTGAGTCGAGATGGTCCCACTGCACTCCAGCCTGGGTAACACACTGACATCCTGTCTCAGAAAAATAAATACATAAATAAAATAATAATTAGCTAAGATGAGGTCATAATGGATTGGGGTGGGCCGTAAACCCAGTATGAATGATGTCTTTCTAGGACAAGAGAGGGAAAATTCTAGACACGAAGGGGAAAATTCCATTGCTAACAGAGGCAGAAACTGACGTGACACAGCTGCAGGCCAATGAACGTCTGCTGCCACCAGGGAGCTGGAAGGAGGAAGGAAGAGTCCTCCCCTGCAGCCTTCAGAGGCAGAAGACCCTCCAGAACTGTGACAGAATGCATTTCTGCTGTTTGAAGCCACTCCATTTGTGACACTTGTTACAAGAGCCCCAGAAAACTGACACAGTGGTAATTCTGTCTCTAGGACAAGCCCTTCAGAGCTTGCCAGCCTCAGCAGCCCTCCCGGGCTGAGGGACCCCAAAGGAGTGCAGGGCACCTGTGGTCCCCGAATCAGACCCGGGGCCTCCCTACCGTCCTCCCAGGGATGACGAGCCCCCACCTTCATGCGGAACACCTTCTTCCCACTCCGAATGGCATTGTCCTCAAAGGAAAACTCGTTCTCCCGGATCACAGAGCGGCTTTCCTTGTCCCCCGTGTAGGTGACCACGTAGAAGTCGGGCGCCCACATCTCAAACTCGCGTTCCCAGTTGATGATGGTGGAGAGGGGTGCACTCACCAGGTAGGGCCCCTTGGAATGGCCCTGGAGAGAGGGGCCAATGCCGTGAGACCACCCGCCCTCGGCCAGGACCGGCCCCCACCTCCTGGCCACCCACCCCACCTGCCCACCTCCTTGTACAGGGAGTAGAGGAACACGATGGTCTGCACCGTCTTGCCCAAACCCATCTCATCGGCCAGGATGGTGTCAGTGCCCTGAGCCCAGGAGAAGCGCAGCCAGTTGAGGCCCTCCAGCTGGTACGGGTGCAGCGTGCCGCCTGTGGAGTCGATGTACCACGGCTGCTTGTCGAACTTGACCGTGGGCTGCAGGAGAGGCAGCGGTTCAGACACGCCCCAGATCCTGGGCCACCAGAGTCCACCCTAGAGGCCTCCGCACGTACAATTCCTTCTGCCTGGAACACTCTTCCCACTCTTCCCTATCTTTCTAACTCCTCATATCTTGGATGGAATGCCTCTTCCTCCAGGAAGCTCTCCCTGACTCCCACCCCGGCTGAAGTGTTCCCACAATGTCCTCCCTTGGCGGCCCTGTACTTCTCATTCTTAGGGAAATTTCCCAACTGCTGAATTCTCTGACTTTGAGCCCAGGCTGTCGTCGCCACCTTGGTCCTGTTCACTGCCTCCTCTAGAGCCCCATACAGGGCCTGGGACACGTGGTCACTTCTTCACTATTCGTTGGGTGGACAACGAAAACGAATGTCTATCTGGGGCACTCTCAATGACCCCAGAATGATCCAGACCTTTGCTTTTTTTTTTTTTTTTTTTTTTTGAGACAGAGTCTCTGTTGCCCAGGCTGGAGTGCACTGCCCTGATCATGGCTCACTGCAGCCTCAATTTCCTGGGCTCAAGGGATTCTCCTACTTCAGCCTCCCTAGTATCTGGGACCACAAGAACACCACCATGCTTGGCTAATTTTTTAATTTTTTGCAGAGGTGGGATCTCACTATGTTGCCTCAAACTTCGGGGTTCAAGCGGTCCTCCCACCCCTCACAGTGCTGGGATGACGGGCGTGAGCCACCGTGCCTGGCCCCTTTGCCTCTTGATACTGCTCAAGGTCATGGCCCCCATGCAGTCCTCCCCATGGACCAGACCCACCCGCCTTTCCCCAGCATCTGACAGGCACGGGATAGTCCCAGGCCAGGCCCTCCGAGTTCTGTGGATACCTGCCACAGGCCCCTAGAAGACAATGTGTCTTCTGCAACGGCTGCCCAGGGCTCACTGCCCCTCTTCTACTGAGGCCAACCCAGGGCCAGGCACGAGCGGACACCCGGGGAGCTCTGCTGAGTGAGTTGCCCTGGGTCTTCTCCCAGCTGAGAGTCGTGTGTAAGTAGCGTGTCTGCTGCGGTACTAGGAGGGACCTTCCGGCTGTCCTAGCCTACATGGGCATAAGCCATGAGGACCCAAGAAAACGTCCTTTTGAGAACACAGCCCCACTGCTCGTTCAAGTCTGGGGTGGGCAAGCCCCGGCAACTCCACCCATTGCTGCCCCGCCCTCCCCACTCACATCGACGATGGGCGTGTCCGGAGGCTTCTCCTGCTTGTCATCCCTCAGCTTCTTGCCCTTCTTGAGCAGCCTCTTGGGCAGCCTGCTGTCTTCTCCCAGCATCAGCTCCCTGGGAAAAAGCATTGGATGCAGGTGAGCAGGGCGCAGCCCAGGAGCAGGCCCCAGCAGCCCGTGCCCAGCAGCCGGATCCCCGAGGCCCACCTGTGGCCCCAGTAGGCCTGCTTGAGGTTGTCGTAGTAGGGGATGTCGATGTCGTCAATCTCCCAGGTGCACTGGTCGTAGGGCAGGTCTTTCCACTTGATCAGGTAGTGCACATCCCCCTTTTTGTCAAAGCTGCGACACAGTGAACAGATGTGTTGCTCAGGGCAGTGGCCAGCACACGGGTTTGATGAAGGGCACCTCCCAGGATGCAGAGCCGCTCACCCAGGGTGCCCTCAGATCCCAGGCCCAGCCAGGAGGAGGGTACTAGGGCAGAAGCTCCAGGGAGGCGTGGCAGCTTGCCTGAGGCCACACAGTGAATGAGAGGGGGATACGACAGAGACTGAGAGGGACATTGAAGCCGATAACGGAGGAGCAGCGAGCCAGCCTCCAGCATCCTTTGTAGCCTCTGTGGCAGGGATGAATCCCGTTTGGCACGGGCTCTGGCTTTTCACGGGAGTTGTGCATTTCTAAGTTAGAAAGTTCTCTTCCTGCTCCTGGAATCAGTTTTCTAACTTAAAATACCCAGAGGACTCCTGCAGTGCCCATGTAGGGTGAGGAGCCGTCTCTGCAAAGCAGATAAGGATGCAATTCCTGCAGGTGAGGCACTCTCTTCCGGGGACACAGGGACCCAGTGACCAAGCCCAGCAGCACACAGCTTGATTCTGGCCACTGGGAGGGGCCTCAGGGCCTCCCACCCCACCCAGGCTAAGGCAACCAGGCCAGAGGAGTGCTGCAGGGCTGGGGCAGGGCATGGATCCCGACACACAGTGCCCAGGCGCACAGACCAGGTGAGAAGTGGCTGCTGCGGGCCTGGGGCCATTAAGAAAAAGACCAGACTGGGCGCGGTGGCTCATGCCTGTAATGCCAGCATTTTGGGAGGCCAAAGCAGGCAAATAACAAGGTCAAGAGATCGAGACCATCCTGGCCAACATGGTGAAACTCCGTCTCTACTGAAAACACAAAAATTAGCTGGGTGTGCTGGTGCATGCCTGTAGTCCCAGCTACTCGGGAGGCTGAGGCCGGAGAATTGCTTGAACCCGAGAGGCGGAGGTTTCGGTGAGCCAAGAGAAAGACCAATCCCCAGTTACCATGGAAACCGCTATTTGTTTGTTTTCCAATACATAATTGATTGTTTTGCAGATTGCAGGAATAAATCTGGGGGGAGTTCACCTGTCCCACTTTGGGGCAGAGAGAAAAATTACCATGTATATTTTTAGCATGCAATTTAGTAAAGGTAGAAAACCGTGGGCCAGTTTACTGCTGGGCTCAGGTTCCCATTGGAGCTGACGCTTGAAGGGCCATTCTCAGGAGGAATGAGGAGGAAAAGAGGGGGTCCCAGAGCTTAAGGAGGAAACTTGTTAAAATTCCACACCCCCCTACTGAAGATCGCCTACAGCCAGCCTTGGGCAAGCTCCCATCATCCTCACACCGGCCTGTTCCCCACAAGGGCCTCAAAGCCCAGTAGTCAAGAGCCAGGATTGAAATCTGAACATCTGGCTGAGGCTCTGAACCCCTGCTCTGCCCAACAGCTGCCTGAAGCCAGAAGCACTGAGTGGCAGAGGCCACCAGATCCTAAGCCCCTTAAAGTCAGAGGCCACAGGGTCACCCGGGTGGGAAGGGCAAGCTCCAAGCTGCCACCACACAGCAGGTACTCTGGGTCCCACCCATGGCCCATCTGTCAGCCACCACCAGTTCTCAAGCACCTAAACAAGAATCAGCAGGAGTTCCCCCATCCACCAAATCAAAACCAAGGCCCACAGGCCTCCTGCCTCAGGCTCCCTGCAGCAGACTCTGATTGCTAAGGCGTCCCACGAAATGTCCACACTGCTCCAGGAAGACTTGCTGCTGGGGCCCTGGCAGGTGCTGCAGGGGTTAAGAAAGTAGGTCCCGGCCAGGCGCGGTGGCTCAAGCCTGTAATCCTAGCACTTTGGGAGGCCAAGGCGGGTGGATCACGAGGTCGAGAGATCGAGACCATCCTGGTCAACATAGTGAAACCCCGTCTCTACTAAAAATACAAAAAACTAGCTGGGTGTGGTGGCGCATGCCTGTAATCCCAGCTACTCAGGAGGCTGAGGCAGGAGAATTGCTTGAACCCAGGAGGCGGAGGTTGCGGTGAGCCGAGATCGCGCCATTGCACTCCAGCCTGGGTAACAAGAGCGAAACTCCGTCTCAAAAAAAAAAAAAAAAGAAAAAAGAAAGTAGGTCCCACCATCAGAAAGCATGGGGTTCAAATCCCAGCTCCGCCCCATGGCTGTGTGATTCTGCCTATTCTCACATCAGTAAAACAGAGGTGAAAATAAGACATCTGCCTCCTAGGGTAGGCTTGCTCAGTAGTGCCAGCTGCTGTTACAAACGTGGGGGAAATGTGGACAAACCCACCACACCTCAGGCCTCCCGCATCCTAGAACCCTCCTGCTGATATCAAGCACTAACCCAGCATGAGAGTCCCGACCCACCAAGGGTGTGAACACGGGGGTATGAGTGTGCCGACGTGCACGGGACAGCCCCTTCAGCAGGTCAGGCAGATCACCAGCAGCAGGAGCCCTGGGCCCCTTCCTTGTGCCCCTGCCATGCCCACCTGTGGTTCTGCATGGCAGCCCCAAAGCAAGGACGCTGGAGCCCTGCCCTGCACCCATTGTACACGGCAAAGGAGCTGACGCAGCCTGGCCCCAGCAATGGGCAGGGTGGCCGTCTGCAGGCACACACCTATGGTTCAGGACTCGGTGAATCATCATCCACTCTGCCTTGATGCCATAGCGGTAGAAGCGCTCCTCCATCTTGGCATAGAGGGGGTCCTTGTTCTTCCTCTTCTCACTCTTGCCGTCCTCGTCCCCAGAGCCGTAGTCAAAGGGTGGCGGCTCGTCCATGTCATTCTTTCTTTGGTAGTTGCGATACATCACCGTGTGGTACAGCTCCAGCTGCTCACAGAGGGGGCACAAGTCACAGAAGGGAGAGGGGCCGTGGCCCCCTGCATCTCCCTACCCAGCCTCCCCTAGCCCCAGCCCAGGTCCCAGGCAACACAATCCTCCCCCTCAGCAGTTCCCCGACTCCCAGCAGCACCTCTCAGTCAGAGGCGCTTCACCTCTTCCCGCCAGGAGGGTCCAGGGCTCACCAGGTCATGGGCCTTGGCCCAGCCACCCTGTCTGGCACTCACCTGTAGCTCCTTCACCCAGGAGCAGTGCCAGTAGGACAGCCCTGCCCACTTGACAAAGAATTCTCTCTCGGGGATGCCCTCCAGGGGCTTGGGTGGAGGGAGGCTGGGTTCCACGTCAGGCCCCGGCAGCCCCACCATGAAGGGGGCAGGGGGCTCCGTCCACCTCCAGTGTAGAATCCGCTGGACCTTGCCCTTCAGTGGGGGGCACTGTGGACAGAGAAGGGTCCCCAAGGTGGGGCTCAGCTGCAGGGCCCCACCCTGAGGCTCCCATGACAACAGGCTGCCATGCAGCCTCCCTCCCATCAGTGGCGCCATCCCCAAGTCAGAACAGCACCACAGTGACACCATGACAACCAACCGTCCTCGGGAGCCGCGTGGGCCATGCATGCAGGACACAAGCAGGACAGGAGCAGTGCGGGTCTGTGAGTCCACGCAGCCCTTTCACTCAATGGTGAACTTATCAGCACCCAGAATATCTGGGCCAGGGTCAGTGAGATTGCCACGTGCATAGGGCAAAGGGGGAAACTGAGGCCCACTCAGCAAGGGACAGCAGAGGAGGGAGCAGAAGCTGAGATTCTGGACTTCCCTATCTTAGGTCTGCCCATTGCCTCCTGAAAAGAGGTCACATCATTGCGCAACCCACAGCACCCAGGGATCATGAGCCCTATGCCTGGAGCTCAAGGACACGGCAGCCACATTCACCATCCCTCACCCGGGGCAGGGCTGCACCAAGCAGGTGTGTGTGGGCTGGGACAATGAGGCCCGGTCGCTGGCAGCCCAGAGACACACTGCAGGGGCCCTGACAGATGCTAGGGTGACAGTGAGCTGCTGGCTGGCAAAGGCGAGAAACGCAACAGCCACAAACCCCACCATCTGTGCCCTGAGAGGCATGGGAGCAGCCTCGGCCCTCCCAGGAGGTAGCGCTGAGCCTGGCTAGACAGGGTCGGGGGTGACAGATTCAGGGAGACAGCTCTGTTGGGGACAGCAGGTCCCAGCTGTGCTACTGCCTGTCCTCAGAAACTCGTCCAAGCCTCCTGAGTCTGCTTTCTCATCTTTGCAATGGCCCACCCCTTCCTCCACCTACCAGGATTGTGGTACCTCCTCACATGCTGGAGGTGCAATGTATACCACACAGCAAGCCTCCCTTTGGCCTTGGTGACAGCAAAGGCCGAGAGGCAGAGGAGGAAGAGGAGGTGGGAGGCTCCTCCACTGGCTCTAGAGAAAGTGGAAGAGGGGACCTTTCCCATCCAGGCCATGGACCCTCCCACCTCCATCCCAACCCCGCACAGAAGAAGCTGGAGGAACTCACTCCTGCCTCCCTCCCATCCCCAGGGCCTTCCATCAGTCACAGGGTCCTCCCCAGGCCCCTACACAGAGACGAACAGGCATGTGCACAGATGCACGCACACACATACACACACACACAACACAAGCCCAGATCACATGGGACGGCGCAGGGCTAACTGCAGCACAGCCCAGGACCTGAGGGGTGGGTATCCGGCACTGCGGCGGGCAGGGCAGACAGCTCAGAGCAAGGGGCCTTTCAACGTCTACTGTGATTGGGGATCGAGGGATGGGGGTGCCCTTCTTCCTGCAGAAACTGAGACTCGGGCCCTAAAAGCCTCCTACCCTCTCCCTACCCTGGCCTCGGAACAGGAGCCAGGTCTGGGCTGGGGTGGCTCAGGGACCTGAATCTGAGTGGACAGTTCTGCCCCTGCGTGGCCTTAGGCAGGTCACTCTGCTTCCCTGAGCCTCAGTTTTCTCATCTAAAAAGGAAGTAATAAAATGCCTGGTGCCAGAACACCCAGTAATGTTAAAGGGCACTGTGATGGATGTGGAGCCCTTGCAGAGCACGTGGTCACTGAACAGTGGTGTGGTGTTGGCATGATCACCACACCTGTCTGCCTTTTCCTAACATGCCAGCCTCCCGTCTCTAGGGGAGTCAGAGGCGGAGCAGCGAGGGGGTGGGGTGGAGCGCTTAGAACCGGCAGGGTCTCAGCGGCGCGGGCGGGGTTTTGTGGGATCGGCTACCGGGGCGTGGCCGGAGCCGGCGGGGGCGGGGCCTATCGAGAAGGGCGGGCCTTCCTCTGGGGGCGGGGCCTGTTCCTGGGGTGGGGCGGGGCGTCGGGCGCGGAGCCGGCGGAACACTCACAGTACAGCGCGGGCAGAGCCATTCACCGTTTGGGATCTCGGGCAGCGGCGGGTTGAGGCAGTGCAGGTGGTAGGAGGAAGGGCAGGCGTCGCAGCAGAGCAGCTCGCCCCCGTCCTTGCACACGCGGCAGAACTCCATGTGGTCGTCCTCCTCCTCCTCGCAGCCGCCCTCCTCCTCTTCGTCGTCGTCGTCCTTCGGCTCCCACTGGATCCCCTCCTTCTCCTGGGGGAGGAGGCCAGGTGGAGGCACGCTGGACCGGGTACCCCCTCCACCAGGGCCCCAACTCCCTCCCTCCCCCACAGCACCTCTCGGCATTCTGCCCCCACAAGGGAACACAGGGGTGTGGGAGCAGGCACGGCCTCGCCCCCAGCCCGGGGCTCTGTCAGGGCTTACACAGTGCGGGCAGCTCCACTTGCCCTCGGGAGCCTTCTCCAGCTCTGGGTCCAGGCACACGAGATGGTAGGCCCGTGGGCAGGTGTCGCACAGGATGATCTCCCCACCCTGCTGGCACACCTCACAGTAATCCTGGTGGTCCGTCTCATAGCCGTCACCATCATCAACTAGGGTGAGGGAGGGGCAGTCATGGAACTCCCAGCACACAACCACCTGCACCACCCCAGGCCAGACAGGCACACAGTAGATGTCTAACAGATGGTGGATGGATAGGTGGGTGGGTGGATGGACTGATGGTTGAGGTAGTAAAAGAGTGAGGAAGCCGGGCGCGGTGGCTCAAGCCTGTAATCCCAGCACTTTGGGAGGCTGAGGCGGGTGGATCACGAGGTCAAGAGATCGAGACCATCCTAGTCAATATGGTGAAACCCCGTCTCTACTAAAAATACAAAAAAGTAGCTGGGCATGGTGGCACATGCCTGTAATCCGAGCTACTCAGGAGGCTGAGGCAGGAGAATTGCCTGAACCCAGGAGGCGGAGGCTGCGGTGAGCCGAGATCGCGCCATTGCACTCCAGCCTGGGTAACAAGAGCGAAACTCCGTCTCAAAAAAAAAAAAAAAAAAAAAAGAGTGAGGAGATAGCAAATGGATAAAAGGGAAGGAAGGAAGGAAGGGTAGGAGGTGGATGGGTAGAAAGATGAATGGATGGATGGATGGATGGATGGGTGGACAAATGGATGGATGGACAGATGACAAAAGAATGGATGGAGGATGGATGGATGGATGGATGAACAAATGGAATGGATAGATGGACAGACAAATGGATGATGGATGAACAAATGGATGGATGGATGGATGGAGAGATGGGTGGATGAATGGATGGACAAATGCGTGACGAATGGACAAATGGATTATGGATGGATGATGGATGGATAAAAGGAAGTGACTGAGGAAAGGAGGGGGAGGGAGGGATGGGAAGGGGGTGAGGGGACAGATGGGTGTTAAGTGGGTGGGGGTGACTGAATGGGAGGGTGGCGATGGGACGAAGTACTTTCCTCCCCAGTCACCACACCTGCTAATGCAAATGCCCTGGGATAGCTCCCACCATAGGTTCCTTCTTCTTTCCTCACTGGGACAGGATGCCCCTCCCCAGACAGCAGACACCAGGGTTGTGTGGGAAACACGGGCCCCACCTGGCCAAGGCAGGAGGATGCCCTTCCCCTGCTTCCCACAGGGAGGTTCCATGCCCCGCACATCCACCCGGCAGGCCGAGAACCCTCCAGACGGGGTTCTACTTGTGCCCCGCTACATCCACCCGGCAAAGAAGAGCCCTCCGGAAGGGGAGTCCTACTACTCCTCTTCTTCTTGCGCCTCCTCTTGCTCTTCTTGCCCAGGGCTGCAGAGCACTCGGAGCGCACGGAGGCACTGTGGATGCTGGCACTGTCGAAGTCCGACTCTTCCCTCTCGTCTTCTTCACTCTGCAGGGGAGGACAGGGTCCTGTGATCCCAGGGCCTCATGAGGCTACACTGGCCTTGGCAGTGTGGGGTGGGACAAAGCACAGAAGGGGCTCCGGAGACACAGTGCTCCCTGTGATTCACCTCAGCCCCCCACACAGCTGAAAACCTCACATTACAGCCCACTCGTCCAGCCTGATGTCCTACCACCCTCTCCAGCATCAGACACTCCCCACAATTTCCACCTCCGAACAGCTCCCCAAGCCCTGCCCTCTGTCCTGCCAAACTCCTAAACATCCTTCAAGAGGCAGCCCTAGGGACACCTCCTCCAAGGAGTCTTCCCAGATCTCTCCTTTACTGGACCTATTGCGGCTGCCTGTGTGCCAGGTCTGGCCTGTCCCGTCTGACTAGTACATCACAGGCGAACATGCCTGCCAGGTGACAAGTGCCACAGGACCAGGGCCCACCACAGCTCAGCAGAGGGCCTGGCACACAGTAGGTGCTCAGCAAATACCTGCTAAACTGAACTGGACCGTCAGCTCCAGGGCGAGCCAATCCTTCTCTCCAGGCTCCCCTCCAGACCTGACACTGGCTTCTGCCAAGGACCAGGGAAAGAGCTTCCAACTCCACCCAAGTGGGGCTGGGGTGAGCAAGGGAGGCAGCTACCCATGGGGTTGAGGAGTGCAAATGCCCCCCACACTCACAGCGAAAGGGGGGCCCCAAGGCTGAGTGAGACCTGGGCTTAGCATCTGAGCCTGGGCCCAGAGCTCGCCCTGAGGACAGGGGTAGATAACTGGGGCTCCGGCCAGCCTGATGCCCACATGCCACTTCTCCAGGCTCCAGCTCCCATGCAGCCACTCCCCATGAGAGGAGACGGCAGCGGCCAGGCCCCACCAGGACAGATTCCTCCACCTACTGCCCAAATGGGGCTGCGCTGTGGACAACAGGAGCCAGGACTGAGCTCCCAGCTCAGGAGGGTGAGCCAGGGGGGCGCTCCTGCCCAGAGTCCAAGCTAAAAGGGCCCTTGGAAGGATTCAGTCTAAACCTCTAAGCACACAAACGGAGAAACTGAGCCCCAGCATGCCTGTATGTAGGACAGAAGGAAAGTGGAGGAGGGTAGCACCTGCCTCAGCTAGTTCATAAGGACCTGAAGGCCCCCCTTGGCCCCTGCATGCTCATGTGCAGACACACATGCATGCAAACGCACATACAAGCACACACACACGTGCACACATGCACATGCACACGAGCACACATGTGCACACACACACTAGCACACATGCACACAAACCTGTGCACACACACAAGCACACACACGTGCACACACACAAGCACACACGCACACATGCACATGTACACAAGCACACATGTGCACACACACACTAGCACACATGCGCACAAACCTGTGCACACACAAGCACACATGCACACAAACCTGTGCACACACAAGCACACACGCACACATGCACACACACGTGCACACACAAGCACACACACAAACATGCACATGCAAACGAGCACACATGCGCACACGCACACTAGCACACATGCACACACACAAACACACACACACACACTCACCGAGGAGCCTTTCTTTCTCTTGTTGCCGATCCCTCCAAAGCGGAACTTGAGCCCGGCCATCTTTTTCCCTTTGCCCTTTTTCTTCCCATCTTTGGAACCTTTGATCTTCTTCCTCACTCCAGGCCCTGAAAAACATCAGTGACCATAGCCAACCACTGCCACCACCGAGGGCTGCTTCCTGCCATCATCTCACTGAGCTCTCAGTTACCCAATAAGGAAAGGGTCATTTCTACCATCACCCCATTTCAGATGAGATGCCTGAGGCTTGGAGAGGTTGGACCCCTCGAATCACACAGCAAGTGAGGCAAAAACCAGACAACAGCTCTGACCAGAGGCGGCTCTGCTGCCCCTCATCCATGACCCACAGAAATGTGGCCTCTTGGGAGGAGCCCCTGTACTGTCCCCACCCACCAAAAGGAGGCACTAGCAAGCCCCCACAGCCAGCAGAGCCGCTGAAGGCACAGCCGCCCACCTGTGATCTATGCCTAGGACGTCCTGGAGCCAAAAGCCCTTTTTCCGCCTGCCCGACAGACAATGCTGGTCCCACCCAAGACCGCGCCACCTCTGCCAGTTAACCCCAGCAAGGGCCAGCAGGTGAAGGCTGCTTTTCTGGAGCTGGCCACAGGGCAATAGCTACCTGGAGTAATGACCCAGGAAGGAAGGGGGGCCTGGAGGCAGGGATGCATGTGCCACAGAGGCGGCCTCTCCCCAGGCCCTCTTCTGGCCACACCACACACAGGGACATGGAGCAAGAAGTCCAGCTGTACCCTCTGTGGCACCTCGGAAAATCTATTTCAATTTTCCAAGCTCTGAATAAGCAGCTCAAGGAATCGATAGCTCAGCAGCTGGAGCCCGAGAAGAAATGAGAAAACAAGGCAGGCCCTTTTGAGATCCCGGTGGCCCAGACGGATGCAGCAGGACAGGGAACAGGCTCTGACCTCTGTCATTTCACCCACCAGGCTTCCTTCAGAGACTTGGCATGATGGTACCAGACACAACCCCCAGAAACCAAAGCTCCCTGGGGCTGAAAGAAGGGATCCCCAAAGCCACCTCAGCCCCTTCCATCCAAACCCAAATTAGCCGGATGCAATGGCTCACGCCTGCAATCTCAGTATTCTGGGAGGCCAAGGTAGGAGGATCACCTGAGGTCGGGAGTTCGAGACCAGCTTGGCCAACATGGCAAAACCCCGTCTCCACTAAAAGTACAAAAAATTAGCCAGGTGTGGTGGTGCACACATGTAATCCCAGCTACTCAGGAGGCTGAGGCAGGAGAATTGCTTGAACCCAGGAGATGGAGGTCACAGTGAGCAGAGATCATGCCACTGCACTCCAGCCTGGATGACAGAGCAAAAGTCTGTCAAAAAAAAAACACCCGAATCAGGGCACCCGAGCTGAGTTGCTGGTGACTGACAGCCCTGGGGAGATTAATGTCCCCAACCTCCAAGAAGCCGGAAACCCCTACCCAGAAAGCTCTCTCCCCACGGCCTGCAAGTCACAGGGGGCCTCTGCTGCCCCCACCCTCCCCACCCAGACGCCCTGCCACTGAGGCAGAATTTGGGTCTGACCTCCTTCCAGGCCTGTCCCAGAACAGCCTCCTTGGGAAGCCAGACCTGGCCGTGCCCAGTCCCTGCTCCAGCTCATGCCTGCTTCCCAGATCCTAAAGCTGGAGGGGCAGGGCCTAGGGCCTGGAGAACCACCCTGCACACAGTGGGTGTGCAGAGAAGAGAGAGAGACAGGCTCAACTGGGGCCTCCTCCTCCCCAGGAATGGCACAGCCTCAACCCCAAGCGCCTGCCAACTCCCAGAAGCCCAGGGCTGAAGCGGCTCCAATCTGCGCACCTCTGTTTCCGCACTCCCTCCAGGCCCCGTCGAAGGGACCTCCTGGCTGGCCAGGCTCAAACCTCCCAAACCTCTGCCCACATCACTGTCTCTGCTTCTCCACCGGCCCCGAAAGGTAGGCAGGCACAACAGAGGCGACCATGCTGCCTCACTGCTGAGAAAGGACCCATCAATCAAAGGTCAGGGCACAGAGCCCTGAATCAGGAGCAGCCAGCCTCCGTTCCCTGCCTGGGTCTGCCTGCCCAGGTCTGCCCCAGCCGCCCCCCTCCCGCCGTCAGGATCTGCCCCAGTCGCCCCCTGTGCCCAGGTCTGCCCCATGGCTTCTCCCACAGTGTCTGAGGGGGGCCTCTTCCCAGCGGGACTGGGTGCCCACCCACCCCCAGCCTCACCCTTGCCCTCCTTGGTCTTGGCCTTGCGGATAGGCACAGGCTGGGGCGCCTGCAGGGGGCTGACGGCTAGCGGAGGGGAGATGGTGACGGTCTCTACAGCCGCAGCCACCGCCGCCGCCGCTGCTGCCGCCGAGCTACCCTTGAAGGGGTTGTTGGCGCTGAACTCCCGCCACTTGGCACCCAGGACAGTCATCATTTTGGACATGGGGATCTTCGGGTTCTTCTTGGCGATGAGTGGCCTGTGTGGGGAGAGGCAGGTGGGATGAGGAGCCCACCCAACCCCTGGCAGGGCCCACCCCTCTGCCACGCTGTGGCAGAGCCCTGGGTTCCTGATTAGAGAAACTGACCACAGCCCACCCACAAAGCACCCCAGCTTCCTGTCCACGCAGTTGGCTATTTTCTCATTGGGTCTTCAGGCACTGCAAGAATTGAGGGACCAGCCAGGCATGGTGGCTCACTCCTGTAATCCCAGCACTTTGGGAGGCCAAGACGGGCAGATCACGAGGTCAGGAGTTCAGGACAAGCCTGACCAACACGGTGAACCGCGTCTCTAAAAAACAAAACTTAGTTGGGCGTGGTGGGGCGTGCCTGTAATCCCAGCTACTCAGGAGGCTGAGGCAGGAGAATCGCTTGAACCCAGGAGGCGGAGGTTGTAGTGAGCCGAGATCGCACCACTGCACTCCATCCAGCCTTGGTGACAGAGGAAGAGTCCGCCTCAAAAAAAAAAAAGACTTGAGCCGGGCGCGGTGGCTCAAGCCTGTAATCCCAGCACTTTGGGAGGCCGAGGCGGGTGGATCACGAGGTCAAGAGATCGAGACCATCCTGGTCAACGTGGTGAAACCCCGTCTCTACTAAAAATACAAAAAATTAGCTGGGCACGGTGGTGCGTGCCTGTAATCCCAGCTACTCAGGAGGCTGAGGCAGGAGAATTGCCTGAACCCAGGAGGCGGAGGTTGCGGTGAGCCGAGATCGCGCCATTGCACTCCAGCCTGGGTGACAAGAGCGAAACTCTGTCTCAAAAAAAAAAAAAGAAAGACTTGAGGGGCCGCAGTGGCCTCAGAGTCTCCATCCCACCCCTACCAGAGCTGAGAGGCCATGGTGGTGAAAGACGCCCCAGGAAAGACTGGAACCGCCTTCCCCAAGGGGAAGAGACTCGAGGGCCCAGGGCCAGGCCCTGCAAGGGGAGGCCCAGCGGTCTGTTGGCATGAGGGGGTCCTGCTCCTCCCTCCAGCTCCCCCAGGTTGCTGAGTCCGTCTGAGAGAGCCCACCCCTACCCCAGGAACCCCGGCTGCATTCCTCTGCCTCCCTCCCGACTTGGTGGCACCCAGGGGGTGTGCAGGCCTCGAGAGCAGCCCTGGCCCCGGCCCACCTGAGGAACTGGCTGAAGGCCTTGTAGTTGGTCAGCGTGTGGTAGTCCTCCTCCGAGAACAGGTAGTCCACGTCGTCCAGGCCCCACTCGGCCATGAGCTGCCCTGAGGACTTGGGCTCCTGCAGAGACCCAGGCCAGAGCTAGAGCTGTTGGGGGGCCTTCTAACCTGCACCCCCATCCCCAGGGCCTCTGCCTAGGAGGCTTCGGCATAGGGGAAAGAGCAGGGGACATGCCTGCAATGTACCCGGACTGTCCTCACCCACCCTAGGAAACCCGTTCACGCCCCCAAGCCCCCAAGCCCCCGATCTGTACTGAGCCTCAGATGTGCGCTCATGAGGGTGCAGGCCAAGGGTTCAATTCGGGGTTTGGGGAGAGGTCATGTGCATGCCCAGAACCTCCAGAAAGAAAAACCAGCCAGTTGTGGGAAAGGAGACTAGATGCCCGAGACCAGGCCCCCATCTTGAGATAGGGCTGCCCAACTGGCCTCAGGTCGCCAGAGCAAGACAACAGAGCTCTCCCTCTGGGAGGAAATAAATGCATTTTGGGCCACAGGACAGCACAGTGGCCTGAAGATGGCCCTGATGAGGGTGCAGGGCTACAGGGCTGCCTAAGCCCTGCAGAAAGACATGAGGCAGCTGGGCACATTGGTTCACACCTGTAATCCCAACACTTTGGGAGGCCGAGGCAGGTGGATCACCTGAGGTCAGGAGTTCAAGACCAGCCTGACCAACATGAAGAAACTTTGTCTCTACTAAAAATACAAAAATTAGCGGGACATGGTGCGCATGCCTGTAATCCCAGCTACTCGGGAGGCTGAGGTGGGAGAATCACTTGAACCCAGGAGGCAGAGGTTGCAGTGAGCCGAGATCATGCCATTGCACTCCAGCCTGGACAACAAGAGTGAGACTCTCGGCCGGGCGCAGTGGCTCAAGCCTGTAATCCCAGCACTTTGGGAGGCCGAGGCGGGTGGATCACGAGGTCAAGAGATCAAGACCATCCTGGTCAACATGGTGAAACCCCGTCTCTACTAAAAAAATCCAAAAAAATTAGCTGGGCGTGGTGGCGCGTGCCTGTAATCCCAGCTACTCAGGAGGCTGAGGCAGGAGAATTGCCTGAACCCAGGAGGCGGAGGTTGCGGTGAGCCGAGATACCCAGCCTGGGTAACAAGAGCGAAACTCCGTCTCAAAAAAAAAAAAAAAAAAAAAGAGTGAGACTCTGTTTCAAAAAAAGAAAAAGGAAAAGAAAGAAAAACATGAGGCCTCCAGACAAGGGGCAGTGGCTCATGTCTGTAATCCTAACGCTTTGGGAGGCCAGGGCAGACAGATCACTTGAGGTCAGGAGTTTCAGACCAGCCTCGACAACATGGTGAAAACCGTCTCTAGTAAAATACAAAAAGTAGCTGGGCATGGTGGTGCACGCCTGTAATCCCAGCTTTTTGGGAGCCTGAGGCAGGAGAATCACTTGAACTCAGGAGGCAGAGGTTGCAGTGAGCCAAGATCACACCACTGCACCCCAGTCGGGGTGACAGAGCAAGACTCCATCTCAAAAAAAAAAAAAAAAAGACCTGAGGCCTCCCCAGGGTGCCCAGGTACAGCCGGGTCAGCCCCTGCAAAGAGCAGGCCACTGCCAGGTTCCAGTGAAAGGAAAGTGCACCCAGCTGGGGGCAGAGCCCTGAGAGAGTCCAACAACTGCTGAGGCCTGGGGTGGGGGGACATCCCAGGGGCACAGTGAGTTCTCAGGAGAGCTAGCCCAGGGTCAGGTGACCAGGTGACCAGGCCACACAGGCTTGCTGGGCTCAGAAAGGGAGGTGCTGGCTATGGGCATGGGCTGGTTCTAATCCTGGCTCTGCCACATACCAGTGGTAAGAGGTGGACAAGTTACTGTACTTTCCTGCCTCAGTTTCCCCATCTATAAATGGAGATAATGGTACCACCTGCCTTGCGGAACAGAATGAATTCATGCAGGAGTTTGGACTTGGAACAGGGCGTGTCAAAATGTGCTAGCAATTGTTAGCACCCAACCTACTTGCCTTCCTCCCCACTTCTTCCAGGCAGCCCTGAGCTGCCCCCACCCAACCTGATACATTAAGCCAATCAGCACACACACCACCCCTAGGCCAAAGTCTCTGGTCAGGCCAGTCATGTCTTAAGCCAGTCCAGTCAGGGGGAATGCTGGTCTCCTGCTTGCACACCTGGACAGAAGAGGCCTGCTCTCCCTCCTGCTGGAGGGGCCAAGATGCCCCGAGCTGCTGCTGCACCCTTTCTCAGCCATGCCAGTGCCAGCCACGAGGGTGCCTGGTCCGAGCCCAGCACTGACACAGCAGAGGCAGAGTGAAAGATGCAAAGAAACAGCCCCCGATAACACCACTGGGTCCCACAGCCCCGAGGCCCCTTGCCTCTCAGTTCTCAGGGCCCTGATCCTACACATCCCTCCACCGCCTATGCCTCGGAGCTGGGCTTCTGCTCCTGCAACAGAAGGCTGCCAGAACCAGCCGGTGCAGGCTGCAGGAGGGCTCCAGAACCCATTCTTGACTCCCGTTCTGCGACAGCTCAGGGAAGTCCCCACACAGGGCCCCCTCCGCGGCTGAATTGCCCCCATGGACACACACAGCCATTCCTGATGGCACTTGGGCCTCTTGGACCTCACCCAGGACAGTGGAGCAGCAGGTGAGCGAGGGGATGATACTGTTACGGGGTGACCCTGAGTCACTCCCTTACGTGAAGCTTTCAGAACTGTCAGCCTCACGGCGATTATCAGTCTCCGGTGACTCACAACACCCCACTGACTCACAGAATCACCCCGGGTGTCAGGACACCACCAGGAAGAGCCACTCCTCCTTCGGCACCTCCCAACTACAGTCTTGCACATTCATGATTTCTGCCTCACCCAACAGCAGCTCTACTAATATTTACAGAGCATTTATCTTTAAATTCACAGCCAGCCCAAACTAAGCCTTGGTGTCTCATAAAAGAACAAAGGGAGCAAGCGTACTGTCATTCATCCACTGCCTGTCCACCAGCCTCACCCTTGGCCTCTCCCCCTCCCCAGGGAGCCCCACAGTGCAGCTTCGGAGACTCCGGAGCACCTCAGCGTAGCCATAAAGGCCTGACTTGCTTCCCGTCATTTCCCATGTTCCTGGGGACGAGAACAGGCTAGAGCTGGCCTGTCGCTGTAGCTGCTCTGCCCCACCTCCAGTAGGAGACTCTGGGAATGCCCACCTGGGCAGGACTTCAGGACACAAGTTCCCTTTCTACCATAAACAAAGCTGTCCAGCGCCTCTTGTGGCAAAGACTCCATTTGTTGTTTTATTTTTCCAAATTGTTCCAAGCAAGAGGTTCCTGACACCAAACTCAAGCTCTCCCCAGAAATAGCTGCTCACTCGTGCGGGCAAGCTGTTGGCAGAGCACCCAGTACATCAGCAAGATGCGGCACGATCCGCCACTGAGCCCTAAATTTCATCCATCCTTTCTGTGCGTGCACACATGCACCCACGTGAGCACACGCACTCACAGCCCCATCTTCGGATCAGGTGGGAAAAGACACTCAGGCCCTTCTGACTCAGGCTGTCAGGTCAGAAGGCAGAGAACAGGCCAGCGCAGTGGCTCACACCTGTAATCCCAGCACTTTGGGAGACCGAAGCGAACAAATCACCTGAGGCCAGGAGTTCAAGACCAGCCTGGCCAACATGGCGAAACCCCATCTCTACTAAAAATACAAAAATTAGCCAGGCGGGGTGACATGCACCTGTAGTCCCAGCTACTTGGAAGGCTGAGGCATGAGCCACTGCACTCCAGCCTGGGCAACAGAGCGACTCATCTAAAAAAATAAAAAGAAAGGAAAAATAACAGACAGGCAGAAGGCTCAGCCCCTCCAAGGGCGAAGTCGCTCTGTCCCCCCCGCCAGGCCTCCATGGTTACCTTTAAGCATCCATCATCATTATCATCCTCATCCTCATCCTTCTTTTTTCGCTTGGCTTTTTTCTCCTTCTTGTCCTTAAGTTTCTTCTTCTTCTTTTTATTCGGGGAGTAGTCACTGCCTTCACTCTCTGACTTCTCTTCCAGATCGTCTTCATTCTCTGATAGCTCATCATTGCTCCCCTGGAAAAGCAGGGGGACAGTGAGGGCAATGGAGGCCCCAGGAACATCCAGAGTCCTGGGCAGCAGGACAGCCCTGAGAGCCACCTCCTGACCCACGCTGGGGATCAGTCACCCCACTCATCATCAGGGGCCACTGCTCACGCCTCAGCCCCAAAGCCCAGCCAAAGGGGCAAACCCAAGCCAGCCTGAGCCAAGTCTCGCCCCCAGGGACTATGCCGGAGGAAGCAGTGGAGCCTGCAGGTGAGGCAAAGTGAGGCTCTTGTGAGTGCAGAACTTCCCCACCGGCAAGCTCAGCTGGGCCCACTCCCACAGCCCTGCTGGTGAACTCAGAATCTGCTTCAGTCATCATCAGGCTTCTACAGATTTTGGGGGGTCTAACCAGTGTTACATGCCGGGGCACGGACCCAGGAGCTGGTGGTGGAGGATGTGGTCCCAGAATCAAAAAGCAAAGTGTAGAGGAAGAGCCCCAGCCAGGGAAGGGCCCCGGCCAGAGAAGGAAGAGCCCCAGCCAGGGAAGGGCCCCAGCCAGAGAAGAAAGAGCCCCAGCCAGAGAAGGGCCCCAGCCAGAGAAGAAAGAGCCCCAGCCAGGGAAGGGCCCCAGCCAGAGAAGAAAGAGCCCAAGCCAGGGAAGGGCCGCTGCATCACGGGCCCCAGCGCAGCAGCTCTCCGATTCAGTTCACATTCCACGGAACTTCGTTCGTCAGGTGAGATCTGTAATCAGTGCAGCGTGCACATCCCAGCTTTCTCTGTGTGCGGACTCTGCAGACACTGCTATGGAAGACACATGCCCACCTTCCCCCGCTCCCACCCCCACCCTGGCCGCTTCCTCTCCATACGAGACAAGGTAATTTAGGCAGCTCTTAAGCTTGGCTTCCTTGATTTAGTTTCCTGTCTGTACAGGCAGAAAATGGCCCATTTATATGGAGATAAGGGCGTCCACAACCAGAGCACCCCACCAGAGAGGTGCTGCACCTCAGAGAAAGTGGTTTACTTGTGGCCTTTAGAGACGAGAGTCTACTGGCAAAGCCCTCTACAGCCCTTCTCAGGGAGGGGCCGGGCAGCGCTGCCATGATCCCCCACCAGAGGCTGGCCATGCACAGGACTGCCATGAACTGTTTTCAGGGTGAGCTGGGAGAGGCATGGGACGAGACGGAGAGAAGCAGAGAGATAAAAAATGAGCTCAGGAAACAGCAGTGGCAGGGAGGAGGGAGGAAAGAGAGAGGGAGGAAGGGAAGGGGGGAGGGAGGGAGGGAAGAAAGAGGGAGAAGGAAAGAAGAGGGTGGTGGAAGGAAAGAGGATGAGTGCGCAGCAACGGCTGAGGCCTGGCCTGCCTGGATAGTCTTGGGAGGCCCCCAGCCCACCTCTGCCCTTTCAAGCCACAGGGTCAAGTGTGGCCTTTTCCCTGGAGAGTGGCTCCAAACGGCACATCCATCAGTTAGTGGAGGGGGAGATGGTCACTGACTGGGGGGTTTCGGGGCCCCCTGTAAGATGCAGCTGGGAAGCTCCCCCAACAGACTGCCCGCACTTCCCCACTCCCCTGGAAGCCCTGCTCCCTCTCCCCGGCCCGGCAGCCTCCTTGCCCGCAAACCTCTTAGCCCATTAAGCCGCCAGAGTCAGCGGTGCTCGCAGCTGGCAGGCAGCAGGGCCTCTGTGCTCTTTGCTTTTCCGGAACCCGGGTGTTTCTGGGAATACTGACGTGGTCACTGGCTGGGAGCCTGCTCTCAAGGCTGGAGGAGATGCAGGGCCCTAGGGCCACAGCTCCCAGGCTCGGCCTCGGTCCTTCGGGGAGGTGGAGGTCAGACAGTGATGTCCATGGCCAGAGTCTGGCCAGCTTCAAGAGACCACCCTTTAGGAGACCTGAGAGACACGCTCTCCCCCAGCCCTCACCCCAGCAAGGGTAAGGACAAGGAAGAGAGACCGCCATGAACTTCAGCACCACGGACAGAGGCTGGGCCTCCCGAACGAAGGGGACCTAGGCAGCCTTCAGCTGCCAGAGAGCAAACCCCACAAACCCACCAAGAATGAGGTTGGAGGGCCCGTGATTAATCCTGGGTGGCCTTCCAGGGAGTCCTGGACTCCCTGAGAGGCTCTGCTCCTTGCAAGCCTGAGACTTTGTCAAGTCACCATAGTCAGCTAAACCTCCGCTTCATTGTCTGTGAACTGGGGATGCCAGGAAGAATGGGAGACTGTGTAAGAAAATGCCTTGAACATCTCGGACTCGGGAGAAACCTAAGCACAGAGAAGCAGTGCCCTGAGCTGGGCGGGGGCGTGGGTCCTGCACCCGGGTCTCCGGGGCTGGGCCGCCTTGCTGAACCCTGGGCAGGGGACTGGGCCAAGCCAGAGCAGGCTGCAGTCATAATAAACCTTTGCCCCTGACACCACCATGCCTAAGCGCACCAGAGGCCTCTGTGATTCTGATGATGCCCAAAAAATGCCCAAATGACCCATGATGACCCCAGCTCTGTTTGGAAGCCAAAGATACAGCCAGGATGACAAGCTGGAGGGGACACAGCAGCCTCACCCCGTTTCTGCCATCGGGATTGGGCTCGAGCTAACTGCACAGAGGCTGCCAGCAGCTGGGCGGCAACATGGCGCAGAGGGAGCAGGGCCTGGACAAGAAAGGGCTGCTGTGGCAACGTCTGCCAGGAGCCGACCCAGCATCTGACAGCAAGCAAGCCCCTTGGCAACCTGCAGGGGAGACCAAGAGAGGCAGCCCAGGGAGAGCCGGGGGAGTGAGGGACGGGGAGGGGAAGGCGCCTCCAGCAGCCTCCACTGTCTGGCAGGGGCAGCAGAGCACACCAGCTCGGGAGAGCAGGGCTGGCAGAAGGCCGGGGACCCGGCACTGACGGAGGGCTCGCCCAGCAACCGCTCAGGGTTAAGCAGGAGACCAGGAGGGCACAGACCCTCAGCATGGAATGGGCTCGGGTGACACCAGGCACGTCTGTCGCCCATCTGTGGCCCCCACCCTGAAGTCACCCACTGGGGCTCAGGCAAGCCACAAAACCCTCATTTCTTGGAGGCGGGTACTTCCTTACCTCCTCTGTCCGCCAGCACTAGAGAGAGCCCAGTTGAAGAGAAGGGTCTGACTCCCAAGTCCCCACCTACCTCCCCGGCCCTGAGCCTCTGCCCTGCCTCCACCACATGGAGCCCGCACGACTGGGCCTCCCACCTGCACCCTCCCCCACTACCAGGGGCTGGCCAAGGGTGGGGGTATGGGGCAGAGCCCTGCATCCAGCTGTTTCGACACTTCAGAACTAGGCCTCCTTTCTGTGTTGTTTTTCCAAAATCTCTCCTTGCAAAGAAAGCTGCAAATAGTTCTGAAAACACCTAGCAGAGAAGTGCCCATCAGTGGGACCCAGAGGGATGGAGCATCATCCAGGGACAAGAAGGGAAGGAATAATCAAGGACCAGAGGTAGATGCACAATTCAGTATCTCAAAACATACAGAGGCTCGCAGACCAGCCCACCTGCAGGGGAGGAGACACAGACACAGACCGAAGATGCCCTAGCTAAGCCCCCGAAGCAACCCAGCCCTGAGGCTTGAGAGCAATCAAACCATACTGCGGGCATGAAGATCCAGATGACAGTTGGCCTTCAACCTTGGCACTGACCTTTCAGCTGCAGCGGCCCTAGGTGTGACTACAGGGGACGCTCCACCGGCTAGCAGAAGAATCCTAGCGGATGTGGAATCCCCACACAGAATCCACCTGCAAAGCTGCCTTGACTGTTATGCCCAGCCCATATGTGCCAGGAGGCAGAGGCAGGCAGGAGGGGTCTGTGCTCTCAGCCCCCACCCTACTGAGGACACAGCATACGATCGCAGCCCTGGGGATCCCAATGGACAGGCCCGCCACCCTTCCTCCTTCCCAGCTCCGCAGACGCTTCTCGGCGGAGGCCTCCCACCTCCGTCTCCCTTCCTTCTAGGCCGGATGCTCCGCACACGCACCATATCTCCTGAAAAAGGAGACATTTCAACTCAAAAAGAAGGGTGCGGAGAGTGGGTCATTCTCCGTTTGGGGTCCTTCAAGATTGAGAGGGAAAAGGGAAGAATGAAATAGGAGCCTTCCCATTCACGAGTGTTATAAACAGTTATAATTTAGCACTGAATAATTGGTTGCTATGGTAACCGCTGCAGTACAGGTTGAAATCATTTCTCCCTCCTGCGCTAGCTAGGGTCTGACAGGGAGCTTCATCTACATATGCTCAGGTTCCGGCTGCAGCCCGGTTATTTTATGTAAATCAGAATCCACCACTTGCGGCTGGCCTCCCGCCACCAACAAACTGCTGCTTATGGCCCACCTGCCCTGGCCCCTTTGCCTCTCATCTTGGAGCCACCTGGTTGGAGATAGAGAAGGGCAGAGGGGTAGAATCCGCTTGCCAATATCCTGGGCCCCCAAGTCTGCCAGGCAGGTGGGCAGCAGGCACCCGGCGGCTGGGCCACAGCATGCTCCAGACCTCCTAAGATCTGACAGCTGGCCCAAGCAAGGCTCTCGAATGCAGGGGAGGGAGCACCTCTGGAGGCCTCTTGTCCATCCCAGCCCCCCACCCCTTTCAAGAACCAGAATTGCATCTCAGTAGAGAGAAGGAGAGAGGGTAAGAAGGGGTGGAGCAAATGAAAGAGAGGGAGGGAAATGAGGGGCCAGGGTAAGAGAGAAAAGAGGGCAAAGGAGAGAGAGGAGATGCCGAGAGGTTACCAAGGTGAAGACCAAGCACAGGCCAGAGAGAGGGACGGAATATGAGACCCAGGGAGAGACAGACAGACAAGAGCCAGAGAGAGATAGGGACCTGGACAAAAACAAAAACGTGTTGTCAGAGAAAGAGGCAGGAGGGAAGACCGGAAGAAGGAAGGCTCAGCAGGATCATAGCCCTGGGAATGAGAGTCAGAGGACCAGCCCTCCCAGGCCTCAGAGACCATTCGGCCCCAGCCCCCAAGCCTGGCCACCGTCCAGACACTGCCCACCCGCCGGCCTCCTTCCCAGCCCTGCTGTACCCTGAGCCCAGGAGAGGGGAGGGAAGCCAGCCCCATCTGGGGAAGACAGGGGCCCCCACAGGCCTCCGCTGCAGCCCGCTGGGTCCTTCATCTCCATTTGGGAGCCAGGCCCACCCAACCCAGTGGCCTGAGACCCAGGCCCAGGTGACACTGCCTGTCTTGGCCTAGACTCCCACCCAGCTTCTAATTCAGAGGAGGTTGAGGCGGGGGGATTCATAGCTAGGAGGCCCTGCCATGGGGCACGAGCCCCAGGGTCCTGAAATCCACATCACCCTGAGCACATGGAGCCCAGGTCTGAGGCTTGAGCTCTGCCAGAGACTCTCGGTGCCTTCATCCCAGGGCCTGGCAGCCCACAGCCATCTACCCTCTGCCCAGCACAAAGACCAACCTCTGGGGCCAGGGGGCAGCAGCTGGGGCAGTAGAAGAGAAGGGCAGGGGCTGCAACCGGGAATTCAGGGAGCCCCGTGCCAAAGGAGCTGGCCCACAGCCTCTCCTTCACAAGGGAGGCCTCCAGGCACTCAATCCCCACTTCCCCTCTCCTATCTCCACTTGCCCATCAATTAACAGGGACTGGGAGCTTCACCCTCTTTGAGAACCTGGGGAAGCTGTAAGAGCTTCAGAGCGCAGGCCTGGGAGTCTCGGGGCATGATGGGCCAGGCAGGAGCCTCCACGCCCTGCTCCGAGGACCCGGGTCCTCCCCTTCACCTCACATCTTCCCCATGCAGCCCCCATGCTGGCCCAGTGGTAAGGGGGAGTTCCTGGGAAGGGACAGACACATCTGTCCCAGACATCACGCCAGATGGGGCACAGAGCTGAGGGGCAACAGAGAAGATGCGCAGAATCAGCCAGAAGGGCCAGGGTCTCTCCAGGGGAAGACAGGGTAGTGCACACACAGTCACCTGCACACATGCGTGTGCACGGAGGACCGGAAGGGCCTGGAGCAGCTGCAAAGCAGGTGGGGTGGGGGCAGGGACTTGGAGGGCAGCAGTGGGGGTGCCAGACAGACTCTGGACCAGGGGGCCGTGGGACTTGGTCAGGGCACACTCAGGAAGCTCTCCCAGGAGAGTCAGGGGCTGCAGGAGCCACGTGAGGCAGCAGCCGGGAGAGGAGGGCGGGTGGGAGGTGAGTGAGTGGTGCTGACCAATGCCCCCAGCAAAGAGAGGCAGGGCAGGACACACCTGAGGCAGCTCTGGCCAGAGGAATGGAGCCAACATCTCCCGGCCCCATCCTTTCCCTGCAGTCCCTGAGCAAGGACACATCCGGGGTGGGCTCTGCCCTTCCAACGTCCCCAGACTGATGCTCAGACCAGAGGAGGAGCCACATGCTGCAGGTAGAGTACAAGGCCCCACAAAATACCTCCAAGTGCCCGAACAAGCCAGGGAGGCAGAAATGGGGCACAGACCTGAGTCCCAGAGGTGAAGACAGGGACCCTTGCCCCCTGCCACCACCATCTCTCCCTCCCCGGGCTCCACTCCTGCCTCTGGCCTGGCCCCAGAGCTGCCAGGGAAGCCTGCCAGGCTGTCACGTCACGAAACTCCCTCCACTGCTCGAAGCTTTCCAGTGATCTCACCTTGTTCACGGGACAAGAAGAGGCTCAGAGTGTGCCCCCAGAAACAGGCGCTCCTGGAACTCTCAAGGTAGGGAGCGTCTCCAGCCTGGGACAAGCTCCCCGCATCCACCCCTAGGGGCTTCTGGCAGCCACCTCTCACCTTACTTTACAGGGAGGCCTGGATCCAGGCCCAGTGCTGCCAAGGCCACTCCCTTGGCATTAGCACCTTCCCCACAACTACACCTCACCAGCGGCTTCCCTGGGACTCTTGCCTGCAAGGTGGGGCCAGGCCGGTTCCCTCTAGGCAGGGGCAAAGAAAGGTGGAGAGCTGGCCTCAGGCCCCCTCGGGGCGGGCAGGAGGGGAGAAACATGCCTGGCAGGGGGCAGCTGGCACAGCTGACAGCCCTGGATTCAGATCTCAGCACCACTACTGTGTGACCGTGCGCCAGCTCACCTCTGAGCCCCTGCTCTCTTCTGTGAAGGGAGGTGCCCGTCACTGCTGTCACTCCAATAGGGTGACTTGGAGGATCAGAGGAGACGCCCAGAAAGAACCAGACAGCATGCAGTGAGAAAAAGGGAGACCGCAAGGTCCTAGTCCAAGTCGGAAGGACTTTAAGCTGCAAGCCCACCTCAGTTTCCCCATCTGCCAAGCCACGGTCATCCTTCCCATCCCACCAATTTCCAGGGCTGATCATGAGGATCAAGTGAGCCCGCGTGAAGCAAAGAGAAGCACGCCCGGAATGTGTCAGCAGCGTGGGAAGACAGGGACACGTTCACACCGTCACACCCGCCAACCGGAGGCAGCAGAGCGTGTGGCAGCCTTGTCCGCCCAGAACCAGCCAGGAGCCAGGGAGAAAGCTACGGGAATGCGGAGGTCACCTGCAGGTGACTGCCCCTAAACGGGCCTTGCTACTCTTCTCCGACTCACTTCACTTTCATCATGTTTCGGTTTAGAGGGATGGAGGTAAGCTACGGAGCAGGGAGGGGGCAGGGAGGTAAGGAGGCACCATGGCGAGGGAACCCCGCCCTGTCCCCCACACAGGACAGGACAGCGGGAGGAAGGAAAAATGAGGCTCCGACATCCTGCTCCAGAAACAGGACAGCTCACCAACATCTCAGAAAGGCTTCCATGCACAAGGCTTCACACGAGAACTGGTCACGGTGTTTGTCATCAAACTCAGTTCTCGGAAACCCTCAAACTCCAAGGTCCTGGGACTCAGCCCTCCTCTGCAGCCAGGCGGACGAAGCCACAACCCCCCACCCCCAGCTCACCCGGCTGGCGCTTGCCCCTCACCTCTTTCTTCTTCCGCTTCCCTTTGCACTTATTTTCCTTGAGCTTCTTGGGTTTCTTCTTCTTAGGAAGGCTCACGGGCTCCACAGGGAAAAAGTCATCGAAAGCTTCAAGACCACCATCTTCTTCTTCTGGAAGAATCAGAAAGTGGCAGCGGTTACTTCTGAGCTTCTTCCAGGGACACAGAGCCAGCCCTGGGGAAGCTGGGGCCCCCGGCTCCACAGACACCCAACTGTGCCAGGTCACAGCCACCCTGCCCTTCCCAAACCTGGTGAAGTGGGAGAACACGGGACAGGAACTGAAGCTCTGGGGACTGTGATATCCCCTCACCTCCCGGCCTTTCCTTCCCTCCTCTGTAAATGCGACAATAACCACCTGCCCGACAGGCAGTGTTTGGAAAACCGAACCTCCGTGAGCAACAACCGAATAGCCTTGTTGCCGTAGCTCCCTGAGAAACACGGCGGCGGAGTCAGGGCCGACAGAGCAAAGCACAGACCTCAGGGAGGCCCATCTCTGCCCTCTAGAGAGAGGACCACAGTGTGGCCAGGAGGCAGCCCGAGAATGCTGGACCTGCCGGGCACGGTGGTTCACGCCTGTAATCCCAGCACTTTGGGAGACTGGGGCAAGCGGATAACCTGAGGTCAGGAGTCTGAGACCAGCCTGGCCAACATGATGAAGCCCATCTCTTCTAAACATACAAAAATTAGCCGAGCATGGTGACGTGCACCTGTAATCCCAACTACTCGGGAGGCTGCGGCAGGAGAATTACTTGAACCCAGGAGGTGGAGGGTGCAGTGAGCCGAGATCGCACCACTGCACTCCAGCCTGAGCAACAGAGTGAGACTCTGTCTCAAAAAAAAAAAAAAAAAAAAGAGAGAGAGAGAGAGAATTATGGACCACAGGGACACTCAGGTCCCATACCTGAGGACCCCGGGGATTTGTAGGACAAACCCAACAAGCAGGATGCCCAGATACCCCATGGGTTTGACAGGATGCTGCCTTAATGGAGAATCCAAGACCCTATCGAACCTCCTCCTGGACCCCGCCCCTGTGCACACACAGGCACACAGGTCCACACTCCCCCACCTCCAACACGCTCAAAACAGGAAGCCAAGCACATTCCAGCTGGGCACTAGAAAGCTGTGACAGTCCACAGAGAGACGCTGTGCCCAGCACATGTGGGTGTTCACGAGCTGCCCTCGCCTGCACTGAGACTCAAAAGGCCAAGGGGCCCTGGCAGGGCGGGCTCGGGAGGGGGATATCTTTGAAGACCCTGGCCGCAGCTCCGGGTCTGCCCCACCCAACCTTCAACTCAGAGGAAGGGCTGCCACGTGCCCTTCAAGGTGTGATGTGAGACCCCTGCGTGGGGGCAGTGACCTGAGGTCTGATCCTCAACTGAGAAATCAGGGGAGAGAAAGGGCAGCTGAGCCTGGAGTCCCCACGCACCAGACATGGGCATGGAGGAGTGGCGGGGAGGGTCCTCTTGGCAGGCACAGCAGCAAGAATCAAACCATCTAAAGTAGAGACACTGCTGCCCGTGGGGGCAAAGGAGGCTTCCAGAAGGGAAGAACCTCCAAGAGTCCTCTAGAAGAGCCCACGAGAGAGCCGGCCCTTCATGCCAGCCTGCGGCCCCAGCACCCCAGCCAGCTTATCCTGCCCCTGTCCACCATCCCCTGTGCACTCAGGAGCAGCTGGGGAAGCCGAGGGGCAAAGAAACCCCCTCAGCCTCAGACCCTCTGCCCTGGACCCCCCAGGCCTGACCCTCTGTGACAGCGGAGACACAACAGGGAGTGTCACTCAGAGTCTGAAGGTCCCCTTGAGTGGGACCCCAGGTGACCCTGAGGAGGAGGAGAGGTCCCAGGGCCAGCAGGAGGCTTTCAACCAGGAAGGGGGCAGAGCATCCCCGCTGGATCAAGTTTAGAGACAGACAGCCCCTTTTGCCAAGGAAGTTTTTGATCATAACCACCGTGGGTCAACAAAAAGGCCTCAAGGCATGCCCCAGGTTGGCCCACAGGCTCAGACACACCAGCCACGTGCAGATGCATGGACACACATGCACACCCAGGACACACCCAACACCCACCTCTCACCCTCTACACAGGCCCATCGCCCGGCTTAGGACCCCCAGAGAGTCCCAAAGCCTGGAGAGGGAGACAGCAGGGGTCCTACCCTGGGTCTCTGGGGCTCTCACTGCCCACACTATTGGTGCAGCACTAGCCCCACTGTCCCCACTCCTCGGGGGCACCAGTGGCTCTGGTGGCTGAGCAGATGCCCATCTGGCCCTTGCATCCCACAGGGCCAGTTTGCACCAGGGGAAGGTGGGGGCTGCACCACTGTCTTGGTGCCTCTCTGCACCAGGGCCTCCCTCGAGGGTGGTCAGGTGCTTGGGGCTCCCACCAAGGGAGGGCACCCTGTGGAGGGCCAGGGTGCACAGGGGAGCTGGCAGCAAGGGCCGCCCCGAGGGGGTTTACGTGGATCAGACCCAACACAGCCAGGGGCAGGGGCTGGGCTGCTCCAGCTGACCCCGTCCCGTTCCTCCCATCCCTGGTGTGGGAAGGCGGGGATTTTTTGAACCAGTTGAAAACATGCATAGGGACCCCCAGAGTCATCCTAGAGAGCAGGTGTCGGTCGGGCAGTGGCAGGGCTGGCACGGAGTGTCTGTGGTGAAGCAGCCGATGGGACGCCAGTCCACACCTGCCGGCTCCCCACCCAGCCTCCACCTCCCCTGCCACCGCGGGAGACCGCCTGGGCACAGCCACCCCCACACCCTGACGGTGCCCAACATTGCTTATGTAACAGGCTCCGGCTGATGCAATCTCAAGGGGGGGGCCTCTCCCTCCTGCCTCCTCCCAGCTGTCCCCATCCAGCAGGGTGGTCCCAGACTTCGGAAGGCCAGCCCAGCACACCATCACTCACCAGTCGCCCAACCACACGACGGACGAGGGCATGCACAGGTGCTGCTGGAGTTTCCGGAAGGAAGCCCAGGATCTGCCCATGGGGAGGGGACGGCAAAGGGGACCCTTGCTCTGGCCCTAACCCACGCCCAGAACAAGCCTTCGAGCACAAGGCCCCAGACCATCTGCCCATGGAGAGACGCCCCGACACACACACTCCATTCCCAGAAGACCTCGCAGCCCAGGGCCTCTGCCTGGTGATGTCCTCTTCTGAGAAGTCTCTGAAGCTGGCCCATGGGGACAGGGACTCAACCCTGCCTATCCCTGTCTCTGATGGGCCCTTCCTCTCCCTAGATGGCTTCTGTTGTGTGGCCCTGAGGTCACCCAACACCTGACTGTGACAATGCCCCCCACCACCCCACACACTCCGTTCCTCAGCCAAGCCCCAGCCCCTTCCCACCCTCGGACACGCTCTGTTCCTGCAGCAGGCCCTGAGCTTTCTAAAACCAGACCTGGGGGGGTCACCATCCAAGCAACCCCACAGTCAGCCCTTCCCCAAGCCCCAGCCTGTGCCCTTGAGCCTACCGGTCCCTCCTCTCTATGGCCCCATCTGGTGAGGACAGAGCAGAGGCCCAGAGAGGTCCAAGACGCAGACCATGCAGCCAGTGCTAAGGTGGGTCCGGCCCGGCCAGAGTGAGGGGCTCCGGGGAGAAGCAACCTCACCTCAGAACTCCTTGTCCTGCCAGCTCCTGGCCCCTCGTGGCTGCCCATCGCCCTCCTGGCCTGCCTGGCAGTGCACCAGCCCTACCCCTCCTGAGGCTCCAAGGATCCAAACCTACTCTAATGAGGACCCAGTACCCTGTGATCTCCCACCTCCTGGGGGCGGAGGCGGGGTAGGCTGAAATCAACCAGAGGGAGAAGAGGCGCCCTTGCTACTTCCTCCGCAGCTCCCCCTGTCCCTCGCTCCCTCCCGGTACACACCAGCTCAGCCCTGCAGGATCCCAGGCTGGCCAAGGCTGAGCCACGGCAGCTGCACCCAGGCCGGTGAGGTGGCCCTCCTCAGGTGAGTACATTACAATAGCGGCAGTGGCTGATACCTGCACACCACCTGCCAGGCCTGTGCCAGGCTCAAAGCACCTAGCACTGAGGAATTCGTATCACTTCAACAGAGCAACTCGGAGAGGGGCACTGTTCTTTCCAGTTTTCGGTTTTCTTTTTCGAGACAGGGCCGCTGGCTGGAGTGCAGTGTTGTGATCATGGCTCACTGCAGCCTTGACCTCCTGGGCTCCCACCTCAGCCTCCTGAGTAGCTGGGACAAGCATGACCACCACGCCGGGCTCGGAGATGGCTTCTATGCTTGTCCCCATCTGCAGATTGGAAAACCGAGGCTCAGAGGACCTTGTCATTTACACACACTTCCGTCCTACAGCTGGCAGCGGTGACGCCAGGCTTGAGCGCGGGCAGTCGGCTCCCATTCCCTTGAGAGGTCTCTCCCCCCGTACACCCTCCTAGAAGTGAGCACTGAAACAGCCCACGCTGTGTAGACCGGCTCGGTGTATGCCTGCGGGACACTGAGGTGACTTAGGCTGGTCTGTGTTCTGGAAGGTCACAGGTCCCTCAGGGGGGTCGAGGTTGGTTCACCACACTAGTCCGTCCCCCTGCACACAGCCCGACAGCTCTGCCAGGCCCCGGGCTCCAGCCCCCGGCTCCTCCGGGGAGGGGCAGCAGCAGAGCAAGGACGCAGCCGCCACGCACTTGTCAAACACAAGGTGATCAAACAAGGGGAAGGCGCGTGACTGTGGAGGGAAGGTTAGGTCATCGCATTCTGGGTGGTCGAAGGATTTGCGGGGGCCAAGCCAGGAGCTGGGATGAGAGCACCATCACCAGGTTACACGGCCGGCAAACCTGCCAACGACAGGGATCCCGCTCAACACCTGCTGGGACCTGGAGGCGGGCTCCTTCTGTTCCCCACCCGGACTCCCCCAAAAACCAGCACCAAGCAGAGAACAAGGCCACTTGGGGGTCCAGAGGGAGCAACAGGGGTGGCAGAAGCTTTGCACCACCCTTCCTGGGGGGTCACCCCAGCAAGTCCCCTCCACACTGAGCCTCTCTTCATCTATGAAATGGGCCTGATGTGGCAGCCTTTCTCCAGGGCGACGGAGAGAAGCAGAAACTGTGAATACAAAGCACCCACGAGATGCCTGCAGGTGCTCAGCAATGGCAGGCAGAGCCCAGCGAGACCCAGGAGGGCCAGCGCGGCGGTGGTGAAGGGCGGAGGGCGGTGGGCTCCAGTTTGGGCACTGCTGGGCCAGGGGTTCTCAGGACCACCCTAGAAGCTGGCCAAGAAAGAGTGCTCAGGCCAAGGCTGCCATCAGTCCTTGAACCTCCCCCCATGACACAGGCCCTATGATGGCAAAGGGGGGCAGTACACCCACCCAAGAGGGGATTCATAATTTATTTACGACATTTCACAAAATCCAGACATCACCTCATTGGTGTCACATCAAAAGAAAGCATCGGTCCTGAGTGTGGAGTGGAAGGAAGAGACAAGGGTAGATGAGGCATTTACCCCAAGTGCCTGGGGCTAGGAGAGAGTGAGCATGGGAGTGTGGGGCAGGCCGGGAGAGGCCCCAGGGCATGGGTGAGGAGGAGGAGGACAGAGTGGTGAGAAGCGGAGGGAAGGGGGAGACCACCTAGGGGGACAGGGAGGGACAAAAGAGAGAGAAACGGCCAGACAGAAAGGGAGAGGCAGGGGCATGACCTCGGGGGAGACAAAAACTGACAGACATGGGGACAGAGGGGGAGAGAGAGACAGGGAAGGAGAGTGACATAAGGACAGAGCCACAGAGATACGCAAAAGCCCGAGAAAGTTAGACAACATGCATTGTGTTCTGTACCCAGCTCAGAGAAGATATTCCAGAAGTCTCTGATGGGTGGATTGATAAATTTATAGTGAATAGATGCATGGTGGATGGGGAATGGGTGGATGGATGAATGGATGGTGGATGGATAGTGAATAGATGGATGGATGATGAATGGATCGATAGATGGTGGATGGATGGATAGATGGATGGGGATGGAAGATGGAGAATGGGTAGATGCATGAATGGATGATGGATGGATGGATGGTGGATGAAAGATGAATGGATAGATGGATGAATAGATGGTGGATGGGTGGATGGATGGTGGATGAATGATGGATGGATGGATAGTGGGTGGATGAATGGATGAGTGGTTGGTCAATGGATGCATGGATGGATGGTACATGGGTGGATGGATGAATGGATGGTGGATGAATGTTGGGTGGATGAACATTGGGTGAATGAATGGATGGTGGATGAATGGATGAGTGGTTGGATGGATAGATGCATGGATGGATAAGGAATGGATGGATGAATGGATGGATGGTGAATAGATGGATGGATGATGGATGGTGGGTGGATGGATGGATGATGAATGGATGGATGGATGGTGGATGGATGAATGGATGAGTGGTTGGTGGATGGATGGGTGGATGGAGGGATGGATGGTGAGTGAATGGATGCATGGATGGTGGATGAACGTTGGGTGGATGAATGGATGATAGGTGAATGGATGAGTGGCTGGTCAATGAATGGATGGATGGATGGATGGATGGATGGTGGGTGGGTGGATGGATGGACGGATGATGAATAGATGGATGGTGGATGGGTGGATAGTGGGTGGATGGATGGACGGATGATGAATAGATGGATGGAGGATGGGTGGATAGTGGGTAGATGAATGGATGAGTGGTTGGTGGATGGATGCATGGATGAATGGTGGATGGATGGATGATGGGTAGACGAATGAATGGATGGTGGATGGATGTTGGGTGTATGAATGGATGAGTGGCTGGTGGATGAATGCATGGATGGATGGTAGATGGATGGATGATGGGTGGATGGATGAATGGATGGTAGATGGATGTTGGGTGGATGAATGGATAGATGGTGGATGGATGAATGGATGGTGGGTGGATGGTGGATGGATGGGTGGGTGGATGGATGGATGGATGGATGGTGGATGAATGTTGGGTGGATGAATGAATGGTGGGTGAATGGATGAGTGGTTGGTCAATGGATGTATGGATGGATGGTGGATGGATGGTGGGTGGATGAGTGGATGGGGGATGAATGGATGGATGGTGGATGGATGCATGGATGGATGGTGGGCAGATGAATGGATGGATGGTGGCCAGATGAATGGATGGATGGTAAGTGGTGGATGAATGGATGAATGCATGAATGGTAGATGGGAAGATGGATGGATGGTGGACAGACAGATGAATGAATGGTGGATGGATGGACAGGTGGATGGATGGTGAATGGACAGATGAATGGATGGATGGATGGATGAATGGTGGGATGGATGGATGGATGAATGGTGGGATGCATGGACAGATAGTGCATGGATGAATAGTGGACAGGAAGAACAAGAACAGATGGATGGATGGATATACATATGGTTGATGGTTAATGGTTACTTGGTTAATTTTGTGAGTAGATGGGTAGATGTGGGTGAGCAGGTAGATATACGAATGCATGGATGGAAGGATGGATGGACCGGATGATGGATGGATGGATGGTAAATGGTGGGAAGCATGGATGGATGGTGCATGGATGAATAGTGGGTAGGAAGAATGGATGGATGGATATGGATATGGGTTGATAATAGGTGGATGGTGAATGACTGGTTTTGTGGATAGATAGGTAGATGTGGGTGGTAGATAAATGGGTGGGTGGATGGGTGGGTGGACGAATGGATGATGGATGAGTGACTGAATGAATTGGTAAAATAATAGATGGATCTTACTACCTGATCAACTTGGAATGAGAATGAATAACCCACTGGCGAAGCCACTGGACAAAGTGTGCTTGTCACTTTGCCTCCCTCCTCCCAGAAAAGAATGTGAAATACAATCAGGCTCCCTGGGACTCCCCCACGCCCCCCCACAAACCATGCTTCCACAGGGGTAGGAGTGCAGGCGAAAAAGTCATGGCCTTTGGGAATCATGACTGTCACTCTCTCCTGGCCCCTGAACCGCGGGAGCAAGTGTAAGACAGGCACACAGCTAGGGCCAACTGTCACGGGCCAGAGCAGTGACGGTGCCTGGTTCAGACACTGCTCAGTCTTGTCGCAAGCTTTGTCTGTGATTGAGGAAAAGCTAGGCCAATGAGGCAGGGAACTTGCCAGCCCAGTAGTGGCTCTAAGAGGTCTTAGAGCCACATTTTCTGATCCCCTCTCCTGCCTCCCTCCAGCCCTACCACGGGCTTCACAGCCTTCTTCCCACCCAGCCTCCCACTCTCCTGGGCTTACTGGCTAAGGGTGCAAGCATCAGAAGCATTTCCTTGGAGAAGGCAGAACAGCTGCCTCCCTTGGCTGGTGCTAATTACACCAGCCACAGTTTATTGAGCACCTATTATGTGCTGGGCACTGTGACCTAAATGTTCCCCATGCACTGTCTCACTGTCCCTCATAATACCCTCTATGAGGTAGCCAGTGCTATGTCCCCATTCTACAAGTGGGCATACCAAGGAGAAGGCTACATGGCTTGTCCAAGACCACTCAGCTAATGCTCAGAGCTGGAATCCGAGGCCTCATCTCACCAGCTCTTGAATCCTGGCTTTGACCAGTCACCCCAACTCCCCAGGAGAATCTGGCAGCTTCTGGCCCCCAAACCAGAAGAGGCACCCACCCCGCCTTCCTCCTGGGAGCTGGCTCAGACAACTGCCTCAATGCCAGTGCTGGCTGGGGCAAACCCCTCCTCCCCACCACCACTGCATGGGAAAGAAGAATCCACTGCTGAGAGTGAGCAACTCCCGGGGGACGTGGGAGATGAGCACAGTCAAAGAAAAATATCCGACAAGTCATTGAGTTCAACAGCCATAGATTTAAAAATCATTGTCACAGCTTCCAAAACACTAGTTCCTCCAGCCACAAACTTCCATGTTCTGGAACCAGCTGGCTCTGGGTCTGCGGGAGTCGCGGCCGCTGAGCTTGGACCCATGGCTGCAGAGGGGCTATGGTGAAGAGCTCAGGGTGAGCGGGGGCCAGCAGTGTTACTTGACAGGAGACCTGGCTGGGGCTGTCCTCACAGCCAGGAGCCAGGGTGACCCAGGGAGTCCCAGCCCTCAGACACTGAAACCACAACCATCTCTTAGGCATGCATGGTTTCAGGTGCTGGGCACGGCAGGTGAACGAGTGAGTTACACTTGAAGGGGAGCCCACGGACCCAGGAGGAAACTGATGGTAACATTTCAAGTATGTGGGGTGTAGTGACACAAGCCTATAGTCCCAGTTACTAGGGATACCGAGGCAGGAGGCTCACTTGAGCACTGGAGTTTGAATCCAGCCTGGGCAGCATAGCAAGACCCCATCTCTTCCAAAGAAAGCATGACGATGTGTCTCAGAGTGACTGGAAGGCCCTGCCTTGGCTAGGGTGACCCTCCCCATCATGACATTTGAGCTGGGGGCAGCGGTGAGCAGAGGAAAAAGCAGGTCAGGCAGAGGTCACAGCCGGAGGCCCAAGGCAGAACAGAGCATGGAGGGTTCCAGAAGCAGCAGGGAAGCTAGTGTGGCTGCTGGGAACAATCGGGCACAGGCGTGGACCGGGACAAGGGCTTCACAGGTGGCTGCAGCCATGTGGGTCAGAGTGTGACTTGTGTTCACAAGGTGATCCCAGCTGCTGTGCAGAGGGTGGTAATGAGGACTGGGTAGAAAGCCCTGGAGGGGATCAGCAAGAGGGGACAGAGGCTTGGACCCAGAACATGGAGAGAAGCCAGGAGCTTGGGAAGGCTCTGGAGATGGAGCAGCTGGCCTTGCTGAGGGATGGGGGCAGAATCCCCAGGCCAGAGGTGCCAAAGCAGGGTGGCTCTTCTGCAGCGCTCTGGGGGCATTCCTGGAGGCTCTGTGACCAATCCACCAAGGGGGAGCATGGGTGGTGGGCGGGATGACCAGAGCCCCGCCTCTCTGGCCCAAGCAATGAGGTGGGTGCCTACGAGACTGGTGGCCCCTTCCCTGGCCTCCTTCCCTCCCCAACCTCTATATCCAACACAGTCAGGGAGAGCGGAGTGTGAGATGGGAAAGATGGCCAGGGGACTCCACCAGAGGGGTGGGTGCAGCCCCAGAAATGCCATCGATGCCACAAAAGGGCCACACCCCAAACACCACAACAACCAACTTCCTGAGGAAACCAGTGAACTGGCTTACTAGGGAGCCAGCCTCCCGGGTGGAAAATGTCCACTCATTTTGGTGCCTGTGCTGGGCCTGAGTCTTCCTCTCCAGAGAATGGGTCTGATTCCAAGGACTGAGGATATGACAGACAACCACTGTCCCGGCAACCCCTTCCCAAGTAAGGGCTCCCCTATTCCCTGGGCCCCAGCACACTCCCTGCCAACTTGTCCTGACAGACAGGTGAGGTGAGTGCCAGGCCCCTGGTCACAGCATTAAAGCCACCAAGTAACCTAGCAAGCAAACAGGAGGGGGCAGGGGGCGTGGCCACCTGATAGGAATACCCTCCAGAGAAGACTCTGCGCTGCTTCCTCCAACAGGAGCTGGAGGTGTCCACTTGTGGAATCTTCTCACCCCTGGAGGTCAGAGGGGCCAGAAGCACGTTCCCGGGCCCGGGAAGGCCTCCAGCCTCCCACAAGTCTCTCCGAAGTCCAGAGACGCCATACACTTGGTGTAGGGAAGCCAAGAAGTAAGAGTCTCCCAGAAAGGAGGGAGGGTGGCTGACAGGGTGGGGCTCTGCCCAGCTGTGCCGGGAGGGAAAACATCCCAAACAAACGGTGAGCAGTTAACTCAAGAACTGTCCCGCAAGGCAACCCCTGACCCACGGCCCCGTGTATGCCAAATTCTAAGAGAGAAAAAAGGAGAGAGATGGCAAGGGTAGAGGCAGTGGCCCTGGGGTGTCAGGCCTGTAGCCAAGGCAGGGTGGGCTAGGAACGCCACCACCCTGGGCAATGGGGGTGCTGGAGACAGCGGCAGGCGCCAGGGCACGCCAGGAGGACGCCGGCGACCCGGGTAAAGTGCTTGGGAGCGGCGGTCACAGCGCCCAGAGGCCAGGGAAGAGGAGCAGAGGTCCGAGCCGGTGCGCCCCAGCGCGGAGCCCTCCCGGGCCGGGAGGGAAGCCGCCCCATCCTGGGCGCTCGCCGTGTCCCCAAGCACCGCCAGTCCTCGCTCCGCTCTGGGCCCCACCCAACGCGCCCCGCGGCCGAGATGGGCCAGGGGCTGGGTCCCGCCTGTCCGCGGCGAGGCCAGAGGCGCGCGGCGTTGGACACGAGCGCAGGGTGCGCCGCTCCAGGAGCCACCGCGATTCCCGCCCCCTTCAAGGGCACGCGGGCTGACCCCGGCAGCGCCGCGACCCCTCCCGGCCGGGGCGCCCAGCGCAGGCCCCGCCCGCCATCCTCCAGCCCGCCTGGCCCGCGTCGCCTCCCCGGAGGCCCGGATCGCAGCCCGCCCTTGGCCGCCTGCACGCCGCGCCCGGGAGCTCACCCAGCCCGCGCCCTTGGTCGCGCGGCGCCAGTCAGGCGGGAGCGCAGCCCTGCAGCCCCTGCACCCCTCCTGCGCGGTGCCAGCCTGGCCGCGCAACCTGCGCTCCGGCCCCGGCCCGTCTCGGCGCCCCTGTTGCTCTGGCCCCGGGCGCACCCCGCGCCCCGCTCACCTGACATCTCGTCCTCGTTCTCCATCTCCTCGGCGAACAGCCGCGGCAGCTCCTCCTCGGTGCCCAGTGGGCCCCGCATGCCCGGCGCGGGGAGGAGGGGAGGTGGGCGCCCCCCCTCCCGCCGGGCGCGGTGCCAGCCTTAACCCGTGCGCTGCCGGACGGGCGCGCGCGGCGGGCGAGGCGGCCTCGGCGAGAAGATGGCGGCCGTCTGCCCCCCCGCCCCCCAAACCTCCACCCCCCCGTCTCGACCCCCCTTGCTCTTGGCCGCCTTAGCCTGCTCCCCGCAAAGCCCGGGCGCTCCGCCCACCGCGCCCCGCAGCCCCAGTCCCGCAGCCGGCCGAGGGTGGCGGCGGCAGCGCCGGAGGCACGGCGGCACGGCGGGGGGGCGGCACACATGCCCGGATTGTGACGTCCAGTCTGGTTGCTGTGGCAACCCCATCCCATCGTTCCGGCAGCACGACTAGTTAACAGCAGAGAACAAGTTGGGGGACTAGTCCTGAGCCGCTGGTCTAGGGTGGGGACCGGGAGGGGGGGGTGCCCCGGCAGGGGAAGCCGTCGAGGCGTCCGCGCGCCCGGGGACCCGACTGCGGAGCGGGCAGCCGGGACTGGGCGAGCCCGGGCGCAGGGGGAGGCAGGGAAACGCCGCCCCCGCGCACCCCTGGCAGGGCCAGCCGCCTCCGCCCGCCAGGTCCCGGGCCCCGCAAGGGCGCGGAGGAGGGGTGTCCAGGGCAGCGCGCCGCCCGCTCCCCACTGGGTTCACACGCGCCGGGACCCGCCCTGCACCCGGCTCCGGCCTTGGCGCGTTCCTGACCCACTCTCCAAAAAGGATCATAAGAAAAATGTGTTCCACACTTGAGGAAAGGACGGAGACTGTGGGTCTGGTTACTGCAGAAAAATCCGCGCAGGGGGGCTCCCCTCACCCGCTTCCCCGCTCCCACCGCCCACGTGCCATCTTCCAAAAAGCCCCTCCAGGCTGGGTCCAGCTCAAACCCATGCAGAGCCCTTGGGCAGTGCGGATCTGCGTCGTGTGTGCCCAAAATTCCCGCTCAGAAGCGACACCTGTCGCAGAGCGACAGGGAGCCGCCGCCACCAGTCCTCGGTCGTTAAAGGTGAAGATGGAGGCCAAAGCCCTCGGGAGCAAGACTGGAATTTTAAATGAGCGCCTTCAGTCTCCGCGGCGGCAAGTCTTAGAGCTACCTTAAAAACGCAAAAGTTCCAGGGGCCGGCCGCCAGCTCTCTAACCCCAGACGGACTCCCTCTCTCACTGCCTCGCAGGGGCATTGGGGGAACCCACCTGAGACCCGCGGGATCAGCTGGGCTTGGGGAGCCAAGAGCAGGGAGGAAGTCACTGGAGCCCCGTTCAGGCCAGCTCTAACCGCTGCCCCTGTTATGCTGGCATCCCAGAAGGGCTCTCCCTGTCCTGCCATCTTTGTAGAGCTGGGAGAGTTGTGCCCACTCGGCCAAGGGTCCCCAGTGCAAGACCTCTTCGGGAGGTCACCACAACCCAAGCCACCATGAGTCCAGGCTGCTGGCCAGAAGGCGAAGGATGGCTGGCGAAGGGCAGAGAGAAGGGAGCAGTTCTCCCGCCCTTCCCATCCAATTTAATTGCCAGCAAGCCCCAAACAAAAGACCCTCTGCATTCATTCCTGGGCAAGGTGAGGTCGGTCCAGTCTTCTAGAACCAAAGACTAGGGTGTTGGGAACCCCTCCATCTCCCAGACACCCTTTAACCACGCTGTAGATAGATAAGCCCAGTGCTGGCCGCCCGCAAGGGGAAAGGAACCCTCTGCAGGGAAGCAGGCCAGGAAACCAAAGGGCTCCCCTCCCAAGGTGGTTTCCCCACAGAGCAGCTAGTCAGGGGGAGCCCCAGATCACAGGCTTGAACCAAAGCTGCCTCTTCCTCGTTCTTTCCAGACCAACTGTCTCCCTGAATGGTAAACACCTGGGAAGAAACCCCTAAGCTGACATGCCCACCCCTCAGTTACCAGCCCCACAACACCTCTCTAATCCCCTTCAAAGGTCCCCTGCCCTTCAGCAGAAAAACTCTTACAATATTTCTCATCACCAGAAAGCCGCCCCCATCATTAACCTTGGCTCCAATTCCCAAGGCGAGGCTGAGAAAGTCAAGATATTCAAGAAAGAACAGTTCTAACTGCTTAATTTGGCAAGAGTCGAGATGCTCATCAGTCATAATCCTCTCCCCATCCTGTTCTTCTGATAACTAGCTAGGTAATATTGTTTAATGTCCAAAAGCAAAAACTGGAATGCTAGAAACAAATGGACTTTTTACTACAAATCTCTAGTCATTTTTAAAGGAGAGCTCTTATTGTTAAATATTAAAAAGTCATTTTAATGACAATGGCCAAAAATGCATGATGTTAAAAGCAATCCCTAAAAAGGTGAACATTCAGTAAACTCTGCAGCTGTGAGAACAAGCCTATCAGTAGGGTTACCGTTTCAGTAGACGAGATTCTCATGTTTGCCGATCATAGAGCTCATAATTACATCTCAGTGACAATTCAAAAATTAAAATATTTTTTATCGGGCCGGGCGCGGTGGCTCAAGCCTGTAATCCCAGCACTTTGGGAGGCCGAGGCGGGTGGATCACGAGGTCAAGAGATCAAGACCATCCTGGTCAACATGGTGAAACCCCGTCTCTACTAAAAAATACAAAACATTAGCTGAGCATGGTGGCACGTGCCTGTAATCCCAGCTACTCAGAAGGCTTAGGCAGGAGAATTGCCTGAACCCGGGAGGTGGAGATTGTGGTGAGCCGAGATCGCGCCATTGCACTCCAGCCTGGGTAACAAGAGGGAAACTCCGTCTCAAAAAAAAAAAAAAAAAAATTTTTTTTTATCATATTGGTTATACAAGCATCAAGGAAAAAAAAGTTTTCCAGCCAGTTGCAGTGACTCATGCCTGTAATCCCAGCACTTTGGGAGCCTGAGGTGGGCAGATCACCTGAGGTCAGGAGTTTGAGACCAGTCTGGTCAACATGAAGAAACCCTGTCTCTACTAAACATACAAAAATTACGAGCCGGGTGAAGTGGCTCACACCTGTAATCCCAACACTTTGGAAGACCGAGGCGGGCAGATCACGAGGTCAGGAAATAGAGACCAGCCTGTCTAAGATGGTGAAACCCCATCTCTACTAAAAATACAAAAAAAAATTAGCCAGTTGTGGTGGCGGGCGCCTGTCATCCCAGCTACTTGGGAGGCTGAGGCAGGAGAATCGCTTGAACCCAGGAGGCAGAGGTTGCAGTGACCCGAGATCACACCACTGCACTCCAGCCTGGGGTATAGAGCACTACTCTGTCTCAAAATAAAGTTGATGACACATAATAATAATTAAAAATTTTTTTTAATTAAAAAAAAAAAAACAATTTAGCTGGGCATGGTGGTGTGCACCTGTAATCCCAGCTCCTTGGGAGGCTGAGGCAGAACCACTTGAATTTGGGAGGCAGAGGTTGCAGTGAGCCAAGATTGTGCCACTGCACTCCAGCCTGGGTGACAGAGTGAGACTCTGTCTCAAAAAAAAGCTTTTTCCAAGAACAGAGTTGAAAAAGCGCATCAGCCAGGTGCGGTGGCTCACACCTGTAATCTCAGCACTTTGGGAGGCTGAGGCGGGTGGATTACCTGAGGTCAGAAGTTCAAGACCAGCCTAACCAAAATGGTGAAACCTTCTCTACTAAAATACAAAAAATTAGCCAGGTGTGGTGGCAGGTGCCTGTAATCCCAGCTACTGGGGAGGCTGAGACAGGAGAATCCCTTGAACCCGTGGATATTGCAGTGAGCTGAGGTTGGGCCATTGCACTCCAGCCTGGGCAACAAGAGCAAAACTCTGCCTCGAAAAAAAAGAAAAAGCACATCATCTTCTGCACATACCATAGTCCGTTTTCATTCCAGGGCTACCTGAACTCCTATCCAGGCACCCCCAAGCCCTGCCTGAGGCCAGTTCGTTTAACAGCACACACATATCCATGCTATCGCCACCCAGCACGCCTGGTTCTCAAGGCCAGTGAAGTGCTTGTGCCTACACCATCTCACAGCCACTTAGTTCAAAGCTGCCCCATGCCTCCTCCTCAGCAGGTGTGAGATAGCGTCACTCAGGACCACAGTGCCCACCTGCTGCACCAAGATTTTCCTTGAACTTCAAGCCTTTTTCTCAAAGTGTGGACCCGGCACTGCCTGAATCCAAATCAGCTGGGGTTGCAGGGGAGGAGGGTGCTTCTCAAAAAGGCAGTCCTGGGCCGTAGTCCTGAACCCAAGAAAACACTTGTACAAGCCTGAGAACTGAGAACTGAGAACTTTTTTTTTTTTTTTTTTTTGAGACAGAGTCTCACCCTGTCGCCCAGGCTGGAGTGCAGTGGCACAGTCTTGGCTCACTGCAACCTCTGCCTCCCGGTTCAAGAGATTCTGCCTCAGCCTCCCAAGTAGCTGGAATTACAGGTGCCTGCCACCACGCCAGGCTAATTTTTGTATTTTTAGTAGAGACAGGGTTTCACCATATTGACCAGGCTCGTCTCAAACTCCTGACCTCATGATCCACCCGCCTCCACCTCCCAAACTGCTGGGATTACAGGCGCCTGCCACCACGCCCGGCCTGCCTGAGAACATTGTATGGGTGCTTCCTGGGTTCTAGTGACGGTGGTGGCTAACTCACTTTGCTGGTCAGCATAGCCTTTATAAACTGTTTTAGCTGGGCCCAAAATAGCAACGGGGGGGGGGGGGAAAAAGAATGTGTATTCTCAAAACCATCCCAAAGACAAGAAAATGGCTGGACTAGAAATTCAGTTTCCTGTTCCTAGAGATAAGCACTATGACGGCACCGCTTAACAGGTGGTCTCCAATCTGCTTCCTGTAGGTGGAGGGCCACCTCCTTGTAGGGATGGCAAATCGCCACACCAAGCCTCTCTACTACCCTCTTCTCCCTCAAAGGGAAGCAACCTCACAGTTTATTCCACTAAATACAGGCCCATCACCACGACTCAGCGAACAACTCGAGCAGGTGCCCACCCAGCTCTCCTTCGGGGGCCTGGCCCATCTCTCACTCCCATGGCGCCCCTACCCTGCGGTTTCTGACTCCAGCCACCCCAGTGATCCGTCCCCTGGAACTGCCAGATCTGTAGCTAAGTCCCCCTTCTAAGTCCGCCTCACCCACGAGAGGGCCAGCAGCTCTTGGCTTACTACACTTGACAAGTTGAAGGGTCTAAGTCTCGTGTACAAATGGAAAGTGCAATCAGGTGTCAAACCAAATTCCAAGCTCCCCTGACACTATCAGTGCCTTAACAGCCGGACCACTGTCCCCGCTCACTGAGGTCCTTTTCACCTTCCAGGAAATCCAAGTGTCCCCTAAAAAGCCTGAAGTCTAGATAGCAGCAGATATCAAATGTCATTTTTTTGTTTGAGACGAAGTTTTGCTCTTGTTACCCAGGCTGGAGTGCAATGGCACGATCTCGGCTCACCGCAACCTCCGCCTCCTGGGTTCAAGCAATTCTCCTGCCTCACCCTCCTGAGTAGCTGGGATTACAGGCGTGCGCCACCATGCCCAGCTAATTTTTGTATTTTTAGTAGAGACGGGGTTTCACCATGTTGACCAGGATGGTCTCAATCTCTTGACCTCATGATCCATCCATCTCGGCCTCCCAAAGTGCTGGGATTACAGGCGTGAGCCACCGCACCCGGCCTCAAATGTCTTAAGACACTTGGTATCATCCAACTCCCTCACTTCCCTCATGTTTCTGACCACTCTATCCCACACACCACTCATTAGCGGTTAGGAACCACATATTTAAACAACTGGCTGTTCCTAAAGGTATGAGAACAACACTAACCAAACACTTCAGCACTCAAAGTGCCATGGGAAAAGGGCGATCAGAGGCTTTTGGAGAGAAAGCACATGAAGCCTTTAGCTTTGTTTGTTTCGTTTGTTTGTTTGTTTTTTGCCTTTAGTAGTGACTAGTTCCGGCCAGGCGCGGTGGCTCATGCCTGTAATCCCAGCACTTTGGGAGGCCGAGGCGGGTGGATCACCTGAGGTAGGGAGACCAGCCTGACCAACATGGAGAAACCCATCTCTACTAAAAATATGAAATTAGCTGGGCGTGGTGGCAGGCGCCTGTAATCCCAGCTACTTGGGAGGAGGCTGAGGCAGGAGAATCGCTTGAACCCAGGAGGAGGTTGAGGTGAGCCATCACTCCATTGCACACCAGCCTGGGCAACAAGAGCGAAACTCCATCTCAAAAAACACAAAAGTGACACTACTTCATAGCACACAGTGACATTAACAAACCTCATTTCCTTGGCTATACCAGCACACTCAAGGGAACGGCATGACGGTGTTTGTGTAACTCACACTGGCGGAGATGAGACCGACCGCCTGTTTCAGCACTCTCGCGAACTTAAATCACGGCTTGAAACTCTCCACGGCCCCAGTCAACCTCCACACCTCAACTGTTTTCGATCAGGCAAGTGAGGTGTGAGTCAAAACAGATACAAAGGAAACTGGTCTACAATGTGTTCTGGGCACAGCTGGTGTCATGGCTGTGATGGAATTCAAGTGCACACCACATATTCCCCATCAAAAAACCGCATTTGCTGGCAAAGGTGCTCCCTAAGTTCTGCATCTGGAGAAATTCTACCGAGTTAGTGACAGCCCACCCCGAATCTCACTGCAGCAAACAGCACAGCTAAGGGAAGAACATGGAAACAAAGGACATCGTTTCTTCTAAGCCTAATGAAGACCAAGAGAACTGCTGGTACAGCAACTAATTTGTGAGGACAAAGCTTTTAACATGCCAGTCCTTAAAAAAACAAAGCCTTGCACAGTAATAGTAGCGATGTGTTAGCCACTTTAATAGAAAATGTGATCAAAACTCGATTACAAGAGATCAAAAAGACATAGAAAAACCAGTGGGTTTCAATTTTATTACAAGTTTTCAAATCTGGGACTAGTTTTTTTCTTTTAACTTAAATGGTAACTTCAGCCCAGGGTTTTTTCACAACCAAAGTAAAAATTACTTTCTACATGGGAACATCAATCAATGCAACAAACAAGTAAAATTTGTAAACTCAAACCACAAACTCACAGTTAATAATCACAGTAAGGGGCATCGCCAAAAAGCAACTGACGCCTCAGTGAAGTTTGAAAGAAACTCTGCCTTCTGTGAAGGCAGAGAAATATGCAAGCAATTCTGCTTCAAAGAAATTTGCATAGAAATGGAAAATGCTAGAGCCTTTAACACAAGTGAAACTGCAAAGCCTCAACATGTTCAACTAATCCACAGGGCACCAAACGTTACATTGGAGCCAAGGTAGGATCAAGCATTGAATTTCCAGCTATGCAACTCACAGAGCACAGCTTCAGGTGCGGAAACCATCTGTTGGCAAGCTCTTTTAAAAACGTCAATTTCATATACTGTAAATTCTAAAACAGACCCTTCTTCATTACTGTTTGAATTTCTTTCAAAGTCACTCACAGCAACAATTGCGACTCTTTTCCCAACCTTGGCAGCCCCTTTCACAATTCTCTAACCTGTACACTGCATCACACCAGTTTGTAGAATGACTTCTGACATTCCGGCTAGTCGTGGCCCAAGTGGCATGGGGCAGCTACTTCCCAGGACACCTCCCACCTCCTTAGCATGGGAGGCTTCCCAGTCATTTCCCCTCTGTGGTCCCCTTCACCAGTGCCTCCAGAGCTCTTGGCATCGGGGTCCCCACGGCTGGCGCCCACACAGGAGGCCACATCTGGAAGCACTATTCCTACAGCTCCCTCTGCTGGAGACCAAAGTGACAGTTTGTTGCAAAGACTTGTACAAACATTACTTACACATTCATTTTTGTACACATGTAGTTAATTTAGAACCTGGGACTTTTACAGTGGAGTCCCCAAACGCCTTTATAGAGAGTGACAGACTACGCACCAATTCGGAAGGAGTGCAGCTTCTCCCTCTAGGAAGAAGAGGATTAGCAGGCATAATTGTGTGTCAAGAGAAATTTGTAATCAAAAAATGAAAGACGAATAACCCAAAAACCTGCATTTTATTGACACTTTTTCCCACAGAGAATCTTAGAAAGTTGTCACGTTTTCTTTTAATGAATGAGAGGAGCCCACTCGTATCCTGAATCATTGTTTGCGAAAAGCAACAGATACAATTGACAGTCACACTTTTTAAAGTAACAGCCACTCCCTTCAGCCCACACCCCCACACCCTCATGTGCCTCCCCAAGGCTGTCAGTTCCGTCAAGTCACCCCCTCCTACTCTGGTATTACCTCGAGAACTGAAATTTTCAAGCAGAAAAAAAAAAAGAAGTTACAAATAAGTGAGTGGGGAACCAAGGGAAGCCCTTTGAGACTATGATTTCCATTTTCTGTTCAATCCACACTGCACAGATACAAGGATAAACCACCATTTTGGTTCCTAAGTTTTATTCAAGAACACATACAAAATATTCCAGATAAATGAAATTTAATCCTCGTCTTCCTCCTCTTCTTCGTCCTGGTTAATCTGGAAGTAACGTAATTCGTAACTCTCTTTGCTGTTAGCAACTACGCGCAACCAATCACGTAGATTATTCTTCTTCAAATATTTTTTGGTGAGATATTTCAAATACCTGCAGAGAAAGGACACTTGAGAACTACACTAGACAAATTGGACCTTGCATCCTGAAGCATTTTAGCGTTTTCAAAATGACAATTCAAGGTGTTTTCCCAAGCCTCAAAAACGGCAAAGGCAAGGCAAATACACCCAGCCAAGGCTCACAGAGTATCAGCCACGAGCCATCAACACCAGCAATAACAATGACAGCAGGCCAGGCACGGTGGCTCACACCTGTAATCCCAGCACTTTGGGAGGCTGAGGCAGGCAGATCACCTGAGGTCAGAAGTTCAAGATCAGCCTGGCCAAAATGGTGAAACCCTGTCTCTACTACAAAAATTGGCCAGGCATGGTGGTGCACACCTGATGCCCAGCTACTCGGAAGGCTGAGAATCACTTGAACCCAGGAGGGGGGAGGTTGTGCCATTGCATTCCAGCCCGGGTGACAGAGCAAGACTAGCTTTAAAAAAAAAAAAAAAGAGCAGGTAAGTAGATGTACCAGTTGTCCATGAAACAGCAGCAAATACCTATAAAATGGTCTTTAGTGACCACTGGAGACAGGTAACATGATAGAAATTTAACAGTTAAGTGCACAACCTCCATACTTTTTATGGAGAATCAGTGGGTTCCCAGTGAACTCTAAGCACTGTGCACACATCGCCTCACTGAGTGAAGCCCCCTTTGAGGTGTCTGGATGATGAGGACTGCTTCTTAGGGCTGTGTGCACTCTCACTCCTGCTACATGATGCGCACCCCACAACGCACAGGGACAGAGTAACACCCTGCCACTGCGCTCATGCCTGGAGAGCAAAGACTTTCTTGTGGTGGTGGTGTTGTTTTGAGACGAAGTCTTGCTCTGTCACCCAGGCTGGAGTGCAGTGGCACAATCACGGCTCACTGCAACCTCTGCCTCCTGGAGTCAAGCAATTCTCCCACCTCAGCCTCCCAAGTAGCTGGGATTACAGGCATCCGCCACCACGCCCAGCTAATTTTTTGTACTGTAGTAGAGACAGGGTTTCACCATGTTGCCCAGGTTGATCTTGAACTCTGACCTTGTGATCCAACCCACCTCGGCCTCCCAAAATGCTGGGATTACAGGCGTGAGCCACTGCGCCCAATCACAAAGACTTTCGACCAGCCTGCCCAACTGCTGCTTTAGCAGGGTGAGAGCTAAACACTCACCACAGCAAGCTGATCATTAGAAAACTTTTTTGAGACAGAATCTCATTCTGTGGCCCCAAGCTCACTGCAACCTCTGCCTCCAGGATTCAAGCAATTATCATGCCTCAGTTTCCCAAGTAGCTGGGATTACAGGCATGCACAACACCACACACAACTAATTTTTTTTTTCTTTTTCTTTTCTTTTCTTTTTTTTTTTTGAGATGGAGTTTTGCCCAGGCTGGAGTACAGTGGCACAATCTCAGCTCACCACAACCTCCGCCTCCTGGGTTCAAGTGATTCTCCTGCCTCAGCTTCCAAGTAACTGGGATCACAGGCGTGCACCACCACACCAGCTAATCTTGTATTTTTAGTAGAGATGGGGTTTCTCCATGTTGGTCAAGCTGGCCTCGAACTCATGACCTCAGGTGATCCGCCCACCTCGGCCTCCCAAAGTGCTGGGATTACAGGCGTAAGCTGCCGTGCCTGGCTTTTTTTTTTTTTTTTTTAAAAAAGACGAAGTCTCAAGCCGGGCGCGGTGGCTCCAGCCTGTAATCCCAGCACTTTGGGAGGCCGAGGCGGGTGGATCACGAGGTCGAGAGTTCGAGACCATCCTGGTCGACATGGTGAAACCCCGTCTCTACTAAAAATACAAAAAATCAGCTGGGCATGGTGGCGTGTGCCTGTAATCCCAGCTACTCAGGAGGCTGAGGCAGGAGAATTGCCTGAACCCAGGAGGCGGAGGTTGCGGTGAGCCGAGATCGTGCCATTGCACTCCAGCCTGGGTAACAAGAGCGAAACTCTGTCTCAAAAAAAAAAAAAAAAAAAAAAAGACGAAGTCTCAGTCTGTTGCCCAGGCTGGAGTGCAGTGGTGCAATCTCCACTCACTGCAACCTGCACCTCCCCGGTTCAAGCAATTCTCCTTGAATCTCCTTCCTTAGCCTTCTGAGTAGCTGGGATTACAGGGGCATGCCACCACTCCTGACTAATTTTTATACTTTTAGTAGAGACAGGGTTTCATCATGTTGGTCAGGCTGGTCTTAAACTCCTGATGTTGTGATCCACCCACCTCAGCCTCCCAAAGTCCTGGGATACACAGCTAATTCTTATAATTTTAGTAGAGACGAGGGTTTTGCCATGTTGGCCAGGCTGGTCCCTAACTCCTGGCCTCAAGTGATCTGCCCGCCTCAGCCTCCCAAGTGCTGGGATTACAGGCATGATCCATCACGCCCCGCCATAAAATTCATACTTTACGGAAAGGCAACAACTGGCTTTTGTGACCAACACCCTACCTACATAAAGATAACCTAAGGTCTGGGTATGGTGGCTCACACCTATAATCCCAACACTTTGTGAAGCCAAGGTGAGAGGATCCCTTGAACCTAGGAGTTTGAGACCAGCCTGGGCCACACAGCAAGACCCTGTCTCTACACAACATTTTTTTTTAATTAAAAAAACAGCCGGGCACAGTATTGCGTGCCTGTAGTCCCAGCTACTCAGGAGGCTGAGGTGGGAGGATCACTTGAGCCCAGGAGTTCTGGGCTGTAGTATGCTGTGTCAATCAGGTGTCCGCACTAAGTCTGGCACCAATATGGTGACCTCCCAGGAGTGGGGGAACCACCAGGTTACCTAAGGTGGGGTGAACCTGCCCAGGTCAGAAACAGAGCAGGTCAAAACTCTCATGCTGATCAGTAGTGGGGCTGCATCTGTGAATAGCCACTGTACTCCATCCTGGGCAACATAGCAAAACCCCATCTCTAAAAAAAGAAAGAAAGAAAGAAAGGAAATGGCTGGGCGAGGTGGCTCACGCCTGTAATCCCAGCACTTTGGGAGGCCAAGGTGGGAGGATCACCAGGTCAGTAGACGGAGACCAGTCTGGCCAACATGGTGAAACCCTGTCTCTACTGACAAATACAAAAATTAGCTGGACGTGGTGGTACCTGTAGTCCCAGCTACTCAGGAGGCTGAGTGAGGCAGGAGAATCACTTGAACCTGGGAGGGGGAGGCTGCAGTGAGTCGAGCCTGCGCCACAGCACTCCAGCCTGGCGACAGAGCGAGACTCCATTTAGAAAAAAAAAAAAAAAAGATGAAGTGCACCACAATCTTGGCTTCTCTCTCACCAGCTTGCTTACGCAGCCCTGAGACTGGCTATTCCGAATCTTCCCAAGCCATAAAGAGGGAATTTCACACCATACAAACCCACGGCAGAGCCAATTAATCTAACCAAGCTGTTCCTCCCACAGTGAAAGGGGACTCCTGCTGCTAACCATCTCTTCAGACCATAACAAGGACTAAATGAGATACTCAGATAGATCCCTCGCATATTAACAGGGACGCAAATGTTATGAACCAACACACTCACCATCTCAAAACAAGGAACATCGTTTAACAGAGACTCACACCAACAAAGCAATCTTCACAAAGTATAAAGACCTCAGTCCAACTCTGTCTACTTTTCCCTACACAAAGATAAATCAATTTGGTCATTCCATCTAGAAAGTACTTTTTTGTCAATTATTTCCACCATATTGTATTCAGATGAGATTGTTTAATTCAAAATTTCAGATGGTTTAAAATTTTCTTGACATAGCCAGGCATGGTGGGCCACTCATGTAGTCCCAGCTACTTGGGAGGCTGAGGCAGAACTGTTTGAGCCCAGGAGCTTGAGGCTAGAGTGAGCTATGATCGCTCTGCTGCACTCCAGCCTGGGCGACAGAACAAGACCCTATCTAAAAAAAGGGGGTAAAAAATCCCTAATAGAACACCCAGGGAAAAAAAAATCAGGTAAAAAAAAAAAAACCCTGTATAGGCCAGGAACGGTGGCTCACGCTATAATCTCCGCACTTTGGGAGGCCAAGGCAGGTGGATCAATCACCTGAGGTCGGGAGTTCAAGACCAGCCTGGCCAACAGGGTGAAATTCTGTCCCCACAAAAAATTAGCCGGGCATGGTGACAGGCACTTGTAATCCCAGCTACACAGGAGGCTGAGGCAGGAGAATTGCTTGAAACTGGGAGGTGGAGGTTGCAGTGAGCTGAGGTTGCACCACTGCACTCCAGCCTGAGTAACAAGATCGAAACTTCTTCTCAAAAAAAAATTTTAATTAAAAAAGAAAATCACCCTACACAAAGTCAGAGGCAGAAAAAGTTCTACATTAGGGACACCTTGAACATTTCAGGAAAATAAAACTTATCATCAAGAAAGGAAAGCTGTAATAGACAATTAAGGCACCTTCCTTCTCCACTGGATAAAGAACAGAAAATCTGTGAAAAAGGAAGTGACACACGCCAGGAGACACGCCACCCTAGTCAACAGGTCACAGGAAGATCACAGAATCTTCCCCAAGGGCTCTGCCACAGCCCAGCAGGCCAGAGGCTTTGGACACTCCGCGGGAAGCCCCACGTTCACTGCTTCCTAGACAAACTGAGAGGACTTAAGCTCCAAAGTCATTTCTTCACTGACATAGCTAAAAATAAAAGCAAAAGCTTAACTACAACCAATTTGTTCTAACATACCTTAAAATTTCCCACTACTTGATTTATTATAATTAAAAGCTCCTAAAAGGCCACAGTCCCAGGCAAGGAGCTATGTGTATGCATTATCAAATTCCTCAGCAACTGGTAAGTATTTTAACCTCATCCTCAAAAACCACCACATAACACAGGAGGGAACTAGCAGATTAATGTCTCCATTTAGAAATGAAAGAAAATGGGCCCCCAGGAATTACCTAGAGTGAACTCCATCTAAACTGAGGTCTTCAGATTCCTCGTCCAGTGCCACAGTAGCACTTAAAAGGAAAACAACTGGAAATAAAAATGAAAGCTCTTGGCCAGGGGCATTGGGCGACACCTGTAATCCCAGCACTTTTGGGGAGGCCAAGGGAGGTGTATCACCTGAGGTCAGGAGTTCAAGATCAGTCTGACCAACATGGCGAAACCCTGTGTCTACTAAAAATACAAAAATTAGCTGGGTGTAGGCCAGGCACCATGGCTCACGCCTGTAATCCCAGCACTCTGGAAGGCTGAGGCAGGTGGATCACCTGAGGTCAGGAGTTCCAGACCAGCCTGGCCAACATGGTGAAACCCCATCTCTACTAAAAATACAAAAATATTAGCTGGGTATGGTGGCAAGCGCCTGTAATCCCAGCTACTCAGGAGGCTGAGGCAGAAGAATCACTTGAACCTGGGAGGTGGAGGTTGCAGTGAGCCAAGACTGTGCCATTGTACTTCCAACCTGGGCAAGAAGAGTGACACTCCTTCTAAAAAACATAAATAAAATAGCCGGGCATGGTGGCAGGCACTTGTAATCCCAACTACTCAGGAGGCTGAGGCAGGAGAATCACTTGAACCCAGGAGGCAGAGGTTGCAGGAAGCCAAGATGCAGCCACTGCACTCCAGTATGGACAAAAGAGGCTCTTGTTGCCCAGGCTGGAGTGCGATGGTGTGATCTCGGCTCCCTGCAACCTCTGCCTCCCGTGTTCAAGTGATTCTCCTGACTCAGCCTGCTGAGTAGCTGGGATTACAGGCGTGCACCACCATACCCAGCTAATTTTGTATTTTTAGTAGACACAGGGTTTCATCAGGTTGGCCAGGCTGGTCTGGAACTCCTGACCTCAGAAGATTCACCTGCCTCGGCCTCCCAAAGTGCTGGGATTACAGGCATGAGCCACCATGCCTGGTCTGCAATATATGTATTTTTCTTTTTTTTGAGCTAGGGTCTCACTCCATCACCCAGGCTGGCCTGCAGTGGCACAATCACAGCTCATTACAACCCTGACCTCCTGGGCTCAAGCCATCCTCCCACTTCAACCCCCCAAGTGGCTGGGACTACAAGCACAAGTCGCCATCCCCAGCTAATTTTAACTGTTAAGAGATGGGGTCTCACTATGTTGCCCAGGCTGGTCTCAAACTCCCGGGCTCAAGCAATCCTCCTGTCTGCGCCTCCCAAAGTGCTGGGATTACAAGCATGAGCCACTGTGCCCAGCCAAGAATATTTGAGAAAACAGTCTAAGCAAGTCTGAGTACCTTACTGCTTAAATTAGCCTGGCTGGGGCTTTGGTGGCTCAGGCCTGTAATCCCAGCACTTTCGGAGGCCAAGGCTGGTGGATCACTTGAGGTCAGAAGTTCAAGAGCAGCCTGGCCAACGTGGTGAAACCTCATCTTTACTAAAAATACAAAAATTATTGGACACATCTTTGTAGCAATGTGTAAGAAAAAATCAAATCAGCTGGCCATAGTAGCAGGCACCTGTAGCCTCAGCTACTCGGGAGGCTGAGGCAGAAGAATCACTTGAACCTGGGAGGCAGAGGTTGCAGTGGGCCAAGATCACAACATTGCACTCCAGCCTGGGCAACAGAGCAAGACTCTGTCTCAAAAAAAAAAAAAAAAAAAAAAAAGGCTGACTCAGTAGCTCACAGCTGTAATCCCACCACTTTTGGAGGCCGAGGCAAATACATCACCTGAGGTCTGGAGTTCAAGACCAGCCTGACCAACAAAGTGAAACCCTCTCTCTACTAAAAATACAAAAATTAGCCGGACGTGGTAGCAGGCACCTGTCGTCCCAGCTACTCGGGAGGCCAAGGTAGAACCGCTTGAACTCAGGAGGCAGAGGTTGCAGTGAGCCAAATAGTGCCCCCACCCTCCAGACTGGGCGACAGAGCAGGACTCCGTATCAAAAAAAAAAAAAAGTCGGCTGGGCGCGGTGGCTCAAGCCTGTAATCCCAGCACTTTGGGAGGCCGAGGCGGGTGGATCACGAGGTTGAGAGATCGAGACCATCCTGGTCAACATGGTGAAACCCCGTCTCTACTAAAAATACAAAAATTAGCCGGGCATGGTGGCGCGTGCCTGTAATCCCAGCTACTCAGGAGGCTGAGGCAGGAGAATTGCCTGAACTCAGGAGGCAGAGGTTGCAGTGAGCCAAATAGTGCCCCCACACTCCAGACCGGGCGACAGAGCAAGACTCCGCATCAAAAAAAAAAAAAAAGTCCTTGAGGGACCTCCTCTTTTGGCTGTGGAGCTCCCCCTCCCTCTGTCTCTGTACAGGGGAGTTTCTTCCTTCTCCCATCCTTCCTGCCTATTAAACCCTCTACTTCTTAAAACCAAAAAACCAACAAACAAACCTTTAGCCTGTGAAAGACACAATTTTAAAACCATCAAAAGTCGCCTATTGTTAACGACCATGACGGCATTCATCCACTGCCTCCTGCGCCGGGCACGCTTCCAGAAATTAACAGATGCAAACCAATCACTCCGCGGGTGCCCCCACGCAAAGGCGGGCTGAGCGCTGGGCACACGCAGGCCGCAAACACCTCCCTCCCATACCTTTTGGAGAAAGGCACCTCGGACGTCACGGTGATCTTGCTCTTGCTCCTTTCGATGGTCACCGCCCCTCCACCCAGGTTCCCGGCCTTGCCGTTCACTTTGATCCTTTCTTGCAAAAACTGCTCCTGTGGAAACCATTGAATGGACCCATGAAGGGACAGGTTCATCTCTTGCAATAGAAAATGTTTTTGTCTCCCAACACTGAACGAATAGCATTTTTTTTTTTGTTTTGGTTGACAGAGTCTCACCCCGTCATGCAGGCTGGAGTGCAGCAGCAGCATCACGGCTCACCACAGTCTCAACCTCCCAGGCTCAAGTGTTCCTCCCACCTCGGCCGCACGTGCCAGTGCCACCACACCGGCTAATTTTTGTATTTTTTGACAAGACAGGATTTTACCATATTGCTCAGGCTGATCTCAAACTCCTGGATTCAAGCGATCCACCCACCTCAGCCTACCAAAGTGCTAGGACTACAGGTATGAGCAACCCCATCTGGCCCCAGCTCATTTTTTAATTTGTTTTTTTTTTTTTTTTTTTTAAAGAAGGGGTCTCCAGCCGGGCGCGGTGGCTCACGCCTGTAATCCTAGCACGTTGGGAGGCCGAGGTGGGTGGATCACCTGATGCCAGGAGTTCAAGACCAGCCTGGCCATCATGGTGAAACCCCATCTTAAAAATAAAATAAAATGCCAGACGCAGTGGCTCAAGCCTGTAATCCCAGCACTTTGGGAGGCCGAGGCGGGTGGATCACGAGGTCAAGAGATCAAGACAATCCTGGTCAACACGGTGAAACCCCGTCTCTACTAAAAATACAAAAAAATCAGCTGGGCATGGTGGCACGTGCCTATAATCCCAGCTACTCAGGAGGCTGAGGCAGGAGAATTGCCTGAATCCAGGAGGCGGAGGTTGCGGTGAGCCGAGATCGTGCCATTGCACTCCAGCCTGGGTAACAAGAGTGAAACTCCGTCTCAAAAAAAAAAAATAAATTCAATTAAACTAAATTAAAAGGAGTAAGAAAAAAAATAAAGGGGTCTATGTTGCCCAGGTTGGTCTCAAACTCCTGGGCTCAAGTGATCTTCCCACATCAGCCTCCCAAACCATGGGAATTACAGGTGCCAGCCACCACACCTGGCCCTAATACTGGTTTCTTAAATGTTCGATCTTTTTAAAAAATGTTAACAAATCCCATTTACATATACACACTGAGACCACATCCCAGCATGAACATGCTTGCTACTTCCACGCAAGATCAAATATGCCTCCACACGAAAGGCTTAGTGGGCAACACAAGGAGACGGGAAACCCAAGGCCAAACTTCTATAAAGAACGCCTGCACTCCCAGCACGATGGGAGGGATGCGAGACCAGGCTGGGCACATGGCAAAACCCTATTTCTGCAAAAAATGCAAGTATTGGCCAGGCGTAGTGGCAAGCGCTTGTTGTCCCGGCAGCTCGGGAGGCTAAGGCAGGAGAATCACTTGAGCCCAGAAGGCAGAGGGTGCAGTGAGCCAAGATCACAGCATTGCACTCCAGTCTGGGGGACAGAGACTCTGTCTCAAAAAACAAACACAAACAAACAAAGAAAACTTTCACAAGGTACATGGCAACCGAAGCTAGAAGCAACTTCTGAATCTAAGGAAAATAAGCTTTCAACATAGCAGAAGGCACAAAGACACAGTGACCAAAACAATTCTAGAGCTGAGCAGGGCCATGGGTAGCACAGCAGAAGCAGCGGCCACTCAGAAGCCCGAGACACTCTCTGCAAACCCCTGTGTGGGCCTAGGCAAGACATTCACCTCCTTGTACTTCAGGAAGCTTTGTCCAAAAAGGATCTTTTTAGTTGTCTTCTAGCTACTGCAATGACATGAAGTCCCCTTCAGCTCAAAATTCCTCTAATTTTCTATTTAAAAACTCCAATACAAAATATGTTAACTGGCTGGGTGCAGTAGCTCATGCCTGTAATTCCAGCACTTTGGGTAGCCAAGGCAGGAAGATTGCCTGAGCACTGCAGTTCAAAACAAGCTTGGGCAACTTGGAAAGACCCTTTATCTACAAAAAAAAAAAAAAAAAAAAAACCTTCAAAATTAACTAGATATGGTGGTGCATGCCTGTGGTCCCAGCTATTCCAGAGGCTGAGGAAGAGGTGGGGGTATCACTTGGGCCCATGCGGTTGAGGCTGCAGTGAGCCAGGATCATTCCACTGCCCTCCAGCCTGGGCAACAGACCCTTTCTCAAAAAATAAAAATTTGGCTGGACACAGAGGCTCACACCTATAATCCTAACACTTTGGGAAACCAAGGCAGGCAAATCGCCTGAGGTCAGGAGTTTTGAGACCAGCCTGGCCAACATGGCCAAGTGCTGTCTCTACCAAAAAAAAGTACTCAAATTAGCTGAGCGTTGTGGCGCACACCTGTAGTCTCAGCTACTCAGAAGGCTGAAGGAGAATCACTTGAATCTTAGAGGCGGAGGCTGCAGCGAGCGAAGACCACACCACTGCACTCTAGCCTGGGTGACAGAGTCAGATTCTGTCTCAAAAAAATAAAATAGGCCGGGCGCGGTGGCTCAAGCCTGTAATCCCAGCACTTTGGGAGGCCGAGACGGGTGGATCACAAGGTCAAGAGATCGAGACCATCCTGGTCAACATGGTGAAACCCCGTCTCTACTAAAAATACAAAAAATTAGCTGGGCATGGTGGCGCGTGCCTGTAATCCCAGCTACTCAGGAGGCTGAGGCAGGAGAATTGCCTGAACCCAAGAGGCAGAGGTTGCGGTGAGCCGAGATCGCGCCATTGCACTCCAGTCTGGGTAACGAGAGCGAAACTCAGTCTCAAAAAAAAAAAATAAAATAAAATAAAATAAATAAAAATTATACATTAACCAAAGATGGGGCAGAGTGATTAGGTCAGAAATCTTGAAGTCTGCATCTCAAGATTCATAAATGACTTAAGTTTTCTATCTTAAGGAAGCTTCCAGAAGGAAAGACAATCACATACACAGATGAGTAGGCTAAGGGAGGGAGGCAGGAATAATCCCAGGACAGAGCCAACATATGAATACCAAACTGGAATACACCAAAGCTGAGAAAGTATTACAGGTACCAGCCACCACATCCAGCTCATCTGTCTATTTTTTTTGGTAGAGACAGCACTTCACCATGCTGGCCAGGCTGGTCTCAAACTCCTGACCTCAGGGCCACACAGAAAAGCCAGAAGTCACTGGAGAGAGAAAGAACTAAGGAAATAAGGGATTCCTTGAAGGACACAGACGCAAACAGCATCGACATAAAGGCAATAAACTATAAGAGGTTACCCAAATTCCATTCTGAAAAATTCGTGGCCATAATTGTTTTGTGTTTAAAAGTTATTTTTGTTGTAATGATACCGATTCTGGTAATAGTTCAACCTTCTGGAGAATTTAGAGCAAATGCACATTTAGGAGACTTCTGCACACAAATTTGAAGTCTGAATCCCCCAAGCATGACTATTAGAAGAAAAAGAATAAAATGTCAAAACCAAACTGCTGAGTCAAAATATGGCGGTGGGACTGTTTAATATTTCTAGATTGCAATAGGACAGAGGAATATTGGGGAATGGGCCAAACACAGGGGCAAAAAATCAGCACAGGGCACTATCAAACAAAACAAAACAAAACAAAAAACAAGCTCCAATTACAATTCACCAAGCAGGGTACTTTTTTTTTGAGACAGAGTTTCATTCTTGCTGCCCAGGCTAGAGTGCAATGGTGCAATCTCAGCTCACTGTAATCTTCGCCTCCTGGGTTCAAGCCATTCTCCTGCCTCAGCCTCCCAAGTAGCTGGAATTACAGGCATGCACCACTATGCCCAGCTAATTTTGTATTTTTATCAGAGACGAGGTTTCTCCATGTTTGTCAGACTGGTCTCGAACTCCAGACATCAGGTGATCTGCCCGCCTCAGCCTCCCAAAAGTGCTGGGATTACAGGCATGAGCCACCGAGCCCAGACAAGCTGGGTACTTTAAAGACTGAAGCTCAGATGCTCAGATGCTTAATAATATAGAAAGCTTCAGCAACTGCTGCCACTTGTCCAAAGCTCCACATCTAAGCAGCGAGGCCCAGGATAGAGGCAACCCATAGTCAGGATCAAGGTCCCCCACTTATGTTTAAACACACAAAAGAGCCGGGCGCGGTGGCTCAAGCCTGTAATCCCAGCACTTTGGGAGGCCGAGGCGGGTGGATCACAAGGTCAAGAGATCGAGACCATCCTGGTCAACATGGTGAAACCCCGTCTCTACTAAAAATACAAAAAAAATTAGCTGGGCATGGTGGCGTGTGCCTGTAATCCCAGCTACTCAGGAGGCTGAGGCAGGAGAATTGCCTGAACCTAGGAGGCGGAGGTTGCGGTGAGCCGAGATCGTGCCATTGCACTCCAGCCTGGGTAACAAGAGTGAAACTCCGTCTCAAAAAAAAAAAAAAAAAAAAAAAAAAAAAAAACCACACAAAAGAGCAAAGGAGAGGCCAGGCACAGTGGCTCACGCCTGTTAATCCCAGCTACTTGGGAGACTGAAGCAGTAGAATCATTTGAAGCTGAGAGGTGGAGGCTGCAGTGAGCCAAGATCTTACCACTGAACTCCAGACTGAGCGACAGAGAAAGACTCCATCTTCTAAAAAAAAAAAAAAAAAAAAAAGGCAAGGCGGATGCCATGGACCCAGTGAAACCTGTCGGTTTCTCGGGAACTTTTAAATAAAATCATTTGTGGAAACTACAGGAGAAAAACAAGATAGTCCTCTAACACCTCTGTGCTAGAGCCCTTCCTTGCTTAAATTCCAAGCCCATCTCCTTTACGCCTCACAACTGCTACACACACAAGAGGAAGCAAGACTTGGAAACAAACAAGTCATCTGCTCACACTCCCAGGGTGAAACGATAAGCCAGACCTGTGAGGCTGCCTATAAGACTGAAAACAGAAATGTACCCCAGTAGGTTTTCTCAACAGTTACCTCAAAATGTTCATCATCTCCCGAGTGGCAATAAGGATGTAACTTACAAAATTGGCAGCATCCATGATTCCATCTTCTACAGGGTGGGTGCAGTCAAGAGTGAATTTCAGAACCTGCTTCTTTTTTTTGCCCCCCTTCGCCACAAGCTTTTTCTAAGAAAATACACAAACAATAACAGAGAAGAAGATTCAATCAGTCAGAAAACAAGATGAACAGAACCAGAAATGTCATAGGTATAAAAGTCTACACAAATACAAAACTCGTTAAGCTTGCGTTCCCTTGGCAAGAGGGCCAAGAGGCATCATTGCCTGAGTGGCAGAGGTACAAGGCAGGCAGATGCTTCTCTACAAGTTTGGGGGCCTGAGGTCATGCCCTTTTGATGGGGAAATCATTCTAGCACTCCTGACCCACTCTAACTTTCCAGCCTCTGCAATCTCTGCAGGCATGAAAGTCTCTTAGTTTATGAACCACAATAAAATGAACATTTCCTTTTATTTTTCCTAAAATTTCCAAATACAATTTCAAAAAATACTATTTATTTTTTTCCAAAATTACGGTACAGGCAGACAAAATGCCTTGCATACCCACAACAATTTTCAAGTGAAATCAATCCTTATCTTACATGTTCAGGGCAGGGTCCTGATCCATCTTAGCTCACCTCCCTTCACCCTGTCTCATTCACCTTCTCATGAACAGTGAAGGGAATTGCAAAGTATTCTAGCTGCCTGTCCACTCTATCTTGGACTAAAACCTAGGATCTTGTTGTAACACTATCGTCAAAAACTCTGACCTTTTGATTCGTTTAATCTATGCATTATTACTTCCAAACCACCCGGCAAAGTACATCCTATAAGGTTCTAGTTTCTTCACCCTTATGAAGAAGCTTGTGTTAATCTTATTCCTCTACAAATTTGACTCCATTAATGCACTTGTGCATCCTAGCTACCTGTACTTTCACGTTTAAAAGCTTTGCAGAACTCAAGAGACCTTTCCAAGAACATTATCTCATCTTCTTTCCTTTATGTTTAAAAGAACTTCATCTAAAATGTGTATTAACTGGATCAACCTTTGAAACATTTGGCCACTAAAAAAATCAGATTTTCTTTTTTTACAACCTCTCTTCCCAGTAACGATCTAAGAGGAATGCTTTAAGATCTAGCCCAGACATACACAATCAATCAAGAGACCTAACCCCAATGGAGTTGATACTTCTCCATCAAGGTTTTAAACCAAAATGCATTTCAAAGCCCAACCAGACAGAAAGAGCAAAAGAACCGGAAATGTTAACCAGGGAGTCCCAACAAAAGAGACAAAGTAGGATACTGGGGTGAAGAACACGGAAAAACAACTTTCTCAAATAACCTGGGAGGAGGGCGCTGCACAGCCCAGTCCCAGCCTAGAGGAGAATGGAACGAGAGCCTTCGCCCTGCACCACTGTACCAGCCATTTGGGTCTCTACAAAGCGCCCTGATAAACTAATTTCCTCTGGAGACACTAAAAAGCTCCTCAAACGGGGGCCTCCTCTCCGAAAGCAGGCCGACCAAGCCGCCCTCCCGCGGATTCGTCCCGGAGTCTTGGCCGTGGACTTCCGAATGCGCGGTAGCAGGTCCCGTTTTCCTCCCCGCCCTCCACCCAGGTTATCAGACCCAGGGCCGGCGTCCGGGGACCAGTGGCCGGCCCATCCCGCAGTTCAGGTTCCAGCTCCCAGCTAACCCCTAGCTGGGACCCGAGCCCAAGCCCGGGCCTCGGAGACCTCCCGGATCCCCCTCACGGGCCTCGGGCCGCGGCCTCCTCCACCTACAACGTGCTGGGATCGGCAGGGGCTCTGGCCCACTCCAGCCGACCTGCCAGCCCACCCCAGCTGGACGCTGCAGGGCGCCGTCCCCAGCGAGCCTGGGTAGGTTCCGGGCTCGGCGAGGCCCACGTGCCTCTCCTGGAGCCGAGGCCTCACGCGGAGCCATACTAACCACGGGAGCCATGGCGGCAGCGGAGGCAGAAAGGGAGATGAGCGAACTACGCAGACGCAAAGAGGACGCAGCGCGCAAGGCACGCAGGGTCCAGGCCACACTAATCGCTCTGCCACGCCCCTCGTCTGCCACCGTTTTTCTTGGTTACGTACGCTAGGAGAGCGATTGGTTTTCCCTGAATGCAAAACGCGTCCTCTCCCCGGCCAGGAAGGTTGCCGGGGAAGGGAGGAGGCTGGGCGGGGCGTCCCACTGCGAACGGTCGGAGGAGGGAAGCCAGACTGGACGAGCTCAAAGACAAATCAAGGGGTTGTGTTTATTTTTTGAAAGTCTTGTGAAGAAAAAAAAAAAAAAAAAAAGGAAATTCACTACACTGTAAATTACCAGCTAGTGGGATGGGAATCGAATCTACTAATTTGTGGAAGTGGGGAAATTATTTCTGGCTACGGGGAAATTTCGTTCAGAGGTCCCAAGGCCAGACCGCTATGGCTCCCTCCTACTTAAAAAGCCCCAGCTTGGACGCTCATGCCCAGGCGCTGTCTTCCAGCGCCTGCCCTTCGTGCTGCAGCCAAGCCGCCCACCCGCTGATCACCACCCCCTAGTTTCCCAGCCCACGCCTTCCAGTTTCCCATCCCAAACCAGTACGTAGTTGAGGACCACCAGGAGATCTGGAAAATGCAGATTCCAATTCCTGCGGTCTCAGTGGCCTGAAATTCTGCGTTTCTCACAAGCGCTCAGACGATGCTGATGCTCCGGGTCCACGGACCGCATGTGGAGAAGCAAAGGTCCTCATCCCCAGGCCCACAGTCCCTTGAACTGGGCTACTCTGCACCACCCTCGCCCGTGTGTCCTCATGGAATTATATTCCAGGATCCTGAATTGTCAATCGGTGGCATGCACTCTCCTCTCCCTTTACCTGGCTTCATTGTACTCACCTAGCAAAAGTCCAATCACTGGAGGAGACAGTGGATAGGTCTAGCTTTAAACTCAGGCCTCTGGAGCGGGTTGACCAAGCTCCAAAGCCACCTGCTGTTCTTGGCTCTACAATGCCCCGGCTGGGCCTCTGCAAACACTTCTACTTTGCCAGCTGATCCTGCTTTCTCTCTATCATTAGGGGGCTTTACTTCCTGCTTATTCCTGTCCTGTCTGGTGTCACCCCCTCTTGCTCCTTCATCCTGGCAGTGGCAGTTGGAAAATTCTGGAAGCAACAGTGGAATCCAGTCTGCACTTACTCCAACATTTGCAGAACCAGCCTCATTTTCTTCTCCCCAGAGGCAGCAGCCCAGCCGAGCAGTGCCCTCTCCTCGGATGTTTGAGTTTTGCCTCCCCATGCCCCTCCTTCAAGCGTCTACATTTTGATAACACCACCCTAGGAATGGTAACTACTTCCTGCAGTTGCTACTGTTGGCATTATAACCCTTCAGTTACCTAGTTAACACATCTTTTTTTTTTTTTTTTTGAGACGGAGTTTCGCTCTTGTTACCCAGGCTGGAGTGCAATGGCGCGATCTCGGCTCACCGCAACCTCCGCCTCCTGGGTTCAGGCAATTCTCCTGCCTCAGCCTCCTGAGTAGCTGGGATTACAGGCACGCGCCACCACGCCCAGCTAATTTTTTTGTATTTTTAGTAGAGACGGGGTTTCACCATGTTGACCAGGATGGTCTCGATCTCTTGACCTCGTGATCCACCCGCCTCGGCCTCCCAAAGTGCTGGGATTACAGGCTTGAGCCACCGCGCCCAGCAAGAAGATGTTCTTAAAGCCCCAGGATTAAGATGGATGCCTTAAGCCATGGCCCACGGGTGCTTCACGGAAGTCAGCGGCAGATCTGGAGCTCATCCCAATTGTGTCTCTGTAGTTATTCATACTGTAATGTTTACTTTGTAAAGAGATGTATCATTTTAGAAACATGCTGTTTTTGAAACAGATGTTGATGGATGTTGTACATCCTTGGCTTAATAGTGTTCATTCAGAGTGGATCTTTAGCCCCCGATCTTCAAATGTACATTGTTAGAGGGCTCCTTCCTGAAGAGTTTTTTGACCTCTGGTTTCTCTTAATACAATCCTCCAGTCACTGACTTGAATTGACTCTTGTAAACTAATGCCAAAGTTTAAATTTCCCTTTATTATATTTATCAAGAATAAGCATGCCTCTCCGGCCTTAAGTATTTACATGCTACCAGGTCATTGTCAGTTTATGGTATTATGTTGTTTTATATAAAGCATTGAATTAATAGAAAAAATTATTCTGTAATAAAAATCTACTTTGACATAAAAAAAAAAATACAAAATTAGCCAAGCGTGGTAGCGCATGCCTGTAATCCCAGCTACTCGAGAGGCCAAGGCAGAAGAATCGCTTGAACCCAGGAGGCAGAGGTTGCAGTGAGCCAAGATCATGCTATTATTGCACTCCAGCCTGAGCAACAAGAGCAAAATTCTGACTAAAAAAAAAAACAAAAAAACAAAAAAACTGTAGTGTGGTGCCTTTTGAGTGGACCCTGGCTGATAACTGACCCTAAGCGAGCGCTCAGGGCTACTGACAATCCTAAATCTCTCCCACGAGGGACTATTTCTCTCTTTTTTAATTTTATTTTTAACTTTTTTTTTTTTTAATATATAAAGATGGGGTTTCACCATGATGGCCAGGCTGGTCTTGAACTCCCGACCTCAGGTGATCCACCCACCTCGGCCTCCCAAAGTGCTAGGATTACAGGCGTGAGCCAAAGCACCCGGCCTCTTTTTTTTTTTTTTTTTAAGAGACAGGGTTTCACCATGTTGGTCAGGCTGGTCTCGAACTCCCAGCCTCAGGTGATCCACCCATCTCAGCCTCCCTAAGTGCTGGGATTACAAGCATGAGCCAGCATGCCCAGGCTTTGTTTTGTTTTGTTTTTGAGACAGAGTCTTGCTCTGTCGCCCAGGTTGGAGTGTGATCTTGGCTCATTGCAACCTCTATCTCCCAGGCTCAAGTGATTCTCCTGCCTCAGCCTCCAGAGTAGCTGGGACTACAGGCATGTGCCACCACGCCAGGCTAATTTTTGTATTTTAGTAGAGACAAGGTTTCATCATATTGGTTAGGCTGGTCTTGAACTCCTGACATCATGAACTGCCTGCCTTAGCCTCCCAAAGTGCTGGGATTACAGGTGTGAGCCACCAAGTCTGGCCTTTGTTTTGTTTTGTTTTTAATTTTATTTTATTTTTATTTATTTTATTTTATTTTATTTTATTTTATTTTTTGAGATGGAGTTTCGCTCTTGTTACCCAGGCTGGAGTGCAATGGCACGATCTTGGCCCACCGCAACCTCCGCCTCCTGGGTTCAGGCAATTCTCCTGCCTCAGCCTCCTGAGTAGCTGGGATTACAGGCACGCGCCACCATGCCCAGCTAATTTTTTGTATTTTTAGTAGAGACGGGGTTTCACCATGTCGACCAGGATGGTCTCGATTTCTCGACCTCGTGATCCACCCGCCTCGGCCTCCCAAAGTGCTGGGATTACAGGCTTGAGCCACCGCGCCCGGCCCTCCATCTCTATTTAAAAAAAAATTAAAGCCGGGCACGGTGGCTCAAGCCTGTAATCCCAGCACTTTGGGAGGCCGAGGCGGGTGGATCACGAGGTCGAGAAATCGAGACCATCCTGGTCGACATGGTGAAACCCCGTCTCTACTAAAAATACAAAAAATTAGCTGGGCATGGTGGCGCGTGCCTGTAATCCCAGCTACTCAGGAGGCTGAGGCAGGAGAATTGCCTGAACCCAGGAGGCGGAGGTTGCGGTGGGCCAAGATCGTGCCATTGCACTCCAGCCTGGGTAACAAGAGCGAAACTCCATCTCAAAAAATAAAATAAAATAAAATAAAATAAAATAAATAAAAATAAAAAAAATAAAAAATAAATAGAGATGGGGTTTCACCATGTTGGCCAGGTTGGTCTCAAACTCCTGACCTCAGGTGATCCACCCACCTAGGTCTCCCGAAGTGCTGGGCTTATAGGTGTGAGCCACCACACCCGGCCTGTTTTGTTTTTAATAGAGACAGAGTCTTGTTCTGTCACCCAGGCTGGAGTGCGGTGGCATGATCATAACCTACTGCAGCCTCAAACTGGTGGACTCAAGTGATCCTCCCACCTCGGCCTCCCAAAGTGCTGGGATTACAGGCATAAACCACTGCACCTGGCCCAAGAAACAATTTCACACCTTGATCATAATGCCAGCTCCTCCTTCCTAAACTTCCCTCTCAGGAGTCGACTTTTATTGTTCTTTCTTTCTTTTCGTGAGACAGGCTTTTGCTCTGTTGCTCAGGCTGGAGTGCAGTAGTGCAAACATGGCTCACTGAAGCCTTGACCTCCTGTGCTCCAGCAACCCTGCCATCCTAGCCTCCTGAGTAGCTGGGACCACAGGTGTGCACCCTCAGTCCCAGCCCATGCTCAGCCCCGCTCCCCACCTTGAGCTCCTTCATCTGCAGCCACGTTGGTCTTCTATTCTCTAAGTTTCTTTCTGCTTCTGGGGCTTTGCACTTGCTCTTCCCTCTGCTTGGAACTTTTCCCAACTTTTCTTTTTCTGGTTTTCTTTTGAGACAGGGTCTCGCTGTCACCCAGGTAGGAGTGCTGAGGTGTGGTCACGGCTCACTGCAGCCTCAACCTCCTGGCTCAAGCGATCCTTTCACCTCAGCTGCTCGAGTAGTGGGACTACAAGCGAGAGCCACCACACCAAGCCAAGTTTTAGTATTTTTTTGTAAGAAAGAAGAATCTTGGCCAGGCGCGGTGGCTCAAGCCTGTAATCCCAGTACTTTTGGAGACCAAGGCGGGTGGATCATGAGGTCAAGAGATCGAGACCAACCTGGTCAACACGGTGAAACCCCCGTCTCTACTAAAAATACAAAAAATTAGCTGGCCATGGTGGCGCGGGCCTATGATCCCAGCTACTCAGGAGGCTGAGGCAGGAGAATTGCCTGAACCCAGGAGGCGGAGGTTGCGGTGAGCTGAGATTGCACCATTGCACTCCAGCCTGGGTAACAAGAGCGAAACTCCATCTCAAAAAAAAAAAAAAAGGGGGGGGTCTTGCTGTGTTGCCCAAGCTGGTCTCAAACTCCTGGGCTCAAGAGATCCACCCATGCTGGCCTCCCAGAGTGCTGGGATTACGGACGTGAGCCACAGCTTCCCACCTGTCTGCCCAGGCTTCCCAGCTTTTCTTAGTTTCTTCTTATCCTCTGGGGACCTCAAGCTCAATTTCCCTCTCTGCTCGTGCTTACCTAGTTTGGTCCTCAGCTCGAGCCCCTCCCAGCTGCCCTGCATCGAGTCATCCTTATTTATTTATTTATTTATTTAATGCAGAATCTCTGTCACCCAGGCAGGAGTGCAGTGGCATCACCTCAGCTCATGCAACCTCCGCCTCGCGGATTCAAATGATTTTTCTGCCTCAGCCTCCTGAGTAGCTGGGATTATAGGCATCCACCACTACACCCAGCTAATTTTTGTATTTTTAGTAGAGATGGGGGTTTCGCCATGTTGGCCAGGGTGGTCTCAAACTCCTGACCTCAGGTGATCTGCTGGCCTCGGCCTCCCAATGTGCTGGGATTACAGGCGTGGGCCTTGGCACCCAGACTATCATCCTTATGATTTTCTTGCAATGCAATGCAGCCTGTCATTATTTGTTTATTTGTGTACTTGATTAACCTTGGCTGCTCTGTTCCCTTCTATGTCCCACGTCAAGTACAACATGTGGCCCATGGTAGATGCTCCATAAATACCAGTTGAATAGATGCAGACATGAATGAATGAACGAACGAAGCACTCACCTCCTACTGGGAAACTAATGCATCATTCCTTGACAAAGCACCTACCGTATGCCAGGTCCACCACATGCGGTAATATTTTCTACTTTCTAAGAGTGTTGTCCCAATTAACTGAGTTAATATAAATTAAACAGCTTGGAATAGAATCTTGGCCCATATCTCCCCACCCTGCCTCCCCTTGCACACACACAGAGACACACACAGACACATACACACACAGAAAGAATCTTGGCCCATAAACATTAGCCATGGCTACTATTGTCATTATGACTTGGTCCACAAATAGAAACAGGGTTAGGGATGGTCCTCAAAAGAATAGCTAGTTTCCCTCTAGAATACACTTCTTTCTCCTAGCAAACTCCTACATATCCTTCAAAACGCAGCTCAAGGCCAGGCAAGGTGGATCACATCTGTAATCCCAGCAACTTTGGGAGGCCAAGGCAGGTAGAGTGCTTGAGCCCAGGAGCTGGAGACCAGCCTGAGCAACACAGCAAAACCCCCAATGTGTGCAGCACATTGTATTTTTGTATTTTTCTATTAAAAATACAAAGAAAAAGGAAAAAAAAAGCCGGGTGCAGTGGCTCACAGCTGTAATCCCAGCACTTAGGGAGGCCAAAGTGGGTAGACCACCTGAGGTCAGGGGTTCAAGACCAACCTGGCCAACATGGTGAAATCCCATCTCTACTAAAAATACAAAAATTAGCCAGGTGTGGTGGCACATGCCTGTAGTCCCAGCTACTCGGGAGGCTGAAGCAGGGGATTCGCCTGAACCTGGGAGGCAGAGGTTGCAGTGAGCTGAGATCATGTCATGGCACTCCAGCCTGGGCATCGCAGAGAAACTCCCGTCTCAAAAAAAAAAAAAAAAAAATAGCCAGGTATGGTGGTACACGACCGTAAGTCCCAGCTATTTGGGAGGCTGAGGTGGAAGGAAGTCGAGGCTGCAGTGAGCTAAGATCACGCCACTGCACTCCAGCCTGGGTGACAGAGTGAGATCCTGTCTTAAAACAAAACAAAACAGCTCAAGTATCTCCGAGTTTTTTTCTAAGCCTTTATTGAGCACCACCGTGGGTCAGGCTCTGGCCTTGACTTTACAATTGCAGGAGGAGCAGAAACGGGCTACTCTCAGGGCATTCAGGATAACATGGGCAGAGGAAGCTCACTGATCACGTCCACCGAGGAAGCGAGGGCATGCTGGAGAAAACCCTGAGATCAACATGCATCTGCCAGGCCCAGTCCCCAGAGGGGGCACTGCTGGAAAGGCTGGGAGCCTCCCCTCTCAAACTTCCACCCAAACCCACCCCTCTTTTGGGAACTTGGCAGGCAATGAGGATGAGCCCTTAATTATGTGGATGCCCAGTATGTGTATTTCATGTACGTTGTTCCACTGGGGCCTCACCCATTATCAGGAGACCAGTTCTATTTTAACCCAGTGCTGAGGCTCTGAGAGGTCAGTAGCCCGGCTGAGAGCCCACAACCAGTGAAAGGCAGGGCTGGGATTCCTGGGCGTCTCACTCTGCCTGGCAAGTGCTGGAAGTTCCATGGAGGGGCAGCCGCTGCTCTCTGGCGCCCACAATTGGCCGTGGAGGAAATGGGGCTGCAATGACCTGTTAGACCCAAGTCCGATGGAAGAGTAGGGACTAGCAAGTGGGGGAGTGAGGGGCCGGGACCCTTTTTTTTCTTCTTCTTTTTTCAAGACGGAGTTTCGCGCTTGTTACCCAGGCTGGAGTGCGGTGGTGCGATCTCGGCTCACCGCAACCTCTGCCTCCTGGGTTCAGGCAATTCTCCTGCCTCAGCCTCCTGAGTAGCTGGGATTACAGGCACGCGCCACCATGCCCAGCTAATTTTTTGTATTTTTAGTAGAGACGGGGTTTCACCATGTTGACCAGGATAGTCTCGATCTCTTGACCTCGTGATCCACCCGCCTCGGCCTCCCAAAGTGCTGGGATTACAGACTTGAGCCACCGCGCCCGGCCTCTTTTTTTATTTTTTTTCCATTTTATCTATTTATTTATTTATTTTTAAAGATGGGGTTTCTGCCGGGCGCGGTGGCTCAAGCCTGTAATCCCAGCACTTTGGGAGGCCGAGGCGGGTGGATCACGAGGTCAAGAAATCGAGACCATCCTGGTCAACATGGTGAAACCCTGTCTCTACTAAAACTACAAAAAATTAGCTGGGCATGGTGGCATGTGCCCACCTACTCAGTAATCCCACCTACTCAGGAGGTTGAGGCAGGAGAATTGCCTGAACCCAGGAGGCAGAGGTTGCGGTGAGCTGAGATCGCGCCATTGCACTCCAGCCTGGGTAACGAGTGAAACTCCGTCTCAAAAAAAAAAAAAAAAAAAAAAAGATGGAGTTTCACCATGATGGCCAGGCTGGTCTTGAACTCCTGACCTCAGGTGATCCACCCACCTCGGCCTCCCAAAGTGCTAGGATTACAGGCATGAGCCACAGCGCCCGGCCTCTTCTTTTTTTCTAGATGAGTGTCTCTCTCTGTCACCCAGGCTGGAGTGCAGTGGTGCAATCTCGACTCACTGCAACCTCCACCTCCAGGGTTCAGGCAATTCTCCTGCCTCAGCCTCCCAAGTAGCTGGGACTACAGGCACGTGCCACCACGCCTGGCTAATTTTTTTTTTTTTTTTTTTTTTTTTTTTGTTTTGTTTTTTTGAGATGGAGTTTGCTTCGCTCTTGTTACCCAGGCTGGAGTGCAATGGCCCGATCTCGGCTCACCGCAACCTCCGCCTCCTGGGTTCAGGCAATTCTCCTGCCTCAGCCTCCTGAGTAGCTGGGATTACAGGCACGCGCCACCATGCCCAGCTAATTTTTTGTGTTTTTAGTAGAGACGGGGTTTCACCATGTTGACCAGGATGGTCACGATCTCTCGACCTCGTGATCCACCCGCCTCGGCCTCCCAAAGTGCTGGGATTACAGGCTTGAGCCACCGCGCCCGGCCGCCTGGCTAATTTTTGTATTTTTTTCGTAGAGACGGGTTTTCTCCATGTTGGCCAGGCTGGCCTCGAACTCCTGACCTGAAGCGATCTGCCCGCCTCGGCCTCCCAAAGTGCCGGGATTACAGGCCTGAGTCACCGCGCCCGGCCTGCACCCTTGAAGACCCCACAGCCAAGGTCCTCCGGCCTGGCTCTGCGCGGCACTCTGGTCTTGGGGCTCGGGACTCTGTCATCACGAGCAGGGGCCAGTCCAATCTCGCACCCTTGCCTGGCACCGTCCCTGGAGCCTTGGCGTCCTGGCCTCTCCTCTCTGCCGGCTGGGGATGGAGTGGCCCGGCCGGAGGCAGTGCACAAAGCCGATGGCGAGTGCCGAGGTCGTTTTGGCCCCGCTGCTCTTAGGCAGCAGCCGCCCTGGGGAAGGTGGATGCCGGAAGGGGCGTCGCCTGCGGGACACCCAGAGGTCACCGGCGGGAAATTCCGGGGGTGGGAGTGAGGAGAGGTGGGAGAGGCCAGGGCAGAGGGAGGCCCCGCGTCGGCTGGGAAGCATCGCCTGGTGCGGGCCTGACATTCCAGGGCCAGCGACTCCTCCGCAGAGCGACCGCGCGGGTTCTCAGAGCGCCTCCCGGAGCCACACTAGGAGCGCTGGACCCCCGGGGAGAGGTCGGAGGGCGGCCAGCTCCCAGCAAGGCGGCCTAGCGGGCAGGCAGAGGGCCCGGCCCCTCCCCAGCCCTCTCTGCCCGTTCTCCCTGCGCCGGGGCGCTACAGGTCCCAGCCCCGAGTCCTAGCGGCTCCCCACTCCATGACCTCTGGACGCCCCGTCGGGTCCAGACCCGATAGGCAGGGCGCGAGCACCCGGGCGGAGGGGCCGCGGGAGCTCAAGCGGGGCTCGGTGCGCGCCCCAGCCGCCGGCCTGCGCTGTCCCTGCAGATGTCGGGAGCTATCTTTGGGCCCCCGGAGGACCCGAGCACCCTGGACGCCGCCAGCGTTCACCCGCTGGTGTGCCCGCTGTGCCACGTGCAGTACGAGCGCCCGTGTCTTCTGGACTGCTTCCATGACTTCTGTGCCGGCTGCCTGCGTGGCCTCGCGACCGACGGCCGCCTCACCTGCCCACTGTGCCAGTAAGTGTCCCGAAGTTCCCAAAAACCTCCCAGACTCCGTCCCCGGAGGCCAAGGTTTGCTCTGTGTGAACTGGGATCCAGGTGCCAGGAGAGTGAGGCTCCGGCTTCAGGCAGAACCAGCGGGAGGGGCTGCACCCAGTCCTTAGCTCTTTCCCGGAAAGTTGCAGGCTTCAGTCCATTTTACAGATCAGCTTAACTGAGGCCTGGAGACTGCAGTTACTGGCTCAAGACCTCCCATCAAAAGTCAGGGCTGGGCTCCAGCACCGGACAGGACACTTCCAGTAACTTGATTTGGGGTCCTTCTAGGACTTCTAGTCTTAGGTCCACAAAACCACAGTAAACTTTAGGTGGGCTTGAGGCACCCGGGAGTGGCTCTAATTTACCCAATGCCGTGAGGATATGCCAAGAAGAGGCTTCTGCTTTTGATACCAGAGGCACCAACCCCACTGTCTGCAGGAGTGCCCAGGACTGGGCAAGAGTAGGGACCAGGGCAGAGTGAGCGCTGTGATATTTATAGCAGACCCCAGAGCTGGGTGCACCCCCCTTCCAACACAGCTATTTTTAGCTCCAGCCTGGAATGTGAGGGGTGGGGGTGGGGAGCCTTGGAGAAGGGGTGTCAGAATCTTGGGGCCTGGGCTTCTCTGCAGACACCAGACTGTGGTGAAGGGTCCCAGCGGGCTCCCTCCAGTGGACCGGCTGATGCAGTTCCTGGTGGACAGCTCAGGGGATGGCGTGGAGGCGGTGCGCTGTGCCAACTGTGACCGGGAGTGCAGCGAGCAGGCAGGAGCAGCAGGGGCGGGTGGGTGGGGAGTGGAGGGTCCCAGGTTGCACAGTCTCCAATGTTTGCACATGCACCCAGCATGTCCTCAGAGGACCACCTGCCAGTGGGTTCCCAGCACCTCCCTAAGGCACCTTGGCCCCGAATGTGGGCCCCATTATACCCGTGGGGAGACTGAGGTCAGAACAAGGGACTTGAGGCAGTGACCAGATAGTGGCCATTCGATCTGGGGAGGGCTCGCTGGTCTCCAACTCAGGGTGGAGCTGTAGACTCACGCAGGAAGAGTGGTCCAGTCTGCAGGCCTGGGCCGATCCTGGAGGACCTCTGCTACCCAAGTGGCACAGAAGCAGCTACAGCCCAGGGGAGGTGAGGACAGCGTGCTGTTCCCCTGGGCTGTAAAGGACACTGAGGACTCTGGCCTGCGGAGGCCGGAAAGGGTATCGGGAATCCCACGAGGACTGCCCTACTGGGACAAAAGCTCTGGCGATCTGGGCAAGTGCTGAGAAATGTGGGAGCCAGAGGTACAGAGAGGATTAACAGGAGGCAGGGACTCCGGGGAGAGCCTGTTCTGTCAACCGCTGCCTGTCCCCACACCAGGGCTGCAACACGAGCCCTGGCCTCCCAGCCCTGGGTCTGGTTTGGGGAGGATAACCAGAAAGCCCTGACTGCTCTTCTCCCCGCTGAGGCGTGACTCTGGACCGCCAGGGTGCATGCCACCTTTTGGCCACCATTGAGTGTGTCAAGAGGGCAGTGAGAGGCCTTCAGACCCCTTTTGCTGCAGGTAAAACGTTTGCTTCATAAAAGCAGTTTCTGCCCTCTCCCCCTGACTCCCACACCCCCAGGGGTCTCCTTACCCAGCCTCTGAGCTGCAGTGCCCTCATCTGTAAACTGGGTATATCAGAGCGCCAAGTGCCCGGATTACAGGAAGGGGCTGCGTTTAGCTGCGCACCCGACCACGGCTGGGACAGACGCGCGATGATTCGCCACGACTGCGGTTCCCGCGCTGGCCGCGGTCGGGCTCTGGCGCTCCTGAGCCGGCTCTCGGCCCGCAGGACGTGGAAACCACGTACTTCTGCAACACGTGCGGACAGCCCCTGTGCGCGCGCTGCCGCGACGAGACCCACCGGGCTCGCATGTTCGCGCGTCACGACATCGTGGCCCTGGGCCAGCGAAGCCGCGACGTGCCCCAGAAGTGCAGTGAGTGAGGCTTGTGGGGCCGGGGACCGGGGATGGGGACGGGCCGGGAACTGCCCGGAGCCCTCACGGCCGCCCGCCCACCCGCAGCGCTGCACGCAGAGCCCTACCTCCTGTTCTCCACCGACAAGAAGTTGCTGCTGTGCATCCGCTGCTTCCGCGACATGCAGGGGTGCGGAGAGGGGCCGCGAGGGGAGCGGGCTGGGGGCGGCCGGAGCGGGCCTCACCCGCCACCTCCCACAGGGAGAGCCGGGCGCACTGCGTGGACCTGGAATCGGCTTATGTGCAGGGCTGCGAGCGGCTGGAGCAGGCGGTGCTGGTGACGGCAGGGGCAGGCGCACGGGGGTGGGGGTGTGGGGCCGCGCGGCGGCACCCTCCAGCCTGACCCCGCCCTGTGCCCAGTCGGTGAAGGCCCTGCAGACCGCCACGCGGGAGGCCATCGCGCTGCTGCAGGCCATGGTGGAGGAGGTGCGGCACAGCGCGGCGGAGGAGGAGGACGCCATCCACGCCCTGTTTGGCAGCATGCAGGTAAGGGGTGGGGGTTGGGGGTAAACGACCCAGCAGGGAGCTGGTGACCAGGCTGGCCCCTCGCCCTTGTGGATTTCCAGTGTCGCGGGGCAGCAGGCCTTGCACCAAGCACTTTTCTGGAGTTGGTAGGAGAGCTCGGAGGGGAGACCAGGGCCTGCCCCAGGCTGGTGGTGGGGATGTGATGGGTCAGGAAGGACTTCCTGGAGACATGACTTTTTTTTTTTTTTTTTTTTGAGACGGAGTTTCGCTCTTGTTACCCAGGTTGGAGTGCAGTGGCACGATCTCGGCTCACCGCAACCTCCGCCTCCTGGGTTCAGGCAATTCTCCTGCCTCAGCCTCCTGAGTAACTGGGATTACAGGCACACGCCACCATGCCCAGCTAATTTTTTGTATTTTTAGTAGAGACGGGGTTTCACTATGTTGACCAGGCTGGTCTCGATCTCTTGACCTCGTGATCCACCCGCCTCGGCCTCCCAAAGTGCTGCGATTACAGGCTTGAGCCACCGCGCCCGGCCTGGAGACATGATTTTTAAGGGGAGGGGACCTCCAGCCCTCAGGCAGTGGATGCTGAGATACCTAGCCTAACCAGCAGGTGCGAGGGTAGGCATGGTGGGAGGTGGCAGGGCTGAGGGTGCAAATCAAGAGAATGCCCGCCGTCTCTCCCAGGACAGACTGGCAGAGAGGAAAGCGTTGCTGCTTCAGGCTGTGCAGAGGTGAGTGGGGAAGGAGGGCCTATTCCCCTTGCCCCTTGGCCTTCATGCCCTCAGCTCAGAGCCTGGGCAGGCCCTAGCCCACCCTGGGGAGCAAGACATCTGGGTGTCCACCCAGCTGAGGAGGGCACCATGGGTCAGGGTGCAGAGAGGGGTGTGGGGACGGACATGTGAAGCTGGCAGGGGGATGGGACTGCCGGGTCCTGCTCCTGGCCCCCTGGAGACCAGGCATCCCCCTCCGCCAGCCAATATGAAGAGAAGGACAAGGCCTTCAAGGAGCAGCTCTCTCACTTGGCCACCTTGCTGCCCACCCTGCAGGTACAGGGAGCTCAGGGTGTGTGTGTGGGGTCCCTCCCCCACCAGGTACTGAGCAGTGTCCCCCCGTCCCCAGGTCCATCTGGTCATCTGCTCCTCCTTCCTCAGCTTGGCCAACAAGGCTGAGTTCCTGGACCTGGGCTACGTGAGTCTCCTCCCCCGCTGCAGATGTCCCCTCCCCACCAGGAAACCACCCTGCAGACCAAGGCCACCAACTCAGGGGTGGGCAGCCTGTCACCTGGAGCCTGGACCAGGGGTCTTAGGGCTGACCTTCCCCTCCCAACTCCCATCATCTACAAACCAGTTAGGGCCACTGTTACAAGGACAGTGAAGCCAGGAAGGGGGCATGAGCCTCCAGTCCCCATGGGACAGGATGCCACTGGAGTCCAGCCGCCCCCTCTCCTGTGGATTTGGGGATGGGGTGGGGGTGAGTCCCAGAAGAGGGCGGGAGCCACTAAGGGACACCAAGTAAAGTGCCAAAGACAGACCTGCCCCACCTCCATCTCCATTCCTCCTGCCCCGCCTCTGTCTTCCTTCTTCCTGCCCTCTGGCTGCCACCGCCCCCTCCACTGGCCTGAGGCCCTCTTGGTTGCCACAGGAGCTGATGGAGAGGCTGCAGGGCATCGTCTCTCGGCCGCACCGCCTACGGCCTGCGCAGAGCAGCAAGGTGTGAAGTGGTCTGGGTGGGCCAGGGTCAGGGGTCCCGCAGGGCAGTGGAGGCCACCTCGTGACCCCTTCCTGCCGCCTAGATTGCCAGTGACCACCGAGCTGAGTTCGCGCGCTGTCTGGAGCCGCTGCTGCTGCTGGGGCCGCGCCGGGTGGCAGCTGCAGTGGGTGGTGCTAACACGTGAGCAGCAACGGGCCGGCAGGCAGTCTCCTCCACGGGGGTGTCGGGGCAGGAGGGTGCTGAGGGGCCAGATAGGGAAAAGCCAGGTGCCACCCTTCCTTCTGCCATCCTTAGCTCGCCACCCTCCCAGTACAGTGACTGGGCACAGGCAACGGCTGGGGCCAGTCCACCAGGTAGGGGAACAGGAAGTCCTGGACCTGAAGCCCATGGCAGACCTGGCTTGGAGCTTGGCCAAAGGACGAGTGGAGGACTCAGGCCCCCAGCCGCCACTGCAGCCTGTCCTGGGGTGGGACGCGTGGGGCTGGGCTGACTGCCACCTTGGTGGCCTCAAGCCGAAGGGCACCTGATTCCTGAGCTCATCTGAGGAAGAGTTAGGAGAAATGCTGAAACTGGCATGTGTGCACCCAGGGGCCCCAAAGACCAAGAGAGACTGGGTTCACACGTCCCCTGTGCAGCATGGAGGTGAACACACCATTCCCTCGGTCCTAGCCCTGTCAGCATTCCCACGGACTCACTCTTGGCCCCACATCCTGGAACCCACTCCAGGGACTTTAAAAATAGATGTGGGCTGGGCGTGGCGGCTCATGCCTGTAATCCCAGCACTTTGGGAGGCTGAGGCAGGCGGATCATGAGGTCAGGAGTTTAAGACCAGCCTGACCAACATGGTTAAAATCCATCTCTACTAAAAATACAAAAATTAGCTGGGCGTGGTGGCACCCACCTGTGATCCCAGCTACTCAGGAGGCTGAGGCAGGAGAATTGCTTGAAGCCGGGAGGCAGAGGTCGCAGTGAGCCAAGATCGCACCATTGCGTTGCACTTCAGCCTAAGTGACAGAGTGAGACTCTATCTCAAAAACAAACAAGCAAATAAATAGATGTGGATGTCCAGGTGAGGTCTCAGCCTCAGGCTTTTCAAAGCTCTCAGTAGCTCTGTTGTGCTCCAGGTGACAGAAAGGGCTGTGAGGGGACTGGGAGGCCGGGGGAGGGGCAGACTTCCCCACCCCCCTTCCCTGCATCCAAACTGGCTCTCTCCCCAGGCTGGCAGGGGGCTCAGGCCCCAAGGTGCTGACGGGGCCCCACTGCCCCTCCCCAGTAGGAAAGATGTCGGGGTCACCCGTCCAAAAGCCCACGCTGCACCGATCCATGGGCACCAAGGTGCTGCTGGCAGAGGGCGAGAACACGCCCTTCACACAGCATTGCCGCCACTATGAGGACTCCTACCGGGTGAGGGGGCCAGGGATCTTCGGGTGGGAATCGTCCTAACCCACCCCTCACCAAGGTATGCGCAGGCAAATCAAGTTGTCCCAGCTGCTGAACCTGGGAGCCATTCCTCACCAAGGTCCTGGCAGTAAAAACAGCCTAGGGTGAGGCTGGACACTGTGGCTCATGCCTGTAATCCCAGCACTTTGGGAGGCTGAGGCGGGTGGATCACCTGAGGTAGGGCATTCAAGACCAGCCTGAGCAACATAGACAAATCCCATCTCTAATAAAAATACAAAATTAGCCGGGCGTGATGGCACATGTCTGTAATCCCAGCTTCTTGGGCGGCTGAGGCAGGAGAGACTTGCTTGAACCCGGGAGGCAGAAGTTGTGGTGAGCCGAGATCGAGACATTGCACTCTGGCCTGGGGGAGAAGAGCGAAACTCCGTCTCAAAAAGAAAAAAAAACAAAAAAAAAAACAGAAAACCCAGCCTAGGGTGACCCCATGCCCTCACACGGCCCCTCGGTGCAGCGCCTGCAGGTGGAGATGCAGAACCTGAAGGACCAGGTACAGGAGCTGCACCGGGACCTCACCAAGCACCATTCACTCATCAAGGCGGAGGTCATGGGAGACATCCTGCGCAAGTCCCTGCAGCTGGACACGCGGATCGCCTCGGAGCACGCCTCCTTAGAGGGCATGAGGGTCATCTTCCAGGAGGTAGCCCTCCCAAGGACTCTAACTCCAGCCGCACCAGTCAGGGGACACCTGGGCTACCCCAAGACAGTAAGGGGGGAAAGGGGACCTGGTCTGTGCCCACAGGACCCTCATGTGGCAGGGTCTGGAACCTGGGAGTCTTTGCTGCTTGGAACCATGTGGACCTGGCTGGGGGTGCTTTGTAGATCCGAGTGGCTAGAGATAGCAATGCCACCACTGTGAATTCCATCACTGCCACATCCAACATCCAGCTTTTCTCTTTCAGATTTGGGAGGAATCCTTTCAGCGAGTGGCTAACGAGCAGGAGATTTATGAAGGTTCCAGGCAGCTGGCTGCTGAGTGAACTTCCTGTCCCTGAGTTAACCCACATGCCAGCAGGGGAGGAAGTCAGAGTCGGCCACTAACCGCGTGCAAATCCCTGCACTCTCCCGCTTAGTGCTTGACTTTGCCTCCAGCTGCTAACTGGCCCCAAATGGTGCATGTAAGGTCAGGACTCATTGAGTAAATGCCGCCATCAGCTGCCTCACTCTTTAACGAAAGGTCATCATGGAAATGTTGGGATATTTAGATGGTGTCCAGCTTGAATAAAAACCTGAAGCCAGGTGCTTCAGGGTTAGGACCCCATGCTCTGGCCTTGGCTCCACAGCCCAGCTCCATGACCTTCTCCAGCTGAGGCAGGAGAATGCCTACCTGACCACCATCACCAGGCAGATCACGCCCTATGTCCTCTCCATTGCCAAAGTGAAGGAGCGGCTGGAGCCCAGGTGAGGCTGGGGGGTGTTCCCGGGGGCACTGAGAGTCTCCAGAATGTGTATGGGGGCTGGGTGCGGTGGCTCACGCCTGTAATCCCAGCACTTTGGGAGACTGAGGTGGGCAGATCATCTGAGGTCAGGAGTTCGAAACCAGCCTGGCCAACATGGTAAAACGCCATCTCTACTAAAAATACAAAAATTAGCCTGCGTGGTGGCGCATGCCTGTAATCCCAGCTGCTGGGGAAGGCTGAGGCACGAGAATGGGCTGAACCTGGGAGGTGAAGGCAGAGGTTGCAGTGAGCCAAGATCATGCTACTGCATTCGATCCTGGGCGACACAGCAAGAACTTGTCTCAGCCGGGCGCAGTGGCTCAAGCCTGTAATCCCAGCACTTTGGGAGGCCAAGGCGGGTGGATCACGAGGTCGAGAGATCAAGACCATCCTGGTCAACATGGTGAAACCCCGTCTCTACTAAAAATACAAAAAATTAGCTGGGCATGGTGGCGCGTGCCTGTAATCCCAGCTACTCAGGAGGCTGAGGCAGGAGAATTGCCTGAACCCAGGAGGCGGAGGTTGCGGTGAGCCGAGATCGCGCCATTGCACTCCAGCCTGGGTAACAAGAGCAAAACTCCGTCTCAAAAAAAAAAAAAAAAAGAACTTGTCTCAAAAAAAAAAAAAAAGAAAAAAAGAAAAAGCGTGGGAAAGGTGCCACATCCACAGGACCCCGTTCAGGGAAGTCAGCTGGCCACGTCGTGAGGATTCAGTTGGGACATCTGAGCGACCAGGTGTGGGACATCTGCAAAAGCAAGGTCACAGTGAGTGCGCTGCTCTGAGTTTCTGCCTTTAGGCTCGTAGTTGCTCCCTCCAACCCTCAGGAGTAGCTCAAAGTGGAAGCCACTTCCTGAGGGTGTCCCGAGGGTCCTGCTGGGCGGATCCAGGCAACAGGACGTGGGGGAGGGGGCAGGAACTACATCAGTGTAAGACAAGCCAAGTGGACCAGAGTCGGAACCAAGGTCTCGCAGCACTGTACTCGGGCATCAAAGGGGTTCTAGTGGCAGAGGGATCTTGGTAGCAAGTCTTCCATGTTCCTGTCTCTGAGTCACTGGGCCCCAGGGTAGACTGGTTGCCCTGGAGGTCTAGGGCATGGCTGGAGCCTGGGCTCTCACTTACCACCCAAGTAAGGATTCCACCTGCCCCCCACCCCCGCACCCCATCTCCTATCACCCGAAGTTCCTGTCAGATTTTAGGGGAGCCCACCACCTATTAACTTCTTGAGAAAGACTGCACAGGAGGTGCGTATTTGGGATGACACAGGTCTGAAAATGTCTCCCTTCTACCTTCACCCTTGATTGATAGTTTTACTGGGTATCAGATTCTAGACTGGAAATTCTAGATTGGGAAGGATTCTTCTTCGAAGGCATCACTCTCTTTTCTAGCTTCCGCAGTTGTTGTTCATGAAGGCCGAAGGCGCTCAGACTCCTAACCCTTGTAATGCGACCTACTAATTCTCTGTGGAAGCTTGTAGAATATGTCCTTTGCTCCCAGTGTTCTGAGATTTCACTTTGGTGCGAGTCTATTTTCATCCATTAGGTTGGATACTAGTAGCCCTTTCAATATGGAAATTCATGGTCTTCAGTTTGGGTATATTTCTTTCTTTCTTTCTTTCTTTTTTAATCTTTTTGATATGGAGTCTCACTCTGTCGCCCATACTGGAGTACAGTAGCATGATCTCAGCTCACTGCAACCTCCACCTCCCAGGTTCAAGCGATCCTCCTGCCTCAGCCTCCTGAGTAACTGGTGTGTGCCCCCATGCCTGGCGAATTTTTGTATTTTTAGTACAGATGGGGTTTCACCAAGTTAGCCAGGCTGGAATATTTCTTTTTTTTTTTTTTTTTTTTTTTTTTTTGAGACGGAGTTTCGCTCTTGTTACCCAGGCTGGAGTGCAATGGCATGATCTCGGCTCACCGCAACCTCCGCCTCCTGGGTTCAGGCAATTCTCCTGCCTCAGCCTCCTGAGTGGCTGGGATTACAGGCACGCGCCACCATGCCCAGCTAATTTTTTGTATTTTTAGTAGAGACGGAGTTTCACCATGTTGACCAGGATGGTCTTGATCTCTTGACCTCGTGATCCACCGGCCTCGGCCTCCCAGAGTGCTGGGATTACAGGCTTGAGCCACCGCGCCCGGCCTGGAATATTTCTTTTTGAATTTGTTGATTTCTTTACTTTTTCTTTTTGGAATTCCTATTGTTGGATATTGGCTCCCCTGGGCCGGCTCTCTAATTTACCTTTTCTGTCTTATTTTCCATCTCTTTGTCTTTTTTTTTTTTTTTTTTTTTTTTGAGATGGGGTCTTCCCCTTTTGCCCAAGCTGGTCTTGAAACTCCTGGGCTCAAGTGATCCTCCCACCTCAGCCTCCCAAAGTGCTGGATGACAGGCGTGAGCCACCGTGCCAGTCCTGTTATTTTCCAGGAGTTTCCTCTTTGGCTTCCAACCGTTCTGTTAACTTGTTCATTTCTGCTATGTTGTTTTAATTTCCAACAGCTCTTTCTGTACCCTGTCTCTTCTGATAGCATCCTGGTGTTCACGGACACAATATCTTACGCCTCTGAGGCCAACAGGTTATTCTTTCCTTTTGGAAATTTTCTCCCTGAAGTGTTTCCTACCAATTGTTTTTGCTTGTGAAGGTTTTTGTATGTTTGTTTGTTTGAGACAGTCTCGCTCTGTCACCCAGGCTGGAGCGGAGTGGTGCTAGCTCAACTCACTGCAGCCTCCACCTCCCGAGTTCAATCGATTCTTGCGCCTCAGCCTCCAGAGTAGCTGGGATTATAGGTGTGCGCCACCACGCCCACTAACTTGTGTAGGTTTCTATCTTCCAGCGTGAAGGCTTTTCTCAGATGTCACGTCACCCTTGAGTATCTGCTCATATTAGGAATCGGGCAGGGCTGGAGCCACGAGGCAGATGGGAAGCTGTGAGCACAGCAGTGGTGCTCCTCAGAGAGGGTCAGGGAGGGTAGGTTCTTGCTTTTATGGAGTGCCCCAAGGTCAGCGGTCAGTCCCTTCCTTTCCGTTCCTTCCCGGGAGGCCTCTCTGTGGAGCATCTGTAGACACACTGCGTTTTCTGGTTTCAGTGCAGTTCTTGACTGGCCTCTCACAACTAACCCCTCAGACTTCGGCTGCAGCAGGAGAGGACCAGTTGCTGAGTGGCAGGGATCTTGGCTGTCACCTGTCCTATTTTGTCCCACCCTCCCTGTGGCAGAGGCAACAGGGCTGCCAGTTCCTAAACCTGCCAGGGGACGCTATGGCGTGAACCTGCATGTCCTCAGCTCGTCCCACCGTCAGTTTCCAACTCAGGTTTCTCAGGTCTGCTAAATCAGTGACCACTTGTTCACGTGCTCTCCGGCTTCCGGAAGTGTGGTGCCACCCTTTCCTGTCCTCAGCCCGGAGGAGCCTTCTTCTCCTTGTCATTTTGATCACTTTACTAGAATCTCAGTGAGTTTGGGGAAGATAGAAAATGAGTGTGCACGATCAGCCATGTGAGCCCCAAACTGCCAAGTCACCTTTAGGTGACTAATTTCACATGACACTGAGAGGTTAAACTCACTTGACTTTCTGCACAATTTTGGTGAATCCCTGTCTACCCTGGACTCCACAGGCATTCAAGGTATTTTAGTTCAGGTACTATGGGATTCCACTTATAAAACCTCAAAAACGGCCGGATGCAATGGTTCTTGCCTGTAAACCCAACACTTTGGGAGGCTGAGGCAGGCACATCACTTCAGGTCCAGAGTTTGAAACCAGCCTGGCCAACATGGTGAGACCCCATCTCTACTAAAAATACAAAAATTAGGCTGGGTGCGGTGGCTCACACCTGTAATCCCAGCACTTTGGGAGGCAGAGGTGGGCGAATCACAGGTAAGGAGTTGGAGACCAGCCTGGCCAACATGGTGAAACCCTGTCTCTACTAAACATACAAAAATTGCCGGGCGCGGTGGCTCAAGCCTGTAATCCCAGCACTTTGGGAGGCCGAGGCGGGTGGATCACGAGGTCAAGAGATCGAGACCATCCTGGTCAACACGGGGAAACCCCGTCTCTCCTAAAAATACAAAAAAAAAAATTAGCCGGGCATGGTGGCGTGTGCCTGTAATCCCAGCTACTCAGGAGGCTGAGGCAGGAGAATTGCTTGAACCCAGGAGGCGGAGGTTGCGGTGAGCCGAGATCGCGCCATTGCACTCCAGCCTGGGTAACAAGAGCGAAACTCCGTCTCAAAAAAAAAAAAAAAAAAAAAAAATACAAAAATTAGCTGGGCATGGTGGCACGTGCCTGTAATCCCAGCTGCTCGGGAGGCTGAGACAGAATCACTTGAACCCAGGAGGCAGAGGTTGCAGTGAGCTGAGATTGTGCCACTGCACCCAAGCCTGGGAGACAGAGCAAGACCCTGTCTTGGGGAAAAAAATACAAAAATTAGCCAAGTACAGTGGTGGGCGCCTGTAATCCCAGCTACATGGGAGGCTGAGGCAGGAGGATCACATGCGCTCAGGAGGTGGCGATTGCAGTGACCTGAGATGGCGTCATTGGAATCCAGCCTGGGCAACAGAGACTCCATTTCAAAAATAAATAAAGGCCAGGCATGCAGTGGCTCACACCTGTAATCCCAGCACCTTGGGAGGCTGAGGCAGGCAGATCATGAGGTCAGGAGTTCAAGACCAGCCTGACCATCATGGTGAAACCCTGTCTCTACTAAAAATTTAAAAAATTAACCTGTGTGGTGGCGCACACCTGTAACCCCAGCTACTTGGGAGGCTGAGGCAGGAAAATCGCTTGAGCCCGGGAGGTGGAGGTTGCTGTGAGCCAATATCCTGCCACTGCACTCCAGCCTGGGCCACAGAGCAAGGCTCCATCTCAGAAAAAACAAAAACAAAACCCCTCAAAAGTGGGCAGAACTAACTTACAGTGTTAGCGGTCAGGACGGTGATTATCCTGGGAAGGAGGACTGGAAGGGGATACCAAGGGGGCTTCTGGGGTGGGGACAATGTCCTGGGTGCTACTCACACAGGCTTATCCACACCATGAATGTACCAAGGCACAGTCTGCCTTTGCAGAAATGCTCAGGCTAGAGCCCAGCTCCTGGAAGTCTGGGGCAAGGTGGGGCCAGCTCTGCCATGGCAGCCACTTTGTGGATGTCTGTAGTTACTGCCTCAGCCTGGTCCTCCCAGGCCTCTGACTCCGCTCATCCACCCTCGGCGAGCCCTCCCATAGGTCCAGGCCGCCTCCCTTGGCCTCTCAGCAGCACTCATGAGCATCACCATGTTTGTCTTTCTTTTTAAGACAAGGTATCGCTCTGTTGTCCAGGCTGGAGTGCAGTGGCGCAACCATAGCTCACTGCAGCCTCAACCTCCCAGGTTCAGTTCAATCTTCCCACCTCGGCCTCCTGGGTAGCTGTGACTACTGGCACGTGCCACCGTGTCCAGCTATTTTTTTTTTTGAGATGGAGTCTCACTCCGTTGCCCAGGCTGGAGTGTAGTTGCGTGATCTCGGCTCACTGCAACCTCTGCCTCCTGAGATCAAGTGATTCTTCTGCCTCAGCCTCCAGAGTAGCTGGGATTACAGTAGCTGCCACCACACCCAGCTAATTTTTAAATATTTTTAGTAGAGATGGGTTTTCACCATATTGGCCAGGCTGGTCTCGAACTCCTGACCTTGTGATCTACCCGCCTCAGCCTCCAAAGTGCTGGGATTACAGGCATGAGCCATCATGCCCAGCTGCCCAGCTAATTTTTATATTTTTTGTAGAGATGGGGTTTTGCTACGTTGCCAAGGCTGGTCTCAAACTCCTGGGCTAAGTGTTCCTCCTACCTTAGCCTTCCAGAACGCTGGGATTACAGGCATGAGCCACTGTGCTGAGCCATGTTAGTCTTTAGTACGCCTTCTGTCGTTGCTGACAGCCCACAGTCTCATGCCCTCTCCAGCCATCCCTTCCTGGTCTCTGGCTGGCTCTGCCTCCTCAGCTCAGTGCCCAGATGCCAGCTTTTCCCAAGGGCGCAGCCCCAGGCATTCTCTACATCCTACTCTCGCTCCTTGGGTGACCTCATCCAGTCCCTGGCTTTAAGACCCCATCACGATGCAGACCGCCCCAGATCCTGCTCCAGCACAGTGCTAGCTGGAGCGCCAGACTCATCTCCCACTGCCCCCTTGCTGGGCAGCCCTACCTGGATGTCTGACAGGCACTGCGAGTTCAGCAGTGGCCGGAATCCTGGACGTCCTCCGGCAGGCAGGCCATTCCGATTTCCCTATCTCGGTAAATGAAACCACATTAATTCAGGTGAAAAGCCTGGGAGAAAGCCTGGATTCCTTTCACTCACTCCCTTTCCAGCCCACCCTCAGGTTTGCCGGCTCTACTGTCCCACCCTCAGTCCGCCTGCTTTGGTCCCTGTTGCTCCCCTGAATCCAAACCATCATGGCCTACCCTCCTGTCCCTCCAGCTGCCATGCAGCCAGGGGTCCTTTAGAAGCCTACGACTCCCATCACAGCGGGGCCGGACAGCTCTCTTGGGGACCTTCCCTGTGCACCTGTGACCGTGTCCACCCCTCATAACACCCTGGTTACAGTTCCCTTTCAGTTCCCCACCAAAAGCTAGACTTGTCCTATTTCTGGGCCTCTGCCTGAGCATTCACAGACCCTCACTCAGGCCTCAGCTTTGATAAATGTCAGCAGCGGCCTTCCCGACGCCACCTGGATTAAAGCAGGTCCCCTGGCTGGCACCCTCACCTCCCGTCGTGCTTCCTTCCCTCCCTCAGTGTGTCTGCCCCGGCCAGCACGTGGCTTCCATGACGGCAGGGCCTGGCTTCTGCAAACCACACAGTCCTGGCCCTCGCCAGCCACTGGGCCTTAGTAAATACTTGAGGACCAAAAGGATGACGCACTAGGTGGGCCCATGAGTGTCGGCACAGCTGCTGTCTGAGGCTTCTGAGCTGAAGGCCGTGCGGCAGCTGGCTCTGCCCCCTTGAGATTCCGGTGCCTGCTCTCTTGCCAGGTTTCAGGCACCTGTGGATGAGCAGTCTGAGAGTCTAGAAAACACGCAGGACGACAGCAGGAACCGCGCGGCCTTTGCCAGGTAAAGCAAGTCTCTCCACCCAAGAGCGGGCATGCGATGTGGTTTCCGAGGCCAACAAGCGGACAAAGGACACTCCACGTTGCTTTTCTCCTTTGACTCCAGCTCTGGGGCCTCAGCTGGGCCTCTTTGTAGAACAAGGGGCCAGAGAGGCTCTCGGCCTGGATGAGTGACTTAAACAAGTGACCTCATACATAAAACGGGTGTGACTTTAATAGACAGGACCCCATCTTACCATTATAAACAGCCATGGCTGCTGCTGGCATCTGCCTTCACCACTGGGAGCTGCACGCGCTGACACCAGGGGACTCGGGTCACTGAAATGAGAAAGCGACTGAGGACTGTTCCCCGGAGCCACAGTGTGTGCCCCAATACCTGCCAGAGGAAGAGAAGGCTGTGCAGTAATACCCACGACACTGTCACAGGCTGATCTTCCTGTATTTTGCTCTCAGGAAAATGTACTCAGTCACAGGGTGGGGGACAGCACTGTAGAATCAGAGAGGCTAGGGGGTGTGCCAAGGGTTGCTGAAGTGGCCAGAGTCACAGCATGGCTGGTGACAGAGCAGTCTGGCCCCAGCCTCCCCAGCACAGCTGGTTTTTTGTTTTTCTGCCTCCTGGGTTCAAGCAATTCTGCCTCAGGCTCCCGAGTAGTATGGGTGGCATGTGTCACTATACCCGGCTAATTTTTTTATATTTTTAGTAGAGACGGGGTTTCACCATGTTGGCCAGGCTGGTCTCGAACTCCTGATCTTGTGATCTGCCCGCCTTGGCCTCACAAAATGCTGGGATTATAGATGTGAGCCACTGCACCTGGCCGGCTGTTTATTTAGCTCAGATGCTTCTGAATTCTGTCACCAGAAACCGCTGACACAGCCTGATGGTTCAGCAACTCACAACCATCCCTGGGGACAGGCTCCTACTCAGAAGTAGACAAGATCCTGAGACAAGTCTTCCTGGTTCTGAAGGCATGCTTACCCACGAGAGCTTTGGCTCGAGTGGATTTTAGTGCAGGGATACAGTGAAATGGGGGAGTGGTGTGGGCTCACATGAGACTGTCCCTTTAGGAATAATCCAAGAAGTGTCCCGGAAAAGAGAGAGAAGACATCAGAGTCTAAAGGAAACACCTGGGCTCTGAACAGCCTCTCAGAAGAGCTTCTACCACAAAACAAGGATCATCACAGACCCAAACAGAAAAACGGGGGCAACGTCCCCACACGGAGGGAACACCCAACTTAGCAAGTGGGACCAGTACCCGAGGTCAGGCTCTTAGAGCAGGCATAAGACTGGGACACTGGAGAGAAGGTTGTTCCCATGATGGTTGTTTTTATTTTTTTGAGATGGAGTTTTACTCTTGTGCAGTAATGCAATCTCAGCTCACTGTAACCTCCATACCCCAGGTTCAAGTGATTATCCTGCCTCAGCCTCCTGAGTAGTTGGGATTACAGGTGCCTGCCACCACATCCAGCTAATTTTTTCTATTTTTAGTAAAGACAGGGTTTCATTATGTTGGCCAGGCTGGTCTCCAGACCTCAGGTGATCCACCCACCTCAGCATCCCAAAGTACTAGGATTACAGGCGTGAGCTACCATGCCTGGCCAACGGTTTTTTTGTTTTGTTTTTTTGAGGCAGGGTTTTGCTCTTGTTGCCCAGGCTGGAGTGCAATGGTGCAATTTCAGCTTACTGCAACCTCCACCTCCTGGGTTCAAGCGGATCTCCTACCTCAGCCTCCAGAGTAGCTGGGATTACAAGCATGTGCCATTACACAAAGCTAATTTTTTGTATTTTTAGAAGACACGGAGTTTCTCCATGTTGGTCAGGCTGGCCTTGAACTCCTGACCTCAAGCAATCCTCCTACCTCAGCTTCCCAAAGTGCTGAGATTACAGGCATGAGCCACCATCCCCAGCTATTTCTTGAAAAGGTAATCACTTGTCAATCGTGAATCTGGCAGATTCTTTGGCTTGGGCTGTTTTGCTTTTGACCGTGTTTGCATGGCACAAAGTCTTCGTCCTTGCCACAGTGGCTTGTGATGACTCCCAATCCCCATGGAAAACATTCAGGGAGTGGCCATCCAGGAAGAAATCCCTTGCCCTTTCCACTCCGAGGCACCGCGTGTCCATGTGCCATGCCCTGTGCCCGGGCAGGGCGTGCTGTCAGGCTGTACCGGTTTGAGTTTTAGGTAACAACACTCCACTGCTGAGTAGCATCTGCCCTATCGCAGAGGAATCCAGTTTCTCCGGAATTACAGTCCCACTGTTAACTTGGTGCCACTGGGAAGTCCCACCCAGTAATCTGAGCAGTGTCTCACCCTTTCCAGCAAGTGCAGAGCTCCTGCAGCCAGAGTTTGGCACCTGGCCAGCTTCTGTGGCTGATGGTCTCGTTTACAACTTGCTGCTTTCCCAAACTACAGCACCCCTCCTGCGTCTGCCTTCCGTTGATAGCAAAGCCCTGGGCAGCAGCAGCCTTTCTTCTAGTAGCTTTCTCTGAGCAGTCTTCCTTTTCTCCGGAAAACCCTTTTCATTTAGAGGAGTTTAAAAAATGCTTTTAAAAATTAACCCACATGACCTAAAATTGTAAAAGTTTTTGATGCCCAGATAAGTTACATTTAAGCAAATTTTCAGCTGATTCAGTGGTTAACATCAAATGGGTCTACGTGCTAACAGACCAGCACGTTCAACACATAAACACATTACTCACATCGACGTCCACTTCCCCTACACCTGCTACTTCAGGGCACTGAGGTTGCCGTTCCAAGGCCTTACAAACCTCTGTGGTGGTCTGCAGGGCAAAAGGAATTATTGTTACAACTGGTTAGAGATAGGAACCCAGAAGGAACTTGAGAAGGCAAAACACACGTGGTTTGAGGCTGAAGGCTTGAGACTTTTCTTCCCCAGGAGTGACATGACCTCAGAGTTCCTACATCTCATACAATCACACCACGGCTCAGAGTGAAATCAAGTGCAGTTTTATTTATTTAAGAACTGGAAAGAATAATCAGTATCTGTGAAAGAAAATCCAATTTAGAATATTTAAATAAACATTTCTGTATGTAAAAAGAAGAGTAGAATAATTACTCCATTAAGTTCCTCTCTTTGCAATGGGATACATCGCCTCTACTGCAGATGGCCGGGTCTTCCAAACCCATGGCAGGTGCCATGTCTTCTGCAGCAGGCACCCAGAGAATAAGCACTTCCCACCACGACAGAGAGGTCAAGATCTTCAAACCTTGCCAAACCACTACAAAAGCAAACTATGGTGGGCAAGCCCAACTACCTAAGGCAGGAAGAAAGTGCAGCGAAAGGACAGTGGTGTGCTGTGCCTGTCGTGAGGGGACTGCTAGCAGCCAGCCGTGGCCAAGATCTTACTAAGCCTGAACTTCCTAGTTCAGGAGTTTTCCCCATCGAATCAACCCCCCAGGTTGGTATAGAAACAGAAGGGATGAGTAAAGCCTACTTTTTAGGCTTAAGGAGCAGCTCTCACCAGCAAAGGGGTGGCAGGTGGGCCACTGCCTTGTTTTCTGTCCTGCTAAGAGGCTCACCCCGCGACCTCTTCTGTAAACTGCCACTCAGCAGCAGCCTGCAAGCCCTCACGAAAGGCTTCACTTTATGCTCTTTCCAAGTAGCTTTGTGCTGGGCAGTACCTATTTTCCATTTAAGAATCTCTACTTTAAAACCTGCAATGGAAAAATAAATCTCTTGACAGCTTTTTAAATGAGAAAATTGGTGATGTGGCCTTGCAGCAAATACCCAGAAAAGCCTTTACCTCATTAACCTGATTCTCTGCCGCAGGCCCTGCCACTGCTGAATTTATAAAGCTAAAAATAATCTCCAGATCATGGAAGTAAAAAGAAGTCAATCACTTACCAAATCCTGCCCTCAGGGAGTTCATCTTTTATCCCTAAGCAATTGCTGACTCCTGCCCTGGGATTGTAAGGAGGGTGGAAATGTTCTCTCACCATCCCCACCCCTGGAATTCCTCTTTAAAGCAGGCTACGATGTCACGTTTCCCCTAGTGTTGGGCAGCATTTCACTGTGAAACCGTAAGACCTGCCTCCTGGGTTCCTTCCAGCTGATGGGCCTGGCGTGAAGGTGGGCTTTCTGGCCTCTGGCAGATGGAGGATGGTATTAAATGCCAACACTATCAGTCTTACCATCCACAAGGCCAGGGGCTGCCAACAGCTGCCCCAGACTTATCAACAAGTAGCCCCATGCCACTTAGATACGGGGGAAAGAACTTTCCCTCAAAGAGCTGGGGCAGGCTGCCATCCTCTCCCAGTTTGCAGTTCTCGGAAGTGGAATTTGCTGCCCTAGGCATGGTCTAAAGGACAACTTTAGAACCAATTCAACTCAAGTTCCCAAACAGAGCAAGTGCCAGTCGATGTCCCACCGGGGATCCTTGACTCCAGAGAGATTCTACTGATGGCTCGGCCACCGCCTCGGCTAGAGTCCCACCGCACGCCTGTTTTGAGGGCCAATGGGCAAGTCTGTCTGATTTTCAAACCAGCAGGTGTCACACTAGTAATCAATGAACCCGTAAGCCTCTTTGGTATATATAACAATGAAAAAATTCATTAAGCCATGAAATCTAGAAATAAGTCGTATTTCTTAGTTGATAAAATGCTTTTCTGAACATACATTTTAGGTATCTGGCACAATGAACCAAATGTCTGCCCATGTCTGTGTAGCTTTTTACAGTACAGATTTCAGTGATGTCACCCCTGCATCTGAGCATTAAAAACATTTGACATTGTTATTCTCAGTCCTCACAACATCCCTGTGAGGTAGGTGGTATTGACCCCATTCCACAGATGGGGAGGTCTAGGCACGGAAAGGTTTAGTGGCTCCTCACAAGCTGCGTGGTGGGGCGACAGAGTGGTGCTCTGGACCCGCGCCGCCGCCGCCTTCACATTCACACTTCATCAGGCCACCGCAACACCGCGTGGCAGGATCTCACACTGAGGCCAAGTTCCTGTCTTGTCCAGAATGAAGCCAGCGTCTCACCTCTTAAAGCTTCGATGTGTGACTCAAAGCCAACTGCTCTCCCAAACTTGCAAAACAAACATATTGACTGAATCTTGGCTGGGACTATTTGCACTATTGAAGATTATTTTTGAGAGTCAATCTGCTTGGATTTGTCGTTGTATATGCTTAAACCCCTTTGGAAAACAGTTTGAAATGACATGAGGGACAATGTAATTTTGAGAACAGAACACAGAAAACAAGAGTTCTGAGATTTACATTGAAATTGAGAACATAAGCTATGGTAAAATGAGAATCAAATCCCCAAAAAACGGAGAGCAGCACTTCCCAGTGTTTAACGCTGTGCACACAGCAGGCATTTGGTAAGCACTTCTTGGATCAAGAGAAACTGACGCTCCTTTGAGCTGCCTGTCACTGACGACAGGAGCCAGGACCCCCAGGAAAGCTGGCCGGGGCCATGGTCACACAAACCCACTCGGCCAAGTCGTGTGGAGGTATCTAGGCTTACTTGCTGCAGGATAAAAGTTGAGCTAGGAACACCAAGCGAGTCCCCTTGGAAGGTGTACTGCTATTTATAAAAAATAGATATGTAGCTACGATTAAATAGATGAAGGGCCAAAGCATCCTAGGAGGAAGTATCTTTAAAACTGTCTAGATGTTCATGCAGTGGGGACAGAAATAAAGAGGTTAAAGCGGTTTGTTTTTCGGTTAAATGAAAGGTTGTAAATGCATTTTTAATGCTGACAAGCAGGGTACCCGCTACCCCTTTCTGCTGTGGAAGTGTTGCTGAGGACAGAGTCCGTCTCTCCCAGGGAGTCCTGGCTATCCTTTACTTACACTCTGGCCTCGGGGGCAGTGGCGTGTGGCCTCGGTTCTCCCCAGGTCACTCTGGAGGGCGCTGTGGAATATTGCTGTGATTTGCCTCTTACTGGTATTTCACCCACGTTCCACCTTGATTCAGCACAAGGACAGGCTGCTCCAGTGGGGCCTGGGTCCTCAGGCCTTCTGACCGCTTGGTCTCAAGAGACATTCCAGAAGAGTGACTAGTGACATATAAAACAATTAAGGAAATCCATGTCGCAGCGGCCAACCGGAAACAGTTTTGTCCCAGGCTGCACAGGGTCGCAGGCCCCAAGGTCACCAGAGTCACTGCCCATCACAGGTCCACCTTGACCCCCTTTATGAAAGGCAGGCCCGTGGGCACCCTCTTCTTATACTCCAGGTACTCCTCTCCAAAAAAGTGAATGAGTGAGATTTCTTCTTCTTCTATTCGATCACGGAAGAATCGCCACACTGTCAGGGCATACCCGATGCCACAGATGGGGTTACACAGCATCACCTGACAGAGGGAGACACCGGGGTCATCAGGGTGACCACGGGATGACACCTTGTGCTTTGGCGGGCACCTCTCTCTAATACCAGAGGATCTTTTTGCCCGTGCCCTCCTGAGACTGTCAGGGTCTCTGGGAGCAGTACTGTCACCTAAGCGCCCAGTGCTGCAGGCCTTTCTTACGTGCTTTTCGGTTGTCGTCTTACATGAGACAAATCTGAAAATCACAAGATCAACCTCTGGGATTTCAACCCTCAGCTTGGGGAGACAGCAATGCCCCCACCTCCTGGTGTGAGCTCCCCAACATGGGGTCCTGTGCACGTTGCCTTCCTGCCCAGGACCCCTCATACACAAACACATTTGCTTACACCACAGCTGTCCAGGCCTCTGCCTTAGCACAAGATACAGGGCACCCAACTGAGCTTCTGAAAAGCGCCTTCCAGCAGATCACCTCCGTGCTCAGCTCCAGCACCTGAACCCCACCTCCTGAGTCTGGGTTTCCAAGCCCAGAAAAGCAGCACTTTGCCCGCTTCCCCAGTCTCCCGTCTTCCCCATGCAGCGCCCAGTTTGCCTCTTACCTCTCTCTCTTTTTCCCCCCAAGACAGGGTCTCACTCTGCCGTGTGGAGTGCAGTGGCGTGATCATGGCTCACTGCAGCCTTAACCTTTCGGGCTCAAGTGATCCTCCCGCTTCAGCCTCCCAAGTAGCTGGGACTACGGGCATGTGACACCAAGGCCGGCTAGTTGTATTTTTTTGTAAAGACAGGTTTTCACCATGTTGTCCAGGCTCATCGCAAACTCCTAAACTCAAGTGACCCTCCTGCCTCGGCCTCCCTAAGTGCTGAGGTTACAAGTGTGAGTCATCACAACCAGTTGTTCGTCCACTTTTTTTGTTTTTGAGACAAGGTCTTGCTCTGTCACCAGGCTAGGGTACAGTGGCACGATCATGGCTCACTGCAGCCTTGACCTCCCAGGCTCAAGCCATCCTCCTGCCTCAGCCTCCCATGTAGCTACAACTACAGAATGAGCCACTATGCCTGGTTAATTTCTTTAATTTTTTGTAGAGATAGGGCTTCACTATGTGGCCCAGCTGAACTTGAACTCCTAGCCCTTTCTTCTACTTTTAAGAACATCCTGGCTGGGTGCAGGGGCTCACGCCTGTAATCCCAACATTTTGGGAGGCTAAGGTGGGAGGATCGCCTGAGGTCAGGAGTTTCAGACCAGTCTAGCTAACAAGGCAAAACACCGTCTCTACTAAAAATAGAAACATTAGCCGGGTGTGGTGGCCTGTAATCCCAACTACTTGGGAGGCTGAGGCAGGAGAATTGCCTGAACCCAGGAGCCAGAGGTTGCAGTGAGCTGAGAATGCCACTGCACTCCAGCCTGGGCAACAGAGTGAAACTCCCTCTCAAAACAAAACAAAACAGTCCTTCAAGGTCAAAAGCATTCTCCAGCTTCTCAGGGAACCCCTCACCTACTCCTGCCCACTGATCCCCTATGGACATGCATCTTCCCCAATATACATTTTATTTATGCTTTCTAAACATACATTTGAGGTGCCAGTACAGCCACCTGGAGAGCCAGGCCCACGTCCCGACTTCTCACACCTTCTTATTCAGCACTCACTGTGCTCCCAGCGCTGCTGAGCCGTTTACAATCATTACACTGTTCAACTCTCATGGCAAACCTTTGAGGATACACTACTATCCCCACTTTGCCTTTTTAAATTTTTATTTATTTATTTTTTAAAGACAGGGTCTCACAGGCCGGGCGCGGTGGCTCAAGCCTGTAATCCCAGCACTTTGGGAGGCCGAGGCGGGTGGATCACGAGGTCAAGAGATCGAGACCATCCTGGTCAACATGGTGAAACCTCGTCTCTACCAAAAAAATCCAAAAAAATTAGCTGGGCGTGGTGGCGCGTGCCTATAATCCCAGCTACTCAGGAGGCTGAGGCAGGAGAATTGCCTGAACCCAGGAGGCGGAGGTTGCGGTGAGCCGAGATCACGCCATTGCACTCCAGCCTGGGTAGCAAGAGCGATACTCCGTCTCAAAAAAAAAAAAAAAAAAAAGACAGGGTCTCACTGTCCATATTGCCCAGGCTGGACTTGAACTCTTGGCCCAAGCCACCCTCCTGCCTCAGCTTCCCAAGTAGGGAGGACTACAGGCATGTGCCACCATGTCTAGCGACTCCCACTTTAACATAAGAGGAAAGGGAGGCCAAGCAGTGAATGGCAGAATCAGGACTGGCCCAGTCAGTGACTCCAGGGCCTGTGCCCTCACATCTGGCATAGCTTGCTGGGGACCCCCTATAGCAGGATTTCTGTTACTGAGCCATGAAACCATTTAGAGCATCATGAAGAGCATTACAAATAGTAAGATAGAAAATGGTGTTTTGTACACAGTAAGGGTAAGTCTTATTCCAGGAAAGACATGCTGGGGCACGTGTGTGTATGATTTTTGACCCCCAAAAAATCTAGGGCAAAAAGGAATGGAAAACGCTGTAGTTCTAGAGCACACATGTATACAGTAGGCAAGCATTTATAGCAAATTACATTATTCAGTCATAACCAATTTGTTCCCAGGGAAGGTGATTGTGGGAGTTTTACATTTTCAGAAACAAAAATTTTAAGTAAATGCTATGTGATAATTTGCCCCAACTATACCATTAGGGGTCACCAGAGAGTCACCAAGGACCATGCATTGCTGATGGGACGCCTGAGAGATCTCTGGATTTGCCCAAAGACTCAGAGTTTTCTGAATTTTCCAAAATCTATTCACATTCTTTGGCCAACTTTTTCGAGAATCAAGAGTACAGAATCAAGAGACAGTTTCAAGAACTAAGGCTTGGTGCTAGGCATGGAAGATCACACCCGTAATCCCAGCATTTTGGGAGGCTACAGTGAGAGGGCTGCTTGAGCCCAGGAGTTCGAGATCTGCTTGGGCAACACCGTAAGACCCCATGTATAAAAAAAATAAATAATTAGCTGGGTGTGGCCAGGCATGGTGGCTCATGCCTGTAATTCCAGGACTTTTGGAGGCTGAGGCAGGCGGATCACAAGGTCAGGAGATCCAAGACCATCCTGGCTAACATAATGAAACCCTGTCTCTATTAAAAATACAAAAAATTAGCTGGGTGTGGTGGTATGCGCCTGTAGCCCCAGCTACTCGGGAGACTGAGGCAGGACAATCGCTTGAACCTGGGAGGCAGAGGTTACAGATCGCACCACTGCACTCAAGCCTGGGCAACAGAGCAAGACTCTGTCTCAAAAAAAAAAAAAAAAAAAAAAATTAACTGGGTGTGGTGGTATACACTTATAGTCCCAGCTACTCAGGAGAAGGAAGCAGGAGGACTACTTGAGCCCAAGAGTTTGAGACTAGCCTGGGCAACACAGTGAGATCTCATCTTGGCTTTTTTGGAGACAGTTTCACTCTTGTTGCCCAGGCTGGAGCGCAACGACATGATCCCAGCTCACCGCAATCTCCGCCTACCAGGTTGAAGTGATTCTCCTACCTCAGCTTCCCAAGTAGCTGGGATTACAGGCGTGCACCACCACGCCTGGCTAATTTTTCGTATTTTTAGTAGAGACAGGGTTTCTCCATGTTGGTCAGGATGGTCTCAAACTCCCAACCTCAGGTGACCCACCTACCTCAGCCTCCCAAAGTGCTGAGATTACAGGTGTGAGCCACCATGCCTAGCTGAGACCTCATCTTTAATACATAAATAATTTTGGCCAGGCACGGTGGCTCATACCTGTAATCCCAGCACTTTGGGAGGCCGAGGCAGGAGGATCACCTGAGGTTGGGAGTTCAAGACCAGCCTGACCAACATGGAGAAACCCGTCTCCACTAAAAATAGAAAATTAGCCAGGTGTGGTGGTGCATGCCTGTAATCTAGCTACTCAGGAGACTGAGGCTCTGTAACTCCAGGAGATGGAGTTTGCAGTGAGCAGAGATTGTGCCACTGCATTCCAGCCTGGGTTACAGAGTGAGACTCCGTCTCAAAAAAAAAAAAAATTAGCCAGGCATGGTGGCATGTACCTACAGTTGCAGCTACTTAGGAGACTAAGGTGGGAGGATCACTTGAGCCCAGGAGGTCAAGGCTGTGATAAGCCATAATCATGCCATTGCACTCCAGCATGGGTAATAGACCCTGCCTCAAAAAAATAATTTTAAAAAAGCAATAGCCAGCCGCAGTGGCTCATCCCTGTAATCCCAGCACTTTGGGAGGACAAGGTGGGCAGATCATGAGGTTCAGAGTTCGAGACCAGCCTGACCAACATGGTGAAACCCTGTATCTACTAAAAATACAAAAATTAGCCAGGTGTGGTAGTTCACACCTGTAATACCAGCACTTTGGGAGGCTGAGGCAGGAGGATCATCTGAGGTCGGGAGTTCAAGATCAGCCTGACCAACATGAAGAAACTCTGTCTCTACCAAAAATACAAAATTATCCAGGCGTGGTGGCGCATGTCTATAATCCCAGCTACTCCGGAGGCTGAGGCAGGAGAATCGCCTGAACCCGGGAGGCAGAGGTTGCAGTGAGCCAAGATTGCACCACTGCACTCCAACCTGGGCAACAAGAGCAAAACTCTCTCAAAAAAAAAAAAAAAAATTAAGGCCGGGCGCAGTGGCTCAAGCCTGTAATCCTAGCACTTTGGGAGGCCGAGGCGGGTGGATCACGAGGTCGAGAGATCGAGACCATCCTGGTCAACATGGTGAAACCCTGTCTCTACTAAAAATACAAAACATTAGCTGGGCATGGTGGCGCGTGCCTGTAATCCCAGCTACTCAGGAAGCTGAGGCAGGAGAATTGCCTGAACCCAGGAGGCGGAGATTGCGGTCAGCCGAGATCGCGCCATTGCACTCCAGCCTGAGTAACAAGAGCGAAACTCCGTCTCAAAAAAAAAAAAAAAAAAAAAAATTAGCTGGGTGTGGTGGCGCACACCTGTAATCCCAGCTACTCCGGAGGAGAATCACTTAAACACCAGAGGCAGTGGTTTCAGTGAGCTGAGATCATGCCACTACACTCCAGCCTTGCAACAGAACAAAACTCGTCTCAAAAATAATAATAATAATAATAATAAAAAGAAACATAAGAAATATAGCCAGGTGCAGTGGCTATAATCCTAACACTTTTTCTTTTCTTTTTTTTTTTGAGCGAGAGTCTTGCTGTGTCACCCTGGCTGGAGTGCAGTGGTGTGATCTCAGCTCACTGCAACCTCTGCCTCCCAGGTTCAAGCAATTCTTGTGCCTCAGTCTCTCAATTAGCTGGGATTATAAGCATGAGCCACCACACCTGGCCTAATCCTAGCAATTTAGAAGGCCAAGGTGGGAGGATCGCTTGAGTCCAGGAGTTCAAGAACAGCATGGGCAACAAAGGGAGAACCATCTCTTTTTTTGGTGGGTGGGGGACAGAGTCTCGCCCTGTCACCCAGGCTGGAGTGCCGTGGCAGGATCTCAGCTCACTGCAACCTCCACCTCTCGGGTTCAAGCGATTCTCATGTCTCAGACTCCTGAGTAGCTGGGATTACAGGTGTGTGCCACCATGCCCAGCTAATTTATATACATACATATATATATATATGTATATATATATATATATATATTTTTTTTTTTTTTTTTGAGACGGAGTTTCACTCGTTGCCCAGGCTCAAGTGCAATGGCACAATCTCAGCTCACTGCAACCTCCGCCTCCTGGGTTCAGGCAATTCTCCTGCCTCAACCTCCTGAGTAGCTGGGATTACAGGCACGTGCCACCATGCCCAGTTAATGTTTTTTGTATTTTTAGTAGAGATGGGGTTTCACCATGTTGACCAGGATGGTCTCAGTCTCTTGACCTCATGATCCACCCACCTCGGCCTCCAAAGTGCTGGGATTACAGGCTTGAGCCACCGCGCCCGGCTAAATATATTTTTAGTAGAGACGGCGTTTTGCCACGTTGGCTAGGCTAGTTTCAAACTCCTAACCTCAAGTGATCTACCCACCTCGCCTCCCAAAGTGCAGGGATTACAGGTATGAGCTACCACACCCGGCTAACTGATCTGCCTTTTTTTAAAAGGGCTGGGTGAGGTGGCTCACACAGGTAATCCCAGCACTCTGGGAGGCTGAGGCAGGTGGATTATGAGGTCAGGAGTTCAAGACCAGCCTGGCCAACATGGTGAAACCCCATCTCTACCAAAAATACAAAAAAGTAGCCAGGTGTGGTGATATTGCCTGTTAACCCAGCTACTTGGGAGGCTGAGGCAGAGAATTGCTTGAACCTGGGAGGCGAAGTTTACAGTGAGCCAAGATTGAACCACTGCACTCCAGCCTGGGTGACAGAGTAAGACTCTGTATCCCCGCAAAAAAGCCAGGCACAGTGGCTAAAGCCTGTAACATCAGGACTTTGAGAGGCCCAGGAGGGGAGATTGCTTGAGCTCAGGAGTTCAAGATCACCCTAGGCAACTCCAAAACCCTGTCTCTATAAAAAATAAAAATAAAAAATTAGTCAGGCATGGTGGTTCTTGCCTATAGTCCCAGCTACTTGGGAGACAGAGGTTGCAGTGAGCTGAGATCACACTGCTGCACTCTGGCCTGGGTGACAGAGCAAGACTACATCTCCAAAAACAAAAACTCTTTTTCTTCAGCCTGAGACAGAACAAACCTCCACAGCTTACACAGCTCACTAACGCATGACCTTGGCCTCATTAATATCTATTTCTCATGAAAACCAGCTAAGCTGCTACAGGAGTGGTAAAGGGCATTCTCTTCCCTAAGCCCCATCTCTGTCCAGAGTCCTCAGCCCCTCTGGGGTGCTTCAGATCTATTAACAGGTTGCAGGGGCAGAGAAGAGGACAGGCACAGCAGCTCATGCCTATAATGCTAGCACTTTGGGAGGCTGAGGTGGGAGGATCACTTTAAGGCCAAGAGTTTGAGACCAGCCTGGACAACACAGTAAGACCCTGTCTCTACCAAAAAATAAAAACAAAACAAAAAACAAAACAACAACAACAACAACAAATAGCCAGGCACAGTGGCTCACACCTGTAATCACAGCACTTTGGGAGGCTGAGGCAGACAGCCTGATGAGATCAGGAGTTCGAGACCAGCGTGGCCAACACAGTGAAACCCCGTCTCTACTAAAAATGCAGAAATTAACCGGGTGTGGTGGCATGCACCTGTAGTTCCAACTACTTGGAAGGCTAAGGCAGAAGAATTGCTTGAACCCGGGAGGCGGACATTGCAGTGAGCCGAGACCAAGCCATTGCACTCTAGCCTAGGTGACAACAGTGAGACTCCATCACAAAAACAAACAAAAAACAAACAAAAAAAAAAAACAAAAACAAAAAAACAGGTAGAAACAGGATGAAGGGGCCGGGCGCGGTGGCTCAAGCCTGTAATCCCAGCACTTTGGGAGGCGGGTGGATCACAAGATCAAGATATCGAGACCATCCTGGTCAACATGGTGAAACCCCGTCTCTACTAAAAATACAAAAAATTAGCTGGGCATGGTAGTGCGTGCCTGTAATCCCAGCTACTCAGGAGGCTGAGGCAGGAGAATTGCCTGAACCCAGGAGGCGGAGGTTGCGGTGAGCCGAGATCGCGCCATTGCACTCCAGCCTGGGTAACGAGAGCGAAACTCCGTCTCAAAAAAAAAAAAAAAAAAAAAAGAGGCCAGGCGCGGTGGCTCAAGCCTGTAATCCCAGCACTTTGGGAGGCCGAGGCGGGTGGATCACGAGGTCGAGAGATCGAGACCATCCTGGTCAACATGGTGAAACCCCGTCTCTACTAAAAATACAAAACATTAGCTGGGCATGGTGGCACGTGCCTGTAATCCCAGCTACTCAGGAGGCTGAGGCAGGAGAATTGCCTGAACCCAGGAGGCGGAGGTTGCGGTGAGCCGAGATCGCGCCATTGCACCACTCCAGCCTGGGTAACAAGAGCGAAACTCCGTCTCAAAAAAAAAAAAAAAAAAAAAAAAGAAACAGGATGAAGGGACACAGCAGGTAGCTGACAGCACCAAGAATCACCAAGGGTTTGTGTACCCAGGTTTTGTGCACGTAATAAAAACCATTAATGACTATATTAGTTCTCCTGACTTTTTTTTTATCACTTGAAACATGCCAAGGAGAACATGTACCTATTTAAAGGAGATCAACAGTCTCGTGAATACAATGAAAACCACTAACTGTATACTTTGAAATGGTGACTTTCATGGTATGTGAATTATATCACAATGTTTAAAATGTTAGGGAAAAAAAAAAGGAAAATGGTGTCATATTTGATACCATACCTGAGTTCCAATACTCCAGTAAAACCACCCGACGTAAGAAGGATGCCGGAACCAAGCGTATACTCCACTGGTCACCAGAGTATGGGTATCTGATTTTTCATTCTGCACCACGTGGTTGAAATTGGAGCCAGCTGTAAACATGGCCGCCTTCCTCAGACATTCTCCAAAGACCACCATCAGCAGTCCCGTGATGCTGAGCCAGGTGATCTGCTTCAGTTCTGCAGGAGAGAGACATCGATGACAAATGAGAAGTGAAACACTGGCCTGCTGAGCTCCCCTTTGAACTGCTGAAAATTAACCTATTTTCCCGAAGATAGAGAAGAACAGAAAATGTGCTCATGGGCAATCAGCATTTGTCATCACATTAAAATTTCATGATAAGAAAACACATTCCTCTATGTTGTGCTGTTCATCAGTTTACTTTAAAATGCCAACAAGCCAGCATCATAGTAAAGAGATGCTCTCCTGCTACAGCTGATGGGATCTCTGGTTCACATGCTCCGTCCTTCATTTGGGGACAAGCACAGCTAAGAGAAGCAAAGAAGGGTCGGGTCAAAGGTTTCCACCCTGAATCCTAAAAGCCACATGTAGTTCATTTCATTGGCTATGGGATGTTCAATTTAGTCTTGCTCTGTCACCCAGGCTGGAGAGCAGTGGCCCAATCTCGGCTCACTTCAACCTCCGCCTCCCTGGTTCAAGCAATTCTTCTGCCTCAGCCTCCCAAGTAGCTGGGACTACAGATACCCACCACCATACTTGACTAATTTTTTGTACTTTTTAAGTAGAGATGGCATTTCACCATGTTAGCCAGGATGATCTCAATCTCCTGACATCATGATCCGCCTGCCTCGGCCTCCCAAAGTTTTGGAATTACAGGTGTGAACTACTGTGCTTGTACCTGCCGTTTTTTTTTTTTTTTTTTTTTTTTTTTGAGATGGTGTTTCTCTCTCATTGCCCAGGCTGGAATACAATGGCATGATCTTAGCTCACTGCAACCTCCACCTCCTGGGTTCAAGCAATTCTCCTGCCTCAGCCTCCCAAGTAGCTAAGATTACAGGCATGCACCACCATGCCCAGCTAACTTTGTATTTTCAGTAGAGACTGGGTTTCACCATGGTGGTCAGGCTGGTCTCGAATTCCTGACCTCATGTGATCCACCTGCTTTGGCCCCCCAAAGTGATGGAATTACAGGCATGAGCCACCGCACCTGGTCTTGTTAATAAAACTCTTACATGAAACGTCTAAAGTCACAGAAAGTGAATAGATGCAAATATCTGACTGTAAAATTAGAATCACAACTACCCAAGGCTGTGACTTCCCATTAGATGGTGAGCTACGTGATGCAAGCTTTAAAGCAAAAGGACAACACGTCCTCGAGTCAAAATCCAGAAGCAGAATTCACGAGCGGAGCTCATCCTTTATAAATAGCTTAGTGAGGATAGAGGTCTGAGGAAAATCACTTGGGGGAGATTAGACCTGAAAGGTGAATCAATGTCACTGTCCTCAACCTGAATGGGAGCCACCCTTCTCCCTTCCAGAGGGGAACATAAGGCACACGAACCTGGCCAAAAAATGTTTTCAAGTGTGAACTCTATCCAAGAAGAAAGAGCAGCAACTGTATACTCCAGACTGTGATTCAGGAGAAAGGAATCCAAAGACAGACTTTTGGGATTATTGACTGCTGTCACCAAGTATTCAGAATAATGGAACAATGACAGGGAGCACATGTACCTATTTAAAGATAAAAAGAGAGTTAAGTTGGGATAAGAGAACCAAGTTAGCCATCAGTGCAGGTGTGGGTCTCCTGAGCTGTCCCTAATTCCATGAGGCCCTGTCTGAGAGTGGACACAGGCACCCATGTGCAGCATCTACTACCTCAGGTTTTAGGAAAGTGGAGTTTGTAACAGACTGTTTTTGTTTTGTTTTGATTTTTGAGACAGAGTCTCGCTGTGTCACCCAGGCTGGAGTGCAGTGGCGCGATCTTGGCTCACTGCAACCTCCGCCTCCCAGGTTCAAGTGATTCTCCTGCTTCAGCCTCCCAAGCAGCTAGGACTACAGGCGCCCGCCACCACGCCCGGCTAATTTTGGTATTTTTAGTAGAGATGTAGTTTCACTATGTTAGCCAGGCCAGTCTTGAACTCCTGACCTCGTGATCCGCCCGCCTCAGCCTCCCAAAGTGCTGGGATGACAGGCGTGAGCCACCTCGCCTGTCAAGGCACTGTTTTTGAATGTCACAGGCAAAACCAACCCGCAGGTCATAGAGGCATTATGGATCCTTCCATCCTTTAAAAATGACACTACACACAAAAAAAAAAAAAAAACATGAGAGAGAGAGATAACAACATAAAGGAGTGATGTATGTTGGATACAAAATTTAACAAAACTGAAATAATTCCAGCAAAGAAGGATTAGATGGCTCAAAATATTGATAAGAGGAGATAAAACTTTTTACCTTGAAGCCACTGTTTCATATCCAGGTCAGACTAGAAGGCTCAAGGGACTGAAATCATAGTGTAGGGGAAAATCCTACAATGGCTGTGGGGATGCACTAGATGTGACCTAATAGAAATTAGAGATGAAAAAGGCCTATGAAGACAAGCCAGAGCCCTGCCCCTGCCCGCCACCGAGGACCTGCACCCCTTCCGGGAAGGGCTGGTCACATTACTGAATGCTGTCACCACAGCTGCGGATGACACCACCTTTGGGGGTGCCAGGGAGACCTGTTTCTGCCTGACACAGAATCAACCCACAGGCACGAAATCACAAGGGCTGAAGTGTGAGCAACTAGGGGGCAGCCAGGAGACTTCACGTCCAGAGAACCCTGAACAGCCTTCTGCCGGTCACAGATGAGACAGGGATGAGGAAATGCCACTCCTGACCCTCTGATCTGTCCACCCTCGCCTGAAAACCGGTATTCCCGAAGGACTTCTTACCAGCCAAAGTGAGTCCAAGAAGACTGGCTAAAACTTAGCAGCACACCGCAGCCGAACACAAAGCCCAGGAAACAAGCTCGGATGGCTATCTGCAAGGGACCCAAGAGAAGCTGTCACCCGCAGTCCTCAGAGTACAGATCTGGGCTACTGACCTTCCTGGGATAGGCAGGCCACAGGCAAGCAAACAGGGCCGATTTGCTGAGGTTGAGAGGGAGAAGCGGGCGACCTGGGTTCAAATTCTTCACCCACCCCTCTCTGGCTGTGTGGCCTCCCAGCAAATTATTTAACCTCTCTGGTCTCTGTTTCCCCATCTACACCCAGGAGATAACAGTACCTACCTTTCAGGACTGCGGAAAGAATTACGAAAAACACTTAAGACTAACTGCTACCTAAATTTTAGCTGCCATTATTATTATTACTCGCGATTATTCTTCAGGGCTGTAGGAAAACAGCTTAAGCCTAGTTTATGAGGTCAGGGCACCCGGGCCTGTGCGCCCAGCCCCACCCGCGTCACTGCGGGGCCTCTGACCTGAGACGGGGCAGCAGGTAGGTCTCCGCACCTTAAGTTACATAAAGGCACTCGCGGGCTCGCTCACTCCCACCCCACGCGCACTTGCTGAGCTGCACGAGCTGCAATTTAACACCCACACCCCGGGTGCAGGGCGCCCGAGCCCGGAGAGGCAGGGTCCCCTCCTGCGACCTGAACTCGCGGATGAAAAGCGCGCGCGTGGGAGGCCGCTGCGGGCCGGGGGAGAAAGGTGCTCACGCGCCGCGTAGAGCGGACCCCACCCGCCCCACCTGCCCCGCCGGCCCTCGCCGGCCTGCACCTGGTAGCGCGGCGGCCGATAGAGCAGCAGCAGCAGCGCGTTGAGCCCGGCCACGTAGAGCGCCAGCCCGGTGCGGCCCTGCAGGCCGGCGCGCGTGAGTAGCGGCAGCGCGAGCACCGAGGCGCCTAGCAGGAAGGTGGCGAGGCTGAGACGCGCCTCAGAGCCCGGCGGAGCCCGCGCCGCGCAGCCCGCCATGGCGCAAGGCGGCGGACGAGCGGGCGGCGGCGCCGGCTGTAGCCCGGGGAAACGCGCCGGCCGGGCCTGCGCACTGCGTCGCCGACGCCGGCCTGGGAAGGGCAACTGCCCGGAGCCGCGCGCCTCCTGCCAGTTCTCGCGAGAACTCCGGTCAACCGGGTTGGTGGCCGGAATTTGGCGGGAGTGCCCCGCCTCGCCCCGCCCCTTGGGAACAGCCGGGCTCTGAGTCGGGCTTTGGGACTGGCTAGCGCCGGGGCGGGGCCGCTGAAGTCGCTTCCGGCCTCTGCCCAAACTTAGTCCCAAACTCAGGAGTTTCCTGTCCGAAGAAGCATTTAAAGTCTGAAACGACCCGGGCGCGGTGCCTCACGCCTGTAATCCCAGCACTTTGGGAGGCCGACGCCGGCGAAACATTTGAGGTCAAGAGTTCGAGACCAATCTGGCCAACATGGGGAAACCTGTCTCTACTAAAAATACAAAAATGACACTGCACTCAAGCTTGGGCGACAGATTGAGACTCTGCCACGCACACACAAAAAATACAAAATTAGCTGGGCGTGGTGGCGCACGCTTATAATTCCAGCTGCTTGAGGGGCTAAGGCAGGAGAATTGCTTGAACCCGGGAGACGGAAGTCGCAGCGAGCCGAGATTGCGTCACTGCACTCCAGCCTGGATGACAAAGTGAGACTCTGTCTCAAAAAGAAAAAAAAAAAAAGTTTGGCCGGGCGCAGTGGCTCAAGCCTGTAATCCCAGCACTTTGGGAGGCCGAGGCGGGTGGATCACGAGGTCGAGAGATCGAGACCATCCCGGTCAACATAGTGAAACCCCGTCTCTACTAAAAATACAAAAAATTAGCTGGGCATGGTGGCACGTGCCTGTAATCCCAGCTACTCGGGAGGCTGAGGCAGGAGAATTGCCTGAACCCAGGAGGCGGAGGTTGCGGTGAGCCGAGATCGTGCCATTGCACTCCAGCCTGGGTAACAAGAGCGAAACTCCGTCTCAAAAAAAAAAAAAAAGTTTGGCCGGGCGCGGTGGCTCAAGCCTGTAATCCCAGCACTTTGGGAGGCCGAGGCGGGTAGATCACAAGGTCAAAAGATCGAGACCATCTTGGTCAACAAGGTGAAACCCCGTCTCTACTAAAAATACAAAAAAAAAAAAAAAAATTAGCTGGGCATGGTGGCACGTGCCTGTAATCCCAGCTACTCAGGAAGCTGAGACCAGGAGAATTGCCTGAACCCAGGAGGCGGAGGTTGCGGTGAGCCGTGATCGTGCCATTGCACTCCAGCCTAGGTAACAAGAGCGAAACTCCGTCTCAAAAAAAAAAAAAAAAAAAAAAAAAAAAGTTTGAGAGTGGCCACACCCTCGCCGGCCCCACGTGGTCTTGGAAAACCAGATGCCCTGGGGCGCAGGTGCAGCCAGGTGCGGGAATCTTCCGCGGGTCCCTGGAAATCGGCCTGGACAACGGCACCTGGGCATGCATGCGATGGGACCACTGCCCACTTAAATTCCTGTTGTGGAACAAGGCTAGGCAGTGGTGGGATTGCTCAGAATGTATTCAGTTTTCGGTGGATCCTGACTTCACTTGGGGGGAAAAGGGCAGGTGAGCCTGGGAAAATGATCGAGCTATAAGCCAAAATGACACACTGGCGACTACATATGTACATATTTTTTTTTTTTTTTTTTTTTTTTTTTTTTTTAGATAGGGTCTCACTCTGTATCCCAGGCCAGAACTCCTGGGTCCAAGCGAGCCTCCTCTCTCTCAGCCTCCCAAAGCACTGGAATTACAGGTATGAGCCACCACCCCTGGTCTATCGATAGGTGGAGGCACTCTGGAGTGCAATGGCTTGATCTCGACTCACTGCAACCTGTGCCGCCTCCCGGATTCAAGAAATTCTCCCTCAGCCTCCCAAGTAGCTGGGATTACAGGAGCCTGCCACCATAGCCCCTAATTTTTTTGTATTTTTAGTAGAGATGGGTTTTCACCATGTTGGCCAGGCTAGTTTTGAACTCCTGACCTCAGTGATCCACCCGGCTTGGTTCCCCAAAGTGCTGGGATTACAGGCGTGAGCCATTGCAAGCCTGGCCCATACATTGCTTTTATAATCGGAAGTTGTTCTTTACATTTTAAATAGTAAATGCTGTCACCTCAGGTAGCTCAGAGAGCCATGCTGGAGGAGAAAAGCCAGTAAGTGAACGAACAACCCAGAATAAACTCTGCAGGGGTGGGAGTGGGGCGGGAGCAAAGCAAGGATGGGGAGCAGAGAGGGACCCCAGGGGAGGCCCTCAGCTTGGAGGGCAGCAGGGCGAGGAGGCTGCAAGGAACAGACAGCAGAGTGAGGCCCTGGGGCCCCTGGGGATGGACAGCCTGCCCTCCATTGGAAATGAGATCAAGGAGGGAGTGAGGGCTCGGCGTTTGAAAGGCACAGAGGCGGGAGGAAGCAAGGCTGAGAAGGGATGGGGACAGGCCCTCGGGGAGGCTGGCACCAAGTGGTGGGTCAGTGAGCATGAGGCAGGCAGGCCGTGAGCCTCGCATCTGAGCCCCTCACCTTTCGACTCTTGTCCCTGCAGGGCCTGGCAGGAGCTCTGGTATCTGGGAAGCTGGATGGAGAGCCTGGGCTGGAGCCCACCCTCTGCAACTTAGCTTTGTGACCGTGGCAAATCCATTCTATGTGCCTCTGTTTCCTGTACAGTGGGGACCTGATTTTTCTGGCAACCTCCACCAGATTGGTATTTTTTTCTGTAAAGCCCAGTACCATTTTATTTTATTTTATTTTATTATTTTTATTTTTTGAGACAAAAGTCTTGTTCTGTTGCCAGGCTGGAGTGCCATGGAGTGATCTCAGCTCACTGCAACCTCCACCTCCCAGGTTCAAGGCATTCCCCTGCCTATTACCAAATAGCTGGGATTACAGACATGCACCACATCTGGCTAATTTTTTTGTATTTTTAGTAGATACAGGGCTTCACGATGTTGGCCAGGCTGGTCTCGAACCTCTGACCTCAGGTGATCCACCAGCCTTGGCCTCCCAAAGTGCTGTGATTACAGGCGTGAGCCACCGCACCTAGCCCATTTTACTTTATTAATTAATTTTTTTTAGGTAGGGCCTCACTGTTGCCCAGGCTGGAATGCAGTGTCGAGATCATAGCTCACTGCAGCCTCCAACTCCTGGGCTCAGACTATCCTCCTGCCTCAGGCTCTCAAGTCACTGGGACTATAAGCATGTACCATTGTGCCTGGCTCCAGTACTGTATTTAAACAGTGCTCGGAAAACTGGCTAAATTTGGTGGATGAGAATTGAAAAGAGATTTAATGGTTTGTTTGTTTTTTGAGATGGAGTATTGCTCTTGTTGCCCAGGCTGGAGTGCAATGGCGAAATCTTGGCTCACCGCAACCCCTGATTCCCAAGTTCAAGGCATTCTCCCGCCTCGGCCTCCTGAGTAGTTGGGATTACAGGCGTGCACCACCACACCTGGCTAATTTTGTATTTTTAGTAGAGACGGGATTTCTCCACGTTGATCAGGCTGGTCTCGAACTCCCGACCTCAGATTCCGCCTGCCTCGGCCTCCCAGCAGTGAGCCACTGTGGCCGTCGAGATTTAATGTTTTTTTTTGAGATGGAGTTTTGCTCTTGTTACCCAGGCTGGAGTGCAATGGCACGATCTCGGCTTAGCGCAACCTCTGCCTCCTGGGTTCAAGCAATTCTCCTGCCTCAGCCTCCTGAGTAGCTGGGATTACAGGCACGTGCCACCATGCCCAGCTAATGTTTTGTATTTTTAGTAAGACGGGGTTTCACCATGTTGACCAGGATGGTCTCGATCTCTCGACCTCGTGATCCACCTGCCTTGGCCTCCCAAAGTGCTGGGATTACAGGCTTGAGCCACCGCGCCCAGCAAGATTTAATGTTTTAAAAAACAAAGTTCCCCAGCTGTGGTGCCACATGGGAAGGAGGCCTGGTTGTGAATGTTCCTGGGAGCTAAGAGCTCCTGTGACTGCCGCCAGTTTCCCGTGGCCTCCCCCAGACTCGGGACCTCTCCCTCTGCACCAGGACACCTCAGGACCACCAGAGGGCACTCATCACAACTTCACCCCTGGAAGTGAGCCAAAACCACTCTGCCTGGAAGCCCTCCCCTGGCTCTTGGCATTTGCTCTCCTCATTGTATAAGGGCCCTGATTTACCCCCAGGGCCTGTTGCCATCCGAGGGTGTAACCAGACTGGAGAACCAGAGCAGTGCTCCCTCCTCTGCCCGTCATCTCCCCTTGGGATCTCCCTCTTCATCGGCTTCCATTTTGGAGAAGGGAGAAAGAAAGCAGGGGCAGTCTCCTCCCAGGTAGGGCCGGTTCAGGGAAGGAGAATTTTCAGAAGTTGCTGGAGTTGCTGAATGTGTCAGGGCCAAGGATTCACAGAGCAGTGATGGAGGAGAAACGAGAGGAAGCAGATCTAAGCACACAAGAGCATAAAACCAGAGAAACAAAGTCACATGCACACAGACACAGGGAAACATGCACTCAGAGATGCACAGACACATGCCGACTCCACGCAGGGACCTGCTTTCCCACCCCAGAGGAAAGCAATCTGATCACACAGACCTACTGTGCAGCCAGCCCTCCATGCTCAGGGACAACACACCTACCGACATAGGAAAGAGAGGGAGACTGCTTTGCCTGCGATGCCTTGCTTGCCTTTTCTAGCAAATAAGCATTTGAATGAGTTTTGTTCTAGGAGCTTTGGAGGCAGGCACAAAGGGAGCCCTTTCTCATGCAGGAAGGTCCCTCTGCAGCCTCTCCTTCCCCTCTCCCACCTGCCTTTTGCCCATGGGCTGAAGTGGCTTTCTTTCCTGGGTCCGAGTGAGGATCTCTCCTGTTTTAGAGAACCCTGAGAACCACAATGCCATTTCTAAGTTAAACTGCTGGCCAAGATGAAATTAGGTTTTTTTCTTTCTTTCTTTCTTTCTTTTTTTTTTTTTGACACAGAGTCTCCCTCTGTCACCCAGGCTGGATTGCAGCAGTGTGATCTCGGCTCACCGCCACCTCTGCCTCTCCAGTTCAAACGATTTTCCTGCCTCAGCTTCCTGAGGAGCTGAGATTATAAGTGCATACCACCATGCCCAGCTAATTTTTTTTTTTTTTTTTTTTTTTTTTTTTTAGTAAAGACAGGGTGTTTCACCATGTTGGCCAGGCTGGTCTCAAACTCCAGACCTCAGGTGATCCGCCCGCCTCGGCCTCCCAAAATGCTGGGATTATAGGTGTGAGCCACTGTACTTGGCTTTTTTATTTTTTAATTTTTTTTAGAGATGGAGTCTCACTCTGACCCCCAAGCTGGAGTGCAGTGGCACGATCTTGGCTCACTGCAACCTCTGCCTCCTGGGTTCTAGTGGTTCTCTTGTCTCAGCCTCCTGAGTAGCTGGAATTACAGGCGTCCACCACCATGTCCGGCTAATTTTTGTATTTTTAGTAGAGATGGGGTTTCACTAGTTTGGTCAGGCTGGTTTCAAACTCCTGACCTCAGGTAAACACCCACCTCAGCCTCCCAAACTGCTGGGATTCCAGGCATGAACCACCGTGCCCAGCTATCTTCATTTTCTTTCTTTTTTTTTTTTTTTGAGATGGAGTTTCACTCTTGTTACCCAGGCTGGAGTGCAATGGCGCAATCTCGGCTCACCGCAACCTCCGCCTCCTGGGTTCAGGCAATTCTCCTGCCTCAGCCTCCTGAGTAGCTAGGATTACAGGCACGTGCCACCATGCCCAGCTAATTTTTTGTATTTTTAGTAGAGACGGGGTTTCACCATGTTGACCAGAATGGTCTCAATCTCTTGACCTCGTGATCCACCCGCCTCGGCCTCCCAAAGTGCTGGGATTACAGGCTTGAGCCACCGCGCCCGGCCTTCATTTTCTTAAACAAGGTTACTTTATTGAGCAGCAGAGAATGTAGGAAGGTGAAGGAGATGGTTCCCAGCAAGCAGGAGGCAGGTGCATGCATGGGGCGAGGGGTTCCCGGTTTACTGGTAGACTAGCAGGCACCTTAGCCCACAAGCTGGCTTCCCAGAATGACAAGTTTGCTCCTGTGCTAAGTATTGTCCAAGAGTGAAACAAAGTCTAGGAACCCACCTCTCCCTGTTCCTCAATGATGGATTCAGGTTGGTCTTTTTTTTTTCCCCCCACAGTCTTACTCTGTCGCCCAGGTTGGAGTGCCCTGGTGTGATCTTGGCTCACTGCAACCTCTGCCTCCTGGGTTCTAGTGATTCTCCTGTCTCAGCCTCCTGAGTAGCTGGAATTACAGGCACCCACCACCACATCCAGCTAATTTTTGTATTTTTAGTAGAGATGGGGTTTCACCATGTTGGCCAGGCTGATCTCGAACACCTGACTTCATGATCTGCGGGCCTTGGCCTCCCAAAGTGCTGGGATTACAGGTGTGAGCCACCGCGCCCGGTCAGGTTGGTCATTTTTAGAGAGTTGGTCCCCTGAAGCTCCCAGTCATTCACAGGCCTCTGCCCTGTCCCCTGTCCACATTGAGGCCGGGAGGGCCACAGGGAGGGACCTGTCCAGTATGTCCAGTACGGTCGCAGCTCTTCCCAGGAGGGAACCCTTGTCTTCCAAAAGTTTTCTTTCCCCTCCTCTGGCCATTCCAGGCTGAAGGAATGAAAACTCCCTCTCTCTAGGCTGGAAAACAGAGAAGTGACATGTAATTTATGAGCCCAAAGTGCATAAGTCCTATGTGCACAAAGGGACCGGGTAAATATTTAAAGATTAGAGCCAGCTGGGGAGAAACACAAAAGGCTGGGGCAATGGGGGTCGCTCTGAATTCACTGTCCCTGAGCTGGGCCAGGTCAGCATTGATGCACTCACTGGAGTCCTGGCCTTTGTCTTCTGAAGGACCCTTGGCTGCTGGGCTATTGGGAGTCCCCACACAGCTAAAGAGAGTTAAACAATCACAGCCTCTCCAACCGCATCTGGAGACAATTCGCTGAGTCATTTCAAAGCTTTTGCTGTGTCCCAATAGTTAATTACAAGGAGCAATCACTTCATTCCACTTTGAGATGCATCTGCAGAGGGGGACAGCAGATTTCTCCCTCCAGTCACCTGCATCCACAGTAGCCTGTGCAGCCCTCACCAGTTAGCACTGGTTCAAGCACCTGGAAGTGCAGAAAGGAAGGGGCTCCCACCTGGAGTCACAAGGTACCCACCGCTGTCCTCTGGGATGGGCCGCAGATAGGGCTCTTGTCCTGGGGCCCAAAAACCTTTCCCCTCTTGGTTCCAGACCTGACATAATGTTCTTTCTTTTGTCAAAGTCAACAAAACCAAATGAGGGAAGGGGTGGCACAGACACTTGTCACTTTCTCAAATTCCCCGGCATGAGACAGAAGGGGCCCTGAGCAGCTTTGGAGGCCCCAAGCACCCTCAGGAGTTATAGAAGGAAGTTTTTTCTCCTTGAATGAGCAGAGGGGGGCCTGGGTCTCCCCACTTCTCCTCCTGGACCTGTACTCCTTTCCAGGCTGCCTTGGGGACCCTAGATGCTAAAGATGGAAAGGGAGTTGGTGGCCTACATCCCGGCTTGCGTAAGCCCCGATTCTAAGTTGGTCCATGCCCTTCCCGGCAGCCGGAGAGCGCTTTGTCCTGCTTGCCCTCAGAGGATAGGGTGAACCCACTGCCGCTCTGAAAATACATTCTGGTTGCTGTGAGCCCCTTTGGAGCCAGGCCTGCCTGAGGCTGTGATAGGATGTCCAGACTCAGGGCTTGTACTCATAGTAGCAGGCTGGGATGGAGGGTGGACCCCAAGTCCTTAGCCTGGGTTTCCGGGAAGGGTCCCTGTAGAAGCTAATCTGCTGTCTTTCCCAAAATGACCTTGCAGAGGTAAAGCACAATGACTAACTTAGCAGAGGAAGTGGCTGCCCAGACAGAGGAGCAAGAACTGGGAGTAAGGTAGGGATGGTGGGGAGAAACCCGGCTCAGAGCTGGGAAAACAGGAGGGTGGAGATTGCACCAAGACCTCTCCCCACCTTGATCCTGCACGACCGCCGGCCGGTGTAAGGCAAGTAGTGGGCCAAGGAGGTTGTGATGGAGGAGCCACGGGGCGGGAGCGCCAGAAAGGAGGAGAATCATCCAAAGTCGGGAGACCCCTGCCCGAAAACATGCCACAGGACAGGGGACGCCGCGGGCAGTGCCGGGATTGGAGTGGGGGGCCGCAGAGGCAGAGGTCCATTCAGTGGACCAGGGCGGAGCGACGCCTGAGAATTCCGCCCAGGCCTTAAGGCCGGCCTCGCCTCCCGCAGCCAAAGCAGAACATTGCAAATTAGCACATTTTGCGGTCAATTTTCCACTGCTTAAGAAACACTAAGCCATCCACGTGAGCGGCCCCACCCAGCGCGACTGAGATCCCAGGGCACCGGCTTGGGAGGGGTGGTGGCCCTGGGAAGGGCGGGTGTCGGGGTTCGGGAGGGAGCAGCCCGAGGGCCCCTTTATGGCGGCCGGACTCAGAAGAGGGGGCGGGCCCGGCACCCGGCTGCGGGCCGCGAGAGCTGCGCGGAGGGCCATTGGTTTGCTAATGCACCCGAGTTGAAAGGCGCGGGCGGCGGTTTATAGGGAGGGATTGTAATTAGAGGACAAATTGCCCCGCTGCCGGCGCAGCCTGAGAACCCGGGAGGGGGAGGCCAGCCGGGGCGCGGCGCGCGCCAGACCTCGGTGCAGATGTGCAGCAGCTGGAAGCCCGCGCCCGGCGGGGCGCCCGGAGTTTGGCCCCGAGGGGGCGGGCGCGGGCGCCGCTTTGTGGGGCCCGCACAATGCCCGTAACACTCGGCTGCCCCCTTTGTGCCCGGCCGTGCCGCCCGCCCACTCCGCGGCGCCTTTGTACCGCGCCGCCCCCTCCCCAAGCTCGAAGCCAGTCGCACGGAGGACGCCCCGGCCCGGCTGGCCCTGGCGCTTCAAAGCTGCCCGGCGCGTGCCAGCGCCTGCCGCCTGGCGTCGGCCCCCGCAGCCCTCCCAAGCCCGGGTCGGCCCGGATCTGGCCCTGCGGCCCTGCGGCCCGGCCTGGAGAGCGCCCCAGAGCTGCTGTTGCCGCTGCCTTGGCCTGAAAGGGGGAGGGCGGGGCGCGATTCTCCACGCTGCTTGGCGCCTGGGAACGCCGTTATCTTGGGAAGGGTAGGCGGGGGCGGGCTGGGGGGAGATGCCTCGGCTTGATAGAGCTGGGAGGCCCACTCCACCCAGAGTCCCTACACAGAAGCCAGTTTGTTCAATCCTCTGCCACAGGGCTCAGCTGCAGAACTTTTGCGACTTCCCTGTCACCCTCAGAAGCAATGGGGGCCGCATTGTTCATAACACCATTTTATAAGCTCCAAAACTAAGGCCATCATGGCCCACAGGAGCTGTCTATGTTTGAACCCAGGGACTTCCTGGAGGTCCGCCTTCCTGTCCATCACAGCGACCAGAGTCCAGCCTCCTGGGGACCAACAAGGGGATGGCCCCGGAGCCTTGCTGTAGGGCCTAGCCTGTCCTGGGGCGAGTGCTCCTGGGGCCTCCTCCACTGGGCTCCTCCACTGGGTCCCCATGGCCTGAATAATGGTTGGGATGTGGGCCCTGGACCTCTCGAAGTGTGGCCTGAAGCTCTTTCCAGAATGTCAGTGGTCTCCTGCCACCACCACCTGTTCATGGGGCTGAGAGCAAGCTTATGGGAGTAGACTCCCAGTGCTTCTCCCAGTCCGACAGACAGCGGAGCCGCCCAGCCTGGAGGCAGCCGGGTTCACCCCACCTGCCTCCTGTGGGAAATCTGGGTTGGATCCAAGCAGTGTCAGAGAACTCAGGACCCAGGCTGCACCCCCACAGGAACCCCTCCCAGTCCCGAGGCCCCAGCAAGGATGAAGCCGGCTGTGGCCCTGCGGGCGGGCTGCATGCTTTAATGGGACACATGTTGCTGCGTGGCTCCTGCGGGCTCGGCTTGCGCCCGGCTTTGAGCAGCCACAGGCAGAAAATTGCTGCATTGTCCTGACGTTAGGGCAACTAATGTGGCGTTGTGGGTACAGCCAGAGCATGAAGTGCACAGAGAGGCGTTGCCTTGGCATCATCAATCCCGAGGAAGCCCAGAGCCCTGTCATAGTCAGTGGGGCAGCCTGTGGCCAGCGAGGCCCATGTACCTCCCCAGTGGGTGACCCCAGTATGCTTGCACTCCAGGGTATCAAGGACTTGGCAAGTGGGACTGGAGAACTTACTGGGATTGGGACAGGATGGGCATGGAGCGGGTGGGCATGGCAGGGGTCCTCGGGCTCAGGAAGTGGTGGAGGCCAGAGAGATAAGAAAAAGACGGAGAAAGGGGAAGGGGGGGTCCCTCGGGAGGCAGGAGGGGTCCTGAAGTGAGAGAAAGCCTGGGTTATGGGAGTGGGCTGAAGGAAGGAGGTAGGGAGCTTCCCAGTGCCTCACCCCTCGGTCCCCTCCTTCTAAGGGTTTCCAGAGTCCAGAGGGTCTCATTGACATGTAAATGAGGGTCCCCTATAAAGACGGCGCTGCCTCCCACTGGTGCGAGGACAGCAACATGGGGACGGAGCCTGCCACCCGGGGCAGCCTCCCCAGCAGCTTCCGAAAGGTCTGAGGTCTTGAGGGGTGAGGGACGGGCGCCCTTCCCCGGCAGCAGGGGCAGAGGGCAGGAGGGTGGTAGTCCCACACTCTAAAGGCCGTTCATCTGTAGATCTCCAAGCCGCTGATGGAGAAGAAGCGCCGGGCACGCATCAACGTGTCGCTGGAGCAGCTCAAGTCGCTGCTGGAGAAACACTACTCACACCAGGTGAGACTCAGGCGGGGTATGGGGTGGGTGACACAATCCCAACCTCTCTGTCTTCACCTCGGCCGGCCGGCCGGCCTAAGAGCCGTTTCCATGGTCGGGTAGATCCAGAAGCGCAAGTTGGAGAAGGCCGACATCCTGGAGTTGAGCGTGAAGTACATGAAAAGTCTTCAGAATTCCTTGCAAGGTACAGACGTGGGCTGGAGGGAGGAGGGCGAGGCGTGTGGGATCAGAGCCAGGGGTGCACAAGGCCAAATAAGAAGGGATTACTCAAGGATCGCTTGAGCCTGGGCTTTTGAGACCAGCCTGGGCCACATAGCAAGACAGCAAGACCCCCATCTCAAAAATAAATGAATAATAAAGTGTCCAGTGAAGAGGACAGCTTGGAGGCAGGTGGGCAGCTGGTGAGGGAGCCCCAGCTCGACGGGGGGAGAGGGAGGAGCAGTAAAATTCGGGCTGGCTTTGCGATTGGAATCCGGGTGGTAGGAGGTCTGGACCCCGGGGGCGACATTCGGGTCGTCTCACCTCTCCGCCCTCCTCAACACGCTTCTTCCCTCCTCTCCCCTCCCTCCTTTCCCCTCTCCTCCCTCCTCTCTCCCCCTCCACCCCCGCTCCTCCCCTCCCCCTCTCCCCTCTCCCCCCTCTCTCCCCTCTCCTCCCTCTCTCCCCTTCCCTCCCTGCTTCTCCCATCCGCTCCTCCCCACAGGGCTCTGGCCGGTGCCCAGCGGAGCCGAGCACCCGTCGGGCTTCCGCAGCTGCCTGCCCGGCGTGAGCCAGTTCCTTCGGCGCGGAGATGAGGGCGGCGGCGGCCTGCACTGCCCCCTGGTGTCCGAGCGCGCCATCGGCAGCACCATGGACAGCGCCGGGCCGGGCAGGGAGGCGCCTGGGCTGTGCGGCCCCTGCACCTCCGCGGTCTGGGCTCCTGCTCCGGCCGCCGGCGGCCCGCGGTCCCCACCACCCCCTCTCCTCCCCCCCGGAAGTCTCCCCGGCTCCTCCTCCAGCGTCCCCCCGCCGCAGCCAGCGTCCAGTCGCTGCGCCGAGAGCCCCGGGCTGGGCCTGCGCGTGTGGCGGCCCTGGTGAAGCCCCAGGATGGCGGGGACTGAAGGCGCTCCCTATCTGGTCTGGGGACACAGGGACTATTTTGAACACGCCCACAGTGACTGCCGGGAGCCCCCAGTCGTCCTGGGGCGGGGGTGGCTTGGACAGGGCCGCGCACCCGCGAGCGCAGGGAAGTACCCCGAGCCCTGCAGGACCGGGTCTGCGCGTCTGGACATAATCCACCCCCACTCCAGCTCCACCTACACACTCCGGACCGCTCACTCTCCACCCATCCTCCGGAGGGTATGGGAGGCGGTGTCCTGGGCTGCGCCTCTTTCCCAGGGGCCCCTGGCGGGTAGCCCTCCCGCCCCACCCCCGCTCGGCTGCTGCGCCGCGGTGGGAAGGTCGCAGTTGGCAGCAGCGCAGAGGGGACCCCTCGCAGCGAGGAGAATCGCTGCCCCGCCCCGGCCCATTCAGCGGACCGCGGGCGCCCGGTTCCCACCGGCACAAAGCGCGCCCGGCCCCGCCCCGCCGGCGAGGGGCCCCCAGCCTCCCCCGACCCGGGACCCTCTCGGCTTCCAACGATCTCCTCCGCCAGCGACGCTGCCCACCCGGCTGGCGCCTTCTCCGAAGCCCGCATTTCTCAGAAGCACCCCCCCCCCCGCCCCCGACAAGATGCACCGGACGCCCCGCCCCACGCTGTTCCTCGGTTGCTGGCGCCAGCTTGAGGGCTGCAAAAGTGAACCCGGTGCCTCTCGTGGGAGAGGGGCACGCCTTCCGCCCGACTAAGACCCTGGCCCACATTCCGGGCCCAGACCCCATAGACCCCGCAGCTCCAGATCCCTAGGGCTGCGGGAGAATCCAAATCCAGAACAGCCCTCGGAGCGCGCGGTGCTACTTGACTGGTCGATAAATGAGGTTATTGCTGCTCGGATTTAGGTAGTGGAAGGCTCTGAAGTAAGATTTTCTTCCCCTGGGCTTCTGGCCCAGGAGTCCGGGCCATCGAGGGGCAGCTTGGGTTGTGGGGTCAGAGATCTTGGCACGTCCTCCCGACACTTGTAATTCATATAATAAAACCAGCGCGAATCTGTGAAGTGGGTATCAAGAGGACACCAGGGGTCTAATGTCTCCCACCCCTGCGATGCCTACTTAGGTGCATCTTTTTGAACCATAAATAACTTTCTACAGAAGCTCTTCTCTTTTTGGGCGGCCCTGGCCTGCAGGTGCGCTAACCTCGCCCTGGTCCAAACGCGTAGAGAAGGACCCACGGTGCTTTAGAAGACTGGCTCCACCATCGCGCCTAGCGGGCTTGCTGGAGCTGGGACGAGGGTAGGGGTCCTGGCTATCACCGTCCTGGGTGGGCTCTCGGGTCTGCGCTTCCCGCGGTGTGCAGCGGGGCGGGGAGCGATCAGGACAAATCCCTCTCCCGTCCACCGGGTGGCGGTGTTGCACTGCAGACCCAAACGTCCTTTCTCCAAATTCCCGAGGGGCCACGAGAGGAACAGGGGCCCAACAGGTCCCGGGAGGCTTAGGCCCAGCTCCTATCGCCCTGCTCTGTTCGCTCTCTTCAATCAAGCTCACGGTGACTAGCAGCGCCAGGTGCCATTCCTGGGGCAAGGGCTGCCACCTGGGCTCACAGGGCCTTTCTGCCTCATCCCGTGGCTCCTCCAGGACCATCTCACTCCTCACTCGCTAGGGGGACTTCAGCATTTGCCTGAACACACAGCAAGTGCAACCACCCAAAATGGCATATTACCAGAGGAACTCAGGTTCCAGAGGAATATATTAAGGGGCAGCTGGCCAGCCCTGCTGTGAGTTAGAATAAGAGTTTTCCATGAAAGCAGCCTTGGAATGCCAGGTGCAAATCGTAAGGAAGTTTTTATTGGGTCCTGTACAGAAGAGAAATACTCAATTGTCAAAAAAAAACTACAAAGGAATCCCTGGCTCTGGGTGTGCTATGAAGACAGCTCCCTCCCCTGTTAGCCAGGGTCAAGTTCCTTAGAAACGCAGCAAACAGGCCTGGAGGCTGGACAAAGTGTGGGAGAGGGCTCCAGGCCCAGGGTCCTCCACTTGGGGCCCTCCCCGTTATTTCTGTAAAAACTGCAGGACTGGAGCGATTTGGAGGACTCTGTCCCCCGCAAGTATTGCCGTTGGATATGAAACACGGAGCAAAAACCTAAAGTGACAAATGAGCGAAAACCTAAGGTGACAAGTGGACAGATGACCTCCAGAGGAGACGATGGCTAGCTGGTGACGTCTGCCCCTACATGACGTTAGTCCTTGAAGGCACATCAGCATTGGCCACAGACAGCCCCTCCTGTGGCCAGGGCTGGGTTGCAGTTCCCTGCCTTGTTCACCTGTGGCCAGCTCATACCCCCAGTTACCCCACAGCCAGGCACCAGAGGGCCCTTTGAAGCAGAGACAGACTAAGGCAGCTCCCCACCCCACCCCAACAGCTGCTTCTGGGAGTGGGACCCTATCTGGAGGGTGACAAGATGGGCTTGGCCACCTGAGGACCAGAGGAAATTGGGCACAGGCGGGCTCTAAGCTGAACCTGGCAACTGCCTTAGGTCCTCACGTTGAAGGGCCACTGTATAGGGGTAAGTGTCTGAAGGACACAGCCTTTGTATCTGCCCTATTTCACCAGCTCAGTCGTAACTGTTCCTGGCTCTCCTTAGCCTGGGAAGATGCAGGGTCCATGGCAATGCCCAGGCCTGTAAGGGGTCTGCCCAGGAGGAAGGCAAAGAAATGCATTGCTCCCAGGGGTTGGACGCTTGCCTGGGGCCAGGTCTTGAGCTGAGAACCTGGAAGCCTCTGCCAGGATTCCTTCCTGGCCAGGCCTGCACAGGTGGGGAGTGAGGCTGTGGATGAAGTGGGGACACAGAAGCCCAGGCCCTGCTGCCTTCGTGTTCTCCACCTGCACCTTCTAGTGTCATGGTGGGAGCCACAGGGGTGGGAGTAGCAGTGCTGATGTGGTGGGGACAGGCCACCACGGCAGAGTAATGAGGGTAGGGACACTAATGGTGGTCAAGGTGGCTGAGGTGCCAATGTCGGTCGTGCAGTGTGTTGTGCTTAGCTGGGGTGGAGTGTGGGTTCCCAAGGGGGCAGGGGGTCATAGAGTGAGAGGCCTCAAGCCTGGGGGGGGGGCACACCAGGCCACATGCTGAAAATGAACGTCTGCAAAGGCCACAGCGGGCCCTAGACTACCTCTCACACCTGGGCCACTCAGTGGCCAAGGTCCATGACCAAGAGACTTCAAACAGCCCTGAGAGTTAATGTCACCTGCTCATCACAGATGAGGAAACTGAGGCAGGACAGGACCTGATCAGAGCCTGTTGGGGTTCTGAAGACCCCTGTGCTTAGAGACCTTCTGTACCCCCCACCCACCCATTCCCTGGGTGTGGCAGTCACGTGCAGTGTGGTGGAAAGCCTGGGCCGGTCAGTGGTCCCAGCTCAGCCCCTCCAAGGCAGAGTTTTGTTCGGTCCCCAGATGGCCGTGTCAGAGTTCCCTACTCCCCCAGTCCTGTTACCCAGGGCTGCCGATGGCGCAGCTGGACGTGCATGTCGCTCACTACCCAAGCCTGGAACGTCACTCAGTTATCCAGTGGCGGCCTCACTCAGCTCCGGTGATGCCATGCCCAGTGCAGTAGTCCGGGGCAGCTGCCACCCTCGGGACAAAGCCAGCTGGGAGGAGCCGGAAGACAAACACCGAGGCCAATGCCCTCTCACCCCTGTAAGGGGTGGCATGTGTCTGCGCGTGGGGCGGAGGCGGCGTCTTTGGTGGTGTGACCCCCACCAGCGGCTCAGCCTGCCTGCGTCCATGGGGAGGCGCCGGTTGTCCTAGGACGCCGAACCCAGGGAGTCCGAGTGGAGCGTGGCGTAGCCCGAGGACTCAGAGGGCGAGCTCAGGAAGCTGCTGGTGCTGCCGCCACCGCCCGCCGCGCGAAGCCCCCCGGGCTCGCCCCACGACGCGCTCAGGCCCGGGCGCAGGGGACCGCCGTGCACGTGCGCAGCAGGGCGCGGCCCGGGGCTCCGCTGGGCGCTGCCTGGGGGCGTCGGGGCCTCTCCGGGGTCGGTGCCGTCGGCGGCGTCTGGCGCAGCGGGGAAGGGTCCGGGCGGGCGGCGCAGGGCCTGTGGCTCGCACTCGAAGGCGGTCAGGGCGAAGCCGTCTGGCAGCAGCGAGGCCGAGGCGGAGCGGGGGCCGGGCCCGGGGCTGCCAGGCGGTGAGTCGCAGGCCCGCCGCGGGCCGCCATCCAGAGCCCGGGGCCGCAGCGACAGCAGGCTCTCCGCCGAGCGGCGGCGGGGGCGCGATGGGGGAGCGTCCTCCGTGAAGGCCAGGAGGCTGGCGCGGCGCCGCTCGGGCCCAGCAGGCAGCACCAGGTGCGCCAGGGCAGCCAGGTCCTCACCGGAGCCCCAGCGCGGCAGGAAGGCGGGCAGCGGGACGGCAGCCCACACATCCGCGTCGTCGTGGGAGAAGCGCCGTGTGGGTGGGACCTGTCAGGACGCGGCGGGCTTTTACCCCCAGCTGCCCTCCTGTAAAACGGGGACAAACCCTTCCCCACCCCGGGGAAGGGCCTTTCGTGGGTCAGGGCCCAGGCCGCGGGCCAGGGCAGCCTGGCTGGGAGCTGTGAGGCTTGTCCGCCCAGACGCAGTACTGTGCGGGTAGCTGGGGTTGGTTGGGGAGGGGGCTCCTTGAGGACGCTGGGCCCGCAGGAGATAACGGAGATAACGCAGGCGACAGGGATCATGGGGGTGGCAGTTGGGGCCCACCCACACAGGTTGTGTGGCCTTTGGCCAGCCCAGCCTTGGATGGTGACAGCCACCCCTGCAGCTGCAGAGGTGAGATGAGCTCCTAGTGGAGAGGCTCGGGCAGGTCAGGACACCTGCAACCCGCAGGCGTGGGCTCTCCCCCTGCCCTGTGCTCACCTGCAGATATTGCATCTTGTCCTCCTGCAAGGGCCGAAGTGGGTAGAGCTGAGGCAGGCCCCCCTCCAGGGCAGACATCTCATACTTGGCCATCCTGTCTAGGGCCACAAAGTCACCTCCATAGCTGTAGTCCAGGGAGCGCTCCAACACCAGGTCTGGGGAGACACCACCTTCCAGGCTGGTCTCTGTAAGGTGAGGGGGCAGAAGCTTAGGGCCATGGGAAGCTTGGGGGCATCTAGGAGGGAATCTCAAGGACCCCCCAACCCAACAGACATATAAGGTAGAGGGCTGGTTAGCTGAAAAGGGAAGGGGAAGGGTTCTGGGTTCGAATCCCAACTATGCCACCCTTTAGCTGTGAGACTGGGCAGGGAGGTCACACACTGAGCCAATTTCCCCATCTAGGACATGGGGTGGGACCTGCGGTGACCTTGGGAGCCCTGAGGACTAAATACTACACACAAGGGGCTGGCAGTGCCTGGACGGAGCAAGGCTGGGCTGAGGGTAATGGTATTGCTGGAAACGGTATCCAGACAGGTTACCTCCTCTGCAGGAGCCCCTAGGGCAGCTTGCTGGGGATCCCTGAGGTTGGAGGGTGAGCCCAGGAGCTCAGCTGGAGCACGTGTAGTCACATCCACCAGCTCTGTTAACCACAATATCCCATTACTTGGAACCCGGGGCAGCCAAGCCGGAGAGGAGAGTGGTCTGTGGGAACCTGGCTTGGGTTCCTTGGACATTTGAGTACATTTGGGGGTGACACAAGGGGTATCTGTTGTTGAGAAGTCACCACCTTAGGGGGGTTGCCTGACAGCTGTTTTCCTGCCAACTCCAATGACCTCACCCAGATGCCACTCTCCCCAGGGCCACTCAGGCCATCCTCACCGTCATCGGAGTCCTCGTCGTTGGCCATGAGGGCCATGCACTTCTCCCGGACAGCCTTGAGGTTGGCCCGGTAGCGGTCGCAGGCCCAGAGGAACACAGGCAGCAGCAAGGCCTGGGCCACGGAGCACCACAGCACGCAGAGCGCCATCCACGGTGCTGAGGTGTTGGCCCGCAGGCTGCTGAAGCTCACCACCTGTGGGCACAGGGCTTGGCCTGGCACCTGCAGGACCCCCGACCATCACACAAGCTCCCCCCGAGCCGCAGTCTTGTATACTGCAGCAGGTCTGACAACCCTTTTGCCAAGGAGAAGGGACCCCTGGGAAGGAAAGAGCTTGAGCGTGGCAGTGGGAGGCCCTGGCTGCTGGGCAGCGCTGGGTAGCCCTGCTCTCCTGTCTCCCTCCAGGCTGCCCAGGGCATGGATTACCACCTTCTTGTCCTTTTTTTTTTTTTTTTTTTTTTTTTTTTGAGACAGAGTCTCACGCTGTTGTCCAGGCTGGAATGCAGTGGGTAAATCACGGCTCACTGCAGCCTTGATCTCCTGCGCTCAAGCGATCCTCCTGCCTCGGCCTCCCAAAGTGCTGGGATTACAGGCATAAACCACTGTGCCCGGCTGCCACCCCCTTTTTGAGATGAGGAAACTGAGGCTTACAGAACTAGGTCTCAAGCCTGTTCAAGATTCTGCCACCCCCTTCCCAGCCAGTGGCCTCTTCAGCCCTACCCCTGCCTGTGGATTCCCACCGAGGGATCCCACACTCCTCCTCTCCCGTAAGAGCTCTCATTGCTGTGTCCCAAAGAGCAACACTTAGTGATTCCCACAAGGGAGTGACAGTGTGGATAATATGGGCATGTCACTCCTGTCATTTGTGGGCCATGTGACACTCAAGAAAGCTGCTCAACCTCTCTGGGGCTCAGTTTCTTCAACTGTAAAATGGGCTAAGAACACCCCATGTTCTAGAAGGTGAAGATTCTGGACTTTATAACAGAAGCATGGAGTGGCCCCACAAACTGCACCCGATCCCCTGCCCGGAAAAGTGGGGGTGTAGGCTGGGCATGGTGGCTCAAGCCTGTAATCCCAGCACTTTGGGAGGCCGAGGCGGGTGGATCACGAGGTCAAGAAATGGAGACCATCATGGTCAACATGGTGAAACTCCGTTTCTACTAAAAATACAAAAAATTAGCTGGGCATGGTGGCGCGTGCCTGTAATCCCAGCTACTCAGGAGGCTGAGGCAGGAGAATTGCCTGAACCCAGGAGGCGGAGGTTGCGGCGAGCTGAGATCACGCCATTGCACTCCAGCCTGGGTAACAAGAGTGAAACTCTGTCTCAAAAAGAAAAAAAAAAAAAAGAAGTGGGGGTGGCCCGACTCCCTCCTAGCTCCCCTCCCCCCGCTGCCCCCACTCTGCTCCTGAGGTGCCTTTTAGTTCTCTGCTGTTTCATGAATCCCTTTTCCTCCATCTGTACAGGGACCGGGCCGCCAGGCCCCACTCTACACAAGGACCCTTAGCTGGGGGAAAATGAACCTGCTGGGGTGGGGCAGTGGGGGTTGCCTCCTGAGCAAGGCCTCGACTCTGAAGCTGCCACCACCAGCCCCAGTCACCGTTCTGGAGCCCGTGTCCTGCAGTGACTCAGGGAAGGCAGTCTACCTGCTGCTTGGATGAAAACGCTCCGGCTGGTCTTTACCCCAGTCCCAGCCCTCTGCCTGCCTCACTGCAGACCTCTGGGGACTGGGGTGAGTCTCGCAGGTGGGAGGGGCTGGCTACTGAGTCCAGACTTCATTCTTGGGCCAAGCTGGTCCCAACTTCACCAAGAGGACCCCAGGCAGCCCCTCTGGACCGCAGACCAATGTTGGCAAGGCCTTCCTGACAGCAGCCCTCACCTTGGCCTTCCCCAGCTGTTTGTATCAAGTGCAACTCCCCAACAGACAATTGAGGCCCCCTTGGCCTTGCCCTGTCTCCCAGTCCAGCACCCCTACCTAAGTGTGGCATCAAAGCTCCCTCTGTCCCTCCTGGGACCTGGACCCACCAGAAAACCCATGGGCATGCTATCCCACCTCTGCATCAAACAGGCCTTGAGGCCAGACATGGTGGCTTGTGCCTATAATCCCAGCACTTTGGGAGGCTGAGGCAGGCAGATCACCTGAGGTCAGAAGTTTGAGACCAGCCTGGCCAACATGGTGAAACCCCATCTCTACTAAATACACACACACACAGACACAGAATTAGCTGGTGGATGCCTGTAATCCCAGCTACTTAGGAGGCTAAGGCAGGAGACTCACTTGAACCTGGGAGTTGCAGTAGGCCAAGATTGCGCTATTGCACTCCAGCCTGGGCAATAAGAGCAAAACTCTGTCTCAAAACAAACAAAACCAAAAAATGGGCCTTGGATGAGGGGAGCAACCCCTTCTGCACTGTGGAGAAAGGCCCTGAGTTCTGAGCTCTGCAGCCACCGGATGTGGGCTTGAGTCCCAGCAGGCTGTCCTAACTCTAGGCAGGTCTTTGTACCTCTCTGAACCTCAGTTTTCAAATCTGGAAAATGGGGACAATGATCAAGCCCGTTTCAAAGGATCGGATCTGAGGACTCAACCACATGATGCCTGGGGTATGAGCAGCCCCAGGGCTGTCCAGAGACAGGCTCCCCTACCCAAGGCTATCACCCACCAGCACAGGGAAGCCCATGAGGCAGTCGTAGATGAAGACTATGGTGGTCACGAGGCCCGTGATCTGCAGGGAGGTTCTGGCGGGCTCCGAGCCGTCGATGGAGGAGCGACGCTTGCCCTGCGCATCCTCCACTATGATGGTGGGTACGGTGAAGGCGCGGCGGTCGGCCCGGCGCCCCACCTGCACGGCCAGCGTCTGGAAGAGGGCGATGGCTGTGCAGACCACGCCCATGGCCACACTGCCACCCACCAGCAGCAGGAAGCAGACGCCGAAGCCCAGGCCGATCTCAGCCACGATGAAGCGGCAACCATGGGTGTAGAAGCGTTCACTGGTGTCATGCCAGCCAACAGCGGGCAGGGCCGACAGGATGAAGGACACCATCCAGATGCCCATGACTGTGTGCACCGCCTGCTTCTTGGCATTGCTCAGCCTGGCACGGGGCAGGGTGGAACAGAGGGAACTGGCGTCACCCACAGGGGCTTCCCAGGCCTCTGTGGACCTGTAGAGGATCCTGATCGCCCAGGCACACCATGCCCCCAGCATGTCATAGTTGTGGCACAGCCAGTGTGGGGGGGCCTTGTCCCTGCATAGGAGCTACTGCGAACCCTGTCACACGTCCCTCTCCCAAGCATTCTGTATTGGCTGCAAAGCTACATGTGTGTGCCCCCAGCAGCCGAAAGCTGCCCCTCCTGAGCCTCCCTGCCCTCCCAGCGTGTTCAGGTGTGGCCACTCCTGTACACACGTGGGCACACTCGATATGTCCTGGAACCTCAAGAACCCCAGAGCTTCACGTGCTCACCGGTAGTTGACAGGCCAGCAGACCATCCACATGCGGTGGTAGGAGAGGGAGGTGACGGAGAAGCAGGTGGCCAGGGTGAGGGTGTAGAACGTGGACACGAAGACCTTGCAGAGCCCCTCATTCCACTCAAAGTCGGGGTGCTGCCGCCGCAGCTGCACCACAGAGTAGGTGGCAATGGGCACGGCCACGTTAAGCATGTGGGTGGCCGAGAGCGTGCACAGCAGGAACTCCAGGGGCTTCCACTTCTTCTGCTTGGCACCAATGCTGAGGATGCCCCAGGCGTTGGCCAGCAGGGAGAGGCCCCCGCATGCCAGCCAGCCCACTGCACTGCCAGGAAGCTGCCGCTCATCACTCATGGTGCAGACCGGAGCTGGCAGGCGGCTGAGGCATCCTCCTTGGAGCCAGGCCTCGGGGAGTAGCCACCCTCACTCCTGGCAGCTCAGGGATGCTGGGGACCACGAACATCTGTGGGGTGGCAATGGGCACTCAGTGACTCCCGCTCTGGCGACAGCACTGAAGCCCTTGGGTACTTGGGATAGGAGATGGTGAGTGCTACACCTTGAATGTCCCCTGAAAAACTCAAGTTCAAATTTAATTAAAACTCATGTTGAAACTTAATTGCCATTCCAATAGTATTAAGAGGTAGGACAATTTTTTTTTTTTTTTTTTTTTTGAGACGGGGTCTTGCTTTGTCACCCAGGCTGGAGTACAGTGGTGCAATCTCAGCTAACTGCAACCTCTGCCTCTGTTCACCTGCCTCGGCCTCCCCAGTAGCTGGGATTATAGGCGTATGCTACTACACCCAGCTAATTTCTGTTTTTGTTTGTTTGTTTGTTTGTTTGTTTTTTTCTGAGACGGAGTTTCGCTCTTGTTACCCAGGCTGGAGTGCAATGGCACGATCTCAGCTCACCGCAACCTCCACCTCCTGGGTTCAGGCAATTCTCCTGCCTCAGCCTCCCGAGTAGCTGGGATTATAGGTACGCGCCACCATGCCTGGCTAATTTTTTTGTATTTTTAGTAGAGACAGGGTTTAATCATATTGGCCAGGCTGGTCTTGCACTCCTGACCTCAAGTGACCTGCAAACCTCAGCCTCCCAAAGTGCTGAGATTACAGGCATGAGCCACTGTGCCTGGCCTTATTTTTTTTTTTTTTTAATATATTTTAGAGACAGAGTCTCACTATGTTGCCCAGGCTGGTCTCAAACTCCTGAGCTCAAGTGATCTTCCCATCTAACCCTCCTGAGTAGCTGGGATTACTGGGCGAGTGCTCCTGCACCTGGCGAGACATAAATCTGTTCTTTATGAGTGACTGGGTCTTAAGTACTATGCTACGGCAGCACAAATGCTCTAAGGCAGGGAAGGACCCCGATGCACTATGACCTAGCCCTGGCTTACATCAGGCTGCTGCTGCACCCTCCTCTCTAGGCCCCAGGGCCTCCTCCTCATGTGCCTGACACCCAGGGGCTATATACAGGGGTGCCCAATAAATGCATATTCCCTCCCTTCTGTCCACTCTTGGCCAAGGCTCAATATCTGGGCTTCCTTCCCGGTTACCTGCATCCTCAGGGAACCAGCCAAGCTGGGCCCAGATGGGCACTCCTGCCCTGTGTGTACCCTGGCACCATCCCGGAACAAGTCCTCTTGTCATCAAATGTTCCAGAATCCTCACACAGCCCATGCCAGAGTCCCCCTCAGTGGGCATCTCTGCACTCTTGTCTTTTTTTTTTTTTTTTTTTTTTGAGATGGAGTTTCACTCTTGTTACCCAGGCTGAAGTGCAGTGGCACGATCTCGGCTCACCGCAACCTCCGCCTCCTGGTTCAGGCAATTCTCCTGCCTCAGCCTCCTGAGTAGCTGGGATTACAGGCACGTGCCACCATGCCCAGCTGATTTTTTGTATTTTTAGTAGAGACGGGGTTTCACCATGTTGACCAGGATGGTCTCGATCTCTTGACCTCATGATCCACCCGCCTCGGCCTCCGAAAGTGCTGGGATTACAGGCATGAGCCACTGCGCCCGGCCTGCACTCTTGTCTTAATTCATTCTACTCATCAGGCCACATGAGGACGTGTCCGGGAGGACCATGCCCCCGAACCTTCGTTTCCCTCTCTTGCCCCCAGGTGACCTGTTGGAGAAGGGAGCTGGTTACCACTTTCATGCCCACCCTGAGAGGGGGCAGGCAGTCTGCTACATCAGCCCCCAGCTGGCCTTCCACAGCCAGGCCCCGGGCAGGGGTTAAAGCCCCAGCACAGCAGCCACGTGGCTGGGGCAAGGTCCCTGCACCGTCTCCTCTAAAAGGGACTGACTGCAGTGCTTCTTCCATGGGGAGGCTGGGGTGGACAGGAGCCACATCTCTATAGCCCTGGGCCCAGGTCCAGCACACAGTGGGTGCTGTGGTTGGCTCGGGCAGCAAGGGCCTGGAGATGTCCTGCAGACCAGACCAGAGATTGACTCTGAAGTCAGAGGAAGTGCCGATGGCCTTTTGATGTGAGCCAGGGACACAGGACACTGGGCAGCAGGTGTGTGGTGGGGGGCGGGGAGGGACCCATCCTGCCAGAGGGCCTGGGCAGGCAGTGTGGGAGAAGTGCAGTGAAGGCCTACTGTGTGCTCTGCTCACACTTAACTGGCCTTTCTCACCCAGGGCTCGTTTAGCATCATTTGCTCTTTCTCATGCCCCGGGTCCTTATGGGAATCTACAGCACCAGACAGGCCCCGTGTCCCCCAGGGAGGAATTATCTGCAGCTCAAGGTAGGGGACCACTGCCGCCTTAGCCAAGGCCCCTGGCTCTCGGGCAGGGAGGGCAGCGATGTCCCAGCCACCAGCTGGCAGGCCCTTTGCTTGTCTAGCCCAGAGTTCTTTTTTTTCCTTTTTCTTTTTTGAGACAGAGTTTCGCTCTTGTTGCCCAGGCTGGATATCAGCTCACCGCAACCTCTCCCTCGTGGGTTCAAGCCATTCTCCTGCCTCACCCTCCTGAGTAGCTGGGATTACAGGCACTCACCACCACCCCCAGCTAATTTTTTGTATTTTTAGTAGAGACTGGGTCTCACCATGTTGGCCAGGCTGGTTTCTATCTGCTGACCCCAGATGATCCATCCTCCTCGGCCTCCCAAAGTGCTGGGATTACAGGCGTCAGCCACCGTGCCCTGCTGTCTTGTCCAGAGTCCTTTTGGTCTGTGGCCTGACTCCCCCTGGACATGCAGGGACCCCAAGGGGTGTGTCTCATTCATCTTGGTGCCCTGCCCTGGACCCGTGGAAGGAGCCTAGTCTGGGTGACATTGGGGCTCCTTTGCTGGCTTCCCGGGTTGGGGGTCTGCTGCAGCCAGGGAAATTCCTTCCCAAACGTTTATTAGGTTTCTGCTTGCACAGTAGCCTCCTCTTCCCCATCCCAGACCCAGCGTGGGAGGCAGGGTGGTCTCTTAGACTCTCTACCAGTCCCTCCCATGTCCAGTAAACCGCGCTGAGTACAGCATAGAGGCCACATGGTATGTGAGCCCAGCGCCCCAGTGAGTCAAGTGACTCCTCTGTGCCTGGGTTTTCGCCTCTGTACACTGGACATGATAGTACCTTGGAAAGTGCTGTGGGTAGTTACTGTGCTATGCCAGGGAAAGTGCTTAGAATGCAGACAGGCATAGTAAGCATTCAGCAAAGACTCCCCATCTAAATGTCTCTCTTAAAGCCCTCTCAGCTCACTGAGCTGTGCTATCTCTTATGGGTCAAGACACTGAGCTTGGAGGTGCCGGGGAGCCTCAGACCTGCAGGCAGATACATATTCACTGGGACCAGGACCTGGGGCAGACTAGCCTCAGGAGTGAGGGGGCCACAGGGCCGTCTCCAGCCTTTGGGGTGCCTGGCAGCCTTCTGGGTGCTCAGAGCAGATGGAGTGTGAGTAAGCGCTTGGGCGAGAGAGCGGCAGACACCAACGGTCTTTATGCTATCAAAGAGGAAACTGGACTCATCATGCACCTAGCAGGTCAGCAGCCATTTCCGTCTGCCCAGGGCTGCCTTGGCTGTGAGACTGGGAGACCTTCCTTCAGATGTCCCTGTGACCTTGGCCCAGCCCAGCCCATCCCATCCACGTGATTATTGGTGAAGGGTGGTGAGGAAGGAGCCACAGGCTGCAACCAGCCCAGCCCTTCCCGGTGCCAGTTCTTCCTCTCTTCTAGCCTAATGGTGCCTTAGTGCTGGGAAAGGCTATAGGTCTGAAGGCTGGTGCAGTGGGAGTGGCTCACACCTGGAATCTCAGCACTTTGAGAGGCTAAGGCAAGCGGATGGTTTGAGCCCAGGAGTTCAAAACCAGCCTGGACGAAAACCTGTCTGACAAAAAATAAAAAATTGGCTGTGTGTGGTGGTGTGCGCCTATAGTCCCAGCTACTTGGGAGGCTGCGGTATGAGGATCACCTGAGCCTGGGGAGGTTAAGGCTGCGGTGAGCCGTGATTGTGCCGATGCACTCCAGCCTGAGTGACAGAGGGAGACCCTGTCTTAAAAAAAAGAAAGAAAAAGGTTCTAGGTCTGTGGACAGGGGCACGTGCATCCTCCTGCACAAGGGCATGCTCCTCCAGTGAGTGCCCGCACGATTCATCCCCATGGTAAAGCTGGTCCAGCAGAAACAGAGGGAGGTGAAGCTGTTTGCCCTAGCCAGCACGCGCCTAAGCCAGGATCCAAACTCCACCTGCCTGACACCAAAGTCTGGGCCTCTCAAACATTAAAATGTTGGGGAACAAGGCTTTTTATTTTGTCCCTAGAGCTGAGGTCTTTCTGAGCCTCCTGTCTGCAGGGCAGGTCCCATGGTACCCACACTGCAGATGGGAACACTTCAGGCAGAAGCTCAGGGCAACATGGAGAAGACAGTGTCAGGGATGGCTTTGGGGCCAGACATTCCTGGGTGCTGTAGACCTGGGATGGGAGAGGAATGTCCTGGGGGATAGGGGGTGGACACTGGGTTCCAAGTGCAGAGTGACAGAGGACTGGTTGTGTGGGAACAAGGTGTCCCTCTGCCTCTGGGTCAGTGACCACAAACCCACGGATTGCACCCTTTCTGTTCATTCTTCATAGAAAGGAGAGGCCACTAGGGCCAGAACCCAGGCTGGGCTCCCCCTAGTGCCGATGGGACCCAGGATGACACTGTCTCCTGCTGAGAAGTTTCTCCTGCAGGGCACTCAGAGCATCCCTCAGCATCTCAGGATGGGGCTCTTCCCACCTCCCCGCCCACTGCAGGGCCGACTGCAGGTGCGACCCGCCTGGGACCCACCCGGGCCACGAGGCCTCCCACCGCAAGACCCGTGGGCGGGGCCCAGGCGTGACGTCACGGCTCCGGGCCAATGAGGCCGCGCGGCCCGGAGGCCCCATTGCGCAACAAAGAGAACCCAGAACTTGAAAGGATTCCCCGGGCTCGGCCCCGGCTTCCGCCCCCACGCCAGTCTCCACCCGCGCTGCAGCCGATCTATTCCACCGGGCCCGGCCTGGCCGTCGCCCGGAGAGGGATGCGCAGCGCGAGGCCTTGACATCTCTGGCACGCCCCCCCCAGTCCCTGCCCTAATGGCCCCAACCCCCCGGGGCTCCAATCCAACCCCCGCAATCCCTGCTCCGCCCCGCGTGCTCTCGCCTGCTGGTCCCCAGTAGGTCCCCCGAGTCCTGCTCCAACCCGAGGGCGCGTTCGAGAGAGAGCCTGGGAAACCTGGCGGGATGCGGTCCCCGGACCCCTCGGGGTAGCGTCGAGCAGGGGCGGGCACCGGCTCCCTAGACCGCCCCGCCCCCGTCCCCTGAGAGCTCCCAGGGGCCGCGCCGCCAGGCTCCGATGCAGGGGAACGGAGGGAGGGGCTGGCTCCGGGGAAGTTACCCCGAAGGTCCCCAAGTTGGGGGGCGCCAGCGCTAAGCGGCGCTCGTGGACCCCTGGACGGACCCCACGACCGACAGCGCGCGGAAAGCCCCCTCCCTCCCCGCCGAGTCCTCCCCGCCGAGTCCTCCCGCCCGGGTCCTCCCTCCCGACCGCCCTCGGGCCAGGGCGGCGGCGCTCACCCTGCGTTCGGGCGCCCCGGGCTCCGACTCGCTGCTCCCGCCTCCGGCTGCGGTTCCCGCGCTCCCGGGCCGAGCGCGGGCCACCGAGGGCCGCGGGGGTGGCTGCCGGCGGAGCGGCCCGCGGGCCGGGGCATGCTGGCGGCGGCCACCCGCGGCCGGCGCGTCCCGCTCGGGGGGCTCAGCGCCGCCGCCCCTCCCTCCCCTGGGCGCCGCTGCCGCTTCGCTCCGCTCCCGCCGCTCCGCTGCTGCGCCGGGCGGCCGGGGGCGGGGGGCGGAGCAGGGCGCATGTCTCCGCCGGGGCCTCCGCGCCGCCCCTCGGCCCGCCCCGCCCCCGCTCGCTCCGAGGCGCGGCCGCCGCGGCCGTCTGTCGGTCTGTCTGTCCGTCCGTCAGTCAGCACACACCCGTGCCCCCACCTCCGCCCGCGGCCGGGCCGAGCCGCCCTGGACCGGTGGCGCCTCCCGACAGCGCCGCGCCCCTGGCTCCCAGCTGGGCTCGGTGCACACTCCTGACGCCGCCTCCAGCCGCCGGGGCAAGACCCAGGCCCGGAGCTCTGGGGACCCGCGGGCCGACGGAGCTGGGGCAGGAATGGACAGTGAGAACCTGGGGCCGGGGGTGGGGCTCAGGGAGGCCTTCCCGGCGGAAGCCGCATCCAAGAAGAACTCGGAGCGGGGCGTGGAGAGGACTTGAGACCCACGGCCAGCGGCTTCCAGGAACTGGGAATCCAGTGTGCAGCAGGGGCAGCGAGGGGCAAGGTTGGGCCAGTTACGGCTTCACTCTGCTCCCTGGGCCTGGGGGGGGTCCACCGAGGGAATAAGTGCACGGGCCACCGGGTGGTCCCCCCCAACCCCCACGGGCTCAAAAATGTTCTCTCTGAAACTGAACACCACCGCCCAGCCCAGAGAGGCCAGGGTCTGCAGCCCAGCGCCTGAACCCCTCCCCTCCTCTCCTCACCTCCGTCCCGCCCGCCCCTCACTCCCTCCCAAGCCCTCCTGCCAGAACACCGGTTGTTGCCCATACACTGACAGCCTCAGCTGACTCCACGCGGAGGGGGGGAACCCTCCTGCCCCTTAATGGGGGCCCTGGAGAGGATTCCTCCTGAGGATCGTGCCTGTATCTTCTAGAAAACCCCTGACCACACATACAGTGGGCACAAGGCCTCCAGGGCTGCCTGGCATAGTGTCCTTCCATGCCTCTGGGGCGCATCCATGATTAAATGCCTCTGTGTCTGGAAAAAAGTGAGCACCTGACCAGAAGACCCAAACCAACTGCAGCCAGAACAGCTGCTTGGAGCTTGCCCAGCCCAGGCAGCGCTGCCCACGGCACTCCACAGTCTGCACCTGCCCAAATCGTCCTCACAGCCCAGGTCGCTGAGCAGCTTTTAGGGGACCCAGGATGGGCCTTAGGGTCCATCCCAAGAGGTAAAAGAAGTGTTTGTAGAGAAAGACCCCACAGTAACGTGTGGGGCTGGGCAAGGGGGAACCCGATCCGTGCACACTTACACTCCCTGCGGTTTCTGGAGCAGCCAAGGCCCTTAGTGCCCCTGGTGAGCCCTCTGTGGACAGGCTGGAACCCCCTCCAGGTGGCCCTGGTTATAAATAGGCACCAGCAGTGGGAGGCTGGCACAGGGCAGCTGTAATCAAGGGTGGTGTTTCTAAGCATCTCGCCTGTGACTCGAGGTGAAATGGTAGAAATGCCACGTTTAATTACATGGCCACCGAGAACCATGCTGCTTAGAATCACCACACTTGAGACTGCACACACAGCCATGGAGAGCCACGCCACTTTCTGGGCCTGGCTCCCCTCTCCCAGCCCAGCTCACCTACTGCTGCCTGCACCAGTGCCTCTGCCCAGCCTCAGCTGGCTCTGGGGCAGGTGGGAGATGGTCTCTGATGGCTGCCCAGCTTATTCCATGCTGTGCTGAGATCTGGTGCAAAGTGCCTGGTGCCCCTGGGAGGCAGTTTTTAGGTGCCTGGTTTGCCCAAATCCACATGGATGAGTGGCTGAGCCTTGACTGAACTAGGGAGTCTGATTTGGGGCCCACCTTCATGTGAAGGATGTGGGTGCTTTGGAGACCCGGTCCCCTCAGTGAACCTCTGGGCTCAGGTACTGCTGCGGCCAGCCCTTGGCCTTCTGCTTGCCCAGAAGGGTAGCCGCCTCATCGCTCTGATCCCAGGGCACCACTCTGGCATGGGTCATGGGTGGAGCAGAGTGAGGTGGCCAAAGCTTCATGTGACTGAGTTTGCCCCCCCACCCCAATCCCCTCCCAGGCAGGAAATAATCCCGTCAGCCATGACTGGGGCCCGGGACAGACTCCCAAGCTCTTGGCTGGTGTTTCTGCACATCTGGAGCCGAGCCCTCTCTCTCTCCAGGCGCGGGGGGAGCCTGTGCGAGGCTGCAGCTGCTGACGGGCCAGCCTTCTCCAGGCTGCGGGACAGATGTTGGGGCTTCAGGGACAGACTAAGTCAGGAACATTCTCCCAGATGCCACCTCTGGGTGTGCTTCGTTGGAGCCATGAATGCAGGTGGGGTCCTGGCCCCTGTAGTGGCCTTGGCCAGGCCAGATTCACAGATAAACCCTGCTACAGACACCCTCACGACACACGTGCTCAGGTATGCAGGGACAGATGCACTCACATAGTAGATACATTGGTGACATGTATGCACACAGCTTCACACCAACAGCACCGACACACTTTCATGCTGCCCCTCAGACCCCTGCCCCATAAGCCATCCCCATGGCCTCCTGCCTGGGTAGCTGAGGGAGTTTGTACATCAGGCACAAGGTCCTGGCGCCAGCTGGGGGGGCTCCTACAGACAGAAGGTTGGGGTATCTGGGCAGTTTCTACCAAGCGGCTGGGTCAGGGTGGGGCTCCCACAGGCTGAGCCAGGCCACACCATCGCCTCTTCACACCATCACCTCTCTGAGTCTTTACGAGGAGCCCTGCCCCGTCCGTGGGAAAGCCACACAGGCTCAGAGCCGGCGTACTATGCAAGCCAGACCGTGGGGTCGTGGGGTGCTGGTACTCCCACCACACAGCGTGGCCCTGAGTCCACATCCTCCCAGCATCTGAGCTGCCTATGAGGTCCACGGAGCCGAAGTGTCTGTGGCCAGGACACCAAACCAGGGGCCCACGGGAAATGGCCATTCACAGCCAGCAAATCACCAGCCGGACACCAATTGGTGTGGCTGTGCCTGAGGTTCTGGGGTCTACGCAGGCGCTGGTGCTGGGAGGGCCGAGACTGTCCTCGGGAACCCCCACATCCCATACCCCCTGGGAAAGCAGCTCCCCCCAGGACAAATGACCACCCAGGACTCGTGGGTCCAGCCAAGCAGCAGCTTTATTAGTGGCGCTGGGTTCTCCCCATACCTTACAGTGTGCTTGGAAGCATTCCCGAGGGTTTCCATGGAATGCCTCCCGGCGCTCAGGACAACACTGTAGCATCAACACTGGGATGATATAAATAAAGCTTTGGTGTGTAGGTTTGCAGGAGAGAGTACAGGTTAACACTGTGATACGAAAACTTCAGACAACACCAGCTCTCAATGTGAATTGGGTTTCTGGCCAAGGGGGTAACTTCTAAGTGACTGGACACTGGGCCTGTTGCTATGGCTACTGGGGGCCCCGGCAGCGGGAGGAGGGTGTCTAGGGCTGGGGCTCCGCGTGGCCCTGTCGCTTCGCCTTCATCTGCAGGTACCGCCCTTTGCCTTCCTCAAAGCGCTTCTTCTCGTCCTCGGTCTCGGGCTGTGGACCACACACAGAGACAGGCAGGTTAGGGTCACTGCAGAACCAGTGCCGTGGCCTTGTGACCTGGCCTGGGCCCCTGCCCCCACCCGTGGCTCTGCCCCACCCCAGAAGAGTGCAGAGTACCTCGACTCAGCTCCTCTGGCCTCCTGGGACTGCCGGGTGCCAGGCATGGGTCTCATGTCCCACCTTGGCTGTTGGGCCCGTTGACTGGGCTATGTTTAGCCAAGAAGCTTTGAGGGGCTGCAGGAGCCACGGGTGGAAGAGCTCCACGGAGGGGACCCTGAGGGCATGGCGGCTCAGAAGCAGTCAGTGGAACTGCTGAGCCCTGTGACACCCTTACACCCCCTTTCACAACAGGTGTAACTCCAACCCCAGGGCCTGTTTGCAACTGAACTTCGGTGAAAATGCACTTGATAATGAAACATGGGAGCTGAGTGTGACTAGAGAGGAAGGGAGAGGGACCGTGCGTTTGCTGCACTCCCAGGGAAAACCAGCTGCACATGGTCACGGTCCCTAAAAGAATTGGGCAGACGCTGCACTGCCTGTGACCTCGAAAAGTACTGACCCTGTACTGGGAGCAACAGGCCTGCTTTGTGGGGAGGGAGCCCTGTCACCACACTCTGGACCCCAGGGTCCCCTTCTCATTGCCCTGGGGGCAGAGCCAACGGAACAGTTGGTCCAAGACTGGGTTCTGCCCAGGACAGTCCTGGTTTGTGTCTGTTGGCCTGCTATGATTATGAACGGCACCCCCTTTCACTCTAAGCCTTGTGCCTGGGCAGGTGCCACCCCTGGAGTATGAGGTGGTCACTTCTGAGGTCCTATCTATCCCATCTCCACATTCTGTCCAGCCCCTCCCCGGCCAGGAATTCAGGTTTAATGAGCTGTGCTAATTCCTCTGGGACATTTCATTGCAACATTTTGAGGGTGTCTGAAAGCCAAAGAAATGGGGCAGCTGCCCTTCATTTCATCCACAATGACACCAAACTGTACAGCTATTTTTGGGCCTAAGTGTTTTATAGACAAATGGTACATTGGCAAGAGAGAGCAGTCGGCCAGAGGATGTAATGTCAAGTTACACCAAATGCCTCCTCCCCTCTGCGCTCTCCAAAATCGGTCTCTAAATGTCACCAGGTGTAAACTGTCAAAACTTCCCCAGCCTGGAGCCAATGGAATCTTCGGGTATTTAAAGAAATAGGTGGCCCTCCTTGCAGCGGTCCTGGTTCCCCTTTGAAGAGTCTTCAGTGTACACAGGAAAACGGGTGGCTTTTCCAAGATACCGTATTGAAGAAGTCCCTCCCGCTGCTACGGTTTGATCTCTGGCTGACTTTTAAAAATAAAATTTGAGGCTATGCAATTTGACCTGAAACAGCCCAGGGAAAATGACATGTTCTTTTTCAGTTTTAGCTGCAGTTCTAAGTGGGCAAGACCCCTGAGCTTCCTGGGGGCTGGAGGGCACAGAGTCCAGCCCCTGCAGGTGATACACAAGGCCCCCTGAAGACACGGTTACATCCTGCTGGGCACAGCTAAAGACTTTTGTGCACACTGAGGCAGAAGGTGCTAGATGAGGGCTTCTTGAACTTGTAAGTGCATCTGAATCTGCTGGTCTAGTAAATGCAGATTCGGATCCAGAGGGTCTGAGAGCTGAGGCTCACTTCTAACAGAATCCCAGGTGACATGACGCTGTGGCCTGAGGACACCTGTGTAGTAGGGCCCTGCCCCAAATGGGGGCATGTGAAGTGGCCAAGAATGCAAGGTCAAACCCACCAGGCAGGAATGCAGGGGCCTTGTCCTCCCCTTCCCCTATGGAACTGCTTGGTGATGTGGAGGAAGCCTGTAGCTCCTGTCCACCTGCAGCAGCCAAAGCCAAGGCCCAGCAGAGAGTGGCACCTACAGCCTGGCTTCCTGCCTACTCCGAAGACCCTGTATCAGGCAGAGCAAGCGCTGTGGGGTGGGCTTGGGGTCCCAGAGCTGGGAAACAAGGTAACAGGGCCTGGTGGGGTTGCCACTGGGCTCTGCTGGCTTTGGAGTGGCTATGGCAGCCTTGGGTGACATGAGGGTTGGGAGCAGGAGAGCCGGGGACAGGCAGGCTGGACCGCACCCAGGCACCTCCCAGTCTGAAAGCCTGGCCCCTTCGCTGGGGTCCTCCCTCTAGCTGGTGGAGAATCTGCCCTCCACAGAGAGGAAAGACGACAAGGGCTTGGACCGAAAAATAATCCTTTAAAGCGGGAGAGAATGAGCCTGGCCCAGCAAAGGCAGCCGTAGCAAGAAGAGATACAGCTGGAGCCCAGGCCCAGCTCGCAGGAGCCAGGTCCGGCCGGACGAGAGACTTCCTGGGAACGTGCAGACGTGGGAGACTGCCAAGAACCTCAGTCCCCAAGCGCCTGAGTCCTCAGGCAAGTGCTCTCAGGGACCAGAGGGTCAGGAGGCTGGGGGACCAGTGGCGGCTACAGGGTGGTGATTCTTTTTGGGGTGATAGAATGTTCTGAAATAAACTGTGATGGGGAATGTCCACCTCTGTGAAAACCTGCTGAATGGTATTCTGTAAGTGGGTGAACAGAACGGCAGGTAATTCCGTCTTCGTAAAGCTGCTGCATGGCGAAAGCTCCACAGGTGAGAGCTCTTGGTGCTGGGGGAGCGGTCAGGGCTGCTGACACGGGATTGGCCCGAGCTAATAACGACGCAGGCATTCTTTCTTCTCTTTACTTTTGCATATATTTGACCTTTTCTATAATTAAAAAGCTACAAAAGAAGAAAACTAACTAGACTTAGATAGAGGAAGACCAACCCCTTCTTTCTTCCTCAGGCACAAATGATCTCCAGGCCCCGAAGAGATGGGGCCCTGGCTTTACAAGCGGGGGGCTGCAGGCAGAGCTGCGGGAGGCGTCCAGGGCCGCCCACAGGCGCGATTTTTACCACTCCCCGCCAAGAGGTGCTGAGCGCTAACTCAGGACAATGCTCGAAACATTCCAGTCCCATTCATAGGTATGTGCCAGGCCCCACGCATGCGACGTGGCCCGGATGGCAGGGAGATCTGCACCCAAGAGCCAAGAACCTCCAGGGCTTCAGACAGCCCAGCCCTCACCTCTGCCAGCCACACCCAGCAGTGGAGACCTCGAGCCCCCTAACAGTCTGGCCTTCTGGGAGTGGAATCCGTGTCACTTCCCACCGTTCTCAGCATCTTTACCAGAGCTCACATCCCTCCAGCCCCCGAGGATGCAGGAGGACCACCCAACTCTGGGCCTGCAGAGGCACTGCAGACAAGAGCCCTCCCACCTCTTCGCCCTATATGGACTGTGCACGTGGGCCCAGGACTGAGCGATAAGGGGATATGCTCTGCGAAACCCCTGCTTGGGGTGCGGCCAGCTGTGTACATCAGTCTTCCTGACAACCCCACCCAGCAGCACAGAGCCGATTATTGTTCCAGTTTTTTTTTTTTTTTTTGAGGCGGAGTTTCGCTCTTGTTACCCAGGCCGGAGTGCAATGGCGCGATCTCGGCTCACCGCAATCTCCGCCTCCTGGGTTCAGGCAATTCTCCTGCCTCAGCCTCCTGAGTAGCTGGGATTACAGGCACGCACCACCATGCCCAGCTAATTTTTTGTATTTTTAGTAGAGACGGGGTTTCACCATGTTGACTGGGATGGTCTCGATCTCTTGACCTCGTGATCCACCCGCCTCGGCCTCCCAAAGTGCTGGGATTACAGGCTGAGCCACCGCGCCCAGCCTTTTTTTTTTTTTTTTTTTTTTTTTTTTTTTTTTTTTAATGAGACGGAGTTTCGCTCTTGTTACCCAGGCTGGAGTGCAATGGCGCGATCTCGGCTCACCGCAACCTCCGCCTCCTGGGTTCAGGCAATTCTCCTGCCTCAGCCTCCTGAGTAGCTGGGATTACAGGCACGTGCCACCATGCCCAGCTAATTTTTTGTATTTTTGGTAGAGACGGGGTTTCACCATGTTGACCAGGATGGTCTCGATCTCTTGACCTCGTGATCCACCCGCCTCGGCCTCCCAAAGTGCTGGGATTACAGGCTTGAGCCACCGCGCCCGGCCCGATTGTTCCAGTTTTACCAGTGAGGAAGTGAAGCACAGAGAGGCTGAGTAACTTGCCCAAAGTGACAAAGCAGGTAAGGGCAGAGCCTCCATTTAAACCTGGGCTCGGAGGCTGCTCTCCAGGACATCCTATGCTGAGCGGCCTTAGGGGTGGGACTCATCAGTGGGGAGGAAGGCAATGGACTTGTAGAGTCTCCACGGTGAACCAGGATGGGGGGCCCTCCTGTCTCCCCTCACCTGACCCTGGCCCTCAGTGCAGCCCAGGAGCGCTTGCTGAGTTTGGCCTCCGCCAGGCGGGGCCCTGCCCTGCCCTGCCCTTAGCCATATCACCCCAAAACACTGCAGCCGCTGCCACCCCAGCGGCCACCAGGCCACAGAGCGTTCCCAAAGCTACACATCCAAGGCTGTGTCTGCTGCTCTCTCGAGGTCACCTCATGAGCAGCCTGAGGCAGGCATGAGCCCAGGTGCAGGCCATTCTTGGGGTCGGCTTCAGGCAGAGGGAGAAGCCGGTGCCCAGCAGTGGGCCCCAGGGCTGCTCGATGTGGCCCTGCTGTTTAATATTTGCAGCACTCATCGGCCAGCCTCTGCCCTCAGACAAAGCGAAGGCTGTCTGATGATGGATGGATGTGCAGGAGGGCCTGCATGGGCCCCACCGCTCTTCCCCTGCCTCTGGGGATGGTGGTATGTGCTGGATGTTCCGGGCTCTGAGAGTCCAGACTAGCCCAGGAGCCTCAGCGTTACTGCATGAAGCACCCACCCATGAGCACTGCCCTCCCAAGGCAAGGATGGCCTTCCTCCCTGAGTGTCCAGGGTCGTCCTTTCAGGGTGGAAGTTTATGAAGACGGCAGTCAAAGGCAGGGACGTAACAGGCGCGTGTAGACCAAGGCTCACCACCCACTGGGAGGTGAAGCAGAGCAGAGGGAGGCAGGGTGGTATCTGCCCCATGGTAGGAGGTGACTGGCCCACTGCTGGTGGGCAGCCGGCCTCCCCAGGCTGTGGCTCTGCTGAATAGCTTCCCTACCCGAGCAACAAAGGGGCCACCTCCTCCCGCTGGGTGAGAAGCTGACAGAGCAAGACAGATGGCCCCAGCACACGGCCCCACCCACGGCCCGGCTGCCGCCCGCCTCCTGGGAGCCATCTCCCTTCACCCAGCAAAGTAAATAAATGCATACGTTGTTGGCTGTTGTTGTTTGCAATGAAGTGATGGGGGTGGCTGGAGGAGGAAAGAGCGCTCCACGGGAAGACAAATGTCTCTCTCGAGTCCCTGAGGCTGCTGGTGGGGGAAGGACTTGAGCCTCCGGGGCACTGGCCAGTGGTGCCAGCCGCCAGACATCCACTTGTGGCCTTAGGCAGGCTCCCCAAGAATATGCCAGAGAGCAAAGATGGAGTGGCAAAGGCAGCTCAGAGCATGTGACACCTGTGTATCCCGGGCACCTGCCTGGTGGGAGGGATGGGGCAGCACGGCCAGGCACAGGACTCTGAGTCCCACGGGCCCGGCTGTGTGACCCAGGACCAGGTTTTATTCACCTGGAAACAGGAACTGAACAAAGTGACATGGCAAAGTGCTTCCCATGGTGCCGGTGCACGTGGGCCCTGGTGCATGCACCTGGGTCTGTGTGGTGGCCCTGCTGTCCTCACAAATACCTCAGAGGCCAAGTGCAGCCTGGGGGCTGATGGCTGCCCCAAGGACGTGCCCTGCTGCCGTGTGGCTGCCCCAAGGGACGGCCAGATGGCCCAGGGTCACCTTAAGGTGGCGGGGCCTTCAGGGCGTCATGCCCACCCACGGGGATAGAGGGGTAGAAGGATAACCCCGGGCAGCAGATGGACAGGATGCTCCCTCCCTGGTGGCACCCTGCACCAAGCCCCTGGCTCCCCCGCAGCTTGGTGGTGGCCTGGGCCTGGGTCTGCGTCTGCGTCTTCCTCCTCCCTCCACTTCTGGGCTCTCTTCCACTGGAGGGGAAGCCTGTGGCTTTCAGAGCTGAATGCTGCAAACCAAATGTTTTCCACTTTGCGTTTTCTGTGCTTGGAGAACACACATTTGGAACGTGGTATGGAGGACGAGTGACTAAGTCACCCTCGGTAAGATCAATAGGTTGTGTCCCTTTTGTAACTAATGAACGGTGCAAAGAGGGTTTCCAGTGGCAATATGACAACTTCCTGTAAGCCTGAGGGACACAGACCTTCTTAATTAGGAAGCCACATAGCATGCCCTCTCCCTGTTAGCAGGAAGACAAGAGGGGTCTTGGGATCATCACAAAAGCAATGAAAACATCTCATTATTGAGGACACTCAGCATGGCCGGGTGAGGGGACCTGTGCATGGAGAAGCCAGCACTGGTGAGCTTAGCACCGGGACCACCAGCCTCACAAGCACCTGTGGCCTCCAGGGTCTTGCTCCACGTGAGGACCTCAACTTAGCGGAGCCTGTGGGCCATCTGCTGCGGCTTCTCCCAGCAGCGGCAGGCCTGGGTTAATTACCTCCTCCACCACACCCACCCAGGGCTGCACCAGCCTCCAGCAGACAGCAGCCAGAAGTCCCAAATAATGACGTCAGTGTGGAGAGTCATAAACACCTTCACCAGGGGCTCCCCTCACCTGGCAGCACCCGCTCAGACCCAGAAAAAACTGCCCCCAAGTGGGGATAAGAAATTCCCCCGAGTAAAGGCCAATGAGAGGCTGCTGGCAGAGGCAGGGAGATCGTCCCCGCAAAGGGGAGAAGAGGTGTCAGGACTCAGCCCTGGGCGGTGGCCTCTCAGGAGCCCCTCCTGCCATCATGGAGTGCTCTGGCCCCGGCACGCTCAGCTCATGGCTCCTGTGCTGGGAGTGGACATAGTGGTCCCCACCCTACAACGCCAAAAACGATCACAGCTGCCACCTGCTGAGTGCCCACTGTGGGCCAGGCCTGTGCCAAAAGCTGGGTGCTCACGGCAGACCTCTGCTCTGCGTGTGCCCACTCCGTGCTGTGCCCTGTGGGGCCCCTCCTGTCCTGCTGGAGGCCAGCACAGTGCCTGCACACAGCAGGGGCACAGGAGGCATTTGCTGGATGGATGAATGAATGAATGAATGAATGATCAAACAAATGAAGATCAAGAAGGGTTAATTCTAAACTGGGATGGTCTTTATGTTAAAGATTCAAAACCAGTAATTCTGTTCAAGGAACACTGGCATTATCTGTCCCCAACCAATTCCAGGGCACTCAGACCATGGAGCGCTCAACAGGAGACTGCAAAGGTGATAAAGGTGAGATGGGAGTGTCCAGCACACCTAGGCCTGGCCGCCCCCCTGGAGATGGGCCAGCTTTGCGACCATGCTGGGGACTTGCTTCTGATCCTGCACACCTGGGTGGGAAGGCCTCTGCATCCTTCCTACCACCACGCAGGGCCCAGGGCCTGTTTCTTCTTGCCCCTTTGCTTGAAGGGCTCAGACGTGTCTCCGGCCACAAAGGGCCTTGGCCAGGGCGCTCCACACACCTCGCTGCAAGTGGGGTGGCCTCCAGCGCCCCCAGTATACACCAGGCATGAGCTCACTCTGCTGAAAACTCCCAAGTCCCGTGGCCTGGCCCTCATCTGGGCCCAACAACCTTTCCAGGCCTCTCTGCCAGGCCTTTCGCTCACCTTCCGCAGCTCCCTGGGTCTAGCTAGGACACTCCCTCAGTTCACTGCACCCTCTGAAAACCCCACCCACGGCCTCTTCTGGTGCAGCCACCCTCCTGGCAGTGCCCGCTCTGCCCATGTCACAAATCCGACAACAGAGGGAAGAGAGGCCCCATGGCTCCATCCCACACTGTTGTAAGTCCCCCAGGCCTGGCTCTGAGCAGAGCCTTCTGTAAACCCCCAGGGTGTGGGGGGCGGTGGAGGAGAACAGGAGCAGTTCACCACGCCCAGGTGGGTTTTTGCCCCCGGCAGCAAGTTAGGCCGAGGCGACATGAGACGAGTTGTCTACCAGCGCTGCTCAGAAGGGCCAGCATATGGCTATCTGGACACAGTGGATCTTCCAGAGATATGTGCAGAACAGAAACATGCAAGATGGCTGGACAAAGAGTCTGGGCTCAGGCAGAGGCAAGGTGAGAGGCAGGCTGGTGGGGAGGGCTGCATGCTCTCATCTGCACCAGCCTCCTTCGCGGTACCCACGCCTCGAGTTCTAGACACGTGGGACTCACTGGCCACCGGATATTCCCGAGCACTAACCAATGAGGTGACAGGAGCAGCTTCAGGATGCAGGTATTTTCCCATCACAAGACTGACTCCGGCTAAAGGCAGGCAAAAGGAACAGGGAGCCTGACACTGGATTCTGAGCCTCCTGAATATTCTAGTCCATGACTCACGCCTGTGGGCTGGCAGCAAGGTGGGGGCGGGAGGGGGGCAGGGCCTTCCTCACTAATGGCCAAACTCGGCCGGTGGCTCACCAAGCCCTTCCAGGAACACACCGTCAACCTCCTGCACTCCAGTAACAGCTGAATTTCCTAAATTAGCCAACAATTAAAAATTATTCCAAAAGTTCAATCTTGGCCAAACAAAGGAAGCAAATGTAGCAGCCCGCACACTGGCGTGGCAGCGTCATCCAGGCAAGTGCGCAGAGGCTGCGCGGCCACCACACGGTGCTTCCGCCCACTCTTTCGCTCGTGAAATTCTCTGGGAGTCGCTGTGGCCCCTCCCTGCCTGCAGGAGCCTGTGGCAGCGGGGTGTCCAGGATGCCGAGGCAGCAGAGACCCCAGGCTGTGCCCCCTGACAAAGGCCCCACATGGGGACCTCTCTCTCTCTGTCCTACATCCTGGGCTGGACCTCTCTTCTTGTCCCGGCCGGCCTGGACACGGTCAGAAACAGCCGCCTCTGCTGCTGAGGCTTCTTCGAGAGGAATGGGGCCCCTCTGCACCCTGTGCCTCGGGGTCAGGCGGGTCCTGGGGGTGGGGACCCGCCATGAAAAACCTTGTCTCCTGCTTCCTCTTAAGTGCAAAGGGGTGAGGGACCTTCCAGTTACAGCATCATTGAGATGGCACTGCGAGGGGACTCGGGGCAATGTCCTGGCGATGGCTCAAGCCAGCCTGCTCTGCCTGTGGCCCCCACATCGGTGCATCACAAAGCGGTGGCCCTCAGCACTGCATGGCAGACAACTTCCAGAAGGCTGCAGAGGGCCTTTCAGCTGACCTCAACCCTGGAGCCCATCCTGCCCCTCCAGATGGGCAGCAAGTCAAACAGTGCCCTCCTTCCAGATGCTCTGGCTCATGCCATGCTCTCCTCCTGGCTGGCGTGGGGCTAACCCAGCCCCTGCACTCACGCAGGTGAATCAGCTGAGGCTGGGAGAAGGTCATGGGGCAGCAACAGAAGCCAGGCGGGTGCCACGTTCCAGAGCCTTCTAAAAGTTGTATGGGTCTGTGCTGAGGCCATGCTTCCCGTAAGGCCCCAGGAGAGGCAAAAGAATCAAACTGGAGCGGAAAACTTCCGCACTAAAATGTGCCTCAACCCCCACACTTCAAGGGGGGCCTGCAAGGTTCAGTCACCTGCCCAGCATCGGTCCCGAGACCATCTGGGGCTGAAGCAAAGGCCCCGGGCTGAATGCGGTGGGCAGCGCATGGGACTCCCAGGGTTTAGGTTCTCACACTGGGCTCCCCCCAGGACCCAGCAGTAGAGCCTGGCGGGGAGAGGGCACAGTGGCATCTGATCACAGCGGCGAGTGGCACCCTTTCCCAGCCAGTGAGGTCCCAGATGGGCCTGCTGGCCGCGTGACCCCTGGTGAGTCACTCCCTGCCCGGTGCCTGCCTCCTGTCTGGGGATGGGATGCATCTGTGAGCAGATGTGCCAGCTCTCAGAGGGGTCGGCGTTCCCTGAAGGCTCTTGCTCCAGTGACCTGCACCCAGGCACCATCCAAAAGGGAGCCTCCCCGGGCCCCTCCAGTCCCTTGGCACCCCCCAGGAGACAGGCAGCAGCCTGCACACCCAGCTGCCCTGTCTTCCTAACCAGAAAGTAACCTGCTGAGAACGGCCTCCAGCCTCACGGGGCTCCCTCAACATGAAGCTGCCTGTGGGCCTCGGGGTTTCTTCCAGGTTGGGGCACGTCAGAGCAGACAAGCATATAAGTGCGCGTTTTCCCTGTGTTCTCGGAACTCCCCTGGCTACATATGAGGCCGCTCGAAGAGGCCAGGTAAAGACAGCTGTACCCGCCTTCCTCACTGCCTGTCGCTTTCACCCAGAACACATTTCAGCGGCTAAAGAGAGGCTCTGAGTCCTGGCCCTGACCATCTTGGGAGACGTGGGTCTGTGAGCACCAGTGAGACCCTCTGGGAAGGGGGCAGGCTCGCTCCAGTTTGGAAGCCTGTTTTGCAAAGACCCTTCATCTTTGCAGTGTGTGCAACAGAAGCCTCAGCTAATCTGACAAGACATCCCCTCCCCAGTGTGCCCAGAAGCATGAGGTCACCACGCTCCCTTAGACCCCAGAGCCATGGCATACCTGGAACGGGCTAGTCTTCTCCCGGGTCAGGAGCCTGGGTGAGCCCCCCGCCCCGCCCTGTCTGCACTTCCTCCTCAGGCCCAGGCTGGGACCCACAAGTTCTCAGCCAACAGCCCCAACTCCCTGGGCCTGCAGGGACTACAACCCCCGAGCCTGCAGAAATCAAAGGCAAGCACAGCCCCACCCGAGGTACCGGGTATGTCTTCTGCTTTGGCAGACACACTGGGCTCTGACCCTCCTGCAGCCTGAAAAGCCTTCCCACACCTGTCTGCTGCCGCCCACCACCCGCCGTCACTCCCCACAGGCCACTTTTCCAGCCCCTGTCAGCCCAAGGTCAGAGGGCATTGCCAGAGGGAGGCCTGGCTCCACGCACTGAGTTGGCCTCTTCTAATATGAGACCGGGAGATGCTGGCAGCTGCCCGGAGCGGGTGCAGCAGCCCCCAGCATTAAATATTCACGGAGATGCAACTCCGAACAGAGAGGCTGCATCCCTGTCAGCCAGGCCCTGGGGAATGGAGCTAAAAATAGGAGGCTGAAGAAAGCTGACGTGGGGATGAGGGAGGCGACTGGGAGCAGGAGGAGGGGCCGCCGGGGCACATCTGGAGGGACAGAATGCACACACGGGTTCACCGCACGGAGCACACATGTGCTCCCAGCCCAGAACTCATGCTCATGCGGGCTGGCCCCAAGTGAGGGCTGCAAATCTCTCTCTAGGCAGCCTGCCCCGCCAGAGGCTATTTTTATCCACATTGACTTTGACATCCATGGGCCCCAGGACACCTCAGTGAAGAATCAGACCATCTTTTTTTTTTTTTTTTTTTTTTTTTGAGACGGAGTTTCGCTCTTGTTACCCAGGCTGGAGTGCAATGGCGCGATCTCGGCTCACCGCAACCTCCGCCTCCTGGGTTCAGGCAATTCTCCTGCCTCAGCCTCCTGAGTAGCTGGGATTACAGGCACGCGCCACCATGCCCAGCTAATTTTTTTGTATTTGTAGTAGAGACGGGGTTTCACTATGTTGACCGGGATGGTCTCGATCTCTTGACCTCGTGATCCACCCGTCTCGGCCTCCCAAAGTGCTGGGATTACAGGCTTGAGCCACCGCGCCCGGCCAGACCATCTTTAATGAGAGAAATAACAGGCTGGATCAACATGACGGGTCACACTCAGGGACAGGTCGCCATTTCCTCCATTCAAGCAGGCACCCTTCCCTGCCCCTGTGCAGCCCCTCCCCCATGGCCAGCCCTCCTCCTGCACTCTAACCCACTGCAAGGCCTGGAGTTCTTGAAGGGGTAGCTCCAGGACTGCTCCCCAGGTGGCTCTGGGAACGTCACAGGCTGAACCCCAAAAGCCTCCATGACACAGGCTGCTCTCCGCATGAGGCTGAACCCTCTCGGGTTGGACTCTATAGGGAGTAGGGGACGTGAGGCACAGAGGTCCCCTCCCAGAGAGCACACGGATCGCCGGCCCTCGTGGTCGCTGCGCTGGCCTCCCTGAGCCAGCCGAGTGCTGGGGTAGGTGCGAGTAATGCTGACCCCACATCCAATGTGCACGGTCCAGCCAGGAGCAGCCGGGGGAGGGAACACCAACCATGCCTGCAGCCACTGCCAACCTGGAAGGATGCCCCCCTACTTTCAGCTTTCAGGGGCTGCTATTGGATGGAAGACCTTCCAGGGTACCCCATCAACCTGTACCGAAGTCTTTTCAAAGCACAGGTCCCTGGACCCTCCTCTGTTACACCCATGTGCATGAGCCCCACAGACTCCCACCACCCTCCACCCCCTGCCCTGCCCCATCCTAGCCGGGTAGCCTTGGGTGTGTCACTGTCCGCAAGCTCCCCCAATTACAGACAGTGGCTCTGCCTTTGGTCCTCACTGTTCTCTTCACTTGAACGGTCCCCACAAGACAGCTTCTGCCTTCCTCCCTGACTGCAGGTCTCCGCTGAGACTTTCTTTGGGAAGGAACTTATTTAAAATTGCGCCTATCCCCTGGCACACTCCGATCCCCTCATTTCCTGCTTTCTTCATGACCCAGGACAGCATGGAACTTCCTCTATCTTCACTGTGTTCTCCTCCCTCTGAGAGGGTGAGGGGCCCCAGGGAGCACAGGTGAACAGCAGCAGACAATAAGGGCCCCCCATCTTCACCCACCACACGTGGTGGGTGAGGAAACTGAGGCACACAGGAAGTGCATGCCTAAGGCCACACAGCTCGTAAGTTTGGAGTTCTGGCTGACCTGGGTGGCCGGGCATCTGCTCCTGGACATGTGAGCCTGACAGTCCACGCAGCATCTGTAGCAGGGAGTTCTGGGAGGGGGTCTGGGGTGGTGGAGGTAATGTTTCTCTAGAGTGGTTGTGGGTGCCCTTCTAAGGAGAAAATGCCTAAGAAATGCTGTAGCTCCAGGAGGGTCTGGGGAGGGTGGTCCAGACGGGAGCAGCAGATGCACAGACACCAGGTGGGAGTCAGGTTGCTGCACCCACGCCCAGGACATGGAGGAGCCGGCGCGCATTTCGATGGGAGAGGGAGTGGCTTCGGATTTTGAGGACCAGCTCCCTGGGCTGCAGTGAAGGATCAGATTGAGAGCACCAGGAACGGAGGAGGGAGCAGCTGGGGACTGAGCAGGGGCCCATGGGGACAGGGCAGTAAGAGCTACTCGGGAGAGAGGCGTGGAGAGGCACTGGGTGGACATGGGCATGGGGGAGTGGGGGGGAGCCAGCTGGGTCCCCAGACTTTCAGAGCAGCGCAGAGGCGGAGAGGAATTTGTTTTACGGGGGGATAATGAGTTCCATTTGGGACAAAATGTATTTGAGATGCTTTTGGAAACCCTGCTGAGAGGCAGCACTGGCCAAGTCAGTTTGGGAGTCAACAAGACACACAGGCGTGGACGTGACAACCCCAGGACAGAAGGGGCACAGGTTAGGACCTCCCAAAGCCAAGGGTGAGGGGACTGCGTGGTGGCCGGGGAGGCCAGACTGTCCCTACAGACACTACAAGTCCCCTGTCCAAGGAGCGCAGGCTTCACCAAGGGCCTCGTCAGCTGTGCTACAGCCAGGAGCGGCCAGCAGACAGGGCGTGTCCTCTCATCTGTCCACGCTGCCTGCAGAGGGTAGATGGAGCTGGGAAAGTGCATCCAGGAGGCAGGAAGGGGTCGGGGGTGGGGAAGGAGAGAGCTACGGGAATTAGCCTCTGTGAGGTGGGGGGTTCAGCACGGAGAGCAGCCATGCTGAATAGCATTGCGGGAGGGGCGTCGGGTCCAGCGGGGGAGACGAGAGTGGGCCTGGGTGAGAGCGGAGCCCATACTTCACGGCTGAGAAGAGCAGGCAAGTTCAGAGAAGGCGTATCCAAGGTGGGAGGAGAACCAGAGACAAGGCTGAAGGTCAGGGACAAAGGAGGCCACAGCCTCACAGCGGGGTCAGGGGCTGAGGATGGACTGCAGACCAGCCCAGGTGACGGGGAGGCAGGACGCCATCCTGCCAAGGGCCGATGGGCCGGGGCAAGGTGGGTGGGTTTATAAGCAAATGGGGAGGGGTGGCGACAGATGAGGGAGGAAAGAGCAGGCAGCAGAGCCAGCCCTGACGAGGTGGGGTGGCAGCCTGGGGGGCTTTGCCACAGAAGAGGCGGTGGGGCTGGAGGCAGGAGCAGTCCTCCAGCAGAAGGGGAGTGTGCCTTGTAAGCCCCAGGCAGGAGAGGGGCCTGGTGACATGCACTGCCTGAGGGTGGGTCACAGGCACTGTGTTAGTGTCGTGCTGGGCCTAGCCACCATTCACATGCCTTCCTTTCAGCCTGGCTGAGTCTTCCTCATCCTTCCCATCCAGGTTCACCATCCGCTCCCCTATGCAGCCCACTCAGCCTGGGAGACGCCAGGACCCAACTCCAGCAAACAGCTGTCCTGGAGTTGGCAGGGGAGGGTACCTCTGGGCCTGTCAGCTCACACACCACGCCTGGTACTGCCACCACGGGGCCTGGTGAGGCATGGGCTCCACCACTCCAGGAAGGGGCAGGGCTGGGAGAGGGGCTTGTAGGGGTCTCAGCCTCAACTGGGAGGATTGGGTTTTTAATGCAATGTGTGTTTGCTGCAAAGGAATTCGGTGCACGCTCCTCTCTGGCAGGCTGAGCAGCAAATGCTCTCAGATCTGTGTGGGGAGCAGACACCACGAGGGCAGGGGCCTCCAGAACCTCTGGAATCAGGGCTCAGCCTCGCAGGGCTGCGGTGCCTGCCTGCCAGTCACTTCCACCAGAGCACCACGCTCCCAAGAGGCCTGCGGGCACCATCCCCCCTCGCTACCCGGAGGGGCAGGAAGCTCCTCTGGCTCTGCTTTTCTCTTGCTCCCCTCAGTGACAGACACAAGAGCTGGTTCAAAGAGGAATCAGGACCAGCCCAAAGGCTGCAGAGCCCCTGGGGTTGGCCACAATGGGGAGCCTCTGTTCTTAGGACAGACAGGGAAGCTGCCTCTCTGGGCCACGTGAACCCTGCCAATGGCTGTGACCCTACAGAGTCCATACCAGACAGAAAACTACCAGCTCTCAAATGTGGCAGGGCTCATGGGACACGGACACCTGGGGGCAGCAGCCCCTGTGAGCAAGCGTGTATAGCTTAGCACACACCCACCCCACCTGCGCTGCCTAAGGAGGAGAAAGGCGAGGGGAGCTGGGACCCCAGCCTGAGAGCCCACCAGCCAGGCTCAGTCTGTAGCAGGTAGGACCCTCGGGCCAGGGCTGCCTGGAGGGAGCCCACCCCTCCCTCCCGCTTCCCAGCAGGCCCTTCAGCAGTGGCTGGGGGACCCGGTGCATGGTCCTCATCTCCCTCCAGTGTTCAAACACAATGCCAGGGAACCCCAAGGCACCACACTCAGAGGTGACCTGGACGCCCCAGGCAGGATCCATGCTAAGGTGCTTGTAAAGGGGCCTCTCTTGTCCCGTCTGCCCAGCCCCACCCCACGGGCCCTGGGAGTAGAGCCCAAAGGCCTCCCCGCCTGTTATGAGACGTTCCTTCTCGAGGCCTCAACGGATCAGCCCCGTGGCCCGAGGTCACTGGTCTGGGCAATGGCCAGGCCCGGCTCCACTCTGACCCCCACTGACAGGACTATAGGATTCAGGCAGGCACAGATTCCCCCTGGAGGCCCAAGCACAGGGACCCTAGGGCCGCCTGGCAGGGACGTGCACTCACCACAAGCTGGGGCACGGGCAGCGACCTGCCCTCCTGGCTCAGCGACACGTAGGTGAAGAAGGCACTGGCAGCCCGGTAGCGCTTCTGAGAGCTGTCCACAACAGGGTCGGCGTCCACCAAGACCTCGATCTCCATGGACTTATTGCTCGTGAAGGTCATTCGTCCCGAGATGGTGATGACGAAGCCTGTGGAGGAGGGAGGGCAGGGGTCAGGGTGGCCTTCACTCCACAGCCGGGCAGGGGGCATTGGCGTTTCTGAGACCAGCACACAGACACTTGGTTAGGGGAAGCAGTGGCTTGGCTGACTACTAGATGTTCAAATAACAGAATTATTAGAATGTGTCGTTAGTAGCCCATGAACTTTTATCTTTCTCCCCGCACCTGCCCCAAGACGGAGTCTCACAGTATCACCAAGGCTGGAGTGCAACGACACAATCTTGGCTCACTGCAACTTCTGCCTCCTGGGTTCAAGTGATTCTCCTGCCTCAAGCCTCCCGAGTAGCTGCGATTACAGGAACATGACACCATGCCCAGCTTTTTTTTTTTTTTTATTTGTGGTAGAGACGGGATTTTAACATGTTGGCCAGGCTGGTCTTGAACTCCTGACCTTATGATCTGCCCACCTCAACCTTCCAAAGTGTTAAGATGACAGCCGTGAGCCACTGCGCCTGGCCGAATGTTTTTCTAGTGAGCGGATTTATCTGTGTAGAAACTCAGCACTGAAGGATCTTGGTGGCCATGAGTTCCAGTCCCGCCCTCGGGGGTGGGAATGGCAGCACCCGCCAAAAGGCAGAGCCACTGTGCCCCACCAGGGAGGCCGCAGCCTGCCTTCTAGGAGCTCTGGGTGTCACCTGGCTCTGTCCTTCCTCAGGTCAAGGTGAAACGTGCAACCTGCCCTGTCCACTCCCTGTCCTTGCTGGTGCCCCTCAGAGCCACAGCTGCCCCCTACACTGCTCCAAGCACCAAGACAGAGCCTTGCATCACCTTCCACAGCCACTCCCGCCCCCAGAGGCTCCAGTGACACAGGGCAACGGCCCATGCCCCTTGGTGGGATTGAATCATATGTGACTGCATGCTAGGCCTCCCTTCTGGCCCTACTGGTCTTGCCCACGGGACCAGAGCTTCCTTTTCTGGGCTGCTGGACATCATACCCCTCGGCTAGAGTCCCCACGCTCAAAGCACCAGCCCCATTTCCCTGTGAATCATGACAAAGTCCAAAGTCACCTGTTCCCATACATTGTCCTCATGTCTCTCTCCCCATCAACCCTAACCAACCTCTCCATATGCCCCACGCCCCCCGGGGCACAACAGTCCATCCTGGCAGAAGCTTCCTGACCCAGAGCTGCTCTTCTGCCCGACCACCCTCCCCAGCATGGGCTCTATCCTCTCTCCTGCCTCGACATAATCTCTTAATCTCAGGGAGCTCAGCTCTTCCCTCTACGCAGGCATGAGAGAACCTGCCTGGGGGATAGCTACGGGCTGATCTGGGACTCAGAAGACATGTCGCCATGTCACCATCGATGATGTCATTGGCCACCAGGCTGCAGAAACCCCAGGGGCTTCCGGGGCAAGTGGTGCCCTGTGGTCAGAACGTCCTCCCCAGTGGCCCAGTGTGGCGTCATTCCGGGCCAGGCTCAAGGAAATCCCTGCCGGAATCTGGCCGCTGGGACTTGATCCCCAGGAACCAGAGCTGGCTTCGGGGACCTTTTAATGCAGCCTCTGGAACTCCCCAGTGTCCTAGCTCTACTGAGACAGGCCTCACGAGGCAGGCTGAGACACCTAGAGCGAGAAAGCAGCCAGGTGGTGGCGGCTGGGGAGTGGTTAGCAGGCCAGAGGCAACAGTGGTTAGGAAGTATCAGAACGACCCATGTCACATTCAACTTCATACTTACAGGCAGCGCTTCATGCCAGTGCCGGGAGAGAAGGAAGGAGCCGTGTGGTCAGCGCCAGCAGGCGTTACGTGAGCTGCAAGGTACAGAGTCCCATGCAAAGTGCCCCCCGTCACAAGACATACCCTGGGAGGACAGCAGGCCATGGGCCAGGCCCTTCTAGCTAAGGAGCTAGAAGGTTCAGCGGGTCAGCCCTGAGGGTCTCCCAGCATCTCTGCCTCCTTCCCCATTTGCCCAGCCATGCTCCTCACTGACAACCATGTATAACTCTTAGGGGTCACAGGCCAAAAGCAGGAACGAGCCCTTCCCATGAGCGGAATCCAATAGGAGCTTCCCTGCGGCCACAGGGTCACATATGAGGGGTCAGCCATGAGCACGCTGCCTAGAGGTGGGCAGCTTCCCGGGGTCTTTGAACACTAGCTTTTAGTTTTGAGGAGCAACAGAAAACGTGTTTTTGTTTGTTTCTGAGATGGAGTCTTGCTCCACTGCCCAGGCTGGAGTGCAGTGGCGTGATCACAGCTCACTGCAACCTCTGTCTCCCAGGTTCAAGCAACTGTCATGCCTGTCACTTAACTAGCTGGGATTACAGGCGTACGCCACTACCCTTGGCTTATTTTTGTGTCTTTTGTAGAGATGAGATTTTGCCTTGTTGACCAGGCTGGTCTAGAACTCTTGGCCTCAAGTGATCCATCTGCCTTGGCCTCCCAAAGTGCTGGGATTATAATCAGGCGTGAGCCGCATCACCCTGCCTCCAAAAACGTGCTCTTGTTGCCCGCAAAGGCCCCTCTTGGCCACCACCCAACATGGCCACATCCTGGCCGCTCGTGGCTTTACTATGTTAGAAATCTGAAGCAACTCCTAACATCAATCAACAATGATTTTAAACAACTAAATAGGTTGATTATAAAAGCATAGATGTAACAATAAAGAGAAGAGAACGCTGTCTGGGAGAGCCTCTTGTGGTCCATAACACAATTAACACTTCGTAAACGTCAGGACAATTTTCAATTACAACCAAAATCTGAGACTTTTCACCCTTCAGAGAGCAACATCATTATTCTAAACAAGACAAGGGCTATAACATTGGCTGGCAGGAAACAGTAAAACACTTTAAAGCTGGAAACTTAGTTGGACATAGTGGCACTTGCCTGTGGTCGCAGCTACTCGGGAGGCTGAGGCGGGAGCATGGCTTGATCCCAGGAGGTGGAGGTTGCAGTGAGCTGAGATTGCATCACTGCACTCCAGCCTGGGTGACAGAGCAAGACCCTGACTCAGAAAAAAAGAAAAAAAGAACTGGAGGCCTGATGTGGTCACAGGCTGGGACTTATTTTGAAACCTAGGGTTGACAGACGAATCACAAGTTCCAGTCACCTAGAGAGAGCCCAGAGTTTCCAGGGGCTCTGGCTTAGGCTGTCCTGCCTCACAGACGCCGGGATCAGAAGGCACATCCCACACGACACCAAGGTCTCACAGGCAGCCTCTGGGAAGGGACTGTCCCAGGGCATCTCGTGGGGACCAGCTCCCACTCCAAGAGCTCTGTTCCTGCTCCAGCCCTTCCTGAAGAATTCTGGCTACAGACCTGTCGAGGTGGCTCATGCCTGTAAACCCAGCACTCTGGGAGGTGGAGGCAGGCTCATCACTTGAGGTCAGGATTTGAAACTGGTCTGACCAACACGGTGAAACCCCGTCTGTGCTAAAAATACAAAATCAGCTGGGCGTGGTGGTGCACACCTGTAATCCCAGCTACTTGGGAAGCTGAGGCAGGAGAATCGCTTGAACCTAGGAGGCAGAGGTTGCACTGAGCTGAGGTTGTGTCATTGCACTCCAGCCTGGGCAACAAAAGCAAAACTCCATCTTGGAAAAAAAAAAAAAAAGAATTCCAGCTATAGGCACTTTGTCAACGCCAGGATGGCTGTTGAGGCACACATCAAATCCTTCTCTCTGCCTCCTCCAGGTCACATGGAGGCCCCCCTGCAGCACCGAAGCCTCCCTGGGGACACAGGTCCATCCACGTGGGGTTGGGGTGATGAGCGACTGGCCTCAGCCTCTGTAAGAGCTCCTATTAGCCTGCTCCCTGCTTTCCACACCCCACCAGAGTGGCCTTCTGTGAGCTCCGTGAAGCTCCTGGCCCCCGTGGCCTCCCCCTAGAAAAGCCCTCCTTCCACCCTGACCTGGTTCATCCTCTGTACCTCAGCTCAAGCATCCCTTCTCCAGGGAGCTGCCCAGGACGGCTCAGCCCCCTCCCCTGCACCCCCTCTAGAACAGTCCTCCACTCCTGCAGAGCCAACGACCCTGTTCGCACTGCCACACTTGTTGGCTTGTCTATTTCACAGATAACGACCCTGTTGACTAGCTGGACCCCTGTAGGGGCCCATGAGTGCTGGGATATGGGTCATACAGGGACGCCAGGTCACCACAGACTCAAGCTGGACAGAACCTCATTAAAGCCCCAGGCCCACATCCGCCAGGAGCAGATGCTCAGCAGCTCCAGGTCAGGAGTGCCCGGGAGTGTGGCCGACAGTCCCTTCTGATCCCTGCTGGCCAGCACTTCCTTCCAGTCTTAACTTCAGTGCCTTTCCTGCGAGCAGCCTGTCCCGGAGCCCTGCACCTGTCCACCTCCCCGCCTCCCTGCAAGAGGGTGGAGCGCCTGGGGGCAGTCACGTGCTGGGCACACAGCTGTCACCTGCGCACAGGGCAGCCCAGACTGGCTCCGCCCTTGCTGCCAATTCCTCCACGGTGCTGACATGTCCTGTCATTCCTCCTACTGGGTCAGAGCCTGGACCATCCAGGCTGCTGGCCAAATCGTGACCGTACCCACGTGTCCCTCCACCAAACGTGGAGGTGGGTGAGGCTGGTCATGCATCAGAGAGCTGAAGATACTGTGTCCAGGTGGCTCTCAGGAGCACTGGACTTGATACGAAAGCCAGAGGCAGGGCCTGACAAGCACTCCCTGCAAACCTGGCTGGGTCACATGGAGGTAGGGACGATCCAGGGCCTCCCAGCGATGAGGGGAGCTCAGGCCTCCTTCCCTTGAGGTCTGGCTTGATTCAGCCCTCCCCCAAGGCACGAGAAGGGCAGGAAGCGGGGTCCACTCTTGCCTTGCCTGCCAGCGGTGTCGGTGCATATCCTGTGGTGAACCTGGCATTAGGCAAAGTTGGGACATTGTGGGGTCCATCCAAGGAAGGGAAGAGAACCCCAAATCTACTTCCATGCACCTGTCTCAGAAACCACCAAAGCAAACACAACCCCACGCAGTGCCAGGCTCTGCCAAGATGAGGCAGCCAAGACTCAGAGGGCTCCATGGAAACAAAAAGATCCCCTGGTCCTGACAATCAGCCCACGAGCCGAGGCGCTGCCTTGGGATGACCCTACCACGTAATGCATCCAAGTGTGCCTGCAGTCGAAGTGGCCGGTTTATTTAAAAGATGGGTGGGACCAGCTTGAGGAGAAAAATGGATTAACCAAGAAGAGCATCTCCCTCTGAGCAGGGCATCAGCGCCCACCTAGCACAGGTGTGGGTGCTTGCTTAGTTCTGGGGAAGGCGGCCAGCAGGGAAGCACCTGGTCCTCTGGGAGCCTCTCTAGCAGAAACAGCAGCCAGGGCCCTGATGAAGCCAGACGCTCATGACAAAGCGTCTCACCAGAAAAGGCAGGACTCTTCAAGCACCTGGAGTAAATACCTGTCAAGGCCACAGTCTCCAGAGGCTATGCAGTCGCACGGGAGGAGCCCTGAGGTCCACAGCCTTGGAGTCAGAGGAGCCTGGGCTTAAATTCAGGCTTGGCCACTGAGCAGGGGCAGGCCAGGAGACTGCATTGTGCCTCAGTTTCCTCATCTGCAAATGCTTTCCATATACACCCAGCTTCAGAGAAGCAGGGGAGCAGGAGACCCAGCCACGACCCCCTCACAGTGGCTCTCCATCAGGGGATCCACAGGCCTCCTGAGCATTTTGGGGTAACTTCCTCCACATTTTTTTTTTGAGATGAAGTTTTGCTCTTTGTTGCCCAGGCTGGAGTGCAGTGGCATGATCGTGGCTCATTGTAACCTCCGCCTCCTGCGTTCAAGCGATTCTCCCATCTCAGCCTCCCAAGTAGCTGGGATTACAGGTGCCCACCACCACGCCCAGCTAATTTTTGTATTTTTAATAGAGACAGGGTTTAACCATGTTGGTCAGGGTGATCTCAAACTCCTGACCTCAGGTGATCTGCCTGCCTTGGCCTCCCAAAGTGCTGGGATTAAAGGCGTGTGCCACTGTGCCTGGCCACTTCCTCCACATTTTTAAAGGAGACACAGTCAATCCATGTGGTTCCATCCTTGCTCTGTAGCCACACTGATGTCAACTGCCCACATTCACTATTTCACATGACATAGGACCAGGACAATAATTTGGGGTGGGGCCTGAGTTTGCCCCAGAGGCTCTGTTGGAGAGGCTTGCAGGAGATAAAAGAAATCATACAAGGTAATAAAAAGTGAATTTTTTTTTTTTTCTGAGACAGAGTCTCACCCTGTGACCCAGGCTGGAGTCTGCCACCTCCGCCTCTCAGGTTCAAGCAATTCTCCTGCCTCAGCCTCCCAAATAGCTGGGACTACAGATGTGAGCCACCACACCCGACTAATCTTTGTATTTTTAGTAGAGACCGGGTTTCACTATGTTGGCTAGGCTGGTCTCAAACTCCTGACCTCATAATCTGCCCGCCCTGGCCTCCCAAAGTGCTGGAATTACAGGTGAGAAGCAACATTTAAACAAATCACTCCCTACGGTTTGCTTTTTCTCAGGAGACACGTTTACACTAGGCAAGAAGCCACTTCCAGTGCTGTACAACTGAGTACGATGAGCATCTGTAAGGGAGTTTCTATGTTTTCAGGTTTTGAAGCCTTAAAACAAAACCCTTCCCATGCTCCCTGAGCTCTAGGAGGTGAGCGGTTGTAGCAGCTCCGACACTGAGGTCTGGCTGTGTGTTCTGTGCTGACCCTGCAGGCACCCCCCCAAACATGAGCATGGTCTAAGAGGCGGGGCTCGGCTGTGCTCACAGGACCCCAATCCATAGGGTCCCTCCAGCCCCTAGTTACAGTACAAACCCTCCGAGAGGCTGAGGGAGCAGGAAGCCTCACTGCCTGCACTCCTTTCTCCCAAACCTCCCAGGGGCCCAGTGTCTGTGGCTGAAGGGGCCTGGGACAGGGCGACGGGGCATTTTCTCTCCTGCTGCCTTGAAACCACCCAGGGCTTAGGAGGCCCTTCTCCCCCTCCAGGGCCCCTGCCTGTCCACAGGGCTTGGCGGAAGGGGAAGCAGAGCGCACAGGTGGCTGAGCCCTACCTGGCTGCCTCTATGTCAGATGGGACTAATTAGCCACTAAGGTAGACAGAACAACGCCCTCAAAGATGTCCCCCTCCTAATTTGAACCTGTGAACATGTGACCTTATATAGCATGTCTGTCTTAGCCTCTGAATTCAGCAGCAAGAAGGGCCCCCGGGCTGAGGCCGATGAGAGGGACACTACCTGGCAGTGTCTTCCTTGGGGCCTGAGCCTGCTAACTGTGAGAGCCCTTAATGACGCATTTCAGGCAGACTGAGAGCCCGGAGTTCCTGCACATGGGCCCAGGGAGCAGTCACAATCACCCCGCAGTTCAGGGCAGGCCTCAAAGATGGCTGGAGCCACACGTGATCAGTGAGGGTCGAGCTTCGTTAGTCACACTCCAGGCTGGTCTCCAACTCCTAACGACGGAGGCCAGGTGGTGCTCAGGCCAGGCCGTTGGGGACACCAAAGCATGGGCGCAGAGCTCTGGTCCCAGAGACCAACTGCTGGGTCTGCCCTCCCAGCCCCACTTGGAACCAACTCCGTGGCCGTGAACAGCTTCCTTGACCCCTCGGAACTGCAGCTTCCAAATGGGAAAAACAGAGACAGAGATCGTCCCTGTCTCACTGGGCTGTGTGCGAAGTAAACGGTATGCAGCACTTAGTACAACGCCTGGCATCAAGTGTATTAGGTAGAGTTAAATATATCGGTGCCTGTAGTGGGCTGAATTGTGAATTACAGCCGCTTTCTGTTTTTAAGTAATTGTTGAGCCTGCCTGGAGTGGCGCAGCCCGTGAGCGCTGGCAGGTGCCCCAGCCTGACTCCCCCGACAGACGGGCGTCTCTCCAGGGGCGGCAGCAGCCAGATTTCAGCAGTATGCCAGGGATTTGGAAAAGAAAACAAAATAATAAAAAAAATAGCTGTTAGCAAGACTGAGAGGTTGCCAAGTGTTTCAAAGTTTAGGAACAGCTCAGCATTTACACTCCAAAAAGAGCTGTGGCCGTTAACGTTCGTAAGAAAAGCCTGGAAACAGTGAACAGACTTCGTATTTCTTACGTAGCACACCCCAAGGCCTTTTCTAGAAGATTCCTCATTTTTCACCCTAATAGTGGAGATTGTTTCTCCCCAAGAAAACATCAACTTCAGATTTTCTTACCAAGTACTTCCAAAACCATTACGCTGAAGGTAACAAAGTAACTTGTTCACACCGGTTAGCTCTGGGCATTTTAATGTCTCAACTGAAGAAAAATAATCCACAGAGCAAGTGACCCTGCAGCTCCCATCGGGGGATCCTCTGCTTGCCTGGGGTCGGGGGGCTCTCCCGCTCTGTGGGTGCCAGCGGGCTCCATATGCCTTCCCCTGTGCCAGTCCCCTGGGTGCAGGCTCTGGCCTGTGGTGGCCCTTGGCTCCCTGGCACCGACTCCGTTGCTGGACTGGGGAACTCCACGCGCCTTTGCTGGGTGAGCAGTGGCACGAGGCAGGAGGCCTCAGCGCTACTTCCCATTTTCCCAAGAGATCCATGGATGAAGCGCTCCTTCCTTCGCTCCAACTGCCTGGTAAGAGTTTCACTTGGCACACACGTGCTAAGGGCTCTGTAAGTGCTTGGTTGTGCTAGTTGGTGCACAGGTGGAAGGGGACAGCTATGACAAGTGGCAGCCTGTCCTGGCTGACCTGAAGTGCCAGATGGAGTGGCTCAAGCTGAATGTGGTGTGTGGCATGTCACAGGCAGCCACGGAGGCTGTGAGCAGAAGAACATCAGATCCCTGGCACCAAAAGGCTGTGACAGTGAAGGTGATGCTGGGCTGGGCTGGGCCGGGCTGGGCTGGGCTGGTGAGGGGCGAGGCTAACAGAGGTGGCCCTCCGGGGTCTAGGCAAGCACGGAGCATCCTGAAAGAGTCTGATTTGTGACGTAAATGCCAAACTTGCAACCAACTGAGCGGGGCCCGTGGCAGGGTGGCAGTGGCCTCTGTGGCAGCTGGTGAGGCCTCTCCAAGCCATGGAAGGTGCCCCAAGTTTGTAAGTTCCTCCTAGGCACATGCCAAACTGTTATCTCCTGACCCCCTGAGCCAATGTCTGGATGACACAAAGCTGCCCGTGTAACTTCCTGAGAGACACCCTACCCGAGCAAGAGGGCAGGCCACAGCTACGGGGCCTGGCACTTGGCTGGTATCACACAAAAGATCACTCTCCCTAGGAGGCAGTTTTACGATAGGCTGGAGGAGAGAAAGCAAAGCACTTCCTGCCTGAAAAAGCCACTTCCCACTGGTTTTTTTTGTTGCTGGTTTTTTTTTTTTTTTTTTTTTTTTTTTGAGACGGAGTCTTACTCTGTCGTTCAGGCTGGAGTATAGTGGCACGATCTCGGCCCACTGCAGCATCTGCCTCCTAGGCACAAGTGATTCTCCTATCTCAGCCTCCGAAGTAGCTGGGATTACAGATGTGTGCCACCATGCCTAGCTAATTTTTGTATTTTTAGTAGAGACGGGATCTCACCATGTTAGCCAGGCTGGTCTCAAACTCCTGACCTCAGGTCATCCGACTGCCTCAGCCGCCCGAAGTGTTGGAATTACACGCCTGTAATTCGTGAGCAACCACGCCCAGCCTGTTTTTGTTTTTTAAATTGAGACAAGGTCTCGCTCTGTCATCCACACTGAGTGCAGTGGCACAGTCACAGCTCACTGCAGCCTTCACCTCCTGGGCTCATGTGATCCTCCCTCCTCAGTCTCCCGAGTAGCCCAGATAATTTTTAAATCTTTTGTTGAGATGGGGTCTGACCATGTTGCCCAGTCTGCTCTCAAACTCGAGGGCTCAAGTGATCCTCCCGCCTCAGCCTCCCAAAGTATTGGAATTACAAGCATGAGCACCTGTGACCAACCTGTTTTTTTGTTTTGTTTTTAAAGAGACAGGGGTCTCACTGTGTTGCCTAGGCTAGTCTCGAACTTCCGGACTTAAGCAATCCTCCTACCACAGCATCCTAAGCACAGCCCCAGCTTCTTTTCTAATAAAATATGCTGAAATGGGTACATCAGAAAGCTACCTTCCATCTGCTAAGACAGAATAATGTGCTCCCAAAAGATGCCCACACCCGAATCCATGGCACCTGTGACCTCATGTGGCAAAGCAGATTCTGCAGACATTGGCTAATTGACCGCCCTTGAGATGGGAAGATTATTCTGGGGTACCCGGGTGGGCCTGATATAATCACAGAGGTCCTATGAGAGGACGAAGGAGCGTCAGAACAAGAGGGGGATGGGATGATGTTAGCAGAGGCTGGAGGATGGCGGAGGCCATGAGCCGAGGAATGTAGGTAGCCTCAGAAGCTGGGAAAGGTGAGACTCAGATTCTTCCCTCAAGCCTCCTGGTGGGATGCAGCCTGCAGACCTGCCTTAGACTTCTGACCTCCAAAATTACGGGAGAGTGAGTGCGGGCTATTTTAAGCTACTGTGTATGGAAATGTTACAGCAGCCCCAGGAAACTCAGAGGCCATATGACTGGCAACGGGTCTCAATTCCTGGGCTTTTCCCCACTGTGGCAGATCAGCCTGTGGGAGGTAGGGGGTCCCCTCCCAGGGGACCAGTGGGCTCTCAGGGCTTTTCACGTGAGGGGCACGGGCTGTGAACGGCTGCCACGGCCCTGCTGTGCCCTCAGGCTCCCCCCGCCCAGATGTGCCCAGTCCACCTGGCACCAGCACCTTTTCCACAAACATACAATTTTGAAAGTAATCTTTATGCTGGTTGAATTTATACTTAAGGTTGAATGAATACGAACACAATGCCCTAACACAAAGAACTGCAACTCCTTGGTCTATGTGACTATTTCCTGTCATTACAAAACTGCTGCCTCCTGGTGCTAGCGGAGAAGACGTCACATCCATTCCCACTTCTGACACTGACCCCAGCTCCCTGCCACTCAGAGGAAAGGCCCCACCCCTTCATCATAGCCCCAAGGCCTGCTACTGTAGAGTCTCTCATTTGGCTCTACTGGGGCTGCTCTCTGTAGTCAGGGACTGGGGCCAGTCCCCTGCCCAGTTGCATGCTGCTCTTCTCAAAAGTGGGGGGTTCTTGGGGGCCTGCTGGGGTCACTCCCCCTGCATTCCTCAGATTGGCCCCTTCTCCAGGCTGATGTCAATGTCACGCTGGGTCTCACAGGACAGGTCCCACATCCATAGAGATAGAGGCAGCCTGGGGCTGGTGAATCCCAGAGGGGATTTGACCAAGTTCATGATTTTACAAAAGTGGAAGTGATGGTCGGGCGCAGTGGCTCATGCCTGTAATCCCAGCACTTTGGGATGCCGAGGTGGGCGGATCATGAGTTCAGGAGATTGAGACTATCCTGGCCAATATGGTAAAACCCCGTCTCTACTAAAATATAAAAAATTAGCTGGGTGTGGTGGCACGAGGCTGTAGTCCCAGCTACTCGGGAGGCTGAGGCAGGGGAATTGCTTGAACCTGGGAGGCAGAGGCTGCTGTGAGCCGAGATCACGTCACTGCACTCCAGCCTGGCAACAGAGCAAGACTCCGTCTCAAAAAAAAAAAAAAAAAAAAAATGTGGAAGTGAGCTAGTTTCTACATGAGTTACGGAGACAAAGCGTTTGTAGTGGGTCCCCAAACGATACATCTACTCACAGCCTCAGGACAGGGCCTTCAGGGAAGAAAAGTCTTAGCAGGTATAATTAAGCAAAAGGTCCTGAGATGAGATCGCCCTGGATTCTCCAGGTGTGTTGTGAATCCTATGACAAGTGTCCTTGTAAGAGACAGAAGAAGAAAGACACAGAGAGGAGGAGGCCTTGTGACCACAGAGACAGACTGGGGTGACACAGCCACAAGCCAAGCAACATCACAGAACAGCTGCTGCTCCCAGAAGCTGGGAGAGGCGGGGACGAATCCTCCCCTGAAGACTTCGGAGGGACCTTGGCCCTGCTGACACTTTGGTTTCAGAACTGTGGCCTCTAGAACTACGGGCGAGCAGATGTTGGTTGTTTGTAGCCCACCAGAAAGCAACACCCATTCTCTATAGCACAAAGCTCCGCCAGGTGCTGCCTGCAACCCAAGGTGAGGTTTCTGTGCCTGCCAGCGGCTCCCCGGGCTCCTGACAGGGACTCGGACAATCCACAATAATGTGTGCCCCTGCCCCAGCAGCAGGGTCTGGCCCTGGAGGCCCCCTTCATGGTATGGCTGAAGCGAGAGGCAGCCGTGGGGCGCAAGGGTGTACAGCAGACCCAGCGGAGTCCGCGAGAAAGTCACATGGGAACCGTGAGGCCGGCCCCCTGCAGTTTGTCACACACCTGCCCAGTGTCACCCAGAACCCAGAGCCAGCAGGGGCCACGCCTCCCCCCACAGCCTTGCTCTGTTTCCCTACCGAGGGGCAAGCGTGGGAGGCAGTGAGCTGATCTGAGGCACAGTGTCTGAGGGGCGAGCATCACAACCCTGCTCTGACAACCAACCCTGGCCCTGCTCGGCCAGCACAGCCCTCGCCTCCCTGGAAACAACCCAGCAGGTGTGACAATCCTCTGGAAAACAACACACGAGTGTGACAGCATCCAACAGCCCCTGGATGCGACAGCGTCCAATAGGCCCTGAAGGACGCTGGCACAGAAACAGGCCAGACTCCATGGCTGCTATTTCAGTTTGGCCCAAATTCTTCCATAAACAAAACAAGATGTCATCTAAGAAAACAAGAAGGGTCTCTCTGTTCCGGGTAAGGAGCCCAAGGTTTCACCCAGGAGGCTCTGGCCAAAGCTGAGACTAGGTGGGGGCCTGGAGGGCCCACTGCCAGGCCCTGGGTGTGGCTCAGGACAGTGGGAATCAGGCGAGCCCCACCCAGCCTGCCCCGCACCCTCATAGCATGAAGGAAGCCAATCCAAGCGAATGTCCTGCCAGAAATTCCAGCTTCTAAAAGTGAAGGTCCCCTCCTGTTTTAGAAGAAATGTACCCTTGCAGAAAGCCTGTCAAAGCAGCTCCTCGTGTGCGTTGCCCCAGAAGCCTTCTAGGCTGTTAAGCTAATTCCTGGAAAAAGCATTCGCTTCGGACTATGGTTCCTGATTTTCCCTCAAAATTAATCATTCCTATTGACGAACCACAACGCACCTCCTAACGCTCTCCCTTAAAAGTTATTTCCGGTTGTACAAGGAGTTGAGGGTGGGGACTTTGTTTTGTTTTGTTTCTGAGACACAGCCTTGCTCTGTCCACCAGGCTGGAGTGCAGTGGTGGAATCTTGGCTCATTGCAGGTTCCAGCGATTCTCCTGCCTCATCCTCCCAAGTAGCTGGGTTTACAGGAGTCTGCCACCACACCTGACTAGTTTTTGTGTTTTTAGTAGAGACGGGGTTTCACCATGTTGGCCAGGCTGGTCTCGAACTCCTGGACTCAAGTGATCCACCCACTTCGGCCTCCCAAAGTGCTGGGATTACAGGTGTGAGCCACTTCGTCCGGAAAGGTGGGGACTTTGTGGGGAAGTCCCCTTGAATGTTCCCCCTTGAATGGCTTCCTCATTTCTAACAAAGCTCTTGCCTTTTCATTCTTTGGGTGCTTCGCCGAGTTTTGTGCAGAGAACATCTGATGACTAGGCTGACATTTAGCAAACAGAGTGACCATCTTGGAAAGTCTATTCCTTTCCTGATGGTTCTCCAAGGACACTCAAGGACAACTGAGCATGGCAAGTCCTGTGGAATGCACGCACATTTCCCACTATGTACTTTGCAGCTGTATTTCACAAGGTAGCCCTAATAGTGACTTACCCAGGCAGGAGTCCTAGAAAAAATGGCATGGAATACGATGCCACAGATTCTCCTGCAGGGTCGCACACCACCGCGCACTGCACGAAGGGCTGTCGGGCACAAGCTGAAACACTTGTTTGGACCTGCTTGTTTTGGGCAGATTCTAAAATGACATTGTGGTCTACGTTTGAGGCAAACATCTATCAGTCAAGAAAAGATTCTGAGATCGGGTGTTGCGGCTTACGCCTGTAATCCCAGCACTCTGGGAAGCCAAGGCGAGTGGATCACATGAGGCTGGGAGTTCAAGACCAGCCTAGCCAACATGGTGATACCCTGTCTCTATTAAAAATACGAAAAATTAGCTGGGTACAGTGGCACATGCCTGTAATCCCAGCTACTCGGGAGGCTGAGACAGGAAAATTGCTTGAACCTGGGAGGCGGAGGTTGCAGTGAGCTGAGATTGCACCATTGCACTCCAGCCTGGGCAACAAGCATGAAACGGCTGAAAAAAAAAAAAAAAGATTGAGTGAGCCACTGTCTCTAAAAAAAATGTAAAATACAAAAATTAGCTAGTTGTGGTGGTGCATGCCTGCAGTCTCAGCTACCTGGGAGGCTGAGGTGGGAGGACTGCTTGAGCATGAGAGTTTAAGGCTGCAGTGAGCAGAAATTACACCACTGCACCTGGGGGACAGAGTGAGACCACATCACGGAAAAAAAAAAAAAGAGGGCTTCTGCAAAGTGGAGGGGTGCAATGGCACAGACCATCCTTCTCCTCACCCCAGAGCACCCAAAATCCAACATGTGTCAGCCCATCCGTCATTCCAGGGAGGGAGCCAACCCTCCACCGTTCCAATCTTGGGTGCTTCTGCCCGGTCCTGGGCTGCCCATTGCCAGGCGTGTTCTGCAGTAGCAGCTGCCAGAGGGAGCACCAGGGCTGGGCCGCCCCTGCTTGGGCTCTAGTGGGCAGGAGCCACGGTGAGGAGAGCCAAACTGGCACTTCTTCCACTCCGTCGCCTCTCAGGACAAGGGGCTGGTCTCAGCTGACAGCTCCTCCCACGAGCTGCTTTAATGAGGCGTCCTCAGAGTCATCACCAGGTCCTGATGATGCTGACACCACCCTCGGCCTTCAAGGCAGGGCTGCGGCAGGGGCTGCACGGTGCACGGCCTCATCTCAGGAGCCATGACACCGAGAGAAATCGCCATGTGTTGGGGGCACTTCACTTTACTTCTGCAGAAAGCGGTAATGTGAGACAAGCGTGGTGACCCCTGCTCATACAAACTGCAGAGGCCTGGCCTCCTGAGCTGGCACATGCACCCCAGGGACAGCAGGCACCATTTCCAGGCGGGGCCAGGTAGCTGGGATTGGATTTTTGTCATGGGCAAAAACTGCCCAACGCCAGCACTGCCCTGGGTGGCGTGGGCAGGGCTGGCCCAGGAGGGGCTCCTGCGGGCTTTTCTGTACTGATCCTTTCACTGCTTACATCATGAATCATTCATTCCTCTCCCAAAATGAAACGTGCTGCTGCGAGGTTTGGTGTCTAGGGTCATGGCAGCTGTAGGCACAGGACCTTCCCGGAGCTCCATCTGTGGAGCATTTTCAGAAGGGAGTTTAGGCAAGTCTTTAGGAGGATAACGGCCCCATCATATCTTAGTCATGGATTTTACCAGATTAAAACATCATGTCAATAAACAGCAAGGACAAGGCAAGAAACCTCAGGTTCCCGTTCCCTGGGGCAGATGGGCACACACCGAGGCCCATGTGACCCTGGGTATGAAAAGAAGTCTGGTGCAGGGACCCGAGCGGCTGAAGAGCACTGCCTCCTTCCTCTTTGCCAGAAGAGTGGTTACCTTTTCTGATCTTGTCGTGAAAATTAATGGCATCCACGGAAGCTGTGACAATGTTGGTCTTGCAGTGGCGTGCAGCCACAATCCCAGCGACCTCGTCCATGAGCTTCATGGTCACGCCTGAGGAGAAAGGGGCATTCAGTAGATGAGACATGGAGGCAGGGGGAGACCATTTCACATCCTGGAAACAAGTCACAAGTCAAGCCCTCCCCTCCCACTAGCCTCCAGCAAGGGCCGAGGCTGGCAGGGGTGCAGGGTGCTGGACCACATGCGCTCTGCTTACACACCATGTGGGGCTTCCTCAGGAGCTTTTGAAAAAAAAAAAGACCACGGCTGATATGCCAAGCCACTCCAAAACAGCCCTTTCCCTGTCCTCTATAGATATCCCATATTGCTGGAAGGTTTTGTTACAATATCAGCTGGGACAGCTGTGATCCTAAAGTCACAGAACAAGTGCTGGCAAGGATGTGGGGGAACCGGAACCCTCCTCCACTGCCAGTGGGACTGAAAGATGGTGCAGGTGCTTTGGAAACAGTTTGGAGGTTCATAAGAGGCTAAATGCAGAGAGACCATAGGACCTAGCAACTCCAATCCCAGGAATATGCCCAAAAGAAACACATGTGCAACAGAAACTTGTACAGAGATTTCACAGCAGCATGTACGCATCACAGCCAAAAAGTGAAAGCAACTCAGAGGTCCATCAATGACGAATGGAGAAACAAAATGTGGCCATTCTGTACAATGGAAACATACACGCGGCACTAGGCATGAACCTTGAAAACTATATGCAAAGCAAAAGAAGCCAGACACTAGAGACCACACTCTGTATGCTGCCATTTACAGGAAAAGCCCGGAATAGGCAAATCCCCACAGACAGAGGGTAGTTTAGTGGTTCCCTGGGGATAAGGGATTAGGGGGAAATGAGAGTCAGTGCGAATGGGTACAGGGTCTCTTTAGGAGAAGTGATGTTCTAAAACTGACGGCAATAATAGTTGCACAACTCTGAATATACAAAAAAAAAAAAAAACAACAATTTGAACACTTTATTTTTGAGACAGGGGCTCACTTTGTCACCCAGGTTAGAAAGCAGTGGTGTGATCTCAGCTCACTGCAGCCTCAACCTCCCCAGGAGGTTGAGGCTTCTACTTCAGGTGATCCTCCTACTTCAGCCTCCCAAGTAGCTGAGATGACAGGCACATATTACCACAGCTGGCTAATCTTTTGTAGATGGGGGGGTCTTGCTATATTGCCCAGGCTGGCCTTGAACTCCTGGGCTGAAGTGATCTGCCCACCTCACCTCCCAAAGTGCTGTGACTACAGGCATGCCACCGAGCCAGGCCAGCGCCCTTTAAACAGGTGAATTGTATGGCATGTGAATCATCCTTACTACAGCTGTTATATAAAACAAACAGAGACTCACTGAAAGAATCCTGTAAGGTCAAGGCAAGCCTCAGGCTGCAGATGTCTGCTTTTACTCAATCTCTCTCATTTGACAGACTACCACTGTGCACATGCTGGTCCTCGACCCCCCGTACAACACATATATTACAATTATTTCATTTTTTAACTTTTATTTTTTATTTTTTTTTTGTAGAGAAAGGTCTCACTATATTGCCCAAGCTGATCTCGAACTCCTGAGCTCAATTGATCTTCCTGCTGCAGCCTCCCAAGGTGCTGGGATTACAGGGTAAAGTAAGCCACTGCTCCTGGCTCTTATTTCACTTAACAACTTAAATCATATCTTTTGTTAGGTCGAACTAGATGAAATTGCCAATAGTCAACCACATTTGACTTATAAAAGCAGCAAAGTGATATTAACCAACTTAATAGCTACTAGAAATTTTAGAAAGTTATGTGCATTCACCCTAGGACACAGAATGATTTCTTTTTGAGACAAAGTCTCGCTCTGTCACCAAGGCTGGAGTACAGTGGCATGATCTCAGCTCACCGCAACCCCCACCTCCCAGGTTCAACCAATTCTCCTGCCTCTGTCTCCTTAGTAACTGGGATTACAGATGCATGCCACCACACCCAGGTAATTTTTGTGGTTTTAGTAGAGATGGGGTTTTGACATGTTGTTCAGGGCTGTCTCGACCTCCTGACATCAGGTGATCTGCCTACCTCAGCCTCCCAAAGTGCTGGGATTACAGGTGTGAACCACTGCACCCAGCCAAGGACACAGAATGTTCTAATAAATCCAAAGAGAGGCAGGAAACCAGACTCCATCCCACAAGTGAAAACCAGGCTTGTACAGAGTCACATTTAAGGTGGGAATCAAATGCGCATAGCATCCAGCAGGTAAAGCTGGAAAGAGCAGAATTAGTGGAGGCCCCAGTCAGAGGCCAGCCAGAGGCCCCTGCTGCTCGGCTCCTGCCTAGTGCCCCCCACGGGGACCCCATTCTTCAAGAAACACATCCACCTAACGAGAGGCACGCACCTTGTGTGCATCTGGACTCTACCAACTGGACAAAAAGATCAGCAACTGGGGAGATGTGAACACTGATTGGGTATTTGATGATATTAAGGACTCATAAGTGTATTTGGGAGGATGTGATAGAGCTATTGTGGGGGTTCAAGGTAGGAAGTTATATTTTAGATACACTATCTGGACTCGGCTTCAAAATACTGCAGCAGGAAAGAGGTGAGGCAGAACGGGCAGGTGCTGCCCATCGCTGGTGCTGGGAGACGAACACGCTGGGGCTTGGGATGTTCTATACTCTGCTTTTGTGTATATCTGCCCATTCCCCAAATAAAAAGCTAAAACACAGACATGAGTGTTACTGATTAAAGCATTATGTTTTTATTACCATGACTTTTCTCACGGGACCTGAAAGACGATCCTGCTAAATGAGGTAGGACAGGTGAGGGGAGGAAGGGCCAGGTTCACATTCACTGCACTTCCGCCTGTCCTTTCAAAGACCTGGTGCATCTGTTCGGCTCAACCTGTGCTGGGGACATCAGCATACCGTATTCCTTTTTTATTTTCTTTTTGAGATGAAGTGTCTCTCTGTTACCCACGCTGGAGTGCAGTGGTGCGATCTCGGCTCACTGCGACCTCCACCTCCCGGGTTCAAGCAATTCTCCTGCCTCAACCTCCTGAATAGCTGGGAATATAGGTGCCTGTCATCATGCCCATCTAATTTTTGTAGTTTTAGTGGAGATGGGTTTTCATCATGTTGGCCAGGCTGGTCTCAAACTCCTGACCCCAAGTAATGCAACCACCTCGGCCTCCCAGAGTGCTGAGATTACAGGCGTGAGCCACCGTGCCCAGCTGCATCACCGTTTTTGAATTAACATCCTCATTTTCAAATGAACAATGGAGGCCCTAAGTTACACAGAGATCTGATTCTAAAGAAAGAGCGCAGGTGAAACGCTGGGAAAGTAGCTGTTTGGCAGAGGAAAAATCCTAGGCACCAGATTTTCTCCCCCAGGCAAATAAGATGCTGCTCTGGGTGCCAAGCAGGGGAGGGCACCTCCGGGCTTCAGGCGGCTTGGCTCTCACAGTTCTGCAAGGTGATTTTATGTTATTATTAGAAACAGGTGCAGCCTGGCTGAGCCACCACCAGGCTCTCCTGGTCTCTCCCCCATGGCAAGGGGCCTCCATAAAGGCCCTGCATGCCCAGGCTTGGCAGGGTAGAGGACAGTCGGGCCAGGTCCCTAGCCCAGCATGGCAAGGAGGTGAAAACACAAAACAGAATAGGATCATCCATGAATCAATATCGAGGGCCTCCGTGGAGGCGGCAGCCTCGGCTTCTGAATTACCCACACCCAGCTGTGAGTGTGCCCCCACCACAGTGTGGCTCAGGATGGAGTCTGGAATGAGGCCTAGTGTGACGCCCTCCCTGCCCCATCGCCCACGCCTGAAGGGGCTTGAGCCCCTGTCCCTGTTGAGAGCATGTGAGTCCCCTCAGAGGCTCTGGCGGGAGTGGGTCCCATCACCTCTGCCACTCTGGCTGGGTGAATTTGGGCAGGCAGTTTGTCCTCCCTGGGCCATGGGCACTGGGTCTGCTAGGAAGAGGAGGTGATAGCGCCCACAGGCAAGGTGACTGAGGAGCAAACAGGACGGGCCATGTGGTCGCTCAGCAATGGCAGCTGCTACCATGGGACCCGGGGACTCAGTAGACATCTGTTGAGCTGAACACGAATTTAATTTAGGGCTTTGGGGACAGATCTGAGATTTGCTGAACAGAAAAGGAAAGAAAAATGAAACAGCTCAGAACACCAGGTAAGTGCTGGCTGAGAACCCCACTCACCTGGCTCAGGTGGGCAAAGGAGGGATCCAGAGCACAGCCAGCCTCCCCTTACCAGGCGCCAAACACAGAAGCACAGAGACCCACATGGCCATCTCCTGACTAGGTTCTAGGTCATGGCTTCAGAGAGACAGAGAGAGAGAGAGTGTGTGTGTGTGTGTGTTGGTGGCATGTGTGTGCATGTGTTTAAGGGGCTCAGTAGAGGCAGAGCTGGAGCCCACAGACTGAGTTCTTCCAGGTTGATCTGCCTCATAAAGAAGCTGACTTGTGACCACAACAGGGGGACCAGTGGCCCCGCTCACTCACACAGCCAGCACAGGTGTGCCACAGAATTCCACAGCATTTCCCGCAGACTAACTCTAAATACTGCCCCGGGCAGCCAGCAGAAGCACTGTGAGCCTCCGACGGGGGCCAGGACCAGCCGCATTTGCCATGAAATGCTGACCACTTATATTCAGAAAATGCCAATATGCCAACCTGGTGATTGACGACAGCTGAGCACAAGAATGTCAACGAGACAGGATTCTAGCAGGACCGTGTGTGCTGGGGGACCCATTGTTAACTGGAGTATGTGAGAAATTTATGACCAAATGTGCCGTCCTAAAGTGGAGATAGGTCGCCAGCCAGCAGCTAGTCAGGGTCCTCCTGGGAACAAACGAAGCAGGGACAAGCAGGAGTTTTTGAGAGAGGAACAAAGGAAGGAAGGACCACCAAAGCCCAGCGTCAGGAGCCAGGAGAACACGTGGACACAGGACCCAATGCTGCTGGGGCTGCGAGCCGGATGCCGAGGGCAGTGGCTGGTACTGCTGTGGAAGCCAGTGCCAGGCATGGCCAAGCACGTCACATGGAGGAACTTGGCTTCAAGGTCAGTGCCATGAGCCATGAACTTTGTTCACTGGGGCAGCCCCAGGGCCTGAGGCACGGCCTGCCCCCCTCCACAAACATGGATCTCACTGGACAGCACCCGATCCTGATGCGCCGCCGGCCACTCTCCACAAACACGGGATGACCAACACGGGGTCACTGGACAGCACCCGATCCTGATGCGCCGCCGGCCACTCTCCACAAACACGGGATGACCAACACGGGGTCACTGGACAGCACCCGATCCTGATGCGCCACCGGCCACTCGCCACAAACACAGGATGACCAACACGGGTTCACTGGACAGCACCCGATCCTGATGCGCCGCCGGCCACTCTCCACAAACATGGGATGACCAACACGGGGTCACTGGACGGCACCCGATCCTGATGCGCCGCCGGCCACTCTCCACAAACACGGGATGACCAACACGGGGTCACTGGACAGCACCCGATCCTGATGCGCCACCGGCCACTCTCCACAAACACGAAATCTCACTGGACAGCACCCGATTCTGACAGTTGACCAGACCCTGTCCACAAACACGGAATCTCACCAGACAGCACCAGATCCTAACGCACGGCCAGGCCCTCTCCACAAAAACATGATGACCAGCATCTGTCCTCACCGGACAGCACCCGATGAGGCAGGTGCCTCCCTGTCTCCATTCTACAAATCAGGAACCAGACACACAGAGTCGCGCTTTCAAAGTCACACCGCTAGGGGTAGGATGGGACCAGACCTGACCTTGGGGCACCAAAGGCAATGCCATGCTGCCTTGCCATCCTGTCCTGTGACATCGCGTCTGGAGTGGAATTCTTCCCAAGATAATTGCAGGAAGGAGAGTTCAAAGCCACAGACCCAGAGTGCGCAGTGCTGGCCACCAGCTGGTATCATCAACTCAGCATGGTTTAGTTGTGGGGTGAGGAGGGAAAGGAAGGGTTTGTGTTGGAATTAAAGCTCACAACCTAGAAAGTGCCTACAATTAACCCCTTGTTTGTCCATCCTGGGAAGCAGAATAGGAGAGTAACTAGAAGGAATTGTAACCAACTCCTTCAAACCGGGGTTTGCCCTGTTTATCCAAAATGCTAGCTTGTTGGTATGAGATTCCACAGGGGACCCCACGTTACTGGAAACCTTGCAGGATCCAAAGCATGGGATAGTCGATCTCAAGGGGAAGATGTGAGCAGCTGCTGAGTGCCTGGTGTGCGAATGCCCCCTTCATCACCCCCATGCTCCTGCAGGCTCCGCACAGCAGCCCCAGACCACGCTGCGTGGTGTGGCGTGACTTGGATGCCTGCACTGGGTGGGGACCTGCCTCACTGTCCCTGTGTCCCTGACCCAACACAGAGCTGGCACCTGGTACTCAGAAAATGGTTGAAACAGCAACGCTGTACCAACAACGGGAAGGGCTGAGCTTGGTGGAGGGAGCCAATGCTATTCTAGGGCCCAGGCCAGAGGGGCTGTCGTAATCCCACCATGTGTGTCTATGATCAGACTGTACCCCACACCTGGAATTTTATTCTAAGCACCAGGAACAGTGACTCACAAGCAGCAGGAAATTAGGACAGTGGGGCATCCTGACTCTGGCAGACAAGGAGGTCTCCTAAGACCTGGGCCGGCCTCAAGGACATGGCCAGGAGAGCAGGCAGGAGGGCTCTGATTTCACCTGGAAGGACCTTTGTGCACTTCAGGCCATCTGCACCTCCCAGAGACGTCATAGTAGGATCCTGGGCCAACTCAAGGCCAACTTTAGGACTCATAAGATAACCTTTCTGGGGGAAACAATTAGAACGGCCCATAAACCAAGCGTTTGGCCTTGCAACAGTGAAGGCTCCCTTTTGGTCCCTGCAGGTGTTGAGGCACAGATGGCAGAAGCAGAAACCCACTAGAGAAGAAGGACCTGGCGAGAAACCAGTGCCTCAGCCTCCAGGCACCCCAGTCTATGTTTTCTCAGATGCATTTTTTAGTGTCGATCCGGTGGACTTGAGAAAAACATAAAAAAACCCACGGTCTGTTTGTCAGCTGAACTCTGGTGGCTACTTAGAGGGGAGGAAAGTGATCTCATAAAAACCAGGATTATACTCAACCGCAAGCCCTCCGTTCCCTTGTACTGGCGAGGCACAACCCTGGGCATCTTGCTGTGAGGGCCTGGGGCTATGCCTGCTGGCTACCTGCCACCCACAGACAGCGATGAGGTCAGGTGGTCCCTGCAGAAGTGAGATAATTAAAAAGCCACGTTTTCATCCCACCGTGGCCTGCCTGTAAAGACCTATATCTATGACAACACACACAAGACACTACAATCAATGTGTTAGTTGAGAAACTAAATTTTAAGGAAAAAATACCAGGGCCGGGCACGGTGGCTCAAGCCTGTAATCCCAGCACTTTGGGAGGCCGAGGCGGGTGGATCACGAGGTCGAGAGATCGAGACCAACCATGGTCAACATGGTGAAACCCCGTCTCTACTAAAAAAAAAAAAATACAAAAAATTAGCTGGGCATGGTGGTGCGTGCCTATAATCCCAGCTACTCAGGAGGCTGAGGCAGGAGAATTGCCTGAACCCAGGAGGCAGAGGTTGCGGTGAGCCGAGATCACGCCATTGTACTCCAGCCTGGGTAACAAGAGCGAAACTCCGTCTCAAAAAAAAAAAAAAAAAAAACCAGAAAACCACAGTGCCTGCTTCACAGCTGCCTTTCCCGCCACCACTGCACACCTGGGCCCCCTGCCTTGCCAGAGGGAGCCACCCGCCTTCTGGTGCTGGAAGTCGCCGTCTCCCTTTCACTTTCTTCCACCGTATTAAAAATACCAAGCGCCGAGTTTTCTCTAAGATGCTTCTTTCCAGGTTCCTACTGAAAAGCCTCATCAATTTCCCCCACTGCAGGCACAGCGGGTGCTGCCAACGTTGGAAAATAACTCTGGCACATTACAGTCCACCGCGGGCCGTCCTCATCTCCTAAGATCTGTAATTTAAAAGATGACAACAAAATTGTAGGACTTGCTGTCCTTGGAGCTGCATTCGTTTCAAGCATGATGGGGGGAAAAGCAAGCCTTTCTTAGTCACTAATGCATGCACGCTAGATACCAAGGATATTTCAAATTGTAACATTCAACTGCTTATACGTTTTTGTTTTGTGTTTTTTAAAGTATGGATCTGTCCACTGGCTTAAAAATAGAGGCTTCATTTTCTTTTCCGAAGGCCTGGCAGGTGACTGGGTCAGGCTTGCCTGCAAACCCAAGGCGGCAGTTCATAGCTCAGAGCCCATGTGCTGCTGTCTGCTCTGTGGGCGGCAATCTGAGATGCCCCCATTTCTATATTTAATCCCAACTGACGGAGCGTGGGCGCCAGTCTCCTATATTAAGAAAACGATAGTAACTTCATCTTGTTTTAAATACCCCGCCCTTTAGTAATTACAAGAGTTCTGAGAGGATCCAGTGGAGTGAGAGCCCATGAGACGGCCCTGGCCTCTCTCTCTCCCAGGTCCGGTAACCTGCCTCTCTGTGGCTGGGACCACGGACAGAAGAATATTCACTAAGTGGTTCCCGGATGCCTGGGAGCATCACAAACCCAGGGGGAAGGGCCAAGAGCTTCCCACGCCCATTTATTCTTCACACTCTATAGAGTCTAAAGCAGGGAAGGGAGGAGGTCTTGAGTGCTTCACTTTCAAAATAAGGAAGCAGAGAAAGGGTGGATAGATTTTGCATCCCAACGTCCACGGAGGCCCAGGCAAGAGGAGGCCGCAGCTACGCATGAGCCTCCAGGCCCACCCTTAGGAAGGACGGGCCAGTGAGAAGCTGCAGCCTCGGCCTGCAGTCTCCCAAAGCAAAGTCGCTTCCCGGAAGGCCCAGACATTTTAGTGGGGCGTCAGTTTCCTTCCAAGAGCCCAGGTGATGCTCCTGTTTACGAGTTTGTGTTTATCACTTGGACAGGGAAATGCTGTCAGTATCTGCCACAATGCCCCTGGCGATCACAGGCTGGACAAGGTACCATCAAAAAAAAGAAAATAAAAAAGCCCACACCTGACCCGTACCCAGGCAGAGAAGGACGTTCTTACGCTTCATGGCATGACCTGAACCAAACGCTCTGTATTTCTGGAAAGCAGTCTGTGCCCCATGATTTGAGAAGGATGACGTGCTGACCAGCAGGGACCTGGCTGAGAGGAGGAGCCAGTGTGGGAGGAAAAAGTGAGTTCCTGGGAGCGGTGCCTGTAGGATGCCTGGACTGGGGCAGCATGAACCCCACGCCCAGTCAAGGGAGGAGGGGCCCAGGTTTCCAGGGTTGACCCTATCTTGGGGTTCAAGGTTCAAGTTCACCAGTCCCCAAGCCTCCACCCCAGTAGCATCAGGATGGACATGAGGCTGTTCTTTGGAGCTCCACCTGTGGAGGATGATGTTTTCAAACACCAAGATCATAGAAGGGGAGTACTGGAAGGAAGGTAACACAGCCAGTGCCACTCAGCTTCACGAGGAAGAAAGCGATGTCCCAAAGCGTTTGCTTGTTCACCTCTTAAGCCCCCTAGACCAGAAGTTCCTCAAGAGTAGGAAATGTGCCGGGCGCGGTGGCTCACGCCTATAATCCCAGCACTTTGGGAGGCTGAGACGGGTGGATCACGAGGTCAAGAGATCGAGACCATCCTGGTCAACATGGTGAAACCCCGTCTCTACTAAAAATACAAAAATTAGCTGGGCATGGCGGCGCGTGCCTGTAATCCCAGCTACTCAGGAGGCTGAGGCAGGAGAATTGCTTGAACCCAGGAGGTGGAGGTTGCGGCGAGCCGAGATCGCGCCATTGCACTCCAGCCTGGGTAACAAGAGCGAAACTCCGTCTCAAAAAAAAAAAAAAAAAAAAAAAGAGTAGGAAATGTGCCCTCTGTCCACCTCTTTACCTCCTTCTCCCCCAGTCTAGCACATTGTGTCCCATGCAGCAGTGGGGGCTCCAGCCAAACAAGGTCACAGAATTGGAAAAGAACAACTGTGTCCTCTTTTGTATTTTTCAGTGAAAGTCAACTCCTCCAAGCTGGGCTCAGTGGTTCATGCCTGTAATCCCAGCACTTTGGGAGGCCGAGGTGGGCAGATCATGAGGTCAACAGATCAAGACCATGGTGAGACCCTGTCTACTAAAAAATACAAAAATTAGCTGGGTGTGGTGGCACACGCCTGTGGTCCCAGCTATTCGGGAGGCCAAGGCAGGAGAATTGTTTGAACCCAGGAGACGGAGGTTGCAGTGAGCCGAGATCGCGCCACTGTACTCTAGCCTGGCGCGTGGCAACAGAGCAAGACTCTGTCTCAAAAAAAAAAAAAAAACACACAAAACAACAACAAAAACTCCTCCTGCAGGTGCAAAAGATCGTTTCTTCACAACTGCCCCAAGAAGACCAAGCGAACGAGAGTGTGGTGGCGGATGCCTCACTTGCACCCCTCCCCGTGTTTTCTCGGCCCCCTCTTTCCTCTGCTCCTCCGGCAGTCTGGAGCTAAGTCGTGCTGTCCCCTGGCCTCAAGACGCGGGGCGGCGTGTTTGGTTCCCGTGCAGCTAGACGCTCACATGGATGTTTGTCACAGGAGGCCTGACTCCCACGTGACCAGCAGGGCTGTGTCTCGTCCACAGCGCCCGTGATGGAGCACGGAGGGGCTCAGCACAGAGAAGGCACCTGGTCACTGGTTCTCGAGGTAAAGAGCAAGAGCGGCCATCACGGGGTCCTCAGGTACAGCCCGCACACAGCCCGGCGCGCTCTGCTGGGTGGGGCTGACTGCACGGGGCCCGCAGTCTGCATCCTTCTTTCCCAGGCAGGACCTTCATTCTTCCCAGTCCAGTCATTCAGCTTCTGAATGCTGACTCCACACCAGGCCCTGTGCTAAGTGGGGACGCGGCAGTGAGCAGACAGGTCCCCACTGTGTCTACCTTCACTCTGGGGCGCAGAGGCCATAGGAAAGTGTGTCGGGAGTGATGGTGCTTTGGAGCAAAAAGTAAGTGGGGGCAGTCTAATTTATACAGAACGCTCACGAGAGGTCTCTTTTCTTTTCTGCAGGGACCTGAAGAAAAACACAGGCAGCCTTGCAGTTGTCTGGGGAACCCAGGTAAAGGGAAAGAATCCCGGCAGAGGGAACCGCAACCGGGCAGAGGGAACCGCAACCGGGCAGAGGGAACCAAAACTGGGCAGGGGGAACCAAAACCGGGCAGAGGGAACAGTGAGCAGGTGGAGGAACCGCAACCGGGCAGAGGGAACCGCAACCGGGCAGAGGGAACCGCAACCGGGCAGAGGGAACCGCAACCGGGCAGAGGGAACCAAAACCGGGCAGGGGGAACCAAAACCGGGCAGAGGGAACAGTGAGCAGGTGGAGGAACCGCAACCGGGCAGAGGGAACAGCAACCAGGGGTAGGGAACCTCTACCAGGTGGAGGGAACAGAAAAAGGAAGAGGGAACAGCAACCAGGCAGAGAGAACCACGACAGGCAGAGGGAACCGTGACCGCCGGAGGGCTCCCAGCACAGCCGGCACATCTCCCCAGACCTTCCCAGACTGCCATAGCTCGCGGGGTCCCTGGCTCTTTACTGATAAACTTATTTGTAGACTGACAAATACCACGACATCCTGGCCACTATTTTCTGCCGTGACAGCGCTCCCTGCCAAGGCTGATTAACAGTCATGTTCGCCCTGTCGGCTTTCATTGACTCCCCTGACCCGGTGTGCACACCGCGACTTGGGGCTGGCAGAGCAGGCAAAACAGACCAGGTGTCCAGCCTGGGCAGCAGAGGCAGTCATCCCAGCTAAGGGGCTCCGTGATGACCTCACACCCCCATTCTGTACACCGGGTGCCATGGCAGTGTGTAGTAGGCTGCAACCAGAGGGTGCTTGGACTTGGACAGGACAGCGGAACAAGCTCTGATGCCCCAAATGTTACAGGCTCTATGGTGGTAAGACTTGGATTTGGGGGACTCGAGTAGGGGGCTGGGGGACAGCTCCAAGATATGGGGAGAGGAGGGACCCAGAGTCCCAAACGGAGACATAAAGCCAGCCTGCTCCTGCCCCGAGTCCTTCTGCCTCCTTCCTGTGGATGGATTTTGTTAACTTTCTTTTCCTAGTCCCAACACTTAGGTATTTTAAATTTTCCTCTTTAAGTAATAAGCTCAAAGTTTGTCACTTTTAAAAAACATATACATATGGAGTTTCGCTCTTGTTGCCCAGGCTGGAGTGCAATGGTGTGATTTCGGCTTACCGCGACCTCCATCTCCCGGATTCAAGTGATTCTTCTGCCTCAGTTTCCCGAGTAGCTGGGATTACAGGCATGTGCCACCAGGCCTGGCTAATTTTGTATTTTTAGTGGAGATGGGGTTTCTCCATGTTGGTCAGACTGGTCTTGAACTCCCAACCTCAGGCGATCCGCCCGCCTTAGCCTCATACAGGCGTGAGTCACCACGCCCAGCTAGTTTGTCACTTTTACTCTGAGGACATCTTTCGCTGTCTCCCCTGATTTTGATAGGAAGTATTCCGTTTTCATTATTTTCTACATAATCATACGTCCAGATTTTACTTTTTCTTGGACCGGCAGTTATTCGCAGGCGTGTTCACTTTCCAGGGACTATGTTCTTGTTAAGGAGGCTTAGGCTTAATGGGTCTCACTTTAGGGAACTTCTAATTAAAATGTTCTTTGTGGTCAAGTACATGATCCTATTTTATAAATGCTCCCCTGGATATGAGAAAAAAGCTTGAGTTCTCCAAGGAGCAGAACATTCTCTATGTCTGTAATAATAAAGCCAATAAAGTAAATGTAATAAAAGTTATGAAAGTAACTCATCTTTCTTAAATGCTTCCCACATGCCCGCTGCCTTCCCTGTGCTATTTCGTTTATTTCTAATCCCCGCGTTATCTCACTGGTGAGGAGGAGACAGAGGCCTAGAGAGGTCAGGTTAGGTGAGGGCTGGGCAGGCCACAGCCTCGGGCACCATTCACATAGCTTCAGAAGTTAGGAGGAGGATGGGCAGGTGGGGAATCCAGAGAAAGAGCAGGTCCAAGGTGAAGCTGCCACAGGCTGTGGGAGTTTGGGAGGAATGACTGAGCTGGATATTAGAAAATTTGTCAGTTGCCACTTGGAGGCGGGAGCAGAGGCCATGAGGTCAGGTGAGCTTATGGGAGAAAAGGTGGGAAGAGGGTGAGGGCAGACCTCAGGGGAGCACCCACACTTAGGGGCAGGTGAAAGAGGAGGAGGCAGAGCTTCCATAGAGCTCCAGGGTTCTCACCCTGGTGCAGGAAGAACCACTCAAGGTGCAATCAACATGCAGATGCCCAGGCCCACTCCCGCAGCCACCCTGGTGCCCACCAGTGTGAGAGAATGAAGGACTTGGAAAGCGTGGTGGCCTGAAACCCCATGAGAGGACCCCAGGGTGGCCAGGCCAGTGGTGTCCAATGCTCTGGAGAGGTCCAGGGACATGGGTGGGAGGGCACAGTTGCTGGATTCATTGAGACAAACCCACACTCTAGCTGTTTCTGAAGCCTCTGAATCATCAGAGCCACTTAGGGCACTTGTTACTAAAAATACAGGTTCCTAGGTTCCAACCCAGCCCTGCTGCAGCAAATCCTCCAGGAGAAGGGCCAGGGAATCTGTGTTGTTGTTGTTTTGAAAAAGAGTCTTGCTCTGTTGCCCAGGCTAGATGGAGTGCAGTGGCATGATCTCAACTCACTGTAACCTCCACTTCCCAGGTTCAAGTGATTCTCCTGCCTCAGCCTCCCAAGTAACTGTGCTTACAGGCACCTGTCACCACACTCAGCTCATTTTTGTATTTTTAGCAGAGACAGCATTTTACCATGATGGGCAGGCTGGTCTCGAACTCTTGACCTCAAGTTATCCAAGTGCCTTAGCCTCCCATAATACTGTGATTACAGGTGTGAGCCACCACTACCGGTCACAATCTGCATTTTTAAAGAGCATTAAGATGGTTTTTGAGGCTCAGATGAGTTTAGGAAGCTCTGTTGTGGCCCTGCTTCCCTGCCACACCCCCCCAACCTGTGCTTCCCAGTAACAGGGGAGCCGAGCAAGCCCCTCCCAATGAGGATGCCGCCTTGACTTCTGTCTCAGAGCAGAGTTAGTTTTTACTCAGAACTGATGTGATCAGTAACACTGAGGTTCTCTTCTAAGCCAGAGAACGACCGGTCACCTCCTTCCATTGCCCTCATGCTCTAAGACCCTGATACAGGACCCAGAGAAGCAACCGGAAGAACCAGGATCATGCCCTGGGATGAGGGCCCCATGAGGGCCACAGCTAGGCTGAAATGAGAGAGACATGGCTGATGTGCCCCAAATGTGCACTGTTGGGAGGGTGCCAGTCGGGCCAGTTCCCCAACAAAGCTGGTCTCAGGGCAGGGCTGGAGCTGCTGCTGTCCCCAAGTTCAATCTGCCCCTCGAAGTATCTCAACTGACTCCACCCCCAGCTGTTAGGGTCTTTTGTGGTGTAATTCAAGGAGGATCACAATAACTAAACGTAGAAATGGGGCTCGTCTTGCGGCTTCTCAAAATCACCCGAAAACGGCTACTGGGCTGCTCACTGAAGGGTACCCAGGAAGATGACAAGGCAGATTTCAGAACTGGGAAACTTGCTAAGTAAGGGAAACACACTCGTGGACACGTTGATTCCAGTAGAGCTCCTTGCTTCCGTCTGTCTTCCGCAGAGTGGAACGTTCACCACGGCATCCTGCCCCAGCCAGTCCCGGAGAATCCCCTGGGGATCTTGGGAAACTATAGCTCCTGTGCTTGCCTCGCCCCGCCCCCGCCCCCCGGGGTCTGGGTCACCTGTCAGGTGGGGTCTGGGTGTCTGTGGTTTTAAGAGTTCCCCAAGTGGCCGGGCGCGGTGGCTCAAGCCTGTAATCCCAGCACTTTGGGAGGCCGAGGCGGGTGGATCACAAGGTCGAGAGATTGAGACCAACCTGGTCAACATGGTGAAACTCCGTCTCTACTAAAAATACAAAAAAATTAGCTGGGCATGGTGGCGCGTGCCTGTAATCCCAGCTACTCAGGAGGCTGAGGCAGGAGAATTGCCTGAACCCAGGAGGCGGAGGTTGTGGTGAGCCGAGATCGCGCCATTGCACTCCAGCCTGGGTAACAAGGGCGAAACTCCGTCTTAAAAAAAAAAAAAAAAAAAAAAAAAAAAGTTCCCCAAGTGACCTTAACAGGCAGCAGAGACAAGGCCACAGATCCAACCTTTCGAGGAGGGGCCAACACCACCACCTCAAGCAGACAAGAGATACAGACCGGACCTGACGGAGGTGAGAGAAGAGGGCAGGACAGGGAGGAAGGGCTGGCTCTATATCAAATGAGGCTGCGTCTCCCTCAGCACAGCTGGTGGCCCAGGAAGGAGCCTGAGACAGAGGGGAAGCCTCCAAAGCTGACCACAGAATGGGTGGCTGGCAGGGGACAGGGGAGATGGTTAGGGGTATAAAAAAATAGAAAGAATGAATAAGACCTACTATTTGATAATACAACAGAGTGACCATGGTCAATCACTTAATTATACATTTTAAAATAACTAAAAGAATGTAAGTGGATTGTTTGTAACAAAAGGATAAAGGCTTGAGGAAATGGATACCCCATTCTCCACGATGCGCTTCTTTCTTTCTTTTCTTTTCTTTTCTTTTTTTTTTAAGATGGAGTCTTGCTCTGTCATCCAGGCTGGAGTGCAGGGCACAGTCTCAGCTCATTGCAACCTCCATCTCCCGGGCTCAAGTGATTCTCCTGCCTCCACCTCCTAAGTAGCTGGGATTACAGGCACCCGCCACCTTGCCCAGCTTATGTTTCTATTTTTAGTAGAGATGGGGTTTTACCATGTTAGTCAGGCTGGTCTCAAACTCCTGACCTCAAGTGATCCACCCACCCTGGCCTCCCAAAGTGCTAGGATTACAGGCATGAACCACCACGCCTGGCCAATGTGCTTACTTCATACTGTGTGCCTGTATCAATCAAACCATCTCATGTACCCCATAAATAAACACACCCATAAAAATTTTTTTAAGAAGCTGTCCACGGATGGAATTCTAACTTTTTAATTACGTAAGAGTGAGCTCACCTGCCAAAACTGCCTCGGAAGGGCGGCCTAGAGCACAGAGATTGAGGAAGACGTGACATGACCTGGTGGCGCCTCGAGACTAATAGCCTCAGCACCGCACGGAACGTGGGGGCAGTTTGAGTTCTTGGGTCCCTCCCAACCTCTGAACGCTTGGGGTGAGCCCAGGGAGCCAGAGCCAAGTCTCTCAGGTGAGTGCACAGCATGGCCCCCTGTGGCTGGTGAACCGGTGGTGTCTGGGGGACAGGGTGGAGAAGGCCACTTCACTAGGAAGAAACACCCAGAAACTGCAAACCATGTGATCTGTTATTCAGCTAAATGGGTTAGTAATAAAAAGTCCCAGGAAGATAAATGATAGGCCAAGGGCTGGAGGCTGGAATGGAGAGGGAACGTCAGGCCCACAGACAGGCAGAGGTTGTGGCCAGAAAATGGAGGGAAAATCTACAGTTCCTGCACTTCCCAGCAGAAACCTCAGGACCAGAAGACAAAGCCTTCCAAGCCCTGTAAGGAACGCTTCCCCCTAGAATGCCCTACTCAGCCAGAAGTCATCTGAGACTGCAAAGCTCAGGAAGAGGACCCTGTAGGCCCCAGGACAGAGACTATCCCTTCCTTCGTTAGTAATTCCAATGTCTACAGACGCGTCTGACCAACGGCACTCACTCACCCACAGACGTGGCCACATGAGGACACTGGGGCCAAAGCGGAGGGTGCAGTTTCCAATATGCCTGTCACCCCTTTGGGGCTGGATGCTGGTGAAGAGATAGGCAACATGTGGCTCACCAAAGGGCACCCAGGGCTGGCGGAGCCACAGAGCAGCAGAAGGGTGGGTCCCCAGCACCACGGGCGGCCTGTTGGCTCTGGACTGCTCACAGCTGCATTGTTAAAACAAAGGAAAAGTCTTCTCTCTTGTTGAAGCCGTGCTATCTGGGGGGCAGCTGAGCCTTTGTTCCAGTGAACGTAGTGCTTTTCTTGGGGAGCCACTGGAGAACACGCTTCACCAAGACCAGCAAACAGGAAAATCGAAGATCCGTGAATCCAGGCATCCAACCCAGGGGAGTGGCAAGGACCGTCCCAGGAGAGCAGCTGACAGCAGGCACAGAATGAGCAACATGGAGGAGAGGACTGAAGGTGGAGCCCTGCAGGGAACACGGCAGGGACAGTTCCGTGGCAGCCAGACCGTACTGAGCGTCGTACGGAGCTGCTGAAGCACATGGAGCAACCATTGGCTATGGCAGTTAATAGTTTCAGCGAAAGTAATCATAGTACCCCACCCAACGAGCAGGGATGGGGCTCACGCATCCGAAACTTACACATCAGGGGACAGCAACAGAGCCTCATGCTTAGGAAGCTGAGTCCTGAACCAAAACCAGCAGCTACCCCTGCAGGAGCGAAGGGAGGAAGAGAGACCAACAAGCCCTCTGGATCCTTTCCACAATACTTAAGTTTAAAATAATTAACTTGAAAATAAAAAATAAAGTACCAAGGAAAAAAGCCAAGGCCTCCAAAAGGTAAGAAGCAAAGAATGCGTGTTGAAGGCTCCTCTGGGTCTGCCTTGAACAGGGCTACTAGATGACCCCCAGAACGTCCATCTCCCAAGGTCTGGACCCCCACAGGCATCTGCTAGGTCACTCCTTCAGTCTGCACAAACAAACATGGGGGTAGTGAAAGGGAGAACAGGGAGGAAACTGGTCTTTTCTGGGCTGGACCCTAGAACCCTAGCACTCTACGAAGGAGGGAAGGGGACCATGGAGTGACTCACTCAGGACTCAGGGAAGACAGAAACCAAAAACCAGGCTGGCCCTCTCCACATGGCCTTCAACCCAGAACCGCACAGACCCCGCCAACCCTCCTCCTGCATGGGATGGTAACTGTCCTCCACGCCCTCCATGTGGCCTTCAACCCAGAACCGCACAGACCCCGCCAACCCTCCTCCCGCATGGGACAATAACTGTCCTCCACACCCTCGGCCTCACTCCCCAGATCTTTTCTATTCCCCCAACTAAAGACAGGAGGTTCTGTATGTGCAACCAGAAAAGCAGCAATGAGCTCCTGTGTGGTGGGAGCACTGCATTCCACCTGCGATTTCAGCCAGAACAGCTCCTCCCGTTCCAAGGCAGCCTTCACGAGTTTATCGTCACCCAGACCTGTGTGTAAAGTCCTCAAGACCCAGGCTAGCCAATGTGTGGAAATCACAGAAAACGGGACTCGAGCGCAGCTATTCAGACACATCCGCACTCTAGAATTACAGAATCAAGGCTAAATTGGCATCCATTTCACCATTTTCTTCTGCAACTGGCATCTAGTGAATTACAGTTTAGGGAAGATTTTGATTCAAATGATTTTAGATGCCATTCTTGCCAACAGTACTCTACAGAAAAATACAATAAAAGCACAGTTTGTGTTTTCAACACGGCATTTTTTTATTCATTCATTCTTGGTGAGATACCAGGCCCTATAAGAGAAGGTTAAGCTTGGTAAAATTATTAGACAGATTCTTACAAATGGTGGGCACAAAATCCCTACTAAAATAGGCATTAAGTATTGTAAAGCCATTGTAAACACTTCTTACCACACATCTTAGCATGTGCCTGTATCAGAGAAGCAGCTGAGATACTGTAAATGAACATGACATGCTATAGACTTCCAGGGGCTTTTCCAATGATTCTTCCACTCCTGGCATCTCATTGATGCCTTTCAGCACATAAAGAAAGATTGGGCTTAAGGGTGTGCTAAGTAGACAGTGATGACGGAAATGCCACATTTAGTGAAATATGTCGACAAATTAGACTAATTTCACTAAATGCCACATGTAGTGAAATTAGTCTAATATGTCGACAAAATAAGCAAAAGTCGTAGCACAGAGTTTCACAAACTACAGGTACAATGGAGCTATAAGAGGCTCAAAGGCGATACTCAGAAGTGGCAGAAGCCTGGGATTGGGCTGGCCAGGCTCTGAAGAGGGAGCTGCTGCCCACCCTGGAATTCGAGAGAGGGGAGAGATGGGGACACTGAGGAAGGGGAAACAGGAAACACTTCTGAGGCGACAGCTGTTCTTAGGGCAGTGAGATACTGATTGTCACAATGCTCGTGGGCCTGGGAAGTTATAAAGCAGGGCTTCCCTTGGTGAGACCTTGGTTAATCAGATTTAAGAGCAGTGCAGCCAGAACTGAGTGGAAAGAGGAAAACAATCATGAAATAGAAAAAGGAAACCCAAAAGGGGATTCGTTTAAAAAAGAAACAAACTTTAGAAACATAGCTCCAGGGTTCAATGGACACACACCTGTAGTCCCAGCTACTCAGGAGTCTGAGGCAGGAGAGTCACTTGAACCCTGGAGGTAGAGGTTGCAGCGAGCCAAGATCATGCCACTGCACTCCAGCTCCAGCCTGGATGACAGAATGAGACCCCATCTCCAAAAAAAAAATTTACACATTATGAAAGTAAAAAGTGTCCATCTGTGAACCTAGAGCTAAGTCCTCCTGGGTTCCAGCTGTGCTTCTTAAACTCTGGGAAGCCGAGCTCGGAACTTTAAGGACTGTGTTGTTTGAGAAGGAATCTGTGCTTACTGGGAAAAGATAAATGCAAACATTAGAGGAAAGGCATTATTAACGAGCCACTGTCAGCAAGTCACAGTGCTACCCTCCAGAGACTTCAGTGCCCTGGCAAGGCCTGCCCCTGACCCAGGGCAGGCATTAAACATCTCACGACTGTAAGATCCCGAGGCTGCATGTGACCCTCCCCCGGGACACAGTCATCCATTTAACTTTCATCACCGACTTGAAAAACGGGCACCAACGTATTTTCTGGTTTGTTTTGTTTTTTTTGGGACAGAGTCTCACTGTCGCCCAGGCTGGAGTGCAGTGGTGCAATCTCAGCTTACTGCAACCTCCACCTCCCAGATTCAAGCGATTCTCCTGCCCCAGCCTCCCAAGTAGCTGCCACCACACCTGGCAAATTTTTGTGTTTTTAGTAGAGATGGGGTTTTGCCATGTTGTCTAGACCAGTCTTGAACTCCTGACCTCAGATGATCAACCCAATGCGACCTCCCAAAGTGCTAAGACTACAGGTGTGAGCCACCGGCACCCGGCCTGTCAGTATATTTCTGTGATTTATTGTTCAACCTTTTTTTTTTGAGATAAGGTGTTACTCTGTCACCCAGGCTAAAGTGCAGTGGCATGATCACGGCTCACTACAACTTTAACCTCCTGGGCTCGGGTGATCTTCCCATCTCAGCCTCCCAGTAGCTGGGATCACAGGTGTAGGCCACCACACCTGGCTTTATTTATTTTTTTTGTAGAGACAGAGTCTCCCTACGTTGCCCAGACTGGTCTCCAACTCCTAAACTCAGAAGATCCTTCTGCTTCCATTTCCCAAAGTGCAGGGATTACAGGCACGGCCATTGCGCCTGGCCTATTATTAAAAGTTTAAATTTATGTTTCACCAAACACAAGAGCCTCCGCTGTGTCAGATGGCAGCATGGCTCCCAGAGGAACAACAATGACCCAAGGGACAGGAGTAGAACGGCCAGGCCACTTTCTTCTTACCTCCATGCACAAAGCCATGTAGGGTACAGTCTGAAGGCCCCACCAGGTGAATCAAGCTGGACTGGCTGTAGCTGACAGTGTTCGGCTCTGGAATTGCAAAGGAGAGAGATTAGTCGTGGGGTAGACTGACTGCCACAGCTGAAAGGTCTGGCAATGCCGTAACTACCCTGAGGTCTGCACAGTCAATGAATATGTCCAAAGGTGGTCAGCTATGATTTCTCTAAGGAAAACCAGGATCTCCAAACAGGCTACAGTGGGCGAAGGAGAGGCTTTCAAGAATTCATGAGCCATTCTGTTAGTGGGTCCTGAGGAGACTCTCTGGGGCCATCAGTGCCCTGCAAGGCCCCGCCCAGGGGTAGCCACTAAGCCTCTCAAAGCTGTGAGGTTGCGCGTGACCCTCCGCTGGGCTGTAGTTAACATCGGACTTACATTTCCAATTTTATGAGAAGTATCACAGTGTTTCTGTAAGTTACTACACCGGCCTGAGAATGTACAGCTCTGAACGGTGCTAGCTCTTCCCTCTAGCTGGCCCCTGCCCCATTCACCCCTCTATCGCCTCACTCTTGCGAATGCCTTCGGGGAGCTTCAGTCACCCAACACTGCAGTGCTCCTGAACTATCTTTAAGAGGCTGCACTTAAGAAAAAAAGATGAAATATAGCTTCCAGTCTCTGGAAGGCAGAGCTTTCTCTTTTTTTTAGAGACGGAGTCTTGCTCTGTTGCCCAGGCCCAAGTACAGGGGTGCAATCTCAGCTCACTGCAGCATCCACCTCCCAGGTCCAAGCGATTCTCGTGCCTCAGCCTCCTGAATAGTTCAGATTACAGGCATGTGCATCCACATCCAGCTAATTTCTGTATTTTTTGTAGAGACGGGGTTTCACCGTGTTGGCCAGGCTGGTCTTGAACTCCTGACCTCAGGCGATCCACCTGCGTCAGCCTCCCGAAGTTCTGGGATTATAGGTGTGAGCTACCGCACCCAGCCAGAAGGCAGACCTTTCTCAACACTGCTTTTTCTCACAGGATGGAGATAAAACCCACGAAAGATCCCCTGGGCAGACACCTGTGTAAACCAGCCTGGCGTGCACACCCACCCTCTACCCCCAAGGCCTTCCGGTCAGTGACGAGATTTCGTCTGTTCCCTGCCCAGGACAGCTGGCACTCAGAAAGGGTAGCTCATTCCTGCCCAGCCAGCCCTGAGCTGTTGAACATGCCAGCCCACTGGGCCACGAAATGACTAGGACTCATTTCAGATTAATACAGGTCCTTTCTAGGTCTGGCCTTTGGCAAGTAATGTTTCTCAGCAGCCAAAAAGCTGGTGGGATGAAGGGTGGTCCTGACCCTGAAGTTGATACCTGGGGTCTCCTAAGTGTCCAATGTCATTTCTTTCTTTCTCTCTTTTGTTGTTGTTGTTTTTGAGATGGAGTTTCTCACTTCTTGCCCAGGTTGGAGTGCAATGGCACGATCTCAGCTCACTGCAACGCTCGCCTCCCTGGTTCAAGCGATCCTCCTGCCTCAGCCACCTGAGTAGCTGGAACTACTGGTGTATACCACCACACCCGGCTGATTTTTGTATTCTTAGTAGAGACGGGGTTTCACCATGTTGGTCTTAAACCCTGACCTCAGGTGATCCACCTGTCTCACCTCCCAAAGTGCTGGGATTACAGGTGTGAGCCACCACTCCTGGCCCAAGTGTCATTTCTGAGGCTCTGATGTGCCTCTAGGTCATGGGCTAATTTGTGTCCCCCACAAATCATATGTTGAGGTCCTGACCTTGAGTGCCTCAGAATGTGACTGAATATAAAGAAAGGATCATTAAAAAAGTAACTAAGTTAAAATGAGATCATGAGGGTGGGCTGGTGTCTTCACAAGAGAAGGAGGTGAGGACAGACCCATACAGGGCAAAATGGCATCTACAAGCCCAGCAGAGAGGCCTCGGGAGGCTCCAGCCTGCCAACACCTTGTCCTTGGCCTTCTAGCCTCCAGGACCGTAAGACAAATTTCTGCCGTTTTGGTGGGCACTCGTTACAGCAGTGCCAGCACACAGGTACACTCCACACACACAATTTCAAACTGGTTCCTCTGCCTTCTCTCCTGGTCACTGCTAGCCACCATGTGAGCTTCTTCATTCCTGCCCTGCACTCGCCCTCATGCCAAGGTGTGTGGGAAAAGTAGCCTGTCATGGAGTCAGAAGCAGAGTGGAGGAGCCCCTTCCAAGAAGCCACATTCTAGGCACCACCACATTCTAGGGACCGCCCCACCCAACACACACTCCTGAATGTGCATCAAGAGGCCCTTGCATCTGGGCCCCTCTGGGAGCTGGCTCAAAGCCAACCAGACTCCTCCGAGCACCAAGGCTTCTGAGAAGGATCCCCTGGGGGCCCCGACGTCCCTGTGCTGCAGTCAGTTCACACAACCTGTGTCTTGGTCCAAGGGAGGCGATGCCCATTCTCCCACCTGCCGCTTCAGTGTGGGCCTGCCGGGGTCTAGGGGTGTCCAAAACCAGCCTGCAATTGCTGAGGGCACCTTGGGCCTCAGAGGAATTGAGCATGCCCTGAAACCTACAATAGCATGAGGGGAGGGGCTCTGAGAAGAGGCCAGAAATGTGGGGCATTAAAAGACTAGAAAAGCCTACTGTTGATTGATCTGGGAACTGAAGGAGACTGAAATCCAAAGCCCATTAAGACTCAGCCTTGTGTCGAAAATCAGATTAAGGTGTGGTTTACCCAGCCATGTGTGTCTTGAGAGTGAGAAAGACAGTGGAGTGAAGCGGGATGGAAAAGCAACGACATACACCAGGTTGGGGCATTACACTTGGAAAGAATGCTGGGTGTGGCTCCCATCACGTGGAACTGACTGGAGGCAACAGATCAGACGCCTACCAAGTTTACGAGAGTCTGATGTTGCCTGGACTGAAAAAAAGCTTTTGACTATGAAAACCCTAAAGTAACCTCCCCAAACCTAGACAGGCAGGAGGCGGGCTGACATTTCCCAGTGCCCACTTGGATGAGGCCATAGAGGATAATCAACAGGGAAGAATCTTCGAGGAGGCTGAGCCAGGGACCATGCAGTTCCTCCATAAGAGCGGAATCAGGGTCTTACCAAAGACCCTTCCCCATGGCCACAGCTCAGACCCTGGCAAGAGTCATCTCTGCTTGGGCCAGGGGCTCCTGGGTAGCTCCCGTACTTTGCTTTCCTAAATGAGTGTGCTCTTCTGTTCCCTCTTCCGCTGCCGTACAAAGGCTGCAAGTGCAGATAACTCATCATCTCAGTTCATCGGCTGCAGGAACGTGAAGAATTGCATCTGAACACGATGGAGAAGATTGCGTGCATATAGCCAGCTGCTACGCTCTGAGGTCAGCACAGGGGCCAGCCAGAAATTCAGGCAGTCATCCTTGAGGGTGAGGTGCTCCGAGTGTGCAACGAATACGACGGATCTGGTGACTGGAGGGGCAGGACCAGGCAGAGATGACCAAGCCTGTCTCCACACACAGCAGGGCCTGCCCTGCCTCCTCTGCAGTGGGTGTGGAAATACCACTTACGTCCAGGGTGTGAGCAGAGTGAAATGCTGCTTCCAGGCCTGACCCACGGAAACCTCAGATGTGTGAGCCTCCCCACTCTGTCCCCTCCGAAGGTAACCATCAAAGCTACCCATTAAAGATAGTGGAGGTACAGGACTGAAGGGGCCTGAATCCCCACATCGCTACCATTTGGAGGAAATCCAGCCCATTAGGAAAGCCTGATTTGGACTTTACCTAAGCAGGATGTGAACCTCAGCTGCGGGACCCGCGAGGGTTTTCGGGTTTGTCTGCTGCAGCAGTGAGCAAGACCTTGACCAATGCCGTGCCCAATCTTCAAACCTGTAGTTTCAAAATGATGTGAGGAGCCTGAACCAGGCCCTCGGGTAGCAGTGGGTGAGCTTTCCACAGCCATAACACAAAACTCTCCTTTCTGGACCCTGTCCTATGTGACAAGCAATTTCCAGGGCTTCATGGGTGTTGGGTGTTTATGTCATCTTCACAAGCCTATGGTTTCGGTTTCAGTTTCACCATCTCTGGTTCCAGCTGAGGAAACTGAGGCACGGAGAGGTTAAATTCCCATGAAGGCAGCAGAGCTGGGTTCAAACCTAGGCGGTACAACTCCAGCACCTCCCTTCCTCCCCCATCCTCTCTTGCTTCCCCCATGCCCCCAGCCCCCAAACTACTGCTTATGGGGGCAGGAACATGGGCCTGGCCAGAGGGCCAGAGGCGTCGGGTAGAAGGCGCTTCAGACCCTGGACCGACCTCCAGGCCTGGCCACGCTTACCACGCTCACACCCTTGTGGATGGCTCAGGGCAGATCTTCCCGGGACTTGGCCACAGCACTGCCTGACCCCAGGCAGCAGATCCCAACCCAGGAGCCAGGGACTAGGCGACCTAACAAGACCCCATCTGCACTGGAAAGGCTGGACCAGGCCTGGAAGTGAACACTATTTTCAACCCAAGGGCCAGGGATGAGGCAGGTCCCTGGAACTTGTGTGACGCAGGGCTAATTTTGTCATAAGCCCTAAAAATGGACAGCCATATGGCTGCACAGTCCCTACATGGTCGAAGCTGGACAGCCGACAGCTATGAATCCAAGGAGCTCATGGTAATTTCATTTTCTCTTGTAGATAGAGAAAACAATAAGGATAACTGGCCTTTAAAAAATTATATATTGGGCCGGGCACAAAGGCTCACGCCTGTAATCTCAACACTTTGGGAGGCCGAGGCGGGCAGATCACTTGAGTCAGGAGTCTGAGACCAGTCTGGCCAACATGGCGAAACCCCGTCTCTACTAAAAACACAAAAAATTCACCGGCACAGTGGTGCATGCCTGTAATCCCAGGTACTCAGGAGGCTGAGGTACCAGAATCACTTGAACCCGGGAGGCAGAGATTGCAGTGAGCCGAGATCACACCATTGCACTCCAGCTTGGGCAACAGAGTGAGACTCTGCCTCAAAAAAAAAAAAAAAAAAGCCAGCCATGGTGGTTCATGCCTGTAATCCCAGCACTTTGGGAGGCCAAGGTGGGTGGATCACCTGAGGTCAGGAGTTGGACATTAGCCTGGCCAACACGGTGAAACCCTGTCTCTAAAAATACAAAAATTACACTAAATTACAACATAATTACACTAAAAATACAAAGATTAGCTAGGCATGGTGGCGTGCCTGTAATTCTAGCTACTCAGGAGGCTGAGGTAGGAGAATTGCTTGAACCTGGGAAGCGGAGGTTGCGGTGAGCTGAGATCGCGCCACTGCACTCTACACTCTAGCCTGGGTGATGGTAAAACACCGTCTCAAAAAAAAAAAAAAAATTATTGACTAATGACAGCTGTATATATTGGACAACGGGCTTTTAAGGAACTCACAGACTCTGAGCTAACTGAAAGAGAGGCTGCCCCTGTGGAGGTTGCTAGGCAACAGTCTGAACTCTGGCTCTAAGATGAGATTCGGGATGTGGGAGGTGCAGGGGCTGGGAGGAGGCTAGTCAAAGGGCAAGACGCCCTCTCCAGGGCAGAGAGGGAGGGTCCTCCCACAGGAAGGGACAGCATGTCACACCCGTTAGAAAGACCCCAATGTCGCCGGGCACGGTAGCTCAAGCCTGTAATCCCAGCACTTTGGGAGGCCGAGGCGGGTGGATCACGAGGTCAAGAGATCAAGACCATCCTGGCCAACATGATGAAAACCCGTCTCTACTAAAAAATACAAAAATTAGCTGGGCGTGGTGGCGCGTGCCTGTAGTCTCAGCTACTCAGGAGGCTGAGGCAGGAGAATTGCCTGAACCCAGGAGGCAGAGATTGCGTCACTGCAGTCCAGCCTGGCGCCTAGCAACAGAGCAAGACTCTGTCTCAAAAAAGAAAAAAAAGAAAGACCCCAACGCCAAGGACACACACACACTTCTCCCTGAGCTGCTGTTCCCCATTGACCAGGACACCCCTCCCAAACCCAAACTCACCCACACTGAGCCACCATACAGGAGACCAGGCTGGTCTCAGGAGCATACCCCTGGCTCCTGAGGGCACTGGGCAGCCCTGACAGGGAGGACCAGTCTAGTCCTGCCATTGAGATGCCAGCTCCACCCAGCAATGAGAGTCAGAGATGCAGATGATCAGATATACTCAAGAAAGAATGGCCACGAGACTTCCTCAGAAACGTTTAAAAGCCAAGTCTCTAATCCAATCATCTGAGGAAGATGCATTTTTATAAAACAAAAAAGTAAAAATAAAAGCACATAAAAATCAGGAAATCTTGAGATTCAGAAGGCCCACTCTGAATGATATTGAATACTACATTCTGAAAAATGTCATGTGTAAATTGACAGCCAATCAGAGGCTGGCAAACAACAGAATCCCACGAGCAAAGGAATTTAAACTTGATTCAAAATCTTGAGTAATTTTAGTGTCCCTGAAGGTCAGTCAAAGGCAGAAGCTAGGATCTAATCCAGGTATCCCCAGACTTTTTACACAGGGGGCCAGTTCACTGTCCCTCAGACCGTTGGAGGGCCGCCACATACTGTGCTCCTCTCACTGACCACCAGTGAAAGAGGTGCCCCTTCCTGAAGTGCGGCGGGGGGCCGGATAAATGGCCTCAGGGGGCCGCATGCGGCCCACGGGCCATAGTTTGGGGACGCCTGATCTAATCCATGCCTCTCAAAGCCAGAGTCAGCCTGGCAGCGCTGCCCACTTCCTCAGCCCGCCATGGTCTGGCACCGGCCGAAAGCCCTCTCCAGAAACTGCTCATGAAAAGGTAGGTGCAGGCAGCCCCCATGTTCCACCCAGACCCTCTCCTCCATGCCCCCTTTGTGTTAGGCAAGACTCGGCCTCTGCTCCTCTCTTACAAGGGCACCTGTCACTGGATTTGGGGCCCACCTGGGTAATCCAGATGACCTCATCTCAACCTCCTTAGTGTAACCCTATCTGCAAAGACCCATTTTCCATGTAAGGTCCGATTCACGGCTCTAGGTATTTGAACGTGGACATATCTTCTGACCCTGAGCATCGTGCTGGTGCGTTTCCCAAGACACCTTCCCTCCTTTGCATCCCATCACGGTCCTTGGGGCCTGTGTCTGACCTGCCTGCTGGGCTGCCCTCCCAAAAGCAGAGCCTGGGCACTGTCTATCCCAGCACATGCCTCCAAGCCTGTCTGGTGTATTGCTGTGTTGAGAAATTCGCTGTCTATTTAAATTTCGTTTTTTTTTTTTTTTTTTTTTTTTTTGAGACGGAGTTTCACTCTTGTTACCCAGGCTGGAGTGCAATGGCACGATCTCGGCTCACCGCAACCTCCGCCTCCTGAGTTCAGGCAATTCTCCTGTCTCAGCCTCCTGAGTAGCTGGGATTATAGGCACGCGCCACCATGCCCAGCTAATTTTTGTATTTTTAGTAGAGACGGGGTTTCACTATGTTGACCAGGATGGTCTCGATCTCTTGACCTCGTGATCCACCCGCCTCGGCCTCCCAAAGTGCTAGGATTACAGGTTTGAGCCACTGCGCCCGGCCTTAAATTTCATTTTTAAAACGTATCTCAGGCCGGGCACGGTGGCTCACACCTGTAATCCCAACACTTTGGGAGACCGAGGTGGGTGAATCATGAGACCAGCCCGGCCAAGATGGTGAAACCTTGTGTCTACTGAAAATACAAAAATTAGCCGAGCATGGTGACGTGCGCCTGTAATCCCAGCTACTTGGGAGGCTGAGGCAGAAGAATTGCTTGAACCCAGGAGACAGAAGTTGCAGTAAGCTGAGACTATGCCACTGTACTCCAGCCTGGGCAACAGAGCAATACTTCACCTCGGGGGAAAAAAAAAAAAAAGGTATCTCTTCACTGGGGTTTCATCAAAGCAGCACCATTCTTTCTCTCAATACTGATAAATTAGTTTTCTTTCTTCTCTCTCTCTCTCTCTCTTTCCTTCCCTCTCCTTCCTTCCTTCCTTCCCTCCTTCCTTCCTTCCTTCTCTCCCTTCCTCCTCCCTCCTTCCTCCCTCCTTCCTTCCTTCCTTCAATGTGAAAAGAGAAGAAACCTACAGCAGATTCCCCAACAGTAAAGAAACCAACCTACCCAGTCCCACTGACCTAAGGTGACAACCAGTCCGCTTTTGGCAAGTTGAGGCTGGAGCACAGACTGGGTCAGAGACACAAATGTGACGCAAAGACACACAAAGCCCTGTCCAAGCCTCAGGCTGACCCATCTGGAAGTCAAGCACATGCCTGCTGTGCGCCAGCAGCCTAGCCCGGAAAGACGGGTGGTAATCTGTGCTTTCTCCAGTCCCCCCAGTCCCCCTTGATGCTGATGTGGATGAGGCCAGGGAGGTGGGCAGCCGGAACAATGCCCTGGGTCCGGGTTAGCAGGGCCAGGGCGCCTCTCCAGCAGGGCTGGGAGCAGGTGGACCCCAGAGTGGAGCCCATGACACGGGCACATCCCAGGGGAAAGGGGATTACTTGAGGCAGGTCCTGACCGCGGCTGAGGGTGGCGGCAAAACAGAGAAAGTCGAGTCAGAAACTCTAACACCTGCCATGGCCAGGGTCCCTCAAGGGGCGGTGGGGGTCAGCAAACCCTCCGCAGGCTGCATGAGGACGGCGCCCTGTGGAACCCAGCACAGAGCATGAATGCGCCGCAAGCCCAGGCCGTCGCAGGGAGGCAGAGAAGCACACAGTGCATTTCAGAGGGAGTTCTCCCGCCACGATTACAACGTGACCCCCATGTGTGCAGTGGGGAGACGGGTAACACTCACTGCCTGCCCCCGAAGGCTCACCCTGTTCCTGAAGGAACTGACGCTCCCCAGGGCCCCTGCCCTGAACTGTTTCCAGTTCCCTGGGTAGAAAGTCCTTGCTTGAGGGAAAACAACTCGTCGTGCATTTGTTTGGATTTTGGATGAACATTTTGTGAAAGCCAGAGCATCGCGACATGAGGGCAAGAGGATGGATGGAGAGAAGGGACCAACACTGCAGGGAAGCTGGGCACATACAGAGCCCAGTGCCCGACTGGCAGAGCCACTCCCCCAGTCAATATCTGAACAGCAGAGCTGAGAATAGTGCCGCTTGAATAACTGCTGCCGTTTTTTCTTTTTGGGATGAGCTGGAAATCCCATCAAGAACAAGGGACCTGGCCGGGTGCTGTGGTTCACACTTACAGTCCCAGCACTTTGGGAGGCCAAGGCAGTCTCATCACTTAAGGTCAGCAGTTCAAGACCAGCCTGGCTAACATAGTGAAATCCCGTCTCTACTAAAAACACAAAAAATAGCCTGGCATGGTGGCACGTGCCTTAATACCAGCTATTCAGAAGGCTGAGGCAGGGTTCAATTGCTTGAACCCAGGAGGCAAAGGCTGCAATGAGCCAAGATTGTGCCACTGTACTCCAGCCTGGATGACAGAGTGAGACTGTCTCAAAAAAAGAAAGAATAAGCCACTGAGTGAACACGAGAAAAAGACACAACAAAAACCAATTCCCTGTGAACAGGTGCAGCCGCCTACCTGGCAATGGAGGCGCCATGTTCAGTGCCCTCTTGGGAATCGCTGAGGTGCTCAGGTCACTTTCCAGCTGTGTGACTGGAGGGGTCTACATGGCTCAGGGCAGGGCTAGGGGACAGCCCTCCCTGGGGACCCCAGAGAGACCAGTGCGCTCAGCACCTGGGGACCCTCGAACAGGAGGCTCACGTAGGCCTGGTCAGCTCCTGCCTCCTGTGCGTCCCCAGGGCGGAGAGGCAACTGCTGCTGGTGCCCGCGGCTCTCACCTGGGTTGAGGACTGGCTGGACGATGTCCCCGTTCCTCCACTTGGTCTCCATGCGCTCCAGCTTCTGGGCTTCGTATCGCTTCCGGCCCTCCTCCTCCTGCTCCTGCCGGGAATACTGCGGGAAACCAGAGACAGGTCAGGCCCAGGTGGGACACGGCCTCCTCCCCTTGCCCAATGGCCACAACCCCAGGCCCCTTATGTCACATAGCCTTTTGTAACTGAGACTATTTTTTCTTCTGTTCATGTGTGTTTAATATAAGTAATAAGAACACAGAAAGAGAGGAATCCCAGGCAGCTCCACTCCCCAGAGACAACCTGGGTCAGATGTTTGGTTTAGATCTTTCCTGGACTTGCTTTTGTGCCCGCAAATAGATAAAAAGCTCTATGGTGCTGTATGTGGAGTTTAAAAGCAACTGTGTTTTGCTACTTCACTGTATCATTTAACATGATTTTTCTAACTATGCGGGCACTTATTCCCAATTTTTCTTTATTTTTAAAATTTATTTTATTGATTTTTGAGACAAGAGTCTTGCTCTGTCCCAGGCTAGAGAGCAGTGGTGTGATCTTGGCTCACTGCAACCTCTGCCCTCCGGGTTCAAGTGATTATTCTGCCTTATCCCCACCGAGCAGCTGGGACTACAGGCGCGCACCACCACGCCCAGCTAATTTTTGTACTTTTAGTAGAGACCCAGCTAACTTTGGTATTTTTAGTAGAGATGATGGTTTTACCACGTTGGCCAGGATGGTCTCGATCTCTTAACCTCGTGATCTGCCCACCTTGACCTACCAAAGTACTGGGATTACAGGTGAGCCACTGTGCCTGGCCCCCAATTTTTCACTATTAAAACCACACCGATCCTAGGTTACTTATAATCATTTTGCACTACCCCATTCCTTCCTAGGATTCATTCCAGAATAAAGGGACCCTCAAAAAAGGCCCCATCCACTCTCCCAGGGCCATGACTGAACAGAGGCTCTGTGTGTCACTGCTGACCCTTGTCAATTGAGCAGGCTGTATATTTGCAGAGAACAGGCAGTCAAAGACGGAATCATCCTCCCAAGACTCTCTTAATGGATCACAGGGATTTTGACCCCAGAAGTTAAAAATAAATGTGAATATAAAACTCAGCACAGCCCAGGCATGGTGGCTCGTGCCTGTAATCCCAGCACTTTGGGAGCTTGAGGCAGGTGGATCACTTGAGATCAGGAGTTTGAGACCAGCCTGGCCAACATGGTGAAACCACGATCTCTACTAAAAATACGGAAATTAGCCGGGTGTGGTGGTGGACAAATGCAGTCTCAGCTACTCGGGAGGTTGAGGCAAGGGAATCGCTTGAACCTGGGAGGCAGAGGTTGCAGTGAGCTGAGATCACACCACTGCACTCCAGCCTGGACAAAGTCAGACTCCAACTCAGCACAAAAAAAGACTCAGCACAAAAACCAAAGCTCCTGAGTCCTGGGACACAACAGGGGGTCTGCATTTCTTGGACATAACAGTTCATCACTGCCCTCCTGTGCGCAGTGGAGGGGACACACCACACTCCCTCCCCATGGGACCCTCTGTGTGCAGACCCTCTGCCTCCTCCGTCCCCCAGGATCCTCCCCCTCCCCGCTCCACCAGGCCCTCCTGGCTGACCTCCTCCTGGCCATTCTGATTAGCCTCGACTTTGGCTCTCACGTTCACTCATCTAACAATTCCAGCTGAGCCTGTGGGGAAGCCACAGAACTCAAGGCCCCTCTGGGCCCCTCTCAGCCGCCTGTTAAAGCCCCTCTGACCTAAACAAGTTCACTCCAGGCAGCTGTGTTAGGCTTTCTTTCAAAAGCCAGTTGTAAACATCCCGATAAGTCCTGCTCATGGCTCAGCTCCAAAACTGCGCAGAGCCTGAACACCATTCTTTGGGTTAATTACCCATCATCTTCAGTTGAGAATCCATCTTTAAAAGAGGCTGAGAAGGGAACTGAAGGGTTTCTTCAAAAGAAGCAAACCATGGGGAGTGTTTTAAGTTGCAGTGGGTAATTCAACATTTTCCTCCATAAATAAACCATGTCCTAATGTTCCATCGGCCAAGTAACGACAGAGAGGAAAGCTTGTGCTGTGCCTACCTAGGAACACTGATGGGTGAATTCAGCATCCTCAAGAAATGCCTTTTAAAGGGATTTTTTTTTTTTAAAGGAGCTAGCCCCCGGTCTAATAAATCCTTGCGGCATCCAACACATTCGTCTGCGCTTGGCGGGCGCACAGGGAAATGATGGGGCCCCGCCCTGGACACAAGCCACGAGAAGCAGCCCAGCCTCCCCGCCAACGCTGCCTTTCAATCTGGGAACAAAACCGCTGGAACATTTTAATGATGGCTGGCACCTAACTCTCACCCCCGAGGGCTCATCAAACCCAACTGATCTGAAGCAGCAGACAGCGCGGCCCAAATGTCTGAGACAGGCTGTGAACTCTTCACTTGAGCACACATTCAGACATTTGAAACAAAACAAAGCATCCACCCCCAGTGGCTACACAGCCTGTCTAGGGCTGCGGCTGTCCCTCCGGTCATCCTGGGGCCGCTCTAGCCCATCACAGGGCCACTGAGGTTCCCGGCTCACTGGGAAAGCTATGGCCTCTGCCAGGCTGGGGAGGAAGGCAGAACAAAGACAAGACGCCCTACAATAGACACCTGTGCACACAGCCAGCGGCTGGGTTCCTCCAGGGAGATGCACACATCCAGGAAACTAGAGTGTATGTGTGTGTGTGTGTGTGTGCGCGCGCGCGTGCGTGTGTGTGCATGCACGCATGTGTGTTCAAGATATCTAAAAGCATATGTATGTGATATCCCTATAGTATGTGAGTATGTATTATACATATCTGCATATCTATAGATACAGGGATGTATGCTTTCCTAAGTCAGTGATGGCTGCCTGTAGAAAGGTCAGCAGGAGATGCTCATGAAATATAAGACAGCCTGGTGGCCAGGCCACCAGCAGATGAGCATAAATACCTATCGGAGCCAGGGAAGGAAGCTGCACTTTCCAGGATTCCTAAGCAGGTCTGTGGCTGGGCCTGCCAGTGAAAAACAGGAGACCTAGATTCCAAATCAACGGAAGGGTTATACTGAATGGGCCTAGCATGTGTTGGGGGATGATGGTGCAAACAGCTCTTAGCAACAGCCGCAGCTGAGAACTGTGCAGCCTCTCCCATCTGCAGCTCTGGCTGCCCCGGCTCTGCGGAATGGTTTCAACAACCCCTCAGCAAGGCCAAATTGATACTTATGTCTCATCAAACCCCACTACACAAAGGAAATGAAAAAGCAACAGGGGGCTCCTCCAGGATGTGGGAGGGAGGGAGCTAATTACCGGGCAAGGAGAGGGGAGGCTAAGAGGGGCCACACTGAAAGTGCCCTGTCCCTGCAGCAAGGGGACAGGAGGCAGGGAAGTCTGAAGCCACCCATCCCTTTCACCAGCCAAAGACCCAACAGCCCTTGGCACATAGATCCTATCAGCAACAAGCAGCAAAAGCAACCGCGTTCAGGTCCGGAACTGCCCCTTGGTATCACCCGCCTGAGATGTACCATGAGATGCCGAAGCCAGGCACGGGGACTGGGAGAGAATTTAGAACTGGGTAGCGTCCGAAAATTAAATCTGTTAAATGCTGTGTCTCAATGTTTACATGTGATGTGGCTCACTGAACGCCAAAGGGCTTAGAGAAGAGAATGAAGGAGGGGTGGGTGCGCTTGTGATCCTGCAGAGAACAGTCAGGAGTCTCCAGCTGACCCCTGTGCCTTAGGTTTTCAGCCATCCCCAAGTTAGCACTGCTTGACAATGACTACAGTTTCCATCTCAGCCAAGAAGCAGGGAGAGAGAACAGCCCTGCAAAGAACGAGGGAGAAAGGGGGGAGAGTGTTGAACTGACGGCTGGTGCACTAGGTTGAACAGAGTCCCTCAAAATGCATATCCACCTAAAACCTCAAAATGCAAACACTTCCAAACCCGGGTCTTTATAGCTGTGAATAGTTAGAATGAGGTCACAGCGGAATGGCATGGGCCCTAGGCTCCGTGACCCGTGTTCTTGTAAGCAGGCCACGCACAGGCGGAGGCAGAAGCTGGAGTGACGCAGACTCAGCCAAGGGACCCCTGGAGCCACCCAGAGCTGGAGAGGCCAGGAGGGATCCTTGCCTGGAGCCAGGGGAGGGCGCAGGGCCCTGCCCACACCTTTGGACGTCTGGCCTCCAGAACTATGAGAGAGCTACCCAGGCGGTGGCACTTGGCCACAGCAGCCCCGGGACACTGACTCAGGCGGAAGCTTGAGACCTCAGACTCTATACCCTGACCCTGAGCCCCTGCCTGCTGGCCAGATTCTAGCGTGCTGCCATCCTGGTCTCATAAAACTAGAGCTGCAGCCACCAGCCTACCCCTCCTGTTAAAAACGGACAAGGTTCCCCTGTCACCAAGATTTCAAAAAAAACATCTAGGGCAGACAGCAGCCAGTCACCTCTACCTGGGGAAACATCCCTCCCAGACCTTGACGGCTATCTGAGGAGACCCCAGCAGAGTGTCCAGTCAGACATGGAGATGGGGACAGCAGAGATGGCAGGAAGCAGGTCTCAGGGAGCACCTCCCCCATCTCACAGGGCAGTGGCAGCAGGGAGTGAGACACCATCATCCCTGGTGACCCAGGGCAACGGGAAGACGGAGAGCCAGGACTCCTACAGGCGAGAAGCGCCCTGAGCCCTGCAACACTGCAGAGGGGACCAGGGCATCTGGTGGCGTCAGGGGAGCCCAGGGTCTGGAAGCAAAAAGAGCAATTCCTGACAATCTGGTTCTCAGTTTTATTATTTCTAAAAATGTATTCTATATATATCTTAGCCAGAGGAAAAGCTCCCTGCCGGGGCCCACACTGCAGAGACGCAGAATCCTGGTTCCCTCCAAGAAGAGCTCGTCCTGGGAGCTGAGGCCTGAGGACTTCAGGGTCAGGCTGGGGGACGAGCTGGTCACACCTGTCCCTGGACTCGCCAATGAACTTGGGGGCACAGGAGAAGGAGGCGAGGGAGTACTTTTAGGATATGAATGCAATCTCTTTATTCCCAATGTCTGCCCTCCAAGAGTCTATACGCACAGCTTCCACAGGTTTCAGCCACACGCCGGCCCAGGGCGGGACCCCTCCGACAACACAATGAACGGGTATGATGACAGGTGCTTCCGTCCACAGCAGAGCCAGAAATGAGAGAAACCCAGGGAAGGAGGCAGATACCAGCAGGGGACAAGGAGGGACAAACAGAAGCTCGTGTGAGAGCTGTCTCCACGGCCACTGCGGCAGAAGCAGAGATCAGAACCAGCTCACAGGGCCATGGCGGGAGCCGCCAGCTCGGCCAGGCAGCCTGGTGGTCCTGACTCCCAAAAGAAGGACGCATCACTATCACGATCTTGTCACCGCCTTTTCTCTGCTTAGGGAGTGTGACAAGAAGGTCCCTAGGTTGGAGAGATGTCTACGCCCACATGTTCTGGGCCCGCTTGCACTCACACTCCAAGCATGAATTCAACGCACACTGGAAGCTCCGACACCGACATGTCTCCTCCCACCCATGTTTCCTAGGAGGCAGGACAGAAACTCCTGCGGAGCCCGGGATGCCCTGCCCGGCCCAGAGGGCACACTGCCTGCTGACGGACCTGGCCCCTGAGCCCCAGTTCTGGCCAGTTGCTCCCTTAGGACACTCAGCTGAACGAGCCTCCCACTATCAGGTGAGGTGACCTGGTCTCTGCCATCTGCCCCCAAGAGCGAAGCGGAAGGGCACCTTACCACAACAGGAGGCACCTCCAGGACCTTGTCCACATTCTTCAGCGACAGGGGCACATACCAGAGGGTGGCCTTATTGGTCAGCTTTTTGGCACCTTAAGAGAAGAAAATCACATCAATGATGCCCAGGAGACAGGGTGCTGCTCCAGTGCCCGGTCCCAGCACCTGAAACACACCTCACTGTGTACCACCTCTTCTGGCCCCCAACCCCCAAGGCCTTTTCAGCATCCTGGCCAGGGGGCGTTGCTACCATCATGTGAGCATGGACAAACATAACCAGAGACCCCAGGGCCCGAGGAGAGAGGCTGCGTGGGGCCCACCCTCATCACAAGGTGTGACCCCCACAGCTAGCTTGAGCTCAGGACCCCAACCCCTCCCCAGGCACCCACTTTGGTCAGTTTTCCCTTACCAGGGGCTACTGAAAAGACTTCAGACCATGTGGTTTAAGCCTGGATGGTCTGGAGCTGGTCAGCCCCATCCAATAGGGATCACCCAGGGAACAGCAACTCCAGGCAACCTCCTCTTCCTGGTGTTTTGACAGAAAGGAAGCTTGATTATGAAAACACATCAGAAGCTCCCGATGAGCCCCCCAAACAGAAGGGAAGGACTGACTGGCTGTATTTGGGGAGACAAGGCTGAGCCCGTTTCACCCATTGGCTCAAGCCTCCACCAACTGTTCGCTGCTGACATCGAACGTCAAAATCAAAAGCTCCTCGCTGGGGAACGTGATGTCCTCACGCTCTGACATGCAGCGTCTTCTGCAGATCCCATCCACCTGCCTAGGCACTGCCAAGAACGCCCCCCAGACAGGAAGCCAGGAAAGACAGTTGGCTCACACAGATGCGCACGCTGCAGAGACTCAGGGGGATGTGGAGGCTGTGCCCAGGCAGAGCAGCCCAGGGGAGGGGTGGGGAGATGGCCAGGGCCCCCACAGCCCAAAGCACAGAGCAGCAGAGCCAGCTCATCAAAGCCCCATTTTTGCCACCTCAGGAACTTCCTTTCCTTCACACCAGACACTGGGGTGCTGCCAGCACATCCAAAGCTCCACCAGAAGCTTCCGGGTGCCGAGAGATGGGCTCTAGGCTGCTGACTCCTTGGGGCACTGGGCTGAGCCACAGAGCAAAGTGGGGCTGCAGGACAGGGTGGCCTGTCCGGGCTGAGAAACACAGGCTCGTGGCCTGTCGGGGCTAAAGGAGCCTGGAGATCCCTGGTGTACATCCCTCACTTGTACAGAAGGAGCCTGAAGCCCAGAGACGTCAAGGGGTTCACCTAAGGTCACACAGCAACTTGGTGCCACACTCCCATGTCCCAGTCATTTCAGAGAAGTGTCTGCAAGAATTCCTTTAAAAAGTGGCTTTGTCAGGCTCAGTGGCTCACACCTGTAATCCCAGCACTTTGGGAGCCCGAGGCACGTGGAATACTTGCCCTCAGGAGTTCCAGACCAGCCTGGGCAATACAGGGAGACCTGTCTCTACCAAAAATACAAAAAATTAGGGCTGAGCGCAGTGGCTCATGCCTGTAATCCCAGAACTTTGGGAGGCAGAGGTGGGTAGATGACCTGAGGTGAGCAGTTCGAGACCAGCCTGACAAACATGGAGAACTCCCATCTCTACTGAAAATACAAAATTAGCTGGGCATGGTGGCACAGGCCTGTAATCCAAGCTACTCCAGAGGCTGAAGCAGGAGAATTGCTTGAACCTGGGAGGCACAGGCTGTCCTGAACCGAGATCGTGCCTCTGTACTCCAGCCTGGGAAACAACAGTGAAACTCCATCTCAAAAAAAAAAAGCCGGGTGCGGTGGCTCAAGCCTGTAATCCCAGCACTTTGGGAGGCTGAGGCGGGTGGATCACGAGGTCAAGAGATCGAGACCATCCTGGTCAACATGGCGAAACCCCGTCTCTACTAAAAATACAAAAAATTAGCTGGGCATGGCGGCACGTGCCTGTAATCCCAGCTACTCAGGAGGCTGAGGCAGGAGAATTGCCTGAACCCAGGAGGCGGAGATTGCGGTGAGCCGAGATCGTGCCATTGCACTCCAGCCTGGGTAACAAGAGTGAAACTCCGTCTCAAAAAAAAAAAAAAAAAAAAAAAGAAAAAAGCCAGACATGGCGGTTTGCACCTGTGGTCCTAAGGATTGAGGATTCCTTGAGCCTAGAATGCGGAGATTACAGTGAGCCTAGATTTCGCCACCACACTTCAGCCTCGGCCACAGAGCGAGACACTGTCTCAAAATAAAAGAAAGAAATAAAAGTGGCTTCTTCAACTTGGAAGATGCTCACTGTAATCTCCACGAAGAGTGAACTGCAGGAAATCACAGAGGAACAGGAGACAGGAGCAGCCTCAGGCCCTGCCTGGCGCTGGAGGTGCTCACTTCCCACCAGTTACCTGAACCTGCCTTCCCCCAGCAAAGTGCTTTTCTTCCTCAGTAAACACAGCCCCAGGCTCCAAGTCACACCCCAGGGGGCCCATTAGGAAAAGGCCCCGGCCTGCCGCTCCTCCCCCAAAGGAACACCTGGTGAGGACAAGGGGCTCCCTGTGCTTGGGAACCACAGAGAAATAATATGGGAAAATATTTCCACCGCACTTTGACTGAGAGTGAATCTGACAACCTGCTTTCGGGAATAAAGATTTCCTGTTGGACTCAGCCAGAGCCAGCCTGACAAGCTGGTTTCCATGGCAACTCGAGTGGCCCTCTGGACCTAAATGAACACCACGCAGCAAGCAAGGCAAACATGCTAACTGTACTGTCTCCGTCATTTAATGAAACCATCAAAAGACAATGACAGCATTAAAAAATATCTTACCTCTTGGCCGGCCGGCGCGGTGGCTCACGCCTGTAATCCCAGCACTTTGGGAGACTGAGGTGGGTGGATCACGAGTTCAGGAGATCAAGACCATTCTGTCTAACACCGTGAAACCCTGTCTCTACTAAAAGCCGGGCGTGGGGGCACGCGCCTTCAGTCCCAGCTACTCAGGATGCTGAGGCAGAAGAATCACTTGACCCCGGGAGGCAGAGGTTGCAGTGAGCTAAGATCGTGCCACTGCACTCCAGGCTGGGCCACAGAGCAACATCTCAAAAAAAAAAAAAAAAAAAAAAAAACCTCTCTCTTAAGAGCTCCCAGCTATTTTCTGGAGCAATTCGCAGCAATCACATCCCAGCTAGCTTAATACTTTGACAGTTGTTGGAGATAAATGAGCCGCCTCAAAGGCAAGGTTTGTGGGTCTTCTGCCTGGGCCTGGGTTCACTCAGTGGCCTTGTGACAGGCGGCACAGCCCAGGTAGAGGGGACACACAGAACAGGGGACCCCTGCCTCCTGGGGTGGAGATAGCACACAGATGTCCCGCACACAGCCTATGACTCAGCCTGCTCCGGCCAGGGCCCCTGAGTGCTGCCTCTGCCCCCACCTGTGGTGCTTCTGTCTTTCAGAGGTCACCACCCATTCAGCCACTGCTCCCTGCATGCCCACTGAGTGCCAGGTGCTGTTCTTGGTGTTGGGGACTTCATGAGCTCAATCTCCAGGGGACACATGGGCAGAGACAGAGAAGGGCCTCAAGAGAATAAGAGAGACGGCTGAGAGAGACGGCAGAGAGAGACGCCCAAGAGAGACGGCCGACAGAGACCGCCGAGAGAGACGGCAGAGAAACAGAAGCATAGACGAGGAGATGAGGGAGACAGAGGGGCAGATGAGACCCACAGTCACAGAGTGAGACGACAGCGGGCTCCAGGGCCTGACCGAGACATGGAGAAAAGCCCCAGCCTCGGGGCTCCAGGGCGTCCTTGCCCCAGCCCCTGCTACAGGGAAAAGGCTGAAGCTAGGAAGAACCTGGGGCACCGCCCAGCCCCACTGGGAAATGCCATCATGTGCTGGCATGCGTCTCCTGCCTTCTCCAAGCCTCCGTTTCCTCATGTGCACGACGGGGCAATGCCTGCCCTGATGTCCCCAGGGAGGAAGGGTGGGCATCTCCGTCCCTCTCTGAGGAGGAGAAGGCCGAGGGCTACGGAGGCTGGGACACAGCGGGGAGGCAGAGAAGGGCCCAGCACCTTCTGGGTGAGTCGGGGCTGCTCTCTCAAGTTCACTCCTGCCCTGGCTCTGCACAGGAGCCTATGCCCCTCTGCCCACTCTCAGCCCTAAAGAGCAAGGAACTCCCAGGAATATGTCAGATAGCGCTGTCCTCATCAGAACGCCATCAGCCAGCATGTCCCTCAGCACTGAGGCCCAGTTCTTCCTGGTCACTCTACTCAGTCACTTACTCATTCATTCACTCATTCATGCATTCATTTGCTCATCCACTGTTGGTTCCATGTCTATTTCATGGGCCAGCAGAAGTGGCCAGGAAAGGGAAGTTCATGATCGGGGGAGTTCCTCAAGCTCAGCACCCCTGACCTTTGGGCTGCATTGCTCCCTGTTGTGGGGACAGCAAGTCCCAGCCATGCTGAAAGTCTGAGAACACCTTTCTGTCTCTCTGCCTCTCTCCTCAGCATCCCAAACTGCTCAGCTGGGCTCGCTGGCTCACGCCTATAATCCCAGCACTTTGGAAGGCCGAGGCAGGTGGATCACCTGAGCTCAAGAGTTCCAGACCAGACTGGCCATCATAGTGAAAGCCCATCTCTACTAAAAATACAAAAATTAGCCAGGTGTGGTGGTGGGTGCCTGTAGTCCCAGCTACTGAGGAGGCTGAGGCAGGAGAATTGCTTGAACCTGGGAGGCAGAGGTTGTGGTGAGCCGTGATCATGCCACTGCACTCCAGCCTGGATGACAGAGCGAGACTCCATCTCAAAAAACAAAATAAAACAAAACAAAGTGCTCTTCGGGGCTTCCTCTGAGGCTATGGCCTCTGATGGACCACAGAGGGGACTTCCATGGCAGAAAATCTGCAACAAAGGTCCCTTCCTGGCATTTCTGAAGCCACCAACTGCTGCAGTAACAAAGGATGCTGCTGACAGGGCTCTCACAAGCAGGAAGGTCCTGGGAGGCAGCAGAGCGCAGAGGGCCAGCCCTCCTCTCCAGGAAGGGGCCGAGGCTCCACCCCCCGAAAGGTCAGAAGAGCTGTGACCTCACAGGAGGTGGCAGGGAACCCCAAGGCCCCTAACTCGGAGAACACACCCTGCCCTGAGCCTCTCCTGAGTGCGGGTGCCACTCCTGAGGTGGGAGGTGCCCACAGGCCTCTTTCTGTGCCGCGGCCTGAGAGAGCATCCAAGGGTCCCTCTGAAAGACCTCATGGCGCAACGGTGGCGCATCTCACTCCAAGGGTCCCTTTGAAGTCAGTGGTGCTCGCTGAGGGAGGGGCAGGCCATGGGAGAGCAGGAAAGGCCCGCTGACCACCTTCCACCCCAGGCCCTTGCTCAGCTAAATCTGTCCACCTGCCGAAGCTGAGCTGACACACTCATTTAATCACCAACCCTGCTGAGGTCCTCAGAACGTTCTAGATGGCTAACTGTACTTGCTACCCGCCCATCATGGGGAAGAGGACTCGAGCCCCTGAAATGGCTGTGAGCTGGCACTCCACAGGGCAGCACTGCTGAGGAACAGGGTGGGGAAGAGAAGGAAAGCAGCCGAGCCTCTCTTCTGCATGGGAGGACTGGCAACCTGGGAGGTGGCAGGGAGAGCGCCAGGGGCAGAGGAAGGGGCTTGTCTTCCCCACGCCCTCACCTCCTGTCCCCAGCCGGGGTATAAAAAGGAGCACTGAGCTGGTGAGCACTGGAGTCGCCCTCTCCTGCAGCGCCCAGTGGGAAAGAGAAGGGGGTTTCCATGGTTACCACAGCCAAGGAGCGGAATATTCAGATGAAAGCAGAGGCAAAGGTTCACTCAGTGAGCTTCTATCTAAGCCTGATTTCTGGGGCCCAGGGCAAGTCCCCTGGGAGCAGGCAGTGTCCTCTCCGGAGCCAACACCTGCCTGTGCTTGAGAAGGGAAGGCAGGTCAGGGAGACCCCCAGAGGGGCAGACGGACTGTATGCACCAACCGGCCTCACAGCCCACGCCCAGGCCCTGCCATGGATGAGCTGGCCACAGGCAACAGGACGGGCAGCAGTGATGTACTCAGGCCAAACGCGAATGGCAGGGTTGAGTCCTAGTCTGGGTGCCTGAACTGGCTGAAACTGGGCTCTTTTTTGCTGGGAGGATGGAGTCTCACTCTGTTGCCAGCGCCAGAGTGCAATGGTGTGACTTGGGCTCACTGTAACCTCCACCTCCCAGGTTCAAGCAATTCTTCTGCCTCAGCCTCCCAAGTGGCTGGAATTACAGGTACGTGCCACCATGCTTTGCCTGATTTTTTGTATTTTTAGTAGAGACAGGGTTTCACCATGGTGGTCAGGCTGGTCTCGAACTCCTGATCTCCACCGGCCTTGGTCTCCCAAAGTGCTGGGATTACAACGTGAGCCACCGCGCCCGGCCAACTTGGGCTCATTTCTTAACCCCTCTGTGCCCGTTTCCTGTCTGCAAAATCAGGGCAATGGACGGAGCTGCTCCCAGGGCCAAGGTGGGAGGTGAGGGAGGTCTCAGTGGTGGGAAAGGGGCCAGGTCCTGGGGCATCCTCTGCCCTTGGGAGGGAAACAGCTGTGTGGCCACAGCCCTGAGTACTCCAGTCACCACTGTCATTCCCAGAAGTACCTGTGAGGATGTTTTCAGACAACACGTTGACCTGCACCTCCACCGAGTGCTTAGAGGTATAGGTGATCTCCGCGCTGACGTGGGCCACCTCCCCGATGCACATGGGTGACAGGAAGTCGGTGCGCTCAACCCGAGCCAGTGCAGCCACACAGCGCTCCTGTGGAGATAGAGGCAGCGGTCAGCCAGGCCGGCCAGCCCAGCCTTGAGAGCCCTGTCCCGGACACGCCCCCTGGAAACTGCCTTTGCTTTTGTTCCCCACTGTGAAAGCAACCAATTTGCTGCAATTTACTGGCACCGTGCATTCCTCAACGCAGAGGCACAGGCCTGCTGAGGAGCCCTGGAGAGCCCAGCTCAGAGCTACTGCTGCAGGCGATTCCCCGGGCGGTGGGATCGCCAAGGCTTATTCCTGTTTTCTGATGTTCTCACAATAAACATGCATTATTTGCATAATAAAAAGTGAAAAAACACATACAGACTGATTATGGAAAATTTGGGAAATACAGGAAAGTAGAAACAAAGGGGAACACCACTAAAGGGGAACACCACTCCTCCCGCTCCAAGATAGCCACGGTTACTATTTTGGGATCTTTCTTTCCAGGCTTTTTTCCCAAGAATGGGGGTTTTGTGGCCTCACTTGTATGTCTGCCTGGCTCATTTCGCAGTTTTAGTCTAATATAGCTGGGCAAAAACTAAATATACACCTTCACCTTCTGATTCTTTTTCATTCAACATGGGAAGAACAATCTGCCCGTGTTGTGACACATTCTTCACGATCACTATTCTTTTCTAGGCTGAGTACGGTGGCTCATGACTCTAACCTCAGAACTTTGGGAAGCCGAGGCGGGCTGATCATGTGAGGCTGGGCGTTGGAGGCCAGGAGTTCGAGACCAGCCTAGCCAATATGGTGAAACTCTGTCTCTACTAAAAATACAAAAATTAGCCAGGTGTGGCGGTGCACGTCTGTAATCCCAGCTACTCGGGAGGCTGAGGTATGAGAATCGGTTGAACCTGGGAGGTGGAGGTTACAGAGAGCCAGTATCGCGCCACTGCACTCCAGCCTGGGTGACAGAGTGAGACTCCCTTTCATCTCAAAAACAAACAAACAAAAACCCCGCTAAATGTACACTCTCACCTTCTGATTCTTCTTCATTCAATATAGGAAAAATAATCTGCCCATGTTGTGACACGCCTATTTGCTATCACTATTTTTTGTTGTTGCTGTTTTTGTTTTTGTTTTTGTTTTTTCTGAGATGGAGTCTTGCTCTGTCCCCCAGGCTGGAGGGCAGTGGCGAGATTTCAGCTCACTGCAACCTCCACCTCCCAGGTTCAAGCACTTCTCCTGCCTCAGCCTCCTGAGTAGCTAGAATTACAGGCACGCGCCACCACACCCAGACAGTTTCTGTATTTTTGGTAGAGGCAGGGTTTCGTCATGTTGCTCAGGCTCATCTCAAACTCCTAACCTCAAGTAATCCACCCGCCTTGGCCTCCCAAAGTGCTGGGATGACAGGCATCAGCCACTGGGCCTGGCCCCCCACTTTTTTTTTCCCCTGAGATGGAGTCTCGCTCTGCCCCCCAGGCTGAAATGCAGTGGTGCAATCTCGGCTCACTGCAACTTCCACCTCCAGGATTGAGGCAATTCTCCTGCCTCAGCCTCCCAAAGTGCTGGGATTACAAGCGTGAGCCACCATGCCTGGCCCAACTATTCTTTTTTAAAATTTAAATGTTATTTATCCTTCAAATGGGTGACCCATTCTCATGATTCAAAACATAAAAGGAACAAAAGCCTATGGTGCTGGGTTTGCCTCTTGTCCTCCGCCACACATGACCCCTCGGCAGCTGGGGTTGCCAGGGTCCCATGTGTCAGACCAGACATGGCATCTACACCCACATGGGAGGGTAGAGGTGGAAAGGCGGCACGGCACCATGCTTTGCTCTCTTCATCCACCCTAGGGGTCATCTTCTGTATGGTTGGGTCTTAGTTCATTGGGCTGCCGTAACAAAATGCCTTAGCCTGGGCGCTTAGACACGACAAAAATTTATTTCTCACAGTCCTGGAGGATGGAAGTCCAAGACCAGGGACAGGCAGACTCCATGTCTGGTGAGGGCCAGCTCCCTGGAATTTCATAGATGGCGTGTGTCCTCACGTGGTGGTTGCAGCAAATGAGCTAACTCAGGCCTCTTTCCTGAGGACAATGATCCCATTCATGAAGCTCTACCCCCATGCCCTCATCACCTCCCAAAGGCCCCACCTCCAAATACCATCACCCTGGGGGTGAGGATTTCAACACTGTGGACGGATGCAAACACCCAGACGGTGGCTGTCTGCGAAAGACTTCCTTATCCTTTCGTGACTTCCTTTTCATGGCACTGCGATGCAAAATTATTATTTTTAGAGACAGGACCTTGCTATGCTGCCCAGGCAGGAATGCAATGGCTATTCACAGGCACAATCATGCTCACTGCAGCCTCAAACTCCTCCTGCGCTCAAGTGATCCTCCAGCCAAAGCCTCCTGAGTAGCGGGGGCTACAGGAGCATGCCACCACACCTAACTTTTTTTAAGAAAATGACTTTCAGGCCGGGCGTGGTGGCTAAAGCTTGTAATCCCAGCACTTTGGGAGGCCGAGGCGGGTGGATCACGAGGTCGAGAGATCGAGACCATCCTGGTCAACATGGTGAAACCCCGCCTCTACTAAAAATACAAAAAATTAGCTGGGCATGGTGGCGCTTGCCTGTAATCCCAGCTACTCAGGAGGCTGAGGCAGGAGAATTGCCTGAACCCAGGAGGTGGAGGTTGCGGTGAGCCGAGATCGCGCCATTGCACTCCAGCCTGGGTAACAAGAGCAAAACTCCGTCTCAAAAAAAAAAAAAAAAAGAAAATGACTTTCAGGCTGAGTGCAGTGGCTCACACGTGTAATCCCAACACTTTGGGAGACCAAGGCAGGTGGATCACGAGGTAAAGAGATTGAGACCATCCTGGCCAACATGGTGAAACCCTATCTCTACTAAAAATACAAAAATTAGCTGGGCGTGGTGGCACAGCCTGTAGTCCTAAGTACTTGGGAGGCTGAGGCAGGAGAATCGCTGGAGCCTGGGAGGCGGAGCAGAGATCCCACCTCTGCACTCCAGTCTGGCCAGCCAGGTGGAACTGAACATTCTTCTTCTTCTGTTAGCGATTTGGGCCATCCCCAGTTGACCCTCATTACGAACAATGCTGTGATGGGCACCCTTAAAGCCACTGTCTGCATTTGGAATTATTTTCTGGGCCCAAGGATAAAGACTTTTATACATGATCCCAAGTGTTTCTCAGGACAGCAGTAACTGGCTTGGTGTTTGGCACCTCACAGCACCCTGAGCAACACTCAGAACCGACTTATTCCTCATCTTCGGTGAATAAATGACACAAAAGATGACCTTGTGTTTGAGCCGTGGGGAATGTGAGCCTCCGGTTTCCAGAGGACTGCCATGACTTTCTACTGTGACAACCGCTTCCTTAGGATGTTAACAGCATGACACAGAGGTGCTCTCAGGGCTCACGGGTGGGCAGGGGGCAGGTGAGGGAGGGGCCTGCCTGCCAGCCCCGGCAGCCCTGGTCCAGGGGATCTTCACAGCAACCCGACAAGGGGTGACACATTGGGCAAGCGTCCCAGGGCACGCAGAGTACATGGCGGTCACTTCAAGCCCTGGTGTGCGCATCTGTGCTCTCCCACCTACCACCTGCTGCCTCCAAAGCACCAGCGTGCAGCACACCCACCTGCACGAGGACCCACCGGGGTCGGGCAAACATGCAAGCTCCAGGGCCCACCACAAACCCAGCACCTGCTTCTTTGGAGGTGGCTGGGAGCCTCTGTCTGAACCCTCTCCCCAGTCTGTTGCACCCAGGCACAGGGACACTGTGGGTGCATCTCGGGCTGGGCAGGAAAAGTTCTAGAGCTGGCCAGGGTGGCCCGAGGCTTCCCCATTCTGGTTTGCACAGGCTTGTGCCCTGCACACCCTGCCCTCCTCTCAACAGGTCACAGTAAAGTGATGTCTGGAACTGTCTTTCCCCACCAAGTCAATGTACGTGGCAATGGCACCACCCACTGGCCAAAGGTTGCTAGGGCAGGGCTGCACTGAGCCAGGTAAGAATTAGCATCGCCAGCTGGGCACAATGGCTCATTCCAGCACTTTGGGAGGCCAAGGCAGGTGGATCACCTGAGGTCAGGAGTTCAAGACAGGCCTGACTAACATGGTGAAACCCCGCCTCTACCAAAAATATAAAATTAGCCGGGCATGGTGGTGCATGCCTGTAATCCCAGCTACTCTGGAGGCTGAGACAAGAGAATCACTTTAACCCTGAAGGAGGAGGTTGCAGTGAGCCGGGATAGTGCCATTGCACTCTAGCCTAGGCAACAAAAGCGAAACTCTCAAAAAAATAATAATAATAATTAATCCTATTTGACTTAAGCCAAAAAAAAAAAAAAAAGAATTAGGCACAGCCTCTGGGCAGGGCAATGCCCATCTTGGACTGAGCCAAACACTATTTGCAAGACCTGAAAGTGGAATTAAGCCAAATGTGTGTTGTTCAAGGGTGGCTAAGTACATTATGGTGTGCTCTGCCGACACAGACCAAACACCTACGCACTTGGGGCTCTGGATGGCAGTGACCTTCCACCTCCCTGCTCTGCAGCTGCTTTCTGGCAACATCTGTGTGGCCTCTCAGTGCTGGGTGTGCAGAGGGGAGGTCAGAGGGGCCTGGGTTCTGGCTGCGGGATGAATAAGTAAATGAGGCCACGCCATTTACGGTTCTGTGTGAGAGGCGTCCCGAGGGACTCTCAAGGTGCTCTCAAGACAGCCCCTCGATGTGAAGTGGGGCAACAACTTCAGATGAGAGGCATTTGAGCTGAGGACAGGGGAAGGTGGGGGGAGCATTGGTACTACAGGGAGAGGAAAGAGCGGCAGAGTGGGAGGGAGGTGGGAGGGAGCCACCAGAACACAGGGACACAGTAGGAGAATGTAAAAAGGTCAGCAGAGCCAGGCTGCCCAGCCCTGTGGGCCAGGGTGAAGGGCGGGTGGAGGTACAAAAGCAGGTTCACTCAAAGAGAGTGACTTGAGCTGGAGGAAGGCAAAGGCTCCTCCCCACGCATTCCCTCGGGACGCCTCTCAGGTAGAACCATTCAGAACCTTCCCCATGGTGCCGACACCCAGGCCTGGCATGGGGACACCTGGCGATGGCTTTAAGCCTGCCCTTCCCAGGGCAGAAGGCCGCTGATGACCCTAGAGTTTGGTTCTCTCCCAGCTTAAAATAAGAAAGAAGAAAATTAGGGCTGGGCATGGTGGCTCACACCTGTAATCCCAGCACTTTGGGAGGCCAAGGCGGGTGGATCACGAGGTCAGGAGTTCAAGACCAGCATAGCCAACATGGTGAAACCTCATCTTTACTAAAAATACAAAAATTAGCTGGGCATGGTGGCGTATGCCTGTAATCCCAACTACATGGGAGGCTGAGGCAGGAGAATCGCTTGAACCCAGGAGGCGGAGGTTGTGAGCCGAGATCTTGCCACGGAACTCCAGCCTGGGCAACAAGAGCAAAACTTTGTCAAAAAAAAAAAAAAAAAAAAACCCAGTGTCTGTCTCTACAGGTGGCTGGGAAGACTACACAGGGAGAGCCCAGCATGGCCACGGGCTCATCACAAGTGCTCACTCAGTGGAAGCTCTCCACAACAGTGACGGTGCCAGGTGGGAGTTCCCAGCATTCAGCAGATGCCTGAGCATGCTCTATGCCTCAGCCTGGGGAAACCAAGGTCAGAAGTCCTGCCCTCGTGGGGCTACCACTCTACATAAGAATACCAGGTCAGGAGCAGAGCAGCAACTGGAAGGAAGGTGGGGGCCAGGCCACTGGGGGGCATGGCTGGATGTTGTTTTGTTTTTGTAAAAACAGGGTCTCACTTTGTCACCCTGGCTAGAGTGCAGTGATGTGATCTCAGCTCACTGTAGCCTCGACCTTCCTGGGCTCAGGTGATCCTCCTGCCTCAGCCTCCCGAGAAGCTGGGCCTACAGGCACACACCACCACACCCAGCTAATTTTCGTAGTTTTTGTAGAGACAACGTTCTGCCATGTTGTCCAGGCTGGTCTCAAACTCCTGAGCTCCAGTGACCTGCCCACCTCAGCCTCCCAAAGTGCTGAGATGACACTGCTTTTATTCAGAACCTGGAAGAAGTAAGGGCAGGGCCCTGCGGATATCTGGAGAAAAGCCAGTGTGGCCAGAGGGAGAGCTGACAAAGAGATGCAGGAGATGAGGTCCCCAAGCCGCGATAGGCAGGGACAGGGACTTGTGTGGATGCGCCTTTGACTCTAGAGGACTCGGTGTGGGCAGCTCTGTGCTCTGATTTCACATCCCCCTGGCTACTGCTGGAGAGCAAATCAGGCGGCAGGAACCAGCAGGGTGACACATCAGGAGGCTGCTGCAGTGATCAGGTGATCTGGAGAGCAGCGCCACTGGACCCACGTGAGGGTGGGCCTGAGGGCTCTGCTCAGATCTGGACTTCCCGGAACGGAGAGCAGCAGGATCTGCTCCCAGAGTCTCATAAGTATGGGAGGGAGAGGGGTCGACGGAGGCTCCAGGATTTGAGCCTGGGCACCTGGGGGTGGCAGAGACCATTTACGGAGGGGAGGGAGGCTGGGAGAAGCAAGCATTCAGATGGGGCCGACCAAGAAGCCGCAGTCAGAGACAGAATCCTAGGACTGGGCTGTGGTACTAAAGCCACGGACTGAATGGTGCCACTAGGTGAGCGTGGATGTGGCTGGGGGAGGGGTTCCCTGCCCCATCCAGGGCCCCGGCAAAGCTCTTCAGGTCAGCATCCAGGCACCTGGGACTATTCTCACCCCCATGCCCTGGGGCTGCCTGGAGCTCACAGACCCCTCCTGAGCCTAGAATTTCAGGATCACCATCCTGGTAACCAGTAGCCCAGAGGCTTCTCCAAGTCCATGTGTCAAAACTGTCCCTCCAGCAGCCCCAGACCTGGAGAAAGAACAAGGAGGGGCGAGTGTTCAAAGCACAGGTTTGAGGCAGAGTCACAGCCCAGACCTACCACCTGCTTTCAGTGTCCATCTTCTCCTGCCAGGGACCCTCACAGTCTCTCTCTTGACGGGTGCAGCAGGAACTTGGGACTTGGCCCTCACCACTGCCCAAGGCTCTCAGGCTCAGGCCCGTCCTCCCCACGGCCACCAGAGGGCGCTCTCTGAACGTGACCAAGCTGCACTGGACCCAGCTGGGCCAGCAAGCCCCTCTAAACCAGGCGCTGCCAACAAACCCACTCCAGAGCCTCTACCATATGACGTCCCGCATGTCCACATCCAACCATCGGCACTCACTGTGGCTTGGTTCATTCTACACATGAACACACACATTCACACATGCATGTGTGCACGCATGTTCGCGTTCCCGCGCGCGCTTGCGCGCGCACACACACACACACACACACACACAGCTTCCACTCCACTGGAACACACACTGCTCACTGTTCCAGGCTGAACACGTGCACCATGGTCCACATGTCTGTGTCCCCGCAAAATTCCTGTGTTAAAATCCTAACCCCCAGGCCGGGCGCGGTGGCTCACGCCTGTAATCCCAGCACTTTGGGAGGCCGAGGCAGGTGGATCACGAGGTCAAGAGATCGAGACCATCCTGGTCAACAGGGTGAAACCCCGTCTCTACTAAAAATACAAAAAATTAGCTGGGCATGGTGGCGCGTGCCTGTAATCCCAGCTACTCAGGAGGCTGAGGCAGGAGAATTGCCTGAACCCAGGAGGCGGAGGTTGCGGTGAGCCGAGATCGCGCCATTGCACTCCAGCCTGGGTAACAAGAGCGAAACTTCCGTCCCAAAAAAAAAAAAAAATCCTAACCCCCAAGGGGATGGTAGTAAGAGGCAGGGCCTTTAGGAGTGAGGGGATGGGGACAGAAGCCTCACAAATGGGATTAGTATCCTATAAAAGGGCCTGAGAGAGCCCCCCCCGCCAAGTGAGGACACACAAGGAGTAACGTGACGTCTATGAACCAGGAAACGGGCCCTCAACAGACACGGAATCTGCTGGCACCCTGGTCCTGGCCTTCCAGCCTGCAGGGCTGTGACAAATGCATTTCTGTTGTTCACAAGCCACCAGGCTGTGGTCTTTGTCATGGCAGCCCAGGCTGACAGAGCCAGTAGGCCACTTCCTGCATCTCACCGGTGTGCTCAGAGCTAACAGCCTCCGCTGGGCCCTGATCTCTGACGTTGCTTCCACTTAGCCTCTTGATAGAGTGGCATCGTGCCCGTGCCTACGGTGGGGACCTGCACCTCACACTCCCACAAGACCCTGACTGAGTCTTCCTCCTCTCTGTCTCCCTGGAGGCCACAGCAGGTGTGCTGACCAAGCCCTGTAGTGTGGAGGCCACAGCTTCAACACCAAGGCAGATGCCCTGTCCTCAGCACCCAAGGGCTGGCTTCTCCCCAACAGCTGACCTTTAGAGAAAATGTTCCCTCCCCAGGGCTGGGGATGGCTGAATGTCCTAGAGCAGCCCTGAGGTTGACACTAGAAATTGTACCCCTTGTCCCCAGCTGTGGGGTCACAGGGCCCTCCCCAACAATTTGGGGACAGGTGGAGAGCTGGCCCCTCATGGGCACAGTGGTACCAGGCCTGTGAGCTTCACAGCCAGGAAGTGGCCAAGGCACAGAGAGCCATGCCATTTGCCACGGCCACTGGGGTTGGTCAGGGCAGAGGTGGGATCTCCCCTGAGTCTGCTGTCTGGCCCCTGTGTCTCAGCTCCTGGCCATGACAATGAATTCCACCTGACGCAGGCAGGGCGTGCTTCTGATCAGGGCCAGTGTGGTGGGGGACTCAGCGTGGTGGGGAGTGGTGGAGGGAGGGCCTGTCCGCTGGCTTGACGGTTCATCTCTGGTGGGTTCCCACACCCCCTGGCTGAGGCCAAAACCAGTGCAGAACTACTTGGGCCACTTCCCCCAATGTCCCCAAGGCCCAGTGCACAAGGGGAAGGAAGGTTGCGGGCCTGGCTCCCCAGGAACTCCTGTCCTGAACCCACACTGCTGTGGCCCCCAGGGCTCAGAGGTGCAGGGCCCAGACTCTTACCCCGTTCTGGCTGTTGCAATGCCGGGTACTGATAATGGCACCCGCCTCCTCGATCATCTTCAGGATGGTCCCCCCGTGGACATTGCCGGCCACATTGGCGTCATCTGGCCGCATGATCCTAGGGCAGAGGAGAAGCAGTGTGAGGCCGCTGGAGAGGACGTCATTCGTGCAACTGTGACAACCCAAGGACGGGAGAAGGTCCCCGAAGGGCTCGATGGCTCCCAGAAGAAAGAGAAAGAACCTTCCACGTGTTTGGGCTCTTCCTAGGTGGTGTGCGCACAGGGTTGTGTGCCATCTGCCAGGCCACAGAAGGGGCACTGAGATGCTGTTTGCATGAGAGAGACAGAGGACAGAGGGGCACTTTCTCCCCTTGAAGCCGCACGTCCCCAGCCTGCCCTGGCAGGGAAGGGCTGATGGTGAAGACCTTCAGCAAAGCCACAGGGCAAGGAGATGGCAACTCAGCCCTTGGGGTTCCTGGTGACCAACACACAGACTGTCACCCTAGAAGCAAACTCCCGGGACGCACTCCCACATCACGAGTCCCAGAGGAGGGAACCACGGCTTTCTGAGAACTAGACATGAGGCGCAGCTTCAAGACCCTGGGCCCTGTCAGCAGGGGAGCGCCTGCCCACTGTGTGCTGCACTCCTGCGCAGGGGCAGTGCCAAGTCAGGCCCTGGATGAGGGCAGGGAGCTCTCCCAGGTCAAAGAGAATGGAAATGCCACCTCACTTCCCCAAACAGGGACAACTTCATCCTTGCCGTGAGCAGCCCGCAGCACGGGAGCTCCACGAAATCTCTGGATTCCCAACAAGCCAGCTTGGCAGTCCTGCCAGGGCACGTTGCCTGGCACCTTCCCAGACAGCACCCGGCTTGATAAAACCCACCTTCACAGGCCAAGACCGGGAGACAAATAACAGACAGCGGGCACAGATCCAGGGTGCAGCTTCCACCTGTGGCTCAAGCAGCCTGGCCGGCCCTGCGGCCAGTGTGGGGGCCCCGGGGGCAGCAGCTTCCGGGTCTGCATCTCCTCCCTGCTCCTCCAGCAGCTCTGAGGCTGAGCAAGTCATGCTCCAAGAATATTCCTGGCTCTGGCTCTTACTCACTGGGTGACCTGGGCAGGCTGTCAAAACCCTCACTCCTCCACATGCTCATCTGTGCAATGGGCAGAACGACAGCAGATCGAACTCTCATTCCACGACAGCACTGGCACACAGCACTTGGTAGATAGTCCACAAGTTAGCTGGGAGAATGTTTCGCTATTTGGTAAGTATTCAGCCAAGCTGAAGCTCCAAGTCAGAAGCTCCAAGAAACCCAACATCTGGGCACAGGATGCCACTTCTAGAGCAAATGACCACTGATGTCCTCTAGCAACTGACAGCTGCCCATCCCCAGTACCATCCCTCCACCCTGGGTAAGAGTCTGTTATACAAACCGGGGCCCATTTAGGCCAACTGGCTCTGACCCTGAGGTCAGGCAGGACCTGGGGTTCTGTGGCAGCTCAGGGACAGTGGCCTGCGGAGCAGCCAGCACGGCATGACACATGGTAGCTGGGGGATCCCCTAGGATGGGAGAAGGTCCCCAAAGGGCTTGATAGTTCCCAGAGGAAAGAGAAAGAACCTTTCACGTGTTTGGGCTTTTCCTAGGTGGTGTGGCTTCGCAGGTGTTCATTTAAAAATACCTTTATTTTTAAAAGTTGAACTTACTCTATGAACAGCTTTTGGGTCTTTTTTCTGAGTTACAAGGTGGCGAATTATAAATCACAAAATGACTCTATCCACCTCTTCCCTTTAAATCTGTCTTCCCTTTAGTAGAAAGGGCCTTCCCTGCACCAGCTGCAGGGGCCAGAAGGTCCCTTTCCATGAAAGCCTGTCCTGGGGACACCAGCTGAGGCTGTGGGTGGGTGTGGAGAGCAGGGCCCAGCCCCTGGTTCTAGAGCAGTGAGGAAACAGCAGCCCAGCGTTTCCCAGGAGCAGCCTGAATGACTGCAGCCCGCCTCGCTCCGCCTGTCTGTGAAGTGCAGCCACACTCGTCAGGCTGGTCCGCAGGGCCAGGAAGAGGAAGCGCGGGCCAAGGGCCACGGGCCACGGGCCACAGCGGCGGAGGAAGTGCTTTCATGCCATGGGCACTGAAGACATGACAGGTTTAGCGGGTAGCCTTTGAGACACAAGGCCAGGGTAGAGCCTGGAGCCACCTGGCAGCAAGTGAGGAGCTGGCACTTGGCTCTGGGCCATCAGAACACAACAGGAACTGCAGACTGCACGCCAGCCGGCTCCCATGAGCCGGGCCACCTTCCTTCGGCACCCGGGTCCTGCTCCAAGGACCATCCTAACTCCCCAGCTGGCCACCCAGGAAGCCAGCCTCTGCCTTCTCGGTTAGACACAAACAACCCTCTCCCCCACAGGACCTTATTCTGCCTGGGGACTGTGCTGTCACCTCCAAAGCATGAGGCCCAAAGCCCAACTCAATTGCCCCTCCCCCCTTGCCCCAAATCAGACACCTTCTCTCCGAGCCGGGGCAACCAGTGAGTCCCCGCCTCAGCTGGGATTCCTTCCCATCCACCACCAGCTGCTCCACACCTGGTCCCTCCCTCTTTCCCTCCCCACCTCCCTCATTCCTTCCAAACAGCTCAGGAACAGCTGGGCCCCACCAGCCTCCAGGACCATAAACAGTCCTGTCACTCTCTCAGGCCCCCACCCCATGGTCTGGCCAAGGCCAAGCCTGTCCAAGACAGGGTCATGACTGCCTCCGTCCCCACGAAGGCAGGGGTGAGTCCCAGGGGAGCCGGAGAAGCTGCGGCCTCTCACCAGAGACTTTGTTTTCCCGTTTCTAATGAAGACACCGAGACCGAAAGCACTTCACGCTCCTCTGTACTATTTTTTTTGTTTTGTTTTTTGAGATAGGGTCTCACTCTGTCACCCAGGCTGAAGTGCAGTAGCACGATCTTGGCTCACTGCAAGCTGCGTCTCCTGGGTTCAAGTGATTCCTCTGCCTCGGCCTCCCGAATAGCTGGGATTACAGGCATGCACCACAACACCTAGCTAACTTTTATATTCTTTTTTCTTTTTGAGACAGAGTTTCGCTCTCGTCACACAGGCTGGAGTGCAATGGCGCGATCTCGGCTCACCGCAACCTCCGCCTCCTGGGTTCAGGCAATTCTCCTGCCTCAGCTTCCTGAGTAGCTGGGATTACAGGCATGCACCACCATGCCCAGCTGATTTTTTCATATTTTTAGTCGAGAGGGGGTTTCACCATGTTGATCAGGATGGTCTCAATCTCTTGACCTCGTGATCCACCCGCCTCGGCCTCCCAAAGTGCTGGGATTACAGGCTTGAGCCACTGCGCCCGGCTAACTTTTATATTCTTAGTAGAGACAGAGTTTGCCATGTTGGCCAGGCTGGGCTCGAACTCCTGCCCTCAGGTGATCTCCATCTCGGCCTCCTAAAGTGCTGAGTTTACAGGCATGAGCCACTGCACCTGGCCCCTCTTTACTATTAAAAAATTGAAATACAGGCTGGGCATGGTGGCTGCTAGGGAGGCTGAACTGGGAGGATAATGAGCCCAGGAAGGGGACATTGCAGTGAGCCTGACTGCACCACCACACTCAAGCCTGGGTGACAGAATGAGATGCTGTCTCAAAAGAAAAAAAAAACTGAAATATATTTGTCTGCTGGGCATGGTGGCGAACACCTATAATCCCAACACTTACCCGAGGCGGGTAGATCACTTGAGGTCAGGAGTTCAAGACCAGCCTGGCTAAGATGGCAAAACCCCGTCTCTACTAAAACTACAGAAATTAGCTGGGCGTGGTAGTACATGCCTGTAGTACCACACAATAGCTGGGACGCTGAGGCCGGGGAATTGCTTGAACCAGGGAGGTGGAGGTTGCAGTGAACCACACCACTGCACTCCAGCCTGGGCGAAAGCAAGACTGTCACTAAAAAGAAAAAAGAAAAGAAATACATTTTGTCTGGCCAGGCGCAGTAGCTGATGCCTGTAATCCCAGCAATTTGGGAGGCCGAGGTGGGTGGATCACTTGAGGTCAGGAGTTCGAGACCAGCGTGGCCAATATGATGAAACTTGGTCTCCACTAAAAATACAAAAAAGTGAACTGGGCATGGTGGTTGGCGCCTGTAGTCCCAGCTACTCAGGAGGCTGAAGTAGGAGAATAACTTGAACCTGGAAGGCGGAGGTTGAAGTGAGCCAAGATGGTGCCACTGCACTCTAGCCTGGGTGACTGAGCAAGACTCTGTCTCTCAAGAAAAAGAAATACATTTGTCTCTCACTAGTATTCCTGGGGTTAAAAATTACCTGAAACTAAAGAAAGAAAGATGTGAACATCACACACAGGCAGCTCAGGGAGCGGCACAGGCCTGGCTAGGTTCTGGGGGACGGTTTGCTGCTCAGTCTGGCATACTATCCCTCCCTCAGCCCCCACCAGAAGCCTGCACTTCTTCCCCCTCCTCTGACCCCAGAAACTTCAGGGAAAGAGAGAAAGCTGCCCAGGATGGGGCCTTCTCTTCGTGGCTGCCTTCTCTCTCCAAGGCTGGCCCCGAGCGCTGCCCGCACTGTCCCCTACTGGAGGGCCCTGGTAGGCAGTGGCCCCTGCTGACTGCAGGTCTGGAATGTCACCTGCACCCACAGCCCTGCCCTTTTTCTGTTCCAGCTGCTCCTGTCCCAGATCAGAACCATGTGTGTCTATCCCTTGTAGCCTGAGTGGCCAGTGCTGGGGCCCGAGGCGAATGGAAGCTGATGCTGCCGCCCCATTCTCAGCCACCTCTGGAGGGAGCATCCGGCTGATGAGCAGGGCTCTGAGGAAGCTGAGCACACATGAATCAAGGAGCCACTCCCACAAGGGTGCGGCCCCACCTGATCTCCGGGAAAGCTTCCCAGAGGAAGTGACACCTTGGCCGAGTCCTGGAGGGTGACCCAGAAGCAGAGGTCAGAGAAGGCTACAAGGAGAGGGAGTGTTTTGGGGCCCAAGGCCAGGAGTGCCCAGTGAGCTCCAGAAACAGAAAGCAAACCCACAAAGCTGGCACATGGCCCAAAAGCGGGTGAAGAAGAGAAGGCCTGAGACGGGGACGCTGCTGTCACACAAGGCCTCAGGGCTGGGACAATGTCTGGCTCCATCCTGAAAGGAGGCTGGGGAGGCTGAAGCCCAGGAACCGCCAATCAGTTAGTGTTTGGGGGGACACCTCCCAGGGCCTCTGTGTGGCCTCTCACCCCCAGAGCTTCTGCACTCGCCTCTGGCCTTGCTCAGATCCTAGCTGGCCCTCACTGCACAGCCCAGGAGAGACTCTTCCTAAGCAGGAATCTAGCCAAGTCACTCCCTCACTCACACCCTCCAGGGCCCCTCCTATCTACACAAGAAAGACTCAACCTCCCAGTAAGGCATCTGGAGCTCTCCAGGATCCGGAACTTCGCACCTGCCCTTCCCACTGCTGTACCTGTCCCAGCAACGTCTGACCCACCCTCTGTGAAGGATAGGGAACCATTTACGATAGAGGAGTGTAAGCCAACACCCCCTCACAGAGACGACCCGGCACCACCCACCAAAACCCCAGATGCGCAGGGACACATCTGGAGACAAGTGACCACCTGGGGTGCAGGGACAACCATCCCAGGAAGGAGTGTAGGAAACCAGAGGCCTCCATGGCCCCCGGAGGAGGAAACTAGCTATTGAGTGGGACCTTGGTGAGATTCTCTGTGCCTTTCCGATGCCTTTAAACCATCTCAACCCGTTCACATTAATCAGTGCTCTTTAAAAATGCTTCAAGGCACAGGTCAAAACTCAGATCTCATCACACCAGAGGACCGGCCAGCACTCATCCCAAGACCGCCTGCAGCAGCAGCCCTCGGGGTGGCACGAGCCGCCCCAAGGCGGGAGTGAGGCAAGGGATGTGTTCCCGGAGTGGAAAGGGTGGGCGCCTGGAAGAATCCAGGGAAGTCTGGCAGTGAGAGGAGCCGCTCCTGCCCCGGGCCTCTTGGCAGACACCCTGAGGGCTGTCCAGGCCTCCTGTGCCCCAGGGTCCCCTCAGGATGGAGTCCCACCTAAGCCCCACGGAGCCTGAGTCCTGGGCTGAGTTGTGTCCCCCAACAGATATGTTTGAGTCCTAACAGAAACTATGAATGTCACCTTACTTGGATAGAGGTCTTCGCAGATACTCTCAAATGAGGTTGCCAAGCCTTAGGGAGAGCCCTCCCTCAATGAGTGTCCTTATAGGAGCAGAGAAATCGTGACATAAGACACAGGAAGTCCAAATGAAGATGAAGGCAGGGACGGGAGCAGCCTCCCACAAAACCTTCGGGAGCGCAGCCCTGCCCACCGCTGGGTCTCCGGCCTGAGGAAATTGCTTCCGATTGTCACCCACCGCCTGGTTTGTGGCCATGCCCGGAGGCCTCCACTGCTTCCACAGAAGGCAGCACAGAGTGGTACAGTGGAGCCCCGAGGTGGCAGTGGCAGCAGCAGCACCCTCAGCCCTGCCCAGGACCCTCAGCTGAGCCCAGCTCAGCACCCTCAGCACCCTCGGCCTGCTCAGCACCCTTGGCCCTGCCCACCACCCTCAGCCCTGCCCACTACCCTCAGGCCAACCCAGCACCCTCGGGCCAAGCCCAGCACCCTCGACCCCGTCCAGCACCCTCAGCCCCGATCAGCACCCGCCACCCACACCTGGCCACATCTGGTCAGGCTCCTGGGTGGTGACCTTGGCAGCAGCCCTGCAGGGCACTGAACACCACCTGCCCCTTCCACAGCCCAGGGCACTGCCAGCTGGGAGTGTCCCCAGTGTCTCAGACACAAAAATGTCAGTGCTGGCTGAGCGAGGTGGCTCACGCCTGCAATCCCAGCACTTTGGGAGGCCGAGGTGGTGGGGGGGATCACTGTGGCCAGAAAGCTGGGTGGGACAGAAGTGTCTGGGCTGACTGTCCCGATCATGAGGCTGCAGTTGCCATTCATGGCTGGGGGCAACCACCTGGGGCTCCTTCAGGAGCTCAGAAGAGGCTGCCTTGGCCCAGAGTAGATGATGGGCAGGGGTTGCCATTCTGGAAGGAAAGGAGAAAGGGGGTCTCCTTATGGCATGGGGGGCGGGAGCCTCCAGGAACCAAACAGACGCGTGGACGAGCCTGGGGCCTCAAAGGTCAGGCACAGGCACAAGTGAACACCTACTCTTTCCATGGGGGACTCTGCCAAACAGAAGCTCAAGCGGCCCTGCTTTTTGAGAGGGACTCTCGCTCTGTCACGCAGGCTGGAGTACAGTGGCTCGATCTCAGCTCATTGCAACCTCCACCTCCCAGGTTCAAGCGATTCTCCTACCTCAGCCTCCCAAGTAGCTGGGATTACAGGTTTATCTGGCTTTTTTTTTTTTTTTATACAGAGTTTTTGCTCCTGTTGCCCAGGCTGGAGTGCAATGGCACGATCTTGTCTCACTGAAACCTCCGCTTCCTTGGTTCAAGTGATTCTCCTGCCTCAGCCTCCCGAATAACTGGGATTACAGGCACTGGCCACCACGCCCAGGTAATTTTTTTTTTTTTTTTTTTTTTTTTTGTATTTTTAGTAGAAAGGGATTTCACCATGTTGGTCAGGCTGGTCTTGAACTCCTGACCTCAGGTGATCTGCCTGCCTCGGCCTCCCAAAGTTCTGGGATTACATGCGTAAGCCACTGACCCAGCCAATTTTTGTACTTTTTAGTAGAGACAGGGGTTTCACCATGTTGGCCAGGCTGGTCTCAAACTCCTGACCTCAGGTGATCCACCCGCCTTGGCCTCCTAAAATGCCAAGATCACAGGTGTGACTCACCACACAGGCCCCTGCTTCTCCTAACTTGCTGCCTGAGGTGGTTCCAGCCAAGTCCCTTCCACCTGCAGACCCGCCACTGCATCCCTAGAAGAAGAATGCATGGGAGGAAGGGCTGGGCCGAGGAAAGTTCCTGCAGTACTTCCAGGCCCCAAGCAGGACAGGGAAGAGGCTGACAATGGCCCTGAGCTCCCAGCCTCCACTCTGGCCAGGGCAGGGGACTGACCCAGGAGGCTCCTTCCTTGTGCAGCCCACAGCCCCCGTGCACCCCCCTACTCCCAGGGCTAAGGCAGGTAAGAAGCTCAGCAGCACTGGGAAACCACAGGGAACCCAGCCTGGCTGGTGTGAGCAGCGGGAAGTCGAGGGAGCAAAGTCGGAAAGAAAAGAAAGTGCCTGCTTCCCCGAGTGCCCTGGGCCCTGTCAGGGACCCCCAGGGGAGTGCCCTGGGCCCTGTCAGGGGACCCAGCTCACCCAGGCCTGCACTTCCTGTCCCGGCTTCAGCCAACCACCTAATGTCAGGGGTCAGTAAGAGCCGGGCCTGGTGGGCGCCCTACTGCCCTTCCTGGCTGCATGATGCCAGCCAGCCTGCTGGGCACAGGGGCCGAGTCCCCTCTACCCACCCCTCCCCTCCAAATGTCCCTAAACAATCCACCCACAGTGGACCCTGCATGGCCTGGACATGTACCTGCTCAGCTGGAAAGCCATGGTGGCTAGGACATCCTGGGATTAGATCCAGAGAAAAGCAAGGGAGCAGGGAAGCATCAGAGAGTCCCCGCCTGACCCAGGACTGTCCCAGCTCCCGTCACGCCAGGCTTGGTGGGGAGCATCCCCACCCCCACAACTGGCTTCCTGAGCTGCCCAATCTGGGCAGGAAGAGGCTGCCTCACCAATCCAGAACGTCTACCAAAAACCAGTCGTCATAGAAACCTCGCTTTATAAATAATTACAGGAGGAGTAATTCTGTGAGCCCTTCCGGCTGCTGTGCCAGGAGATCAGGAAGGCACAGGGGCCACCACCGAGCCACCTTACGGGGGGTTTTCAAGGACCCACCTTCTCTGACAGAGCACACAGCCCCCTAGCCTAGTCTTTCTCCAGGGTCTCAGCCAAAGCCAGGCCTGGCCCCGCTGCTGCCTTCTAGAGAGCCCTGAAACGTAAACAGGGGAGGAGGGTCAGGGGCCAGCAGGGATTCCAGCACGTCCAAGCCTGCATCCCACTGATGGAGCTGGCATCTAGAGCCTGTCCCAAGGGCCAGCTCCCTGGCTGAAGCAAAGTGGACAGGTGGCCCAGCGTCCCTCCTCCTCAGGCCACACCCCATCCCTCCCCCTCCCCCTTCCCCCCAACCTCCACCTCAGAGGATGCCATGCCTGTCTTGGGACCTGGAAGTGCTGCAGGCTCTCAGGACTGCCAGCTGCCACCTGTGGGGCCCTGTGTCCCTCGGCCTGTACTCTCTTCACTCTGCCTCCCCTTCCACTAAGTGTCAGGAAAAAAGAAGTCAAACAGTCACAGGGCTGGGGTGCAGGCTCCAGGAGGCCCTGTGCAGGAGGCAGGATGTGTCATCACCGAGACCTCCCCAATGCCGCCCCCACCAGGGCTGCTTTCCCAGGAATCCTGTGACCAGCAAGGGGAATGGAAAGTCGCCAGCCAGAGCGCAGGCTGCACAGCAGACTCAACCAGGCTGGGCCTGCGGGCCTCTCAGGGCTAGTGGACCTGGCCTGGCTCCCAGCCTCTGGGCAAGCTTCACACGCTAGCTGTGAAAGAGAAAGTTAGGGCAGAGAGGGCTGATAAGGCTTAGACAGACAGCCACCCCTTTATCAAGGCCCTTATCAAACTCCCAGAGCCAGGCTTATTTTCTCACCAGCCGGGAAGTCACTCTTGTAAATGTTAAATCGTTAAATTATTACTAAAAGGCCAAGGGCCACTACCCCCAAGTCCTCTCACCTACGTGCAAAAAGAGAAAGAAATGCTCAGCTCACAAATCCCACATGTGCTGCCCCCACCCAGGGATGCTTCATGTCTAGAGGCCGGCAGAGGAGGGGATTCTAAAGGGAACCCACCGACCCACAATGTCTCCCTGGAGGGGAAGTCAGGGGGCTGAGTCTGGGCCCAAGCCTGGCAGTAACCCCTGGGCAGAAAATGTTCCCTGGGCCCTCCATACCCACACAGCCTGCCAGGGCCCAGGCCCGGGCCATCAGCCTCCTCAGCCCCCTGGCTGCCCACCTCGGCCCATCATCCTGAGTAGCTGGCATTCCAGGGCCAGGGATCTTGAAGCCACGGCGCCCCCCACCCTGGCACACAGGACAGGGCCTCCCAGACACACTTCCCTCCCCTGACCCCAAATAACCCATAGTTCCTCTCAGCTGCCAACTCACTGCTTGGCCTTCTCCCCAAAACAGGCCCTGTCAACTTCCTTTCCGAGGACTTTTAGTGACAGGCCTCTCCGAAGCAGGAACATGGTCTCCCCAGGTCTCCCGCTGGCTCCCTCCAGAAGCGGTAGCCAAATGGAACTCAAGGAGCAAGCCTGGGTCCAAATTCTGTGCCCTTTGGACTTGGCGTCATCCCTCCAGGCAGGCATTACTGCCTCCCTAAGCAACCCCACCAACTGGTCCCAGCCCAGGTATGCCAGGCACACCAACCACCCCAAATCAGTGAGGACCTACCAGGCTTCCATAGCAACAGAAGTTCAAGCCAGACGGTCTGACAAAGAGGAAGCACTTGTCAGACAGCTCAGCCTTAGGAGTAAATAAACAACCATGAGATGCTGTTTCCCATCTACCAAATTAAAAATCGTTTTAGCCGGGCGTGGTGGCTCAAGCCTGTAATCCCAGCACTTTGGGAGGCCGAGGCGGGTGGATGACGAGGTCGAGAGATCGAGACCAACCTGGTCAACATGGTGAAACCCCGTCTCTACTAAAAATACAAAAAATTAGCTGGGCATGGTGGAGCGTGCCTATAATCCCAGCTACTCAGGAGGCTGAGGCAGGAGAATTGCCTGAACCCAGGAGGCGGAGGTTGCGGTGAGCCGAGATCGCGCCATTGCACTCCAGCCTGGGTAACAAGAGCGAAACTCCGTCTCAAAAAAAAAAAAAAAAAAAAAAAATCGTTTTAATTGATAAAATGAGATGTCTAGAAATGTTCATAGCAGCATCATTCACAACCACCCAAAGATGGAAACAACCCGGCATCCACCACGAATGTCCCCATCAAACAAAATGTGATAATCCATACAATGAGATATTATCTGACCATAAAAAAATGAAGGACCTACAGATCCATAGGAATGCACGGACCAGCCTTGAAACCACACTGAGCGAAAGAAGTCAGTCGCAAAAGGTTACACGCTGTCTGATTCCATATACATGAAATGCATTCTGTGGCAGATCCACAGAAATGCAAAGTCGGCTGGTGCGGTCCAGGGCTGCAAGAGGCGCAAGGGGAGTGACTGCTAATGGGTGCGGGTTGATTCTAGGGGTGATGAAAATGTTCTGGAATTAAATCATGCTGATGGCTGCATAACCGTGTGCATCCATTAAGGCTCAAGCAGAATTGTACAATCAAAAAGGGTAAACTATTGAGTTATACCTCAGGAAAGCTGTTACAAACTACAAACAAGGTAGGGCGCGGTGGTTCACGCCTGTAATCCCAGCACTTTGGGAGGCTGAGGCAGGCAGATCATGAGGTCAGGAGTTCAAGACCAGCTTGGCCAACATGGTGAAACCCCATCTCTACAGAAAATACCAAAAAATTAGCTGGGCATGGTGGCGCATGCCCGTAGTCCCAGCTACATGGGAGGCTAAGGCAGGAGAATTGCTTGAACCCAGGAGGCGGAGGTTGCGGTGAGCCGAGATCGCGCCATTGCACTCCAGCCTGGGTAACAAGAGCGAAACTCCGTCTCAAAAAAAAAAAAAAAAAAAAAAAAAATACAAAAAATTAGCTGGGCACGGTGGCGCGTGCCTGTAATCCCAGCTACTCAGGAGGCTGAGGCAGGAGAATTGCCTGAACCCAGGAGGTGGAGGTTGCGGTGAGCCAAGATCGCGCCATTGCACTCCAGCCTGGGTAACAAGAGCGAAACTCCGCCTCAAAAAAAAAAAAGAAAAAGAAAAACACAGTGGCTGGGCCCGGTGGCTCACACCTGTAATCCCAGCACTCTGAGAGGTTGTGATTGTACTCGCTGTACCTGAGGTTGCAGCAAGCAGAAATCAAGTCACTCTGGGTGTACACTCTGGGTACTTTCAACAGTGTGGTTGAATCTCCAAGAAATCGTGCTGAGTGAGGGAAGCTGGACAAAAAAAGGCAGGTGGATCAAGAGTTCAGGAGATCGAGACCATCCTGGCTAACATGGTGAAACCTCGTCTCTACTAAAAGTACAAAAATTAGCTGGGCATGGTGGCAGGTGTCTACAATCCCAGCTACTCGGGAGGCTGAGGCAGGAGAATCGCTTGAACCCAGGAGGCAGAGGTTGCAGTGAGCCGAGATCGTGCCACTGTACTCCAGCCTGGGCAACAAGAGCAAAACTCTGTCTAAAAATAATAATAATTTTTTAAAAAAGCAGGACCTGCGAAGTGCCACGAAAGGAGGTCTGCCTGTGCCTAGGTCAAAACTGCTCAGACCGAATACTCTCAACATGTGCAGTTATAGAAATTATTTCCGTATAACTCTGTTTAAATAAGTATTTCTCCCACCTCCCACCTCTGCCTTTTAGAGAATCAAATATTCATGGCAAATGCATTGGGTTTGCTTCTACTTGAGGCACGTACTCTGGGCAAGTTCCTGGAATTCAGCCAATTTCTGCAAGGGAAGGTGGCAGCAAGCGCAATGAAGTCACCTGGGCACAGAGGCCTGGTCACCACGCTGGCAGCTTTGCCCACACATCCCTCAGCCGGACCAGAGGCGGGAGACAGGTGGTCCAATGGCCCTGGGAACTCCAGTTACAGAGTCACTGAGAGCCCTACGCAACCAGGCACTGGTTGCAGCCCTCCCACATGCCCATAGGGACTGGAGGCATGTCCCTTGGTGGGCAAACCAGCAGGCCCTGGGCACTTCAGAGTATGGGGCTAGTGGGTCAGCACAGCCACCCGGAGTCTCATTCTCTGAGTCTCATCCTCGGAGTCTCATTCTCTGAGTATGTCTCTGATCACATCGGGCGTGGGGCCTGTGGGGAGAAGCTGAGCTCCACTGTGCGGAGGCCTAGGACTCTGCCCTGCCCGACATCCTGGAGGCCACATGGTGGAGGAGGGGCAGGTGAAAATGGCTGAGGAGATGAAGTCTGCACTCTACAGGGGTCCCTGCCCCACCTGCCACACACCCCTAGGTCACTGTGTGTGCCTGGAAGGCCCCAGTGTCTTTACGTGTAAATGGTGGGAGAACTGCCGAGCTCAGAGTTCTCCGTGGCTGGGATACCCTATATTATTCCACAGACTCCCCCTAACCTAGGACAAGCCCAGCATCAGTAAGCCCCCGGGTCTTGGCCAGTTGAAAGAAACAACCATGTCAATAGTCAATAGAGGAGAAAAACCAAGTTCAGCATGTGCTGAAAGTGATGGCTTCCCTTGTTCCTCCTAATTAGTTACATGGCTGAAGTTCCCACTTTATTGACATTAAAACTGCAGCTCTGAGAAAGACACTATTAAGATAATGGAGACAAGTCAAAGACTGAGGGAAATGTTTATAAAACGTATATCCAATAAACAACTTGTATCTAAAATATACAATGAACTCTTAAAACTCAACAATAAGAGGCCAGGCGTGATGGCTCACACCTGTAATCCGAGCACTTTGGAGGTAGCTCGAGACCCGCCTGGCCAACGCGGAAGAAACCCCTAAAATTATCTGGGTGTGGTGGCAAATGCCTGTAATCCCTGCTTGGAGATTAAGGCGTGAGAATCCCTTGAGCCAGGGAGGTGGAGGCTGCAGTGAACCAAGATTGTACCACTGCACTCCAGCCTGGGTGACAGTGAGAATCTCTGATCTCTGAAAAAAAAAAAAAAAAAACACCTCAATAATAAGAAAACAAACAACCCAATTAAATATTAAAATATGGAGGCCGGGCACGGTGGCTCACGCCTATAATCCTAGCACTTTGGGAGGCTGAGGCGAGTGGATCACGAGGTCAAGAGATCAAGACCATCTGGTCAACATGGTGAAACCCCGTCTCTACTAAAAATACAAAAAAATTAGCTGGGCATGGTGGCGCATGCCTGTAGTCCCAGCTACTCGGGAGGCTAAGGCAGGAGAATTGCTTGAACCCAAGAGGCGGAGGTTGCGGTGAGCCGAGATCGCGCCATTGCACTCCAGCCTGGGTAACAAGAGTGAGACTGTCTCAAAAAAAAAAAAAAAAAAAAAAAAAAAATCAGCCGGGCGTGGTGGTGTGCTCCATCAATTCCAGCTACCAGGAAGGGTGAGGCAGAAGAATCACTTGAACCCGGGAGGCGGAGGTTACAGTGAGCTGAGATCATGTCACTGCATTACTACACTCCAGCCTGGGTGACAGAGCTGGACTCTGCCAAAAAAAAACCAAAAAAAAAAAAAAAAAAAACCAAAAAAAAAAAACAAAAAAACTACAAAGAACTCCCCTGAAGCTGTGCCAGAAGCTGTGGCCCTTCCCTACACCAGTGTTGGCCGTGTGGGTGACACATGGCAGGAAGCCGGGAAACACTCTAACCTTTGACCCAGAAAGGCACGCCCAAAACCTAGTCTAAAGAAAAACACAGCCGGGCGCGGTGGCTTATGCCTGTAATCCCAGCACTTTGGGAGGCCGAGGCGGGTGGATCACGAGGTCAAGAGATCAAGACCATCCTGGTCAACATGGTGAAACCCCATCTCTACTAAAAATACAAAAAATTAGCTGGGCACGGTGGCGTGTGCCTGTAATCCCAGCTACTCAGGAGGCTGAGGCAGGAGAATTGCCTGAACCCAGGAGGCGGAGGTTGCGGTGAGCCGAGATCGCGCCATTGCACTCCAGCCTGGGTAACAAGAGCGAAACTCCGCCTCAAAAACAGAAAAAAAAAATTAAAATATGGGCCAGGTGAGGTGGCTCACACACGTAATTCAGTCAAGATCAGGAGTTCCAGACCTCCCTGGTCAATGTCATGAAACCCTGTCTCTATTAAAAATACAAAAATTGGCCAGGTGCAGTGGCTCATGCCTCTAATCACAGCACTTTGGGAGATCAAGGTGGGTGGATTACCTGAGGTCAGGTGTTCAAGACCAGCCTCGCCAAAATGGTGAAACCTCATCTCTACTGAAAATAGAGATTGCACTGAGCCAAGCTCACACCAGTGCACCCCAGCCTGGGCAACAGAACGAGACTCAGACTCAAAAAGAAAATTAGCCAGGCATTGTGGCAGGTGCCTATAATCCCAGCTACCCAGGAGGCTGAGGCAGGAGAATCACCTGAACCTGGGAGTCAGAGGTTGCAGTGAGCCGAGATTGTGCCACGCACTCCAGCCTGGGTGATAGATAAAGACTGTGTCTCAAAAAAAACCAGCCAGGCACAGTGGCGTGCACCTGGAGTCATGGCTACTTGGAAGTCTGAGGTAGGAAGATCACTGGAGCCCAGGAGGTTGAGGCTACAGTGAGCCGTGATTGTGCCACTGCTTTCTAGCCTGAGTGACAGAGCAAGACTCTAAAAATAAGGTGGGGAGGTGGGGGCAGGGGGCCAAAGACTTGAACAGAAACCTGATGTAAGAGGATATACAGATGGCAAATATGCACACGAAAAGTTGTTCAACACCATATGTCATTTGGAAATTGCAAATTAAAACAACACTGAGACACCCCTACATACCTGTCAGAATGGCCTAAACCCAAAGCACAGACAAGATCAAATGCTGGTGAGAAAGCGCGGCGCAGATGCCCTCATTCACTGGCGGCAGGAATGCAAAATGGCACAGCCCCTTCGGAAGACAGTTTGGCAGTTTTTTGCAAAGCCAAACATACTATTCAATTAAATCAATCCTATATTCCATTAAATATATTTAAAAATATCAGAATTCTATAGATTCCAGGTACTATGGACCTATTCCGTATGCATTAGTAAGAGGACAAATCTTTAAGATTTGGCCTCTGAGTGATTTTAGATTTTCACATGTCAGCCCTAATGGCCACAGATCTTCTGATGATTAGTAAGCAATTATTCTTTTGACTTGATTATTGTGTCTCCTGATCATGTGAATTTACTACTCCCGTTGAAACCATGTACACCAATAAAGTATTTGCTATTCAAAAAACAAAAACAAAAAAAATACATGTAAAGGCTAGGTGTGGTAGATCATGTTATAATCCTAGCATTTTGGGAGGCTGAGGCGGGAGGATCACTTGAGCTCAAGAGTTTGAGATCAGCCGGGCGTGGTGGCTCATGCCTGTAATCCCAGCACTTTGGGAGGCCGAGGTGGGTGGATCACGAGGTCAACATATCGAGACCATCTTGGTCAACATGGTGAAACCCCGTCTCTACTAAAAATACAAAAAATCAGCTGGGCATGGTGGTGCGTGCCTGTAATCCCAGCTACTCAGGAGGCTGAGGCAGGAGAATTGCCTGAACCCAGGAGGCGGAGGTTGCAGTGAGCCGAGATCGCGCCACTGCACTCCAGCCTGGGTAACAAGAGCGAAACTCCGTCTCAAAAAAAAAAAAAAAAAAAAAAAAAAGAATTTGAGATCAGCCTGGGCAACATAGCGAGACTCCATCCCTCTCTATTTAAATAATAATAAAAAAAAAAATACATGGGTAAAAACCTAGTTATGTACATGGAAGCAGTTAAAGCAAAATCAATTAAAAAAGAATTCAAGTTGGATATGGGTGAATTAAGAATCTTCCTAATACGTATCAGATAACACAGGTCAATTCAGCAACTTCAGACTGGTTTATGAGTGTCACCACTTCTAAGAGCCTGGCTTTTATAAGGCACAAGACAAGGCGAGATCTGCCTGTCATTAAAGGAAGCACAGAGTGTCAATCATACAGGATGTAGTTTCCTGAGACGCCAGAGTATCAAAAGCAACTCCATTGTGAAAGCTGAGCTCCAAATACGTGCGACAGCTGAGTGAACACAGCAACAAAACATCAAAGAAACACACACACATCAAAGTTTGGCACTTATGAAAACAACGGCACCAGTTACACGGCCAAAGCGTCCACCTGCTACGGTGCCACCACTGTCCTGATTGTTTCCACCAGGGCAGCACTGGGTGCCTGAGAGGTGATGGCTCAAGGTGAGACTGGAACGGGAGGCCTGGGACTGTCCGCAGAGGAGGGAGGGGCATCATCTGTAACCAACATGCCCCCTGCTGGTGGCCAAGATGCTCCAGGACAGTGCAGGACCCTGGGAGGGTCCAGTCCCACAGTGACACATTTTACAGCAAAGTACACACACCACAGGCCTTCCCAGCTCCCAGCCAACAAGTCTCAAGGGGGCAGGTACCATGGGGCCTTCTCCCAGTCCCAGGCTCACAGGCACATGCCCAGCAAGAGCAATGCTCTGACCCTCCTGAACCAGGGACTTGCTTTCCTTTACTCACCCAAGACTCACAGCTGCCACAGCCGAGCCTCTGGCCTTGAGGCCAAAGAATTCAAGACAGGGCACAGAGACATCTGGGCTGTCTGGCACGGCCTTGGCACGGTCTCCTGTGGGGACCTACCCCAAGGGAGGCCTGGACAGCCAAAAGCCTGTCACATGCCATGGGACAGCCTAAAGCCACAGAAGAACATTTTGGGGAGAAGGAGGGAAGGGGGACAGAAAGGCTGGCAGAGGGCAGGGGCTGGTGTTTGGCAGGGGGAGGGGAAAGAGTGGACAAGTGCAGAGCATGGCCTGCCCACGAGAAGTGATGTCCCTAGGGCCCTAGTTTTATTATTGCTCAAGGGCTTTCTGTTTCTGTCCTTGAGGTCAGAGATAAATGACCCTCAGGAATGAGAGTTCAAAGAAAGGGTCAGTGGCGATCTTTAGCCTCCACTTGCCAGCTGTGACCGCAAGCAACTCCACCTCTAACACCTACTTCCCAGCCCATAAAGAGGTGTGTCCATGTGCAAACAAAGCTGGATCCCGTCACACGTAACAATTATCTCAAGATAGGTCAGCTAGGTACGGTGAGCCTCACACCTATAATCCCAGCACTTTGGGAGGCCAAGGCGGGTGGATTACTTGAGGTCAGGAGTTTGAGATCAGCCTGACCAACATGGTAAAACCCTGTCTCTACTAAAAATAAAAAAAATTGGCTGGGCGCGGTGGCTCATGCCTGTAATCCCAGCACTTTGGGAGGCCGAGGTGGGTGGATCACAAGGTCAAGAGATCGAGACCATCCTGGTCAACATGGTGAAACCCCATCTCTACCAAAAATACAAAAATTAGCTGGGCATGGTGACGCACACCTATAGTCCCAGCTATTCAGGAGGCTGAGACAGGAGAATTGCTTCAACCTGGGAGGCGGAGGTTGCGGTGAGCCGAGATTGCGCCATTGCACTCCAGCCTGGGTAACAAGAGCGAAACTCCATCTCAAAAAAAAAAAAAAAAAAATTAGCTGGGCATGGTGGTGGGTACCAATAATCCCAACTACTTGTAGGGAGGCTGAGGCAGGAGAATTGCTTAAACCCAGGAGGCAGAGGTTGCAGTCAGCTGAGATCGCACCACTGCACTCCAGCCTGGGCGACAGAGCAAAACTCCATCTCAAAAAAAAAAAAGATAGGTCAAACACCTAAATGTAAACTATAAAATGTGTAAGCCATAAAACTTTCTTTTTTCTGAGACAGGGTCTCACTGTCACCCAGGCTGGAGTGCAGTGCTCTAGCCTCTAACCTACTTCACTGCAGCCTTGACCTCCCAGATTCAAGCAATCCTCTCACCTCAGCCTCCCAAGCAGCTGGTACTAGAGGCATGTACCACCACCACGCTCGGCTAATTTTTTAAATTTTTATGTAGAGATGCAGGCTCTTATTGTTGCCCAAGCTGGTCTTGAACACCTGAGCTCAAGTGGTTTTCCCACCTCAACCTCCCAAAGTGCTAGGATTACAGGCGTGAGCCACAGCACCTATCCTATAAAACTCTTTAAAGAAAACAGGATAGGTGCAGTGGCTCACGCCTGTAATCCCAGCACTTGGGGAGGCTGAGGTGGGGAGATCACTTGAGCTCAAGTGTTCAAGACCAGTCTGGCCAACATGGTGAAACCCTGTCTCTACTGAATATACAAAAATGAACCAGGCGTGTGGTACACACCTATAGTCCCAGCTACTGGAGAGGTGGGAGAGAATCACTTGAACCTGGGAGGTGGAGGTTGCAGTGAGCCGAGATCACACCACTACCCTCCAGCCTGGGCAACACAGCAAGACTCCGTCTCCAAAAAAAAAAAAAAAAAAGAAAAGAAAAAAGAAAATATAGAGTATATCTTTGTCACTTGCATTTGGCAATGGCTTCTTAGACATGACAACAAAAGCAAAAGCAACCAAACAGAAAGAGAAAAAAAAAATGGACTTCACCAAATTAAATACTTTTGTTCTTCTAAAGAAACCATCCAAAGTAAAAAGACGGCCAGCCAGGTACACTGGCTAACCCCTGTAATCCCAGCACTTTGAGAGGCCAAGGCAGGTGGATCACTTGAGGTCAGGAGTTCAAGACTAGCCTGGCCAACATAGTGAAACCCTGTCTCCGCCAGGAAAAAAATACAAAAATTGGCAGGGTGTTGTGGCATATACCTGCAGTCCTAGCTCCTCGGGAAGCTGAAGCAGGGGAATCACCTGAACCCAGGAGGTGGAGGTTGCAGTGAGCTGATATCATGCCACTGCACTCTAATTGGGTGACACAGTGAAGAAACAGCAAAAAGACAGCACAGTGAGTGGAAACAAATATTTGCAAATCACATCTGAACTAGCCACTCATGAAAAAGACAAAGCTGGAAGATTCACACTTTCTGATTTCAAAACTTACTACAAAGCTACAATAATCAAAACAGTGTAGCATTGGCATAAAGACAGACATAAGAATCAATGGAACAAAGAGCCCATAAATAAACTCAAATGATACGTATGATCAAATGATCTATGTGACAAGTGTATAAAGACCTTTCAATGAGGGAAAGATACTCTTTTCATCAAATGGTCCTGGGAAATGAATATTCCCAGTGAAAGAATGTTGCATCTTTACCTAACACCATATACCAAAAACAACAACAACAACAAAAAACCCTCAAAATGGGTCATAAGCCTAAAAGTAAAAAGTAAAACTGTAAAACTCTTAAAAGAAAACATAAGACTAAAGCTTTACAACATTGGATTTGGTGACAATTTCTTGGCTATGAAACCAAAGGCACACGGAACAAAAGAAAAAAGGTAGACAAATTGCATTCCATAAAAACTTTAAAATTTGTGCATCAACAGACAATATCAACAGAGTATAAACACATTCCGCAGAATGCGAGAAACTATTTGCAAATCATAAATCCAATAGAGGATTAATATCCAGAATAAATAGAGAACTCCTAAAACTCAATAATAAAAAAACCAAGCATACACATTACATACATGTGCCAAAATACCACACTATGCTATAAATATGTAAATTATTATGTGTCAAAAATAATAAAAGCAAAAATAGAGGGACTTTTTCAAGCACCAAAAGCTATAGTCATCAGTTTCAGAATACTGATGAAAATTTGAAAAATATATACATGGATACTTATAAAGATACACAAGTATATAACATGCACTTAATATACACTACACCTCAGCCAGGCACAGTGGCTCACGCCTGTAATCCCATCATTTTGGGAGGTCGACGTGGGCAGATCACCTGAGGTCGGGAGTTCGAGATCAGCCTGAGCAACATGGTGAAACCCCATCTCTACTAAAAATGCCAAATATTAGCTAGGTGTGGTGGTGTATGCCTGTGATCGCAGCTACTCGGGAGGCTGAGGCAGGAGAATCTTTTGAACCTGGGAGGTGGAGGTTGCGGTGAGGTGAGATCACACCATTGCTCTCCAGCTTGGACAACAAGAGCGAAACTCCGTTTCAAAAAAAAAAAAAAAAAAATACAAAAAAATCAGCCGTGTGTGGTGGCATGCACCTGTAATCCCAGCTACTTGGGAGGCTGAGAGAGGAGAATCACTTGAACTCGGGAGGTGGAGGTTGCAGCGAGCTGAGATCGTGCCACTGTGCTTCAGCCTGGGCAACAAAAGCAAAACTCCATCTCAAAAAAAAAAAAAATACGGCCGGGCGTGGTGGCTCAAGCCTGTAATCCCAGCACTTTGGGAGGCCAAGGCGGGTGGATCACGAGGTCAGGAGTTTGAGATAAGCCTGGCTAAGATGGTGAAACCCGGTCTCTACTAAAAATACAAAAATTAGCTGGGTGTGGTGGTGGGTGCCTATAATTATAATCCCAGCTACTCAGGAGGCAGAGGCAGGAGAATCATCTGAACGCAAGAGGCAGAGGTTGCAGTGAGCAGAGATCGCACCACTGCACTCTAGCCTGGGCAACAAAGCAAGACTCTGTCTAAAAATATATATATATATGGCTAGGCGTGGTGGTTCACGCCTGTAATCCCAGCACTTTGGGAGGCCAAGGCAGGTGGATTGCGAAGTTAAGAGATCGAGACCATCCTGGCCAACATAGTGAAACCCTGTCTCTACTAAAACATTTTTTTTAAAAAATTAGCTGGGTGCAGTGGCGCGTGCCTGTAGTCCCAGCTACTCGGGAGGCTGAGGCAGAAGAATTGCTTGAAACCAGGAGGCAGAGGTTGCGGTGAGCCAAGATTGCGCCACTGCACTCCAGCCTGGTGCCTGGCGACAGAGTAAGACTCTGTCTCAAAAAAAAATAATAATAATATATATATATATATATGTGTGTGTGTGTGTGTATAATACGTATTTAATATGTTACATATTTTATGTTATAATATATATTAAATATCTATTATATATCTATACACATATATATATATAGAGAGAGAGAGAGAGTAGCCAGGTGCTGGGACTCACACCTGTAATCCAAGCACTTTGGGAGACCGAGATGGACAGATCCCTTGAGCTCAGGAGTTTGAGACCAGCCCAGCCAACATGGTGAAATCCTCTCTCTACAAAAATCAGCCAGGTGTGGCAGCACATGCCTGTAGTCTCAGCTACTCAGGTGGCTGAGGCAGGAGGATCACTTGCATCAGAGAGGCAGAGGCTCACTGACCAAGACTGCGCCACCACATGTGGCCCAGGAGACAAGAGTAACACCTGTGCCAATTTAAATAAATAAATACATAAAATGCCATCTTAGTTATATACATATACATACAGTTAAGATGGCAGTTTTGTTTTGTTTTTTTTAAACAGAGTTTTGCTCTTGTTGCCCGGGCTGGTGTGCAATTGCACAATCTCAGCTCACCACAACCTCCACCTCCCGGGTTCAAGCGATTCTCCTGCCTCAGCCTCCCGAGTAATCCGGGATTACAGGCATGCGCCATGTAACCATGCCTGGCTAATTTTTGTATTTTTAGTAGAGACAGGGTTTCACCATGTTGGCCAGGCTGGTCTTCAACTCCTGACCTCAGGTGATCCACCCACCTCGGCCTCCCAAAGTGCTGGGCATACAGGTGTTAGCCACTGCACCCAGCCAAGATGGGAGATTTTTTTAAAGGTAAGTTACATATTACGTGTATTTTTAAACACAATTTGGATCGCAGTGATGCAATCAGCGCTGCCTCAACTTCCTGGCTTCAAGCAATCTTCCTGCCTCAATATCCTGAGTAGCTGAGACTAGAGGCACACCCCACCACCACGTACCTGGCTAATTTTTTAATTTTAGTAGAGATCAGGTCTTGCTATGTTGCCCAGGCTGACAACTTTTTAGAACTGGAGAGATTTTTAATTAAAAAAATATATCTGAGGCCGGGCGTGGTGGCTCAAGCCTGTAATCCCAGCACTTTGGGAGGCCGAGGCGGGTGGATCACGAGGTCGAGAGATCGATACCATCCTGATCAACATGGTGAAACCCTGTCTCTATTAAAAATACAAAAAATTAGCTGGGCTTGGTGGCACGTGCCTGTAATCCCAGCTACTCAGGAGGCTGAGGCAGGAGAATTGCCTGAACCCAGGAGGCGGAGGTTGTGGTGAGCTGAGATCGCGCCATTGCACTCCAGCCTGGGTAACAAGAGCGAAACTCCGTCTCAAAAAAAAAAAAAAAATATTTAAATATATATAATATATATATATATTTATATATATATTTATATAGCTGAGAAGGGACTTGTATCTAGAAATATATAAGGAGTTCTTATCACTCAATAACAAAAAGACAATTAAGCCAACTGGAAAACAGAGAAAAGACCTGACTAGACAATTCTCTAAAAATACATGAAAACATGCTTGGTATCAACTTCTCTCATTAAGGAAATGTACATCAAAGCACCGTGAGATACCACTGCACATCTACTAGCCTGGCTAGAATTCAAAAGATGGATAATACCAAGTGCCGACAAGGGATATGGGGAAATTGATCCTTTGTACACTGCTGGTGGGAATGTGAAATGGCGCAGCCACTTTGGAAAACAAGTCCGGAAGTGCCTCAAGAGGACAACCACAAAATTACCATATGACTCAGCAATCTGACTCCTAGACGAGCTGGTTTTATTCAGGCTTTTAATAACAAACATGGGTGTCTCTTTCACCCCACTTCTCCAACTCTCCAACACAGGTGGGTGTCCTACAATTTAATTAAAGTCTGCCACTACCTTCTGGGGGTAGGGAAAGGTAAGGCTGAAAAAGCCTAACCCTCTCTCTAATCCTGCCTTGGTCTTTCTGGAGACCAGCTTCCATCCTGAAGCTACCTAGGGCCCCCAGCCACCAGTCCTCTCATTAGCATACTAGACACTCTTATGACTCCAGAGAGCCCAAAGGTTTTGGAAGCTCCATGTCAGAAAACAAAAACCCTCTATCACCCCTTTCAAAATTGACAGAGGTCATGGTCCCAGAGCTCTGTTAACATACTGAAATCAGTTAGCTGGGCACGGTGGTGCGTGCCTGTAATCCCAGCTACTCGGGAGGCTGAGGCAGGAGAATTGCCTGAACCCAGGAGGCGGAGGTTGCGGTGAGCCGAGATCGCGCCATTGCACTCCAGCCTGGGTAACAAGAGCGAAACTCCGTCTCAAAAAAAAAAAAAAAAAAAAAAAAAAACATACTGAAATCTACTAGCTTGTACACTGCAGTGGACGAATTGCATGCCATGTGAACTATAATCCAGTAAAGCTGGACAAAAGAGGAGTGTGTACAGCCACTCAACAGAGTTTCTGTAAAGTTTAGGAGAAGTACAGTAGGCAAAAGCCATCTCTGTAAGCAGCTCAACACTGCACTGTTAGGATCAATCACGCAGAACAGCTCCCTCGGCCCCACTCCAACCTTCTGGTCCTAAAATCACAGATCAACCTCCTGCGGGGACAAAGCAGGGCATGGATGCCGGCTGCCAGGTATGCGCCAGCACAGCTGCTGGCTCGCAGGGGCCTTGATCTCCAGACGCCCAGATTCCCATGGCCCAGGGCTGCCAGGCTCACCGCCTCCAACAAAGCCAGGGGGTTCTGCTGGTCCCTAGGGGAAGTTCCACTGGTCACTAAGCGAAGAACATACCAGGTCTCCACTGAGGATGGACACTTAAGTGGACACCTTCAATCCAGCAAAACACAGCTAATCCAACACCTGGCCCTACTATCCCTCCCAAAAACTCCTCCAAGTTATGTGGCCCAAGGCCCTGGGGCAGGCTGCTAAGTCAGCCTCACAAGCAGGACACGATGGGCACAGAATATTCCCAGTCATCCTACTGCTGGTAGTGCAGGCTCCAGAGGGTGAGAGATTAGCCCTGGGTCCAACCGCCTGGATGGAGCGAAGCACCCTTCTGGGGCCCCACATATCCCCGGCCAGCCACCAGCCTCCTGGAGGATTCGTCCTTACAAATTCACAGAGACGGAGAGCCCTGGCAAGCAGCTTCATCCTGCAGTAAGTGGGCAAACTGTTTACCCAGTGCCAAGCATGAAGCCTGGCAGAGCCATGCCTGTGCCGGACGGGCTTAGCAGTGAGCCGGCCTGATCCTCCGTGATGGAAAGCACCAGGCTGCCCCTCCTCCTAGGACTGCCCCTCCCACACCAGTCCCTAGCAAGGCCGAATTGGATCACAGGATGTTCTCTGCAGAAGACCAGTGAGGAAAGGAATTCATGACTCAGCATAAACTCAAGACAGGGAGACAGGGCAGGGCCCGCCCCTGCGGGAGAGGATGGACTGGGGGGTGCCGCAAGCCACACTCAGAAGGGTTCCCACTTCCAGGTCCTTAAGCCTCACACCACTCAGGCTGGCCCTCAGGCAGGTGGAAGAATGAGTTCCACCTGGGCCAAGAGGGCTTGGCACATAGGCACCAGGAGAGCTGGAAGGCTGCGGGAAGCCACGGAAGGCCAACACACCCGAACAGCATGGCAGCTGCCTGGCGCTCCTCTGACAGTGGCCCTCAAGCTCCAGGAAGGCGAGGAAAATGCAGATTCCTGGGCCTACCTCCTCTCTGACCTTCCCCAGCCCTGGAGTTACAGCCTGGGGTAGGGACCCAGGAACCTGGTTTCTTTTATTCTTTATCGTGGTAGATATCAAATGCTTACAGTAGAGGGACATGGGAATGAACCCCATGTCCCCATCAAGCAGCCCTGAAACAGTCAGCTCAGGGCACCTCTGGTCTCTCCAACCACCTGCTCCCCATGCCAGGTTATTCTGCGGCAAATCCCGGACTTTCCAGTACAAAAATCGGTAAATGTCAGCATTTCCTCTAAAAGACAAAGCCTCCTTGTAAAAAAAAAAAAAAAAAAAAAAACCATAAAGAAGGGGCATGGTGACTCATGCCAATAATTCCAGCACTTCGGGAGGCCGAGGTGGGAAGATCACTTGAGCCCAGGAGTTGAAGACCTGCCTGGGCAACAAAGTGAGACATGTCTGTACAAAAAAAAAAAATTTTTTTTTTTTTTTGAACGGAGTTTCGCTCTTGTTACCCAGGCTGGAGTGCAATGGTGCGATCTCGGCTCACCGCAACCTCCACCTCCTGGATTCAGGCAATTCTCCTGCCTCAGCCTCCCGAGTAGCTGGGATTACAGACACGCGCCACCATGCCCAGCTTAATTTTTTGTATTTTTAGTAGAGACGGGGTTTCACCATGTTGACCAGGATGGTCTTGATCTCTTGACCTCGCGATCCACCCGCCTCGGCCTCCCAAAGTGCTGGGATTACAGGCTTGAGCCACCGCGCCTGCAACAAAAAAAATTTTTAAACATTAGCCAGGCATGGCGGCATGCACTTGTAGTCCCTGCTACTCAAGAGGGAGGCTGAGGTGGGAGAATCCTTGAGCCCAGGAGGTTGGGGCTGCAGAGAACCATGATTGCACCACTGCACTCCAGCCTGGGCAACTAAGCAAGACCCTGTCTCAGAATAAAAATAAAAACATAACCACAAAACAAAGATCCCACCTAATATATCCAAATCCCTAATATCATTAAATAATAAGTGCCTTCATTTTTCCGTCCTAAATGAATTGAATCTGCATTTGTGAACTTCATTCGCAAGAACCCAAATCTCTGTTGACCAGTGAAGAGAAACTGCGGTGTGCAGGGAACAGGGGTCTACAGGGCCACGGGTACGCAGCAGTGAGGCGCAGCACCCCAGCTCGACGCGGTTCCATCCACACGAAATTCTAGAAGAGGCACAGCCAGTGAGAGAAAGCCGATCTTTTTGCCAGGGGCCAACAGTAGGGGACTTTTGCGGGGTTTGGAAATATTTGACATCACAACTGGGCCAGTCATTACACAGCGTGCCCATTCATCAAAACTCAGCGAACTGCACATTTCAAATATTCTTGTATATGCATTACAAATATACCTCAATACAGTTGGTTTAAAAAAGCAAACTACAAAACAATTATCCTACCTTTAAAAAAAAAAAAGTAGTGATTCCTTATAATCATTCATTATTAAGGGATGAATCAAGTTTCCCCATTATCCCCTGAGAGCTGCATCTTGTTGACTGAGCTGAGGTACTATTCGCATGCAGAAAACCTGCATTTGTAACTCACTTCCCCACTTATTCACATGCGGGGTTCAAAGGGGGTGCACATCATTGATTCCCCTCCCCAGGAGGGCTCTGAGAGTGAGAGGCCAAGGGGTGGAATGGCAAGACAGCCTAGGATGGGATCACCCCCTGGTGCATGCCCTGCAGGCCAGGTGGGTCACACAGGAGAAAGCCACTTCTGGTCACTGGAACCAGGGAGCCAGCCAGCTGCAGGTGCCAATTCCAGGGCAATGCCAGGCTGACTGGCCTACTTACAGGGTAAGGCTGGACAGTGGGTAGACAACGCCCTCCCCACCCACAGGCTCTCTGAGCTACAAAGACTGAATCTTCACCCAGGGTCCCCACATCCTAGCAGCAAGAGAGCCGGCACTGTAAATCCGTTTATGGAATGCTCCAGAATACAAGCTCTGAGTGTTAATTCATTTAGGACAGAAACATGAAGTCATTTGCTATTTAATGCTATTAGGAATATGGATGATATTTTGAGTGGATCTTTGTTTTCCTGGTTATGTTTTTATTTTTATTTTGAGACAGGGTCTCCCTTAGTTGCCCAGGCTGGAGTGCACTGGTGCAATCATGATTCTCTGCAGCCCCAGCCTCCTGGGCCCAAGGGATTCTCCCACCTCAGGCTCTCAAATAGCTGGGACTACAGGTGCATGCCCAGAACCAGGTTAAAGGTATAGTATAATCCCCACAATAACACCTGGCTAATGTTTAAAAAATTTTTTGTTTAAAAATTCTCAGATTCGCCGGGCGCGGTGGCTCAAGCCTGTAATCCCAGCACTTTGGGAGGCCAAGGCGGGTGGATCACGAGGTCAAGAGATCGAGACCATCCTGGTCAACACGGTGAAACCCCGTCTCTACTAAAAATACAAAAAAAAAAAAAAAAAATTAGCTGGACATGGTGGACGTGCCTGTAATCCCAGCTACTCAGGAGGCTGAGGCAGGAGAATTGCCTGAACCCAGGAAGCAGAGCTTGCGGTGAGCCGAGATCACGCCATTGGACTCCAGCCTGGGTAACAAGAGCGAAACTCCGTCTCAAAAAAAAAAAAAAAAAAAAAATTCTCAGATTCTGCTGGGCGCGGTGGCTCACACCTGTAATCCTAGCACTTCCGGAGGCTGAGGTGGGTGGATCACCTAAGGTCAGGAGTTCAAGACAAGCCTGGCCATCATGGTGAAACCCCATCTTTAAAAAAAAAAAAGGGGCCGGGCACAGTGGCTCAAGCCTGTAATCCCAGCACTAGCACTTTGGGAGGCCGAGGCGGGTGGATCACGAGGTCAAGAGATCGAGACCATCCTGGTCAACACGGTGAAACCCCGTCTCTACTAAAAATACAAAAAAATTAGCTGGGCACGGTGGCGCGTGCCTGTAATCCCAGCAACTCAGGAGGTTGAGGCAGGAGAACTGCCTGAACCCAGGAGGCGGAGGTTGCGGTGAGCCGAGATTGTGCCATTGCACTCCAGCCTGGGTAACAAGAGCGAAACTCCATCTCAAAAAAAAAAAAAAAAAAAAAAGGAATGCTCAGATTCCTTCTTTTCATTAATTCCATTATAAAACCAAAGACAGAGCTTGCCTGGTGCAGCAGCTCATACCTGTAATCCCACACACCTTGAGAGTCCAAGGCAGGCAGATCACTTGAGGTCAGGAGTTCGAGACCAGCCTGGCCAACACAGTGAAACCCTGTCTCTACTAAAAATACAAAAATTAGCCAAGTGTGGTGGTGGGTGCCTGTAGTCACAGCTACTCAGGAAGCTGAGGAGAGGAGAATTGCTTGAACTGCGGAGGCAGAGGTTGCAGTGAGCCGGGATGCCATAAATTGATGGCACCATCACTGCACTCCAGCCTGGGTAACAGAGTAAGAATCCATCTAAAAACAAAAACAAAGGCAGAGCCCCACTCTGTCTTTTCCCTTGGGGGAAATAATTCTAACTACGTAACATACTAAAATTCACAGCCATTCAGCTACTGTCTACTGACCTGTCAACTAGACCTCGGCCATTATTCTAGGCATTCATGGTACCACATAGTACAACACAACTCCTGATCTCAGGAAGCTTCCTGGTAGTGCATCTAGGAACGTGGCAAGCAACAAAAACACAAAAAAACACCTTGTAGGCCGTGCGCGGTGGCTCAATCCTGTAATCCCAGCACTTTGGGAGGCCGAGGCGGGTGGATCACGAAGTCAAGAGATCGAGACCATCCTGGTCAACATGGTGAAACCCTGTCTCTGCTAAAAATACAAAAAATTAGCTGGGCATGGTGGCACATGCCTGTAATCCCAGCTACTCAGGAGGCTGAGGCAGGAGAATTGCCTGAACCCAGGAGGCGGAGGTTGCGGTGAGCCGAGATCGCGCCATTGCACTCCAGCCTGGGTAACAAGAGCGAAACTCCATCTCAAAAAATAAAAACACCTTGTAGGTTTCACACATCTACCTACAAATGAAGCATGCCAAGCTATCTGCCTGCTGGCTGGTGTTCACGCCAAGGTCCCCCTCCATCAGCATGGTTGTTCCAGAGCTGGCTAGTCCCCAGAAAGCCTCAAAGCTTCCTTTAGGAACACCCTGCCCCCAATAGACCTACCAGTGAAATCTGATATTTAAATTTCCCTACATATTACACTCCTGAAAGGTAGCCACCAGCCACAGGATTTTAATTGCATCAATTTAAATTCCCCTGAATTTAAATTGATGCAATTAAAAATTATGTTCCAGCTAGGCACAGCGGCTCACGCCTGTAATCCCAGCATATTGGGAGGCAGAGGCAGGCAGATCACATGAGGTCAGGAGTTCGAGACCAGCCTGGCCAACATGGTAAAACCCCATCTCTACTAAAAACACCCTGGGCATGGTGGCACACATCTGTATTGAACCCAGGAATCGGAATTTGCAGTGTGCGGAGATCATACCACTGCACTCCAGCCTGGCTAACAAGAATGAAACTCTGTCTCAAAAAAGAAAAAAGGTAATTCACTATCTAAATATTACATTTACTTAATGGAACTCAAACCAAAGGAAAAATGCTCTACTGAGACTTTAAAGGCTATTTGAGAACTTGCATCAAATCTTTGGGCTAGATCAAAAGGAAAAGACAACGCCCCAGAGTAGCAGGGCTGCCTAAGGTGGGGCTCGCAAAGGCAAGCCCCTCCCTTTGTGAGTCCACATGTTTATGTGCCCAGAACTGGGCTAAAGGTGTGTAGTATAATACCCACAATAACCCTAACACAGGCACTACTACTCTCTCCATTTTACAAATAAGAAAATGAGGCCGCCAGGGGGCAGTAGCTCCCTGTAATCCTAACATTTTAGGAGGCTAATGTGGGAAGATCACTTGAGCTCAGGAGTTCGAGACACCCGCCTGAGCAACACAGTGAGATCTTGTCTCTACAAAAAAAAAATTAAAATTAGCCAGTAATGGTGGTGAGCCTGGAGTCCCAGCTACTTAGATGTGAGGCAAGAGAATTGCTTTAGCCCGGGAGATAGAGGCTACAGTGAGCCATGATTGCACCACTGCACTGCAGCCTGGGAAACAGAGTAAGACCTTGTCTCAAAAAAAAGGAAAAAAGAAAACACAGGTTGAACAAGGTTAAGGAACGTGCCTAAAGCCACATACCACCTGGCAAGAGGTAGAGCTGGGACTCAAACCCAAGCCATGAGCTTCCTTGGACTTACAATGTGCCAGCCATGCCACCAGCCATTCGCTACACTTGATTTAGCCTCATTTAGCCTCAGAACAACCCATGAGAAAAGTGGGGAAGAGAAACGTTAAGCAGTGTGCGTCAGGTCACACAGCTAGCAAGGCGCAAAGGCCAAATCCACCCCCAGGCCTAGGACTGCAGAGCTGCCCATAACCACTGCTGTCACCAGCCTTAAAAGCCCCTATCCCAGGGCCGGGCGCAGTGGCTCACGCCTGTAATCCCAGCACTTTGGGAGGCCGAGGCGGGTGGATCAAGAGATCGAGACCATCCTGGTCAACATGGTGAAACCCCGTCTCTACCAAAAATACAAAAAATTAGCTGGGCATGGTGGCGTGTACCTGTAATCCCAGCTACTCAGGAGGCTGAGGCAGGAGAATTGCCTGAACCCGGGAGGCGGAGGTTGCGGTGAGCCGAGATCGCGCCATTGCACTCCAGCCTGGGTAACAAGAGCGAAACTCTGTCTCAAAAAAAAAAAAAAAAAAAAAAAAAAAAAAAAAAGCCCCTATCCCTTCAACAGTGTCTGAACTGAGAACATGTGACCATTCTAACTGTCTAAGATGGTGGGGATTTAGGTGTCCTCACCCCTGCTAGACTGTGACCCGTAAAGGCAGAGGCTGAATTTTCCACGCATCGGTTGCCCTCCTGGTGCTAGTGCTGTGCTTCTTGGTGGTGTCCATCGAAGCCCTGTTAAATTCATGGGCTTGGCTGTAATGAGCCGGGAGGCTCCTCTTTCAGCTTGGAGTGTTGGCTCAGATGTCCTTAAAGGGCTCCCCATCCTAGTACAGTCACTCTCCAGTGTCCTGTAGTTTGGGTCACGCCCGTGTGACCAAGCCTTCTCTTCACAGGCCTACCCCTACCACCACTCCCACCCACTCCTTTGGCAGTCATGCCCTGCACCTGAGGCTCACCTGCTCACTCATGAGGGGCATAGCCAGGCATCCTGCTCACCAGTCATCTGGCCAAGGCAGCCACTTAGAAACAATATGCAATTGGCCAGGCCAACTGGCTCATGCCTGTAATCTCAACACTTTGTGAAGCTGAGGTCAGGAGTTCGAGACCAGCCTGGCCAACATGGTGAAATATCATCTCTACTACAAATACAAAAATTAGCTTGGCGGGGCGTGGTAGCTCACGTCTGTAATCCAAGCACTTTGGAGGCCAAGGCAGGCGGATCACCTGAGGTCGGGAGTTCAAGACCAGCCTGACCGACATGGCGAAACCCCGTCTTTAAAAAAAAAAAAAAAACAAAAAACGCCGGGCGCGGTGGCTCAAGCCTGTAATCCCAGCACTTAGGGAGGCCGAGGCGGGTGGGTCACAAGGTCGAGAGATCGAGACCAACCTGGTCAACATGGTGAAACCCCGTCTCTACTAAAAATACAAAAAATTAGCTGGGCATGGTGGTGCATGCCTGTAATCCCAGCTACTCAGGAGGCTGAGGCAGGAGAATTGCCTGAACCCAGGAGGCGGAGGTTGCGGTGAGCCAAGATCGCACCATTGCACTCCAGCCTGGGTAACAAAAGCGAAACTCCGTCTCAAATAAAAAAAAAAATTAGCTGGGTGTGGTGGTGCACACCTGTAGTCCCAGCTACTCAGGAGGCTGAGGCAGAAGTGCTTGAACTAAGGAAGCAGAGGTTATACTGAGCTGAGAGTGTGCCACTGCACTCCAGCCTAGGTGACAGAGCAAGACTGTCTCAAAAAAAAAAAAAAAAAAAAAAAAAAATCTAGTAACTGTTGGAACCTGGGTGAAAAAAAGACAACACGTATAAACTGGCTATTCATCATCCTGAAGAAGTAAATAAAAGCCCAGCCTTCCACAGGTTGATTTAAACCAAGACTTTCTTTATTCAGGAGAGGTGTGGGAAGAACACTGGATCTGGAGTCAGAAGACCTGGGTGGGGCTGTCTCTGGAGCTCCTGGAGCAGGATGTCTTTACACAGTTACTCAACTCTTGAAACTGCCATTTCCTCCTCCATACAGGTAGAGGTGGCCTTCCTGATCATCAACCTCAGAGGGAAGCTGGGCAAACCAAGTGAGACGAAACAGGTACAAGCTCTTTGCAAAACGGGGGGGGGGGGGGGGGGGGGAGCCCCAGGTCCCCAGCCAATACGAAGCAGAGCTGATTCAGAGACCTGATGCAGGCCGTCTGTCTCCAGTTACCTCCATTATGTTTGCCCCGCTTTCCCCACCTCCAGAGTCGATGGGGCCAGGACAGCCACACAGCCAAAGTCAAAGGGGCAGGGCTCCCCGCAAAGACGTTGCCTCTCTGGAAAAGTCAAAACCGACCTTGAGGTCAGGAAAGGCCCTCGACCAGGCCAGAAGATGAGACTGAGGGTTGAGGAGTTCCATTAACCCAGGACTTGCTATATGCCCAGCCTTCCGGGAGATGTCAATGTCTACGGGAAAGTAACTTGCTTCTCTTGGACTTAGCTTGAGCCCAAGGTCAATCTGTGATGCCCAACTCCTAAACGTGAGGCACCCACCACCAAAACAGCAGCTCTCACTCCTGGCCAATTGCATCAAGCACGGTAGGACTGGTCGAAGGCCATAGTGCCTGTGTGCAGTGGCTGAAAACCTAGACTCCTTGTCCTCACCTAGCTCATGCACAAATGCCAGCCTGCATCTGCTTCTGATTCTGATTCTGCCGAAGGGAACTGCAGAGTAACCTTGAGGCTGCCCTCCCCACCTCCTATGGGAAATGAGCTTGTTCATGATCTCCAGCCTCCAGCTTCCGCTGGGGGCTTGGATCTATCCACTCAGTACCTGGTGGAGGAAGCCGGGGGGTGCACTAGAAGGACAACCCTTTGCCCCTACTGTGTAAGATGCTTTCAGGCCCAACAGACCACTGATTCCCTTTTCTTGATAGTAAACTGTTAGTGGCACACAGTATTATCTGTTCTTCGTTTCAACACCTGCCCTCCCCTAAACCGAAGCAGTGCCCCGAAGACCGTAGCTCTGCAGCCTCCTCCCACGGAGGCACCCACCGAGGGGCTCGCCCGGCTCTGGACATCTCCCCTTCACCTCTGGGGGTTTTGGTTAGCGAAGCACAACCGCCGAGGTAACGATCCCGAATGCTCGAGGAGGCTAAGCAGGACCACGGGGCTGAGACTCCGAGATGCTCGGGTGAGGCCCGGGGCGGGGCAGCCCGCGGACGCCGATCGCCGGGCTCTGGAGCTGTGCACGGACCTCCTCCCGCCTCGTCCCTGCCCGGCTTTCTCGCCCAAACGGCCGGTGGCGCAGCCGCCGCCCTCGAAAGGCGGCCGGGGACCGCCCTGCTTGTGCTGCATCGCGAGGCGCATCCCGGCCGCTGGCGGGCGGGGTCCGGGGCGGCGGCGCGGGAGGCCGTGCCGGGAATTGGGGACGGCCTCGGCGGGTGGGGACCGCAGGGCCGAGCGGGGTAGGCCGGGTGGCCCGTGCTGGCGCCGCGCGGGTCCTCTCTTACCGGCAGATCTGGATGGCGGACGGCGTCTCGACGTCTGGGCCCGACATGCTGGCGGCCGCGGCGGCGGGTGGCTGCAGGAGGGCGCAGGTGTCTGGCAGGCCCGGCGCGGAATGAATGAGCCGGGGCGGCGCCATGGAGGGGGAGGGCGGAGGCGGAGCCATGGCGCGGGTGAGGCGGGGCCTGCGCGCCGGGGGCGAATCTAACGCGGCCTCCCCGCGCAGGCCCCGCCCCCGCGCTGGCCCCGCCCCGCTCCCCGTCCCCCGGGCCGCCAAGGCCGCCGCGGGCTCGCGCGGGCGTCCGGTTCCGACGGCGTGAGGGCCGCGGCGGGCGCCGCTTCCAGAAGGTTCTGCGGCGGTTGGGCCGCGCCGGCGCGGGAAAGGCCCGCGAGCCGCGGCGGCCGCGTCCGACCCGGTGACAGTCCCGAGGGAAGCGGCCCGAGTGGCGTAGGCGGGGCGGACGTGGGCCTCGCTCTCCCCGCGGCGGTAAATATTTGTGCGGGGCGTTCCCGGCCGGCCGCGCAGCCGATTCGCTACCGCGCCGGGCGCCTGGGCGGCCGGATGAGGTCACGGCGGAAGGCCCGGCCGGGGCGCCTGGCTGTCTGGCCCGAGGCCCACCCCGCCCCCGCCCCACCCGGGCCCCGGGCGCCGGCATCCGCGGCTCTCTGCGGTCCGCCCTGAGAGAATGGAAGGCTGTTTCCCGGAAAGGAGTGTTGGTGGCGGCTGCTGGGAAGCACACGGGCGCGCACTCGGGGCACGGAACCGGGTTTTGCTGCAGCGGCACAAAGCGTCAGGAGGTGGGGAGGAGAAAAGGCCCGCGCCTGTTTACACCGCCGGATGCGGCTTTTCCCGGGAGCGCTGAGCGCCAGCCTGGAGGTGCACGTGTTGCAGCGAGGAAGCCTGAAACGTGCCGCGTTTTACAGCACACGATGTGCCCCGGAATGGAGTCCAGGCTACTCGGAATCACCAAAAAGAAAAAAAAAAAAAAAAAAAAAAATCCACCCAAAAAACATCCAAGAGGGGAGAAGCGGTCGCACCCACGTGCTGGAATGTCAGCTTTTTGCTTCCTAGCCAGTTTGACCTTTTCCAAATTTCTACAGTACGCATAGATTTGTACTCACATCTTTAAATGAAAACCCACGCAACTCCAGCTCCCCAGTGCAATTTGAACGAGCCATTTGCACTCAGCTAGGTGGCTCTAAAGAACTGTGCCTCATCCTGGTCACCCTCGAGCTACCAGACCGTGAAGGCAGCCCACAGCACGGTCTATAACTCCCAGGAGCAGGGGCAGCCCAGGTCAGAACTTCGTGATTTCAGGACTTTTACACCACGAATTTCGTTTTTCTGTTTTGTTTTTCTGAGACGGAGTCTCGCTCTGTTGCCCAGGCTGAAATGCAGTGGTGTGATCGCAGCTCACTGCAACCTCTGCCTTCCAGATTCAAGCGATTCCCCTGCCTCATTCCCCAACCCCGAGCAGCTGGGACCACAGGTATTCACCACCATGCTTGGCTAATTTTTGTATTTTTAATAGAGATGGGTTTTCACCATGTTGGCCAGGCTAGTCTCAAACTCCTGATCTCAGGTGATCCTCCCTTCCCAGCCTCCCAAAGTGCTGGGATTACAGGTGTGAGCCACTGTGCTGGCCACAGAATTTTGTTTTCTCGTGAGAATCAAGTTGATGCAAGCAAGTCGATCAACAGCCTGCATGCCTGTTTAAACACCACCTCTTCCCAATTGAATCCTGAAATGGTTGGAAGCTGTAACTAGATTTGGAGCTGCAGGCAAGATAGTTTCCCTTTGAAAAAAAACGAAAACAAAAACACAAAAACAGTAGGCTGAGGCAGGAGAATCGCTTGAACCCAGGAGGCAGAGGTTGCGGTGAGCCGGGATCGCGCCATTGCACTCCAGCCTGGGTAACAAGAGCGAAACTCCGTCTCAAAAAAAAAAAAAAAAAAAATTATAGCCGGGTGCGGTGGCTCACACCTGTAATCCCAGCACTTTGGGCGGCCGAGGCGGGTGGATCACGAGGTCAACAGATGGAGACCATCCTGGTCAACGTGGTGAAACCCCATCTCTTCTAAAAATACAAAAAATTAGCTGGGCATGGTGGCGTGTGCCTGTAATCCCAGCTACTCAGGAGGCTGAGGCAGCAGAATTGCCTGAACCCAAGAGGCGGAGGTTGCGGTGAGCCGAGATGGCGCCATTGCACTCCAGCCTGGGTAACAAGAGCGAAACTCCATCTAAAAAAAAAAAAAAAAAAAAAAAAAAAAAAAAAAGCTTTTGAGACAGGGTCTTGGCTCTGTCGCTCAGGCTGGAGTACAGTGGCTCGATCTTCAAGCAGCCCTCCCACCTCAGCCTCCTGAGTAGCTGGAATCACAGGCACGTGCTACCATGCTCAGCTAATTTTTGTACTTTTTTGTGTAGAAGGAGCCTCACGCCGGGCGCGGTGGCTCAAGCCTGTAATCCCAGCACTTTGGGAGGCCGAGGCGGGTGGATCACGAGGTCGAGAGATCGAGACCATCCTGGTCAACATGGTGAAACCCCGTCTCTACTAAAAATACAAAAAACTAGTTGGGCGTGGTGGCGCGTGCCTGTAATCCCAGCTACTTAGGAGGCTGAGGCAGGAGAATTGCCTGAGCCCAGGAGGTGGAGGTTGCGGTGAGCCGAGATCGCGCCATTGCACTCCAGCCTGGGTAACAACAGCGAAACTCCGTCTCAAAAAAAAAAAAAAGAAGAAGAAGAAGAAGGAGCCTCACCAGATTGCCCAGGCTCATCTTGAACTCCTGGGCTCAACTGATTCACCTGCCTTGGCCTCCTAAAATGCTACGATTATGTGTGTGCGTCACTGTTCCTGGCCTGGCAGTTTCCTTACCTGTGATACGGGGGTGATAAATCTCTTCCCGTCCATTATGAGGACTACCTGGAAGGCTGAGTTAGGGCCTTTCTTCCTCTTCCCTCGTCAAACCTTCAGTTTCTCTATTCCGATCTTCCCCAACTGTTGAGTGCAGCAAGAATTTACTGAGACCCTACTCTCCCTGTATAGATGTGCTTGCATTACAAACATTCCATTGTTCAAAATCTTTAGGCCGGGCGAGGTGGCTCATGCTTGTAATCCCAGCACTTTGGGAGGCCGAGGCGGGTGGATCACAAGGTCAAGAGATCGAGACTCCTGGTCAACATGGTGAAACCCCGTCTCTACTAAAATACAAAAATTAGCTGGGCATGGTGGCGCATGCCTGTAGTCCCAGCTACTCAGGAGGCTGAGGCAGGAGAATTGCTTGAACCCAGGAGCCGGAAGTTGCGGTGAGCAGAGATCGCACCACTGCACTCCAGCCTGGGTAGCAAGAGTGAAACTCCGTCTCAATCAATCAAAAAAGAAAGAAAGAAAGGCCGGGCGCGGTGGCTCAAGCCTGTAATCCCAGCACTTTGGGAGGCCGAGGCGGGTGGATCACGAGGTCAACAGATGGAGACCATCCTGGTCAACGTGGTGAAACCCCATCTCTTCTAAAAATACAAAAAATTAGCTGGGCATGGTGGCGCGTGCCTGTAATCCCAGCTACTCGGGAGGCTGAGGCAGGAGAATTGCCTGAACCCAGGAGGCGGAGGTTGCGGTGAGCCGAGATCGCGCCATTGCACTCCAGCCTGGGTAACGAGTGAAACTCCATCTCAAAATAAATAAATAAATAATAATAAAAAAATTAAAAAATAATAAAAAGTCTTTAAAATCTGCCTGGCATGAGGGCCTGCAACCCATAGTTCCGGGAGGCTGAGGCAGGAGGATCCCCTGAACCTAGGAGTTTGAGGCTACAGTGCCCTCTGATGGCACCTGTAAACAGCCACAGCCCTCCAGCCTGAGCAACATAGTGAGACTCTGTCTCTTAAAAAAAAAAATTCAAATTCTGACTGGGTAACAAATTAGGGACGAAAAAAGTTGGATTCCAACTACACATTGAACCAGAGGGACATCTAGATTGGAGGATGGGTGAGTGGTTTAGGATGAAATAGCCTGTGCCCTCCAGAGTGAGGCCAAAAAGTGATCTGGAACGGCTCCTATGCTTCTGGGAAAGGGTGTGGCTCCCCTTTGGCCTGAGACAGCATCTGTAATGCTGCTCGCATCATGGCCTAGCAGGTGGTAGACGGACCCATAAAGGATAACAGCTCAGCCCAGAGGTTACTGTGTACTGATTCCGTACTGCAAGGAGAAAATAGTGCTCCAGATTATTTACGATGTCCCCCTGCTTTTAAGGATGGCATTTGGTGGGGAGGGGGTCCCATTCCTTAGCAAAAACCTTGTGAATATTTTTGGCCATAGTGCTAATAGATTTACACTGATTTTTCACTTTCCACAGCCTCTCACCTTCTCATGTTAGGCTCTTTTCTTTTTTTTTTTTTTTTTTTTTTTTTTTATGAGAGGGAGTTTCGCTCTTGTTACCCAGGCTGGAGTGCAATGGCGCGATCTCGGCTCACCGCAACCTCTGCCTCCTGGGTTCAGGCAATTCTCCTGCCTCAGCCTCCTGAGTAGCTGGGATTACAGGCACGCGCTACCATGCCCAGCTAATTTTTTGTATTTTTGGTAGAGACGGGGTTTCACCATGTTGACCAGGATGGTCTCGATCTCTTGACCTCGTGATCCACCCGCCTCGGCCTCCCAAAGTGCTGTGATTACAGGCTTGAGCCACCGCGCCCGGCCGTTAGGCTCTTTTCTACTTGCCTTTCAAGCTACTGGGCCATTTCTATCCCTGCTTTCAGCAAAACATCTCAAAAGAGCAACACACGCTCTCCCCTCACCTCTCCTCCCATTCTCCTTTGAACCCATTCCAGTTTGGTTTTTTATTCTACCGGTCAATCTGTCAAGGTCACTAATTCCCTCCAAGTTGCTAAATCCGATAATCTGCTGTCAGAAGTCATTTTCCTTGACCTCTCAACAACGTTGAGCAGATGTGACCCCTCTCTCTTGGAAGCACTCCTCCCTGGCATCCATTTTCCTCCCTTGCTGGCCACTGCTCAGCCTGCTCTGCTGGCACTGCCTCCCCACCTCCTCTCAGAAGCTTAGGCAAGCCCCCAGCAGTGCTTGAACTCTTGAGGTCTCATTCTGTCTCATCACTTTACTTTTTTTTTTTTTTTAATTCAGACGGTTTAATTCTGTCAAGGCTGAAATGCAATGGTGCAATCACAGGTCATTGCAGCCTCGGCCTCCCAGGCTCAGGTGATCCTCCCATGTCAGCCTCCTGAATAGCTGGGAACACAGGCACATACTACCATGCCTGGCTATTTAGAGACCACAGGCTGGTCTCAAACTTCTGGGCTCAAGCAGTCCACCCATCTCGGCCTCCCAAACCAAAGTGCTGGGATTACAGGCATGAGCCACCACACCTGGTGTCTCGTCATACAATTTTTATTTTTTTGAGACAGAGCTGTCTCCCAGGCTGGAGTACAGAGGCACGATCTTGGCTTACTGCAACCTCCGCCACCCAGGTTCAAGAGATTCTCATGCCCCAGCCTCCTGAGTAGCTGGGATTATAGGCACCTGTCACCACGCCCAGCTAATTTTTGTATTTTTAGCACAGACAGGATTTCACCATGTTGGTCAGGCTGGTCTCGAACTTAAAACCTCAGGTGATCTGCCCACCTCAGCCTCCCAAAGTGCTGGGATTACAGATGTGAACCACCACACCCTGCCTGTCTCATCACTTTAAGTCCCGTATGTATAACACATATCTCTGGCCAGCCCAGAGCTCTCCCCTGAATTCTAGATCCATGTGTCCCCTTGTCTGCACCCAATCCCAGTTTGGCTGTGTGGCAGGCACCTGACACTTGCCTTGTCCTGATACCTCTCAGAACTGGCCGTCCCAGGAAATTGCAGTCCCTTCCCTCCAGTTGCTCAAGCATAAGACTTCAGGAGTCATCCTTGACCCCTCTCTCCCTCACACCGCTCATCCAAACCGTCAGCACATCCTGTAAGCTCTACCTTCAAAATGAATCTGGGATCTGACCACTCCTCACTGTGGCATTCAGGGATCTGCCCACGGCCAAGTCCACGCTTCTGACCTAGTTGGCCCTCTCCCCTGGCGCTCATAGCTGCCACCACCCTGAGCTCCTGGGCAGTCCTCGAATGTGCCACTCACCTCAGGGGCTTCACGCTTGCGCCTTCCTCTGCCTGGACCACCCTTTACTCAGGCCAACATCACCTTCTAAATAAGGCTGCCTCTGGCTGTGCTCTGTTAGACACATGGCAGTCTCCCCACTCTTCCCCAGTACTCTGTGTTTTCTCCCTGGTTTATTGTTCTCCTTAGCATCGAACACTATTTAATACACATTGCACCTGTCTGTTTATCTTCTCTCCCACAGCTAGAAGGTATCGGGCAGGAATTTTTTACTGTTTTATTCACTGCTGTATCCAAGCTCCAAGAAAAGTGCCTAGCACGTAATAGGTACTCAATAAATATTTTATGAATGACTTAATAGAGATAATTATTGTACCAACAGCAGATATTTATTTACTTATACTCTTTGGAAATATTCACAAACTGGGCCAGGCATGGGGGCTCACGCCTGTAATCCCAGCACTTTGGGAGGCCGAGGTGGTTGGATCACAAGGTCAGGAGATTGAGACCATCCTGGCTAACACGGTGAAATCCATCTCTACTAAAAACAAAAAAATATTAGCCGGGCATGGTGGCATGCACCTGTAGTCCCAGCTACTCAGAAGACAGAGGCAGCAGAATCGATTAAACCTTGGAGGTGGAGGTTGCAGTGAGCCGAGATCTCACCACTGCACTCCAACCTGGGCAACAATGAGTGAGACTCTGCCTCAAAAATATATATATATATTCACAAACTCATTTTGTCTTTTTTTGGGGGGGGGGGATGGAGTTTTGCTCTTGTTGCCCAGGCTGGAGTGCAGTGGCACAGTCTCAGCTTACAGCAACCTAACCTCTGCCTTCTGGGTTCAACCGAGTCTCCTGCCTCAGGCTCCTGATTAGCTGGGATTACCACCACGCCCAGCTAATTTTTGTATTTTTAGTAGAGTTGGGGTTTCACCATGTTGGCCAGGCTGGTTTTGAACTCCTGACCTCATGAGCTGCCCACCTTAGCCTCCCAAAGTGCTGAAATTACAGATGTGAGCCACCGCACCCGGCCCATTTTTGTCAATTAAAAAAATCTTTTTTTTTTTTTTTTTTTTGAGTTGGAGTTTCGCTCTTGTTACCCAGGCTGGAGTGCAATGGCGCGATCTCGGCTCACCGCAACCTCTGCCTCCTGGGTTCAGGCAATTCTCCTGCCTCAGCCTCCTGAGTAGCTGGGATTACAGGCACGCGCCACCATGCCCAGCTAATGTTTTGTATTTTTAGTAGAGATGGGGTTTCACCATGTTGACCAGGATGGTCTCGATCTCTTGACCTCGTGATCCACCCACCTCGGCCTCCTAAAGTGCTGGGATTACAGGCTTGAGCCACTGCGCCAGGCAATTTTGCATTTTTTTAATAGAGACGGGGTTTTGCCATGTTGGCCAGGCTGGTCTCGAACTCCTGACCTCGGTGATCTGTCCATTATGGCCTCCCAAAGTGCTAGAATCACAGGCATGAGCCACCAGGCCCAGCCTAATATTTAAGAACGATACTTGTGAAATTAATTGTGGTCATCTTTAGGGGAAAGGTCATTACTTTTCATTTTATGTATTTTTATATAGTTACCATCTGACCACTTAAGCTATTTCATTATTTTTTCATGTCGATATGAAATATAGGGTATGAAACAACAGGAAGTCTTTATACCCTGATGATGGGAATATAAGTTGGTACAGCCTTTTGGGAAAACAGTTGAAAATAATTACTAGGGCCAGGCATGGTGGCTAACACCTGTAAATCCAGCACTTTGGGAGCCTGAGGCAGGCAGATCAGGAGCTCGAGACCATCCTGGCCAAAATGATGAAACCCCATTTCTACCAAAAATACAAAAAAATTAGCCAGGTGTGGTAGCATGCACCTGCAGTCCCAGCTACGTGAGAGGCTGAGGCAGGAGAATCACTTGAACCCAGGAGGCAGAGGTTGCAGTAAGCAGAGATTGCACTATTGCACTCCAGCCTGGGTGACAGAGTGAAATTCCATATCAAAAAAAAATAGTAATAATAACTAAAGTTAATAATTGCCATATCCTCCCATCAGCAACCTCACTGCTAGGTCTGTGTCCTGTACATTGTGACTCAGTACACCGGACATGCTTAAAGGACGGTTCATAACAGCACTGGAAAGAACCCAATTACTATCAACAGTAGACTGGATAGCTACTTGGGAGGCCGAGGTCAGGGGATTCCTTGAGCCCAGGCTAGGGTGCAGTGACATGACCAAGACTCACTGCAGGCTGGGCGTGGTGGCTCACAGCAGTAATCACAGCATTATGGGAGGCTGAGGCAGGTGCATCACCTGAGGAGTTCAAGACCAGCCTGGCCAATACGGTGAAACCCTGCCTCTATTAAAAATGCAAAAATTAGCCAGGTGTAGTTGCATGCCCCTGTAATCCCAGCTACTTGGAAGGCCAGGGCAGGAGAATTGCTGGAACCTGGGAGGCAGAGGCTGCAGTGAGCTGAGATCATGCCATTGCACTCCAGCCTGGGCAACAGAGTGAGATCCTGTCTCATAAAAAAAGACTCAGGCTCTTCCCTTTTTTGGCCATCACCAAAGTGGGAGCAGCCAAAATGAAGTTCAGTCCCTTTGTGACTTCCAACCAAAGCAGGAATTGCAAAAGGCATCTCAATGCACCTTCCCACATCCGCAGGAAGACTGTGTCCTCCGCTCTTTCCAAAGAGCTGAGACAGAAGTACAACCTGTGACCCACGCCCATCCAAAAGGATGATGAAGTTCAGGCTGTACAACGACACTATAAAGGTCAGCAAATTGGCAAAGTAGTCCAGGTTTACAGGAAGAAATATGTTATCTACGTTGAACGGGTACGGTGAGAAAAGGCTAATGGCACAACTGTCCACGTCGGCATTCACCCCAGCAAGGTGGGTATCACTAGGCTGAAACTGGACAAAGATCCTTGCATGGAAAGCCAAATCTCACCAAGTAGGAAAGAAAAAGGGCAAATACAAGGAAGAAACAATTGAGAAGATGCAAGAGTAAAGTGATCTTATATACAAGCTTTGATTAAAACTCAAAACGCAAAAAAGAGAGAGAGACTCGGCCGGGCGCGGTGGCTCAAGCCTGTAATCCCAGCACTTTGGGAGGCCGAGGCGGGTGGATCACGAGGTCGAGAGATCGAGACCATCCTGGTCAACACGGTGAAACCCCGTCTCTACTAAAAATACAAAACACTAGCTGGGCATGGTGGCGCATGCCTGTAATCCCAGCTACTCAGGAGGCTGAGGCAGGAGAATTGCCTGAGCCCAGGAGGCGGAGGTTGCGGTGAGCCGAGATCGCGCCATTGCACTCCAGCCTGGGTAACAAGAGCGAAACTCCGTCTCAAAAAAAAAAAAAAAAAAAAGAGAGAGAGAGACTCAGGCTGGGTGCGGTGGCTCACGCCTCTAATCCCAGCACTTTGGGAGGCAGAGGCGGGCAGATCACGAGGTCAGGAGTTCAGGACCCGCCTGGCCAACATAGTGAAACCCCGTCTCTACTAAAAATACAGAAATTAGCTGGGCATGGTGGCACATGCCTATAGTCCCAGCTACTTGGGAAGCTGAGAGAATCTCTTGAACCTGGGAGGCAGAGGTTGCAATGAGCTGAGATGGAGCCATTGCACTCCAGCCTGGGTGACAGAGCGAGACTCCATCTCCAAAAAAAGACTAACCGCAGCCTCTACCTCCCTGGCATAAGCGGTCCTCCCACTTCAGCCTCTCAAGTAGCTGAAACCACAGGTACACGCCACTGGCTGTTTTTCTGTTTTTTGTCAAAATGGAGGGTCTCACCATATTGCCCAGGCTGGTCTTGAACTCCTGGGCTCAAGCGATCTTCTCACCTTGGCCTCCCAAAATGCTGGAACTTCAGGTGTGAGCCACTGTGCCTGGCCATGAATTGTAATGTTAAGGAATGGAAAGAAGATATAAAAGAATACCTGGCTGGGCGCAGTGGCTCACGCCTGTAATCCCAGCACTTTGGGAGACTGAGGCGGGATGATCACTTGAGGTCAGGAGTTTGAGACCAGTCTGGCCAACATAGTGAAACCCCATCTCTACTAGAAATACAAAAAAATAGCCAGGTATGATGGTGTGCACCTGTAATCCCAGCTACGCAGGAGGCTGAGGCATGAGAATTGCCTGAACCCAGGAGGCAGAGGTTGCAGTGAGCCGAGATCATGCGGTTGCACTCCAGCGTGGTCACAGTGTGAGACTGCATCTCATTAAAAAAAAAAAAAAAGGAATACCTGTAGTATCAAGCCATGTATGCAATGGTCTAAAACTCAGTTAGGCAAACATAAGAAGGTGGTAAAGCTATAAGAAAATAAGGACATGGCCAGCCGTGGTGGCTCACACCTGTAATCCAAGCACTTTGGAGGCCAAGGTGTGCGAATCACCTGAGGTTGGAAGTTCAAAACCAGCCTGACCAACATGGTGAAACCCCGTCTTTAAATAAATAAATAAATAAATAAATAAATAAGAAAATAAGGAAATGATTATCACAAAAGTCAGGACAGCAGGTACCTCTCAATGGGAGTGAGAGGATTTTGCTGGGGGATCACCTGGGAGTGGGGAGTGGTAATGTTTTCTTGACATGCTTATAATAATTTTTTACACTATACATATGTTTTATGCATTTTTATGTTTATGTCCCAATTTTTTTTTTTTTTTTTGAGACAGTGTCTCACTCTGTTACCCAGGCTGGAGTGCAGTGATGTGATCTCAGCTCACTGCAATTTCCCTCTCCTGGGTTCAAGCGATTCTCCTGTCTCAGCCTCCCGTGTACTGGAGTACAAGCTCCTGCCATTGCACCCGGCTAATTTTTGTATTTTTAGTAGAGACAGGGGTTTCACCGTCTTGGCCAGGCTGATCTTGATTTCCTGACCTCGTGCTCCACCCATCTTGGCCTCTCAAAGTGCTGGGATTATAAACGTGAGCCACCACGCCCGCCCAAGCCACCATACCCTGGCTTGTTACCCAAGCTGGATACATTAATGGGGTATCCAGGATGTGAGGTTATGGGCCATTTTCTTTCTTTCTTTCTTTTTTTTTTTTTTTTCTGAGACGGAGTTTCGCTCTTGTTACCCAGGCTGGAGTGCAATGGCGCGATCTCGGCTCACCGCAACCTCCGCCTCCTGGGTTCAGGCAATTCTCCTGCCTCAGCCTCCTGAGTAGCTCGGATTACAGGCATGTGCCACCATGCCCAGCTAATTTTTTGTATTTTTAGTAGAGACGGGGTTTCACCATATTGACCAGGATGGTCTCGATCTCTTGACCTCGTGATCCACCCGCCTCGGCCTCCCAAAGTGCTGGGATTACAGGCTTGAGCCACCGCGCCCGGCCTTTTTTTTTTTTTTTTTTTTTGAGGCAGAGTCTCACTTTGTTGCCCAGGCTGGAGTGCAGTGGCCCAATCTCGGCTCACTGCAATCTCTGCCTAAGTTCAAGTGATTCTCCTGCCTCAGACCCCCAAGTAGCTGGGTCTACAGGTATGTGCCACCATGCCCAGCTAGTTTCTTGTATTTTTAGTAGAGACGAGGTTTCACTGTGTTAGGATGGCCTGGATCTCCTGACGACGTGATCCACCTGCCTCAGCCTGCCAAAGTGTTGGGATTACAGGCATAAGCCACCATGCCCGGCCTCTTTCTTTACTTTTTTTTTTTTTTTTTTTTTGAGATAGAGTTTCGCTCTTGTTACCCAGGCTGGAGTACAAGGCGTGATCTCGGCTCACCGCAACTTCCGCCTCCTGGGTTCAGGCAATTCTCCTGCCTCAGCCTCCTGAGTAGCTGGGATTACAGGCACGCACCACCATGCCCAGCTAATTTTTTGTATTTTCAGTAGAGACGGGGTTTCACCATGTTGACCAGGATGGTCTGGATCTCTTGACCTCGTAATCCACCTGCCTCAGCCTTCCAAAGTGCTGGGATTACAGGCATGAGCCACCATGCCCAGCTTCTTTACATTTTTAAGGAAGTAGTGAGCCTGTCTGGTGGCTAAGGGTGTGGACCACCCAGTCAAAATCGTGTGTCATAGATTAACTTCCAACCCGGGCAGATGGCCAGCCCACTCAATGGGCAGGTTGCTTCCTCAGTAATGTGATCATAGTGCTGTGAGGACTGAACAGAAAAGGGAAGAAAAGCAGTTAAGCATTCTAAACGATTGACCATCAGTATGCTTAACTCCGTTTAACATAATAAAGGTCCACTTGTGAACTGAAGATTTGGTTCTTGTGTAAGCTTGAGTCTGTAACTCGGAGCTCTAAAACAGAAGAGGACCACATTCAGCAGCTGACTCCTGGAATCCCAGCACTTTGGGAGGCCAGGGCAGGAGGATCACTTGAGGCCAGGTGTTCAAGACCAGCCTGGACAACATATGGAGACTCCCATATCCACAAAAAATTTAAAAATTAGCCAGGTGTGGTGGCACACGCCTGTAGTCCCAGCTACTCAGGAGGCTGAGGTGGGAGGATCAGTTGAACCCAGGAGGTGGAGTTTGCAATAGGCCAAGATCATGCCATTACACTCAAGCCTGGGGAACAGAACAAGGCTCCATCTCAAAAACAAACAAACAAAAAACGGTGCATAGAACAGGGCCTGGCATAGCCTGGAATAGAGGAAGGGCTGTGGACAAATTTGTAAACCAGCTTGAGAAGCCAAGCAGCCCTGGGGGCCTGGGGGCTGCAGGGATGGATGGGTTTGACCAGATGGGATTCAGATCACTTTGGCCCAAGGAGAACCCCTAACAGGTTCAAGCTGGGATTCACGCAAGGGGAGGACACTGTAGGATTCTCCAGGGCCTGCCATCATGTCCTCCCAGGAATCATATAGGATACAGCCAGAGAGAACAGAGCCAGCTGCTCTGTTCACACAGCTGCTCCGTTTCTTTCATGTTAATGTATTTAGCTCTTGTGTTTATCCTCTGCAGAGATGATGGACACTGCATGATTATGCTTCTTGTCCATGGAATTGAATAGACAAGACCCTGAGTCTATTGCCAGCAGGAAACGTGAGTAAATGCTGAAGCATAGCCTTCCATTCCCAAAGGGCCGACACATCTCAAAGACAAACAGAAAAGGCTAGAGAGGCATGATGGCGCTCCCCTCTAATCTCAGCACTTTGGGAGGTTGAGGTGGGCAGATCATTCAAGCTTAAGAGTTCCAGACCAGCCTGGGCAACATGGCAAAACCCTATCTCAACAACAACAACAACAAAAATACACACACACACACACACACAAATTAGCCGGGCATTGTGGTTTGCACCTGTGGTCCCAGCTGCATGGGAGGCTGAGGCAGGAGGATCTCCTGAGCCTGGGGAGGTTGAAGCTGCAGTGAGCAGCCTCATTGCAGCCTGGGCATCAGAGTAAAACCATCTTAAAAAAAAAAAAAAGGAACAGCCCCTGCTCCTAACCTAACTGTTTTTTTTGTTTGTTTTTGTTTTTGTTTTTGACAATGTCTTGCTCTGTCACCCACGCTGGAGTACAGTGGCATGATCACAGATCACTGCAGCCTCAACCGCCTGGACAAAAGAGGTTCTCCCACCTGAGCCTCCTAAGTAGCTGAAACTACAGGTATGCACCACCACTCCCAGCTAATTCTTTTGATTTTCAGTAGAGACAAGGTCTCAGTATGTTACCCAAGCTGGCCTCAAACTCCTGGACTCAAGTGATCCTCCTACGTTGGCCTCCCAAAGTGCTGAGATTACAGGCGTGAGTCACTCTGCCTGGCCTAACTTAGCCTTTGAAGTCAAGTGCTCTGACGCTAGAATGAACCACTACAAAGAAACCTAAAACTCATAAATGATCCATTTGAAAGCAGGACCCATAATCCAAGAGGGAAAGTCAAAAATAAATGGGTCATTTCCCGGAGAAGAAAAACAGCTCTATGTTTAGAGTAGACATAGATTCATTTCCCAAAAGCAGCATTTAGAAATCTTCTCTTTGACTTTAAGTAGGTCAGACTTTGTATCTAGAATTATAGCCATGCCCGATGCCTGCAAATTAATGGGGTTAGTGGGAGGAGATCTTCAAGGTGACAAGACCTGTGAAATTCTCTGCGTTGCTTCCCATCAGCCACAAGGGGCTCGGTCTCTTGGTCTGTGGCCCTCTGGCTCCACCTAGGGGCCAAGCAAATTCCCAAGCGTGGGATTCTGTGCCCCACCCAGGCTCCTACCTGGGTCCATCTCGCAGGGAGGTCTTGCTACAAATCACAATAAACGTTCCCTGACTCCAATGTTTTTTTTTTTTTTGAGACAGAGTTTCACTCTTATTACCCAGGCTAGAGTGCAATGGCACCATCTTGGCTCACCGCAACCTCCGCCTCCTGGGTTCAAGCGATTCTCTTGCCTCAGCCTCCCAAGTAGCAGGGACTACAGGCATGCGCCACCATGCCCAGCTAATTTTTTTTTTGTATTTTTAGTAGAGACGAGGTTTCACCTTGTTGACCAGGATGGTCTTGGTCTCTTGACCTCGTGATCCACCCGCCTCGGCCTCCCAAAGTGCTGGGATTATAGGCGTGAGCCACCGCGCCCGGCCCCTCACTCCAATTTTTAACAACTCTGTGATTATGACAAACACCACACAGTCAAGAGTAATTCAATTTTTCCTTATGATAATAAAAAGCCACAGTATAATTATATGTTTCTAAAGGGCCTTGAAGAAAAATGATGTTGGTTTTATGTATCAAGTAATTGCTGTCTGAGGAGCCAAAGGACCCTGATGTGCTGGAGATACTCCGCACCAGTGTGTGAGTGTGGCCAACACACCAGCCCCCAGCCCCACCCTGCAGGGGCCAGACCCCAGGACAGTGCCTGAGTCTCATCCTCACTGCTGGCAAACAGGCTCCCAGAGAAAGAACTGCTTTCCAACCAAACGCCCACCAGGCAAGGGAGAATTGGGTGAAACGGCCATTCGTTCATCTTGACCATTAGGATCACTCAGAGAGCAGAACTACCTTTTTTCCTAGGAGGACAATAACTCAAGTTAGATTCAGTATTAGCAGGAATGACCTGGAGGGGGTTCCTAACTAGTCATGAGGTGGCTAACTGGTTGAGTAAAAATGTTATAAACCAAGAGGTCTGGAGTCCTGCAGCTCGAACCCACCTCCAGGCACCTCCTGGCTGTGTGGCCTCAAGTGAGTTCCTTGTCCCCTCTGCACTTCAGTTTTCTTATCTGAAAATGGGGCATAGTATTTACCTTGTAAGGTTTGTATAAGGATTAGATGAGTTGCCACATACACACCAAGAGCAGGGCCTGGTGCACAGGGAGCGCTGGGTAGATGGTAGCACCATTACACCTAATTCATGATTAGCATTCTCAAGGACCAAACAGGCATTTATTGAGCATCTTATGCATGCCAGGCCCTGTGCTGGGCACTAGTATCTTACCTATGATACCACACAGTACAGAAACCATCTCAGTATTCATAAAGTTCACATGCAGAAAAAATGCACAAATTGTCCTTATATGGCTTAATGAATGATCATACAATGAATGCACCCATTAACCCTTCCCCAGATCAAGGAAGAAAACATCACCAGTACCCCAAAAGGGCTCCTCTTGCTTCACCCAAATATGGGAACCTCTTCTCCCTAAAGGGAATAACCATCCACATCAGTGCTGTGGCGTGTAGCAGGAATTTGTTCATGCTCCTTGCTGTATAATGTTGCACTGCATGAATAATATATACAAGGACCTTTGCATTTCTTTCTTTTCTTTTTTTTTTGAGACAGAGTCTCCCTTAGTGGCCCAGGCTAGAGTGCAGTGGCACAATCTTGGCTCACTGCAGCCTCCACCTCCCAGGTTCAAAGGATTCTCTTGCCTCAGCCTCTCAAGTAGCTGGGTTTACAGGCATCTGCCATCATGCCTGGCTAATTTTTGTAGAGATGGAGTTTCACCACATTGGCCACTTGAACCCCTGACCTCAAGTGATCTGCTCACCTTACTCTTCCAAAGTTTTGGGATTACAGGTGTGAGCCACCATACCCTGCCAAACTGTGACTCATTTAATGTCTGTAGCATCAAGAGCGATTCCCCTCTTTCATCTCCGATATTAAAGACTGGTAACATTTCTTTTTTTTTTTTCAGTAGTGAAGCTTAGTTGATCAATTTTATTGATGATTTAAACAAATCAACTTTTGGTTTCAAGTATTTCCTCTATTTATTTTCTGTTTTCTAGATTTCTGTTCTTTTTATTTCCTTCCCTTGACATATTTTGGATTTAACTGGCTCATCTTTTCTGGCTTCTTAAGTTGGAAGTTTAGATAATCGCTTTATTTTTATTTTTATTTTTTTGATACAGAATCATACTCTGTCGCCTAGGCTGGAGTGCAGTGAGGCTATTTCAGCTCACCACAATCTCCGCTTCCTGCCTCAGCCTCCTGAGTAATTGGGATTACAGGGGTTTCGCCATGCGGTCCAGGCTGGTCTCAAACTCCTGACCTCAAGTGATCCACCCACCTTGGCCTCCCAAAGTACTTGCATTGCAGGTATGAGCCACCATGCCCAGCCAGATAATTGCTTTTATTTATTTATTTGAGACAGAGTCTTGCTCTCTCACCCAGGCTTGAGTACATTGGTACAATCTTGGCTCACTGCAACCTCTACCTCCCTGGTTCACGTGATTCTCCTGCCTCAGACTCCTGAGTAGCTGGGATTACAGGTGTGCACCACCACGCACAGCTAATTTTTGCTACACAGGGTTTTAGCACAGACAGGGTTTCACCATGTTGGCCAGGCTGGTTTCAAACTCCCAACCTCAGGTGATCCACCTACCTTGGCTTCCCAAAGTGCTGGGATTACAGGTGTGAACCAGCCAATAATTGCTTTTAGATGTTACTTTTCTAACATAATCCTTTAAAGCTCTAACGCATTGCTTTCACTGTATCCCACAAATCTTGATATGTTGTATTTTCATTTCCATTTAGTTCATAACATTTTTTAGTTTTCCTTGAGATTTCATCTTTGACTCGAGTTGTTTATAAGTCATTGTTTAATTTGTTTAATTTCAGGCCAGGTGCGGTCCCAGCACTTTGGGAGGCCGAGGGAGGCAGATCACCGGAGGTTAGGAGCTTGAGCCAGACCAATATGGCAAAAACCTGTCTCTACTAAAAATACAAAAATTAGCTGGGCGTGGTGGTGTGCAACTATAATCCCAGCTACTCTGGAGGCTAAGGCAAGAGAATTGCTTGAACCCCAGAGGCAGAGGTTGCAGTGAGCTGAGATTGCACCATTGCACTCCAGCCTAGACAACAGAGTGAGACTCTGTCTCAAAAAAAAAAAAAAAAAAAAAAAAAGAAAAGAAAAGAAAAAAAAGCCGGGTGCAGTGGCTAACGCCTGTAATCCAGCACTTTGGAAGGCCACAGGGGGTGGATCACGAGGTCAGGAGATCGAGACCATCCTGGCCAACATAATGAAACCGTGTCTCTACTTAAAATACAAAATTAGCTGGACATGGCAGCACGTTCCTGTAATCCCAGCTACTCTGGGGTCTGAGGCAGGAGAATCACTTGAACCAGGGAGTCAGAGATTGCAGTGAGGTGAGATCGAGCCACTATACTCCATCCTGGCGACAGAGTAAGACTCCATCTCAAAAAAAGAAAAAAAAATTGTTTAATTTCCAAGAATCTGAGGAGTTTCTGGCTATCTTTCTTTCTTTTTTTTTTTTTTTTAAGATGGAATTTCACTTTTGTTGCCCAGGCTGGAGTGCAATGGTGCGATCTCAGCTCACTGCAACATCCACCTCCCAGGTTCAAGCAATTCTCCTGCCTCAGCCTCCAGAGTAACTGGGATTACAGGCATGCACCACCATACCCGGCTAATTTTGTTTGTTTGTTTTTTTGTTTGTTTGTTTTTGAGACAGAGTTTTGCTCTTGTCACCCAGGCTGGAGTGCAATGGCGCGATCTCAGCTCACTGTAACCTCTGCCTCCTGGGTTCAAGTGATTCTCCTGCCTTAGCCTCATGAGTATCTGGGATTCCAGGTGCTGCCACCACACCTAGCTACTTTTTGTATTTTTAGTAGAAACCCAGTTTCACCATGTTGGCCAGGCTGGTCTCAAACTCCTGACCTCGAGTGATCCACCCGCCTCAGCCTCCCATGAACCACCGTGCCTGGCCAGTTTCTGGCTATCTTTCTGTTGTTGATTTTTAATTTCATTTCGTGTGGTCAAAGAACATACACTCTATGATTTCAGTTCCTTTAAAGGTATTGAGACTTGTTTTATGACCCAACAGATGGCCTAACTTTCGTGACTGTTCTACAAGCCCTTCAAAATATGACTAGAGCCGGGCGCGGTGGCTCAAGCCTGTAATCCCAGCACTTTGGGAAGCTGAGGCGGGTGGATCATGAGGTCAACAGATCGAGACCATCCTGGTCAACATGGTGAAACCCCGTCTCTACTAAAAATACAAAAAATTAGCTGGGCATGGTGGCATGGGCCTGTAATCCCAGCTACTCAGGAGGCTGAGGCAGGAGAATTGCCTGAACCCAGGAGGCGGAGGTTGCGGTGAGCCAAGATCGTGCCATTGCACTCCAGCCTGGGTAACAAGAGCGAAACTCCGTCAAAAAAAAAAAAAAATGACTAGAATACCTGATGTGGGGTGTAATATTCAAGAAGGGTCAGTTAAACTAAGTTTATTGATAAGGTTGTTCAAGTCTTCTGTGCCTTTACTGGTTTTTTCTCTACCTGTTTTATCAATTACTCTGAGGAGTGTTGAAATCCCCAACTATAATTGTGAATTTCAGTAGTTCTTTCAGTTACCAGTTTTTACTTCTTCGATTTTGAAGCCCTGTTACTAAATGGATACACATTTGAAATTTTTTTTTCTTTTTGGAGGGAAATAGGGTCTCACTCTGTTGTCCAGGCTGAAGTGTAGGGGCTTGATCATGGCTCACTGCAGCCTCAACTTCCTGGGCTCAGGCAATCCTGTCACCTTAGCCTTCTGAGTAGCTATGACCATAGGTGTGCACCACCATACCCAGTTAATTTTTATTTTTTGTAGAGATAGGGTTTCACCATGTTGCCCATGCCGGCCTCAAACTCTTGGGCTCAAGCGATCTTCCTGCTTCAGCCTTTCAAAGTGCTGGGATTACAGATAAGTGCCACCTGCCTGGCCCACATTTGGAATTTTAAAAATTGTAATGTTTCCAACACAAAGAAAGGACAGGTGTCAACATATCAATAAAAAATAAGTTGATTTCTATAATCCCATCACTTTGGGAGGCTGAGGATTGTTTGAGGCCAGATGTTCAAGGCCAGCCTGGGCAACAGAGTGAGACCCTGTCTCCACAAATTTTTTTAAAAAAGTTATCTCAGGCCGGGCGCGGTGGCTCAAGCCTGTAATCCCAGCACTTTGGGAGGCCGAGGCGGGTGGATCACGAGGTCGAGAGATCGAGACCATCCTGGTCAACATGGTGAAACCCCGTCTCTACTAAAAATACAAAAAATTAGCTGGGCGTGTTGGCTCGTGCCTGTAATCCCAGCTACTCAGGAGGCTGAGGCAGGAGAATTGCCTGAACCCAGGAGGCGGAGGTTGCGGTGAGCCGAGATCGCGCCATTGCACTCCAGCCTGGGTAACGAGAGCGAAACTCCGTCTCAAAAACAACAACAACAAAAAGTTATCCCAGCATGGTGGCATGTGCCTGTAGCCCTAGCTACTTGGGAGGCAGAGACTGGAGAGTCCCTTGAGCCCAGGAGTTGGAGATTGCAGTGACTTGTAATTACACCTGCACCCCAGCCTGGCCAACACAGCGAGACCCTGTCTTTAAAATAAGTAAATACGTAAACACACAGACATACACACAGAGGTACACACACACACATGCACACGCACTCTCTCTCTCTCTCTCTCTCTCTTTCTTCCAAATAGCTGGAAGAGAAGAATTGTAATGTTTCCAACACAAAGAAATGGCAGGTATCAAAATATCAATAAAAATGTCTTTCAAAATAGAAATGTCTTTATCTTCTTGAAATGACTCTTTTATCATTATGTTTATTTGTTTGTTTTGTTTTTGAGACAGTCTTGCTCTGTCACCCAGGCTGGAATGCAGTGGCGCAATCTCAGCTCACTGCAACCACTGCCTCATGGGTACAAGCAGTTCTCCTGCTTCAGCCTCCCAAGTAGCTGGAATTACAGGCGCAAGCCACTATGCCCAGCTAATTCTTTTTTCTTGTATTTTTAGTAGAGACAGAGTTTCACCATGTTGGCCAGGCTGGCCTCGAACTCCTGACCTGAAATGATCTGCCTGCCTCTGCCTCCCAAAGTGCTGGGATTACAGGCCTGAGCCACGGCGCATGACCCCCTGCAGCTTTGAAGTCCTGGGCTGGAGCGGCCAGCAAGAGCACTGTATGGACTGGACAATTAAAGGAAACAAAGGATGATCAGGAGACTGTAGCAATAGCCCAAATAAAAAGTAAGGATCCGGGCCTTACTTTTTATTTGAGCTATTGCTACAGTCTACAGCCCAAATAAAAAGTAAGGATACAGAGGCGCAGTGGCTCACGTCTGTAATCCCAGAATTTTGGGAAGCCGAGGCGGGTGGATCACAAGGTCAAGAGATCAAGATCATCCTGGCCAACATGGTGAAACCCCGTCTGTACTAAAAATACAAAAATGAGCCAGGCATGGTGGCACGTGTCTGTAGTACCAGCTACTTGGGAGGCTGAGGCAGGAGAATCCAGGAGTGTGTGAATCCAGGAGGCAGAGATTGCAGTGAGCTGAGATCAAGCCATTGTACTCCAGCCTGGTGACAGAATGAGACTCTGTCTAAAAAAAAAAAAAAAAAAAACAAAACAAAACAAAAAAACAAAAAAAAAAACCTGGGTGTGGTGGCTCAAATGCCTGTAATCACAGCACTTTGGGAGGCCGAGGCAAGCAGATCACAAGGTCAGGGGTTTGACACCAGCCTGGCCAACACAGTGAAGCCCAGTCTCTACTAAAAATACAAAAAATTAGACGAGAATGGTGTTGGGTGCCTGTAATCCCAGCTACTTGGGAGGCTGAGGCAGGAGAATCGCATGAACCAGGGAGGCAGAGGTTACAGTGAGCCTCTACAGTGAGTGAGATCATGCCACTGCACTCCTGCACTCCAGCCAGATGACAGTGCAAGACTCTGTCTCAAAAAAAAAAAAAAAAAAAAAAAAAGTAAGGATCCTCCTCCCATCCTCCCATACCTGAAACAGTTTTCAGACCAGGGAGGAAGGCTTGGTCCCCAAGAGAAGGACCTTGCAACTGGCAGCAAAAGTACACAGTAATGATTTCCCTTGCTCTCCCCAGAGAAACCTACATTTATTGGGTAATTGTACCATAGGGAGGGTGGAATACACACACATTTCCAGGACCATTGGACATAGTGTTGAAGCTCAAATTGACCTGAGATCCAAGGTCATCATCTTTGTCCCTCTCAGAGTGGTGACATGGTGGTGACCAGGTTGAAAAGAATCCTGGCCCTGGCTTGCAATGGGTCCGCTGGGTGAAGGGCAATTGTGGCTACTTCTCTGGTCCTCGAACATGTAATTGGAATATAGAGACTTGATATTTGGCACGGCCCCCACATTAATTATTTGGCCTGTGGTGAGAGCTATCATAGAGGGGAAGGTCAAGTACAAACTTGACACTGCTTTCCGCCCCCAAGACAGTAAATCAGAGCAATCTGGAATCCCAGAGGATGGCATAAATGGATGCCACTCTTTTTTTTTTTTTTTTTTTTTGAAGACAGAGTCTCCCTCTGTCGACAGGCACCAGGCTGGAGTGCCATGGTGTGATCTCGGCTCATTGCAATCTCTGCCTTCCCCGGCTTCAAGCAATTCTCCTGCCTCAGCCTCCCGAGTAGCTGGGACTACAGGCGTGCGCCACCACACCCAGCTAATTTTTGTATTTTAGTAGAGACAGAGTTTCACTATGTTGGCCAGGATGGTCTCGATCTCTTGACCTCGTGATCTGCCCACCTCGGCCTCCCAAAGTGCTGGGATTACAGGCATGAGCCACCATGTCCGGCAAATGGATGCCATTTTTTTTTTGAGATGGGGTTTCACTCTTGTTACCCAGGCTGGAGTGCAATGGCGTGATCTCGGCTCACCGCAACCTATGTCTCCTGGGCTCAAGCAATTCTCCTGCCTCAGCCTCCCTAGTAGCTGGGACTACAGGCGTGCACCACCATGCCCAGCTAATTTTTGTATTTTTATTAGAGACAGGTTTTCACCATGTTGACCGGGATGGTCTCGATCTCTTGACCTGGTGATCCACCCGCCTCGCCCTCCCAAAGTGCTGGAATTACAGGCGTGAGCCACCGTGCCCAGCGATGGATGCCATTTTTAAAGACGTAAAGGTTACATCACATCTTCATTGAATTAGTTTAGATCCTACAAAAACCAGATGGACCCTAAAGGACTAGAGCAAACTCAGGCGAGTAGTAGCCTCCACTGCAGATACAGTGTCTCTTGGGTTTTTTGTTATTGTTATCATTTATTTTGATAGTAAAATACACATAACATAAAATTAACCATCTTGGCTGGGTACAGTGGCTCACGCCTATAATGCCAGCACTATGGGATGCTGAGGCAGGGAGATCACCTGAGGTTAGGAGTTCAAGACCATCCTGGCCAACGTAGTGAAAACCTGTCTCTCTCTCTCTCTTTTTTTTTTTTTGAGACAGAGTTTTGCTCTTCTTGCCCAGGCTGGAGTGCAATGGAGCAATCTCGGCCCACCGCAACCTCTGCCTCCCAGGTTCAAGCAGTTCTCCTGCCTCAGCCTCCTGAGTAGCTGGGATTACAGCCATCACGCCTGGCTAATTTTGTATTTTTAGTAGAGATGGGGTTTCTCCATGTTGGCTAGCCTGGTGGTGAACTCCCAACCTTAGGTGATCCACCCACCTCGGCCTCCCAAAGTGTTGAGATTATAGGTGTGAGCCACCATGCTTAGCACCCTGTCTCTACTAAAATTACAAAAATTAGTTGGGCATGGTGGCGGGTGCCTGTAATCCCAGCTACTCGGGAGGCCAAGGCAGGAGAATCTCTTGAACCCAGGAGGCAGAGGTTGCAGTAAGCAGAGATTGTACCATTGTACTCCAGCCTGGGCAACAAAAGCGAACCTCCGTCTCAATAAATAAATAAATAAATAATAAAAATTAACCATCTTTTTCTTTTTTTTTTTTTGAGACGGAGTTTCACTCTTGTTACCCAGGCTGGAGTGCAATGGCGCGATCTCGGCTCACCGCAACCTCCGCCTCCTGGGTTCAGGCAATTCTCCTGCCTCAGCCTCCTGAGTAGCTGGGACTATAGGCACATGCCACCATGCCCAGCTAATTTTTTGTATTTTTAGTAGAGACGGGGTTTCACCATGTTGACCAGGATGGTCTCGATCTCTTGACCTTGTGATCCACCCGCCTCGGCCTCCCGAAGTGCTGGGATTACAGGCTTGAGCCACCACGCCCGGCCAACCTTTATTTTTCTGAGACATGGTCTTGCTCTGTTATCCAGGCTGGAGGGCTGTGGGTGTCATCATGGCTCACTGCAGCCTCAATTTACTGGGCTCAAGCAAAACTCCTACCTCAGCCTCCTGAGTAGCTGGGACTGTAGGCACACACCGCTATGCCTAGATAATTTTTTTGAGTTTTAGTGAAGATGAGGTCTCCCTATGTTGCCCAGGCTGGTCTCAAACTCCTGGGCTCAAGCAATCCTCCTGTCTTGGCCTCCCAAAGTGCTGGGATTACAGGCAGCTGTATGTAGCCCATCTCAACCATTTTTAAGCGTTAGGCACATTCACATCATTGTACGACCATCAGCGCTATCCATCTCCAGAACTCTTTTCCTCTTGCAAAACTGAATCTCTGTACCCATTAAGTACCAACTCCCCATTCTCTGCACCCCCCAGCCCCTGCCAACCAGATTTGCAGATGTGGTATCTTTCTTAAGACAGATTTTTTTTTTCTTTTTTTTTTTTTGAGACGGAGTTTCGCTCTTTGTTACCCAGGCTGGAGTGCAATGGCACGATCTCGGCTCACCACAACCTCCGCCTCCTGGGTTCAAGCAATTCTCCTGCCTCAGCCTCCCGAGTAGCTGGGATTACAGGCACGTGCCACCATGCCCAGCTAATGTTTTGTATTTTTAGTAGAGACGGGGTTTCACCATGTTGACCAGGATGGTCTCGATCTCTCGACCTCGTGATCCACCCGCCTCGGCCTCCCAAAGTGCTGGGATTACAGGCTTGAGCCACCTCGCCCGGCCCTTAAGACAGATTAACCTGGCCTCAGGTGTATGGTCTGCGGCCATTGACTCAAACACAGGGAATGAGAACCCTCTGGAAGTGAGCTTGGAAATCTGAATTTCACCAGCTTCCCAAATAGGTAGGAAAGAACAAGAAACAAAACAAACATTACCACAAATGACGAAACATTTGTGGAAATATGTAGATTACATCCTGCAGGTATGAAGAGAATGGAAGGCATTTACCTTGTTATTGTCACTGGGGCAGATCCGGAGCCCTGGAGCTGCTGAGGCTTAAGCTGGGGGCCGCTCAGGAGCCTGGGTGGAGAGGAGCAGACGGTTCTGAAAGTGGAGGGGAAGTCAGGTGGCCAGCAGGAAGCGTCCCTATCAAAAGAGAAACAAAAAGGGTGAGACGTGAATCTCCAAGCACCACTAGTTGATATGACTTATTTTTCATTCCAAATACTCATTTTCATACTTAGAAGTCTATATTCATAATTTTAGATTAGTTCTCCTACCGAGGACCTCAAAATTTAGTTCCTACAAAACCTGGATCTGCCTCTGATTGTGTGTGTTTGTGTGTGTGTGTGTGTGTATGTGTGTGTGTGACAGAGTCTTACTCTGTTGCCCAGGCTGGAGTGTAGTGGCATGATCTTGGCTCACTGTAACCTCCGCCTCTGGGTTCAAGCAATTCTCCTGCCTCAGCCTCCCACGTAGCCACCACCATGTCCGGCTAATTTTTGTATGTTTGGTACAGCTGGGATTTTGCCATATTGACCAGGCTAGCTTCAAACTCCTGACCTCAAGTGATCTGCCTGTCTCGGCCTCTGAAAGTGCTGGGATTATAGGTGTGAGCCACCACGCCCCACCTGGTGGGTTTTACACCTGGGGTTTTCACTTTGAAAATCCCAATTGAAACTAGTTATACACACACAGCTAATTCTTGTGTTTTTAGTGGAGATGGGATTTCACTATGTTGACCATGCTGGTCTCAAACTCCTGACCTCAAGTGGCCCACCTGTCTTGGCCTCCCAAAGTTCTGTGATTACAGGTATGAGCCACCGCGCCTGGCCTGCCTCTGATTTTTGAAATCTGCAAAGGTTCATTTTTCTTTAAGATTGCTCTGTGCTAGGCTGGATGCAGTGGCTCATGCCTGTAAATCCCAGCACTTTGGGAGCCTGAGGTGAGCAGATCACAAGGTCGGGGATTTCAATACCAGACTGACCAACATGGTGAAACCCTATCTCTACTAAAAGTACAAAAATTAGCTGGGCATGGTGGTGCACATCTGTAATCCCAACTACTCATGAGGCTGAGGCAGAAGAATTGCTTGACCCTGGGAGGCGGAAGTTGCAGTGAGCCAAAATCACACCACTGTACTCCAGCCTGGGAAACAGAGCAAGACTCCGTCTCAAAAAAAAAAAAAAAAGGCCAAGCACAGTGACTCACACCTGTAATCCCAGCACTTTGGGAGGCCGAGGTGGGTGGATCACCTGAGATCAGGAGTTCAAGACCAGCCTGACCAACATGATGGAATCCCATCTCTTAAAAAAAAAAAAAAAAAAAAGATTGTCCTGTGCTTCCTGAGGTTGGTGAAAAATCCTAAATAATGAACACCAAGATTCGAAGCTCACTGGTTCCCCCTCCAAGACAGAACCAGTGGTGGGCACATAGTCAGCTTGGAATCTTCTTCCTTCAGGCCTCACCCCCAGGTCAGGGAACCTCTGATTCCTGCATCTAGTCCTGGACCAGCTGTCTGGCCCCTGCTCCCTGCTGCCCCTTTGGTAATAAGGGGCACCTTGGGAAACAAGACATCATGTGTGTGGGGTGTGTTCTCTAGACCTGTTCTCACGCTCCTGAAACCATTATTGAGTCTTACAGCTGCTTTAAGCGCCCCAGGCTTCATAAGAGCCTTTGAAAGCCCCAAGTGAAACTAGTTACTCAGTGGGAACCCTCAGTGGGTGGCTGCCTTCTCTCTGACACTGCATGCCCGGGCAGCTCTCTGAAGAGCAGCCACAGCCACTCGGTTGCACAGGGACACACACACACACAAAAGTACATGCACACCTACACACACACAGGCACTCACACTCAGCCCCCAAGAGATCCATCCACACTCGAAGGCAGAAACTGCATCATTGGCTGGGTTAGCTCCTCTCTACAATGACTTTAGCAAGCTGGAATGTTTTTCTAAAGTACAGGCAGGCTAGGCAAGGTGGCTCATACCTATAATTCCAGCACTTTAGGAGGCTAAAGTGGAGAAGGATCGCTTGAGCCCAGGAGTTCAAGACCAGCATGGGCAACGTAGCAAGACCTCATCTCTACAAAAACTCAAAAAATTAGCCGGGCGTGGCAGCGTGTGCCTGTAGTCCCAGCTACTCAGGAGTCTGAGGTAGGAGTATCACTTGAGCCCAGGAATTCAAGGCTATAGTGAGCCATGATTGCACCACTGCACTCCAGCCTGGGGGGCAGAGCAAGACCCTGTCTCAAAATGAATACAGGCACAGCCCATTTAATTGCAGTCCACTTTATTGCACTTCGGATTGCATTTTTTCACAAATTGAAGGTTTGTGGTAACCCCAGAGTCAAGCAAGTGTTGGCACCATTTTTCCACAAGCATGTGGCCATTTTGCATCTGTGTGTCACACTTTCGCAATTCTTGAAATATTTCAAACTTCTTCCTTATTATATCTGTTGTGAAGCTGGTTCTTCCAGACATTCCCGCAGGCTGTTCATGCAGCTCCCATCTGAGATGAACCCACGGGACACTCACCTTCAGGAGTCTGGGATCACAGGTGGGGCAGAGCAATTTGTCAATATTTATAAAAGGAATCCTCCTTGGCAGCCCACTGTTTATCCTCACTCTTGTGGAAATGAGCTTTGACCTCTCCTAATCACCTGGTGCCCAAGGGACAGGTAGGGGCCTGTCCCAAGCCCGACTTTCCTGGGAAATCTCCATTTTAGCACAGACAGGTTTCCAGGCAGCTTTGTGCTCTGACTATCCTTGGGTCACTGAATCATTTCACTGACTATTTTATTTTATTTTGTTTTTGAGACAGAGTTTCACTCTGTCTCCCAGGCTGGAGTACGGTAGCTTGATCTCGGCTCAGGGCTACCTCCGGCTCCCAGGTTCAAGTGATTCTCCTGCCTCAGCCTCCCAAGTAGCTGGGACTACAGGCGCCTGCCACCACACCCAGCTAATTTTTGTATTCTTAGTAGAGCCGGGGTTTCACCATGTTGGCCGAGATGGTCTTGACCTTTTGACCTCATGATCTACCTACATTGGGCTCCAAAAGTGCTGGGATTACAGGTTTGAGCCACTGTGGTTGGCCTTTTTTATTTTTTGAAGATGGAGTGTCATTCTGTTACCTAGGCTGGAGTGCAATGGTGTGATCTCGGCTCACTGTAACCTCCACCTCCAGGGTTCAAATGATTCTCCCTCAGCCTCCCAAGTAGCTGGGATTACAGGCACCAGCCCATCATGCCCAGCTAATTCTGTATATTTGTAGAGACAGGGTTTCACCATATTGGCCAGGCTGGTTTTAAACTCCTGACCTCAGGTGATCCACCCGCTTCGGCCTCCCAAAGTGCTGGGATTACAAGCGTGAGCCACTGCACCTGGCTTTGCCCACTAGTTTTATGAGGAAGAAACATGGGAGCCTTTTCCCCAGCTGGGGCAATCATCATACAGACATGAAGTCACAGAAGCATCTTGGAACAGGCATCCCAAGACCTGGCCATTGGGCAGGATGTGGGACTGGTGAAGGGTCATAAATGTCCCTTTGAATCAGTTTCCCTCCACACAGGAAAAGCCCACCACCACTCTGCGTTCACCTTCGGCCATCAGACAGGGCTCAGGGGCACCTGAGGAGCTGGGAGGAGGAGGTGCCTGCCACCGCCTGCGGCAGTTCCTGTTTCGCAAGCCCAGCTTGGAGAGCCAGCTGAGACCTTCTGGGCAGCTCTTGCACACCCCTGCTGAGAAACTCTGCCTTCTTTCCTCGGGCCCAGAACCTCACCCACCTGGGCTTGCCCCCTCCCTTCCAGGGCCCACTGGCCTCCTGACTCAGGCTCCCCAGAGCAACTGACCCTGTGAGTCACTGGCCCATCTACAACTCCCCTCCCCTCAACTGCTTGCATTGTAGCTTGATTGGAGCCAGGTCAACGAAAGTCACAGAACTGCGAACAGAGATGGACTCTCAGAAGTCAGAAGTGGCAAGCACAGCTGAAAGGAATCAAGGGTCCCCCTGGTTGGCTAGTTCTTACAGAATAGGTTTTAAAAAACCTGTACTGAGAGTTTTTATGGGGACAAGGAGCCAGTCCTGTGCCTGCCTGATGTGGAGTCCTAGGTGGGCTTAGGCTGCGGGTTACCTGCTCCCAGAGACTCACAAAGGCAGTGCCAGCAGGTGCTCATTCTCAGAAACGGGGGAAAGTGAGAGAAACCTACCCTCTCTCCTCTCCACACCTCCCCAGTATTTGTCCTCACGGAGTAAATATCCAAGTGATCCCACGGCGTGGACGTTAAGGCAAATGCCAGAGTGTCCAAGGCTTATTACAGGGTCGTCCTCTCAGATCCCCCCTGCTCACTAGTCCACCATGTTCAGTGAGCATCCACTGTGCACCCAGTGCCTCGAGGAGCTTACAGTCTAACCCTCTGGGTCCAGGGAGGCAGGAAGACAGCAAGGCCTTGCTGGGAGCCTCACCCTGTTGGCTTAACAATGACTTTTTCAATAATGCCCATAGCTTCCCCCATATTCTGCCACCTAAACCAGGGCCAAGGTCATCATGGGCTTGTGTGGCACAGTCGAATTAGTGACCATCCCCACCCCCACATCGGTTCTGTCTTCTTGCCCCAGGTGCTCTGGTCCCTAGCACAGGCTGCTGATCTGGGGACTCGGGGGAGAATCCTCCCCTTCTAGCAAAGCTCAGCAAGTCACCATGAAATATCCGGCTTCCGGCCTGGGTGTGGGTACTTGGCTGACCCCTCATGATGGGAACGGCAGCCCCAGGTCCCAAGCAGTCGGCAGGGTCTGTGGACTGGCCGAGGGGCTACCACGGCCGCCAGAGGCCAGAGCCACAGGGTGGCGAGGGCGGCGAGGGCATGGCCAAGGATGCGGGCTGTGAGGCAGACGCGGACGCTGGGGTGGGCGCAGATGGGCCACCGGAGTCACCAGCGCGCCCGCCATCGGGAGTGGCGCCCGCCGCTCTCCGCCACAGGTGCTCCAGCAGGCGCGCGCTCACGGCGGGCTCCAGGACGCGGCAGGCGGGCAGCACGTGGGCCAGGCGCGCCACACAGGCGCTGTAGCCCTCGCGGTAGCTGTCGCAAGGCACTGCGGGCGGAGACCGGCGTGAGGCGCGGCGTGGGGTGCGGGGCGCAGGGTGCAGGGCTCGGGGCAGGGCGGGGCGGGCTCACTCACCGGGCGCTGCCATGGGCCATGAGGACGCAGGCAGCTCCTGCAGGAAGCGCACGGTCATTTCCAGGACGTCCGCCTTCTCCAGCTTCGAGTAGCTGGAGTTCTGCGCCCGGCCACGAGGGAGAGGGACAGAGAACCACCAAGACAGACATCTGGCCAGCTGCTGTGCGCACCGCGCTCACGTTGGGAGCTGGGTGCGGGGCGCGCCGTGGCCTGCGGAGGGTCCGCTCCGACGCGCCCACCCCACCCAGACTCCGTCTTGGGCGCCGCGAGAAACCCCCTAGCGGGTTCCTCCCGCAGAAGCACCCGGTCCCCCTGCTCGGGCTCGGCGCCCCAGGACCCTCCGCCCTCAGCCCTCCGCCCTCCGCCCGGGCGCGCTCACCTCCCGGCCCAGCAGCGGCAAGATGAGCCCCTTGAGCTGGCTCAGGCTCTGGTTGATGCGCGCGCGCCGGCGCTTCTCCAGCAGCGGCTTCAGGCTCTGCGGTTGTGCGGCGTGGTGATTAGACCGGTCCCCGGCGGCCCCCGCCCCGCCCTGCCCTGCCCTGCCCCAGTCCCGGCCTCCCACCTTGCGCAGCTCCGCCGCGTCTCCTGCCCGGCGAGGCAGCCCCATGCTCCGCGGGAAAGCGGCGGCAGCTGCGAGCCCCACGCAAAGGAAAACCGAGGTCCAGAAGGAGGTCCCAAGGGCGGCCCGAGCTGGTGCCAAAAGAGTGCGCGCCACGCCGGCAGCTGAACTTTAAGGGAGCGGCTCGCCAGTTTCGCCCCGCCCCGCCCCACGAAGTCCGGCCGCCCGCCGGTTCCACCTCCCGCCTTTGTTCCTGCGCGGGGTGGAGCCGGGAGTGGAGACAGCGACGCCCCCGGGGATCTCGCTCCCGGCCTTCGCGTCCCATCTACTGCGGGGTGGCGGCCCCCGGCTGTCCCCGAGCACCTGCGGGGGAGGGGTCATCGGAGGCCGTCGCTGCATGACCCCAAGGGCAGGAGGGCCAGGTGGGGCCAGGCTTTGCCTGGCTCGAGCTGCGGTCCCTCCTCTCCAATGCAGCCAGTTATTCATTCCCCAGGCTCGGTTCAGCGTCTCCTCTGAGCCCCGCCCTGGACCGGGTCAGGGGACCCAGCGGCCGCAGGACTGCCAAAGCCCGTGGTTCCGAGAGCTCCCACGAAGTACATTAGCAAGAGGGACTCCCACCCACAGCTGCTCTATCGGCAGAAGGGCTGAGCTGGACGGGGAATCCGAGGTCCGAAGAGAAGTCGTGACTTGCTCCAGCCCTCGATCCTGGGAACCGGCACCAGTCGCTAGAAGCCCGGCTCTAAGGACCCGTAGAATCCTCCAGCAGCTTGCCGAGGGGTCATCTGGTTACCCCACTCCAGGCTTTGGGTGGGAAAACGGAATCCCACAGAAGCAGAGGCAGCCCGGGAGCCCTCGGAGCTCGTTTTCATTCCCACCGGCTGGGGATCAGGGTTCTCGCCCGCAAGACAGTCAGGGCCCACGTGACGCGCGGGCCGGGCAGTAGTGGGTGCGGGCCCCCCGCTGCCCGCCTGGTGGGGGGCCCCAGCGGCCCTCCCAGGACCGCCTCCGCGCCGCGTGGCGGTTGCTGCGGCAAACTGGCTGGCGTCCCCCGCCCATCTGCTCTGGGCTCCCCTCTCCCGACTGGCTGGCGGGCTGGCGGGGCAACGGCCACGCCCGCGGACCACACTGCGAACTGCTGGGCAGAGAGATGACTGGCGGGATCCACCGAACCAGCCCGGAGGAGGCCCCATGGGGCGTAGTCAAGAAGGGCTCTGTCCAGGGTGCTGGATGAACCCACGAACCCCACTTCCGAGCTCCACCCTTGCAGCTAGCCCCAGGTCCCCCTCCCTCAGGGTTCTCCCAGCAGGGCGGAAGAAGACCAAGGTACACACTACTGGGCTCCGAGAAGCCTGGGCCAGGGGAGCCCGGGTCACCCATAGCTGTCTGTGGCATGAGAAGGAACTTAGGCCACCATTCATGGACACTTACTGTGTGCCAAGTTCAGGGCCTAACACTTTAAGGCTCGCATCTGCATTAACCCTCATAAAAGTACTAACAAGTGAGAATAACTCATTCAACATATTTGGCCCAGCAGGGCCTGGAGGAACCTGAGACCTTGTCCTCCATGGTTGAGGCCAGTTTGCCTCCATTGGCCTCCCCCAAGACAATGACTTGTTCTTTAAGAGCTCAAAAGACTCTGTGGTTTCCCTCCCATTCTCATCCCAAGGCACCTAGCCTGGCGTACTCAGATCTGCACCCACAAGCCAGCCACAAAATGCTTTAAAAACGAAACAGCCGGGCGCGATGGCTCACGCCTGTAATCCTAGCACTTTGGGAGGCCGAGGCGGGTGAATCACGAGGTCAGGAGATCGAGACCATCCTGGTCAACATGGTGAAACCCCGTCTCTACTAAAAATACAAAAAATTAGCTGGGCGTGGTGACGCGTGCCTGTAATCCCAGCTACTCAGGAGGCTGAGGCAGGAGAATTACCTGAACCCAGGAGGCGGAGGTAGTGGTGAGCCGAGATTGCACCATTGCACTCCAGCCTGGGTAACAAGAGAAAAACTCTGTCTCAAAAAAAAACAAAAACAAAAACAAACAAACAAGAAAAACAGCTGGGCGCAGTGGCTCACACCTGTAATCCCAGCACTTTGGGAGGCCAAGGCGGGTGGATCACGAGGTCATTAGATCGAGACCATCCTGGTCAACATGGTGAAACCCCATCTCTACTAAAAATACAAAAAATTAGCTGGGCATGGTGGCGCGTTCCTGTAATCCCAGCTACTCAGGAGGCTGAGGCAGCAGAATTGCCTGAACCCAGGAGGCGGAGGTAGCGGTGAGCCGAGATCGCACCATTGCACTCTAGCCTGGGTAACAAGAGCAAAACTGTCTCAAAAAAACAAAACAAACAAACAAAAAAACAAGGCCAGATATGGTAACTCACAGCTGTAATCCCAACACTTTGGAAGGCCAAGGCGGGTGGATCATGAGGTTAAGAGATCAAGACCATCCTGGTCAACATGATGAAAACCCATCTCTACTAAAAATACAAAAATCAGCTGGGCATGGTGGCATGAACCTGTAGCCAAGATCACGCCACTGCACTCCAGACTGGCAACAGAGTGAGACTCTGTCTCAAAGAAACAAAGTTGGGTTTGGTGGCTTATGCCTGTAATCTCAGCACTTTGGGAGGCTGAGGTGGGCAGATCACGAGGTCAGGAGTTCGGGTCTAGCCTGGCCAACATGATGAAACTCCATTTCTACTAAAAATACAAAAAAACACAAAAATTAGCCAGGCATGGTGGCAGGCACCTGTAATCCCAGCTACTCGGGAGGTTGAGGCAGGAGAATTGCTGGAACCTGGGAGGTGAAGGTTGCCCTGAGCTGAGATTGTGCCATTGCAATCCAGCCTGGGCTACAAGAGGGAAACTCCATCTCAAAACAAACAAACAAAAAAAAAAAAACCCCTCCTCATGCCTCATTTTCCCCAGCTGTAAACTGAGAACAATAGTTGTACCTCTCCCATAGCACCTCTGGATTAGATATCCAGGTGAAGCATGGTGAGCGTTTGGTGGGTGGTACAGATTTCATAAAAGTGCGAATGCTGGTGTGAGCTCCCTAGGGCTGCTGGGGAGGACCCAGATAGCCCGATGGATGTGGAAGAGCCCAGAGAGGATAGAAGCCTGGCAGGAAAGGACTGGCTTGAAGCCTGAGTTTGAGCCATGTCCTGAAAGGAGTCGGAGAGGTTGGCCAGCAGGGGTAGGTGCTCACACGTGGCACTAATGGAGATGTTAATAGCAACAGTGGCAGTGGCTCAAGGGCATCTGCCCAGCCCAGTGGAAGAGCAATAGAGCATCACCTGGACCTGGCCCACAAAAATCACAAAACCTTGTGCTAGATGAGTGTGTCCATGGCCAAGGTAGCCACCTTAGGCGTGGAGGACACTAATTGCAGGGTCTTTTAGAATGGAGGAGGCACAGGGAAGAGGTGCCCAAGACAAGTCATTTTAGCACCTCCTTCCAACAGTACCCCTGCTACTTGCTGGCCTCATGGTACACCTGCCTCTGGGCATCTGGAGGAGGGCAGCGCCAGCTGCAGTGAACCTGTTGCTCTGGCCACCACCAGCTCCAGCAGTGAGGCTGCCAAGAAAAGACTCCTCCCTCCCTTTGTCTGCAAACCGCTGGGCAAGGGTCCCAGATCCCAGTGGCCACAGGTCCCATGGAGAGAATGAGGGTGATCTGGCCAGGTGGAAGCCGTTGGAAACCCACCTGGCTAGGCACGGCCCAGCAGCTTCAGTTATCCGGGCACCTGGGAGGATGGGAGGCCACCACCCAGGTTGCCACTAGGTGGCAGTCGCAGGGAAGGGACCAGAGGCACCTCCGAGTTTAGCACTATGACTCCCACTGTCCCTGGGAGGGGCTTCCTTCATTCTACATCTCAGCGCTGACTGTGCCAGACCCGGGTTGCGGCCGAGTGAAACCTTCAGGCCAGGTGGGGCCAGGCCCCGACGGGACTCAGAGGGGTGGGTGTTGGGACAGGAAAGGCACAGGAAGGTGCTTCAAGGTCGCTGATAGGCAGCCTACACTCCCACAGCTACTTAGCCTCCACCTTCTGGAAGCGTTTGCTCCCATCCTTCGGGCACTAGCCGCTCCCACGGCTTGTGTTCGGTGGTGCCCGCAGGATGGCTTGGCACATAGTCGCTCCCCAGCCTGCGCCCTCTGGCGCTTTCCTGCGCCCCTGCAGGGGTCTCCGTCCCCTCTCTCTGGATGCCCGCGATCCCGCGTCTCCACACAAGCCCTACTCCCCCCACCCCCAATCTCTGCCTTCTGTGTGCCTGAAAGTCCCTCCATCCCGACAGAGCCTGGAGTTCCCAGCGCACCAGGGGTTCCTGTCCTGCCCTCCCCGCTGGAGGCTCTGAGGCCCTTTGCACTCTCCAGGGATTTAGACCCAGAGCCCCTCAGGGACGCGGTAGGCCTGCTCCTGCCTCGGGGCCTCGCGCTCCATACCCAGCTCCACCGCACCGCCACAGAGGCCTTTCCCTGACCGTCCATGTGGCCCCGACAGTCACTCCCCAGTCACCTCTGGAATTGCGTCACCAGCGCCTGGAACCGCAGTGAGCGGACAATGGGCAGATGAATGAATTTGTCTGTGCCTGGATGGCTCTCCAATTCGAACCCAGTTCTGCTGCCCTCTGGGGTCTCAACCGTTACGTGAGACGAATTAGGAGAGAAGCCCCTGGGCGCGGAGCGGCGGGGGCGGGCGGGGGCCTGCGGCTGAGGCTACGGGGCGGGGCGGGGCGGGGCGGGGCAGGGAGGGGGCGGGCCCGAGGCTTAAGCCGGCGTCCGCGGGCTCCGGCCCCAGAGCGCCGCTGAGCGGAGCGAAGCGCCAGGCGGTCCTGAGCAGAGGCCGGGCCCGCAGCCGCCCCGCCTCCCGGCCCGCAGAGCCCCGACGGCCGCACCGCGGGCTCCTCCCGCCCGCGAGGACACGCGCATGGCGTCCTGGGGGAGGCTCTGAGTGCGGGGTCGCGGCGCCGCAGGCGGCACCATGGCCCTGGAACAGGCGCTGCAGGCGGCGCGGCAGGGCGAGCTGGACGTGCTGAGGTCGCTACACGCCGCAGGCCTGCTGGGGCCCTCCCTGCGCGACCCGCTGGACGCGCTGCCCGTGCACCACGCGGCCCGCGCCGGGAAGCTGCACTGTCTGCGCTTCCTGGTGGAGGAGGCCGCCCTCCCCGCCGCGGCCCGCGCCCGCAACGGCGCCACACCGGCCCACGACGCCGCCGCCACCGGCCACCTCGCCTGCCTGCAGTGGCTGCTGTCTCAGGGAGGCTGCAGAGTGCAGGTGGGTCCGCGCCGTTCGCCGGGGGTCCTGCGGCTTCCTCCTCAGGAGACGGTCCTGGCCCAGAGCCCCCACGCCGGGGCTCAAGGATGGGTGGGGTTTGGCACCTCCTGGCCCAGCTGAGCCCTGCACGGAGCTCCTTCCAGAGGCCCTCAGGTGGATGGGCTCCCTGGCTTGCGAGTAGTCGGGCAGATGCCCTGGCGAGCCTGGGGGCTCCCTGGAAGCACACCTGGGTGATGGGAGCCAGAAGGGCGCCGCCTCCGTGGGGCTGGTAGTTACTGGTGCGTACCGAGAGAGGGAAGGCACTGATCTGAAGTCCTGGTAGTGGGTGGGGACGTGAGGCCTGGGCGGCAGAGTCAGAAGCCCATGTCCTCCAGGGCCGGGTCTGAAAGGAGGCTGGACAAAGTCCCACAGCCCAGGCTGAGCTACAGGTGTCCCCAGCCAGCATGTGGGGGAATGATGATGGGCCATGGTAAATGGGGGTCTCCGCATAACCCAGGCTGACCCCAGGACATCCGTGCTGTCAAGTCTCCCAGCTGCTTCTCCAGCCCAGGCGGATTCTTGCTGGCCCCAGACCCTACCTGGTCCCTCTGAGCAACCTCCCAGGGGCGTCCTGGCTGCTGAGAAGCAGGTCGCCAGGCCACGATCAGAGAGTTCCAAGCACAGGGAACAAGAAGTGCAGAGCCCTGCGGCGGGCACACTCCTGTCCTGTCGGAGGGCCAGCAGGAGGCTGCGGATTCAGAGTGGGTGAGGAGGGGAGAAACTGCCAGGGCCAAGCCAGAGGGTCTCCTGGGCCGAGGTTAGGGATTTGGATGAAATTCTGCTTGTGGGGGCAGCCATGGGAGGGAGGAACCAGAACTGATTTTCCACTTAGACCACTGGGCTCCCTGGAGATGGAAGGGGAGGAGGCAGGCTTGCTATGGCCCACGATGGCCAGGCCAGCCCACCTTCTGCCCTCAGATAGAAGGCCCCCCACCCTTCCTGGGAGATGGCCTGCCCCATATCTCTCCATGGGACCTGTTTTCAGGGCTTCCTGGCTACGTGGCCCATGCCCACTCTTTTGGGAGGTGTCATGCCTGCCTTATCCGGTGTCCAGGCCTGGCCGGAAGCCTCCCCTGCCAGAGCAGAGGAGCTGGGTGAAGCAGGTGGCCTTGGCCCCAGCTTATCAAGTCTCCTGCCCTCTGGGCCAGGCAGGCTTGGGTGCTGGGGGAGGAAGGGGTGGGGGGGGTGACCTGGATCCTTGGGCTTCCCCAGCCCCGAGAGATAAGCTGCTTTAGGGTGTGGTCCACTGCACATGAGGCTCCTGGAGCCTGGACAGCTGTTGCTGCCTCAGGCACAGGCCAGAGCCCAGAGGCCTATGGCCCTCTCCTTACAGTTTCCACCACTGCGGAGCCCAGAGCCAGTGAGACCCCTGGAGCCTCAGACCCTCAGTCCCCAAGGCCAGTAGGAAGGGAGTGCCTTTCTCAAGAGCTGGGGCTCAGCTCACATTTCACCATGGTTCTGCCTGGGTCCCCTCTAGCCAGCTCGGACCTTTGGGCTCAGAGCCCAAGATCAGAGCTGGGAGCCAGTCTCTACCCCCGCCCCCACCGGCTTTCTAGCACACAGGAGGGGTCTCAGTGTCCTCAGCTTCCTGTGGGCCATCACATTCTCTGCCCCGTCTTCCTCCCTGCATCCTGAGCAGCGTCACTGGGCTATTGCCCCGCACTGCAGGCTGCCCAATGACCCCGTCAGTGGCCTGGGGCCCCAGTTCCCTCCGCGCCCTCTTTTCTTGCATTTCTCACAGGAGCCTCAGAGTTTCTCTTCCCACGTGATTCAGCTTCCTGAGGCCGGGGGTCTCTCACCAGCTCCTGCTGCCTCTGGCACTCTGTGACCACAGTGCCCTCTCTCTAGGCACGGCAAGGCAGAGAGGCTTCACTCCCTGACCCTAGTGAAGTGTGCCCACTGCCTCCTTCTGCCGCAACCCTGCCCACCCTTCTGTCGTCCATGTGCTTGGCGCTGGGAGGTTGTTCCGTTCCAGAACTAGTGCCCACTTGGCCAAGTGCAGCAGCCTCTGCGTCTAGACGTCTGGGTCCTCCGTGATGCTCCTTCCGGCCCAGGTCCCATAAGCACGCCCCTCCAACCCCTTTCTCAGCAGACACACACATGGAGTGTGCACAGACGACACATTCAGCAGTTCTGGGCCCAGACCTCTGGCCCCACCCACTCTGAGGTCCCTGGGGGAAGTTTTGCCCAAGCCTTCCCAGAGGCCACCACTAGCCTGCACCTAGCACCCCTGGCTGACTGCCCTGGACCCGCCCACCAGCGCCCAGCAACTTCCACCTCCACAGGGGCAAGAACACAGGCTGCTCCTGTACGTGGGCGCTGGCAAGTCTGCCAGGAGAGGGGGGCAGTTTTCTGCACAGAGGTTGGATTGCTGGAGGCGCATCAAGGTGGAGGCTTCTGTTCCCATGTGACACCTAGGAAGGTGGAGAGAGAGGGGGCAAATGTTGGAAGCAGGGGTTGCCCCCAGTCCCGATGCTAGCTTGGTACGGCCCCACAGCCCCCTTCCTGACCCTGCTCAGCCCAACAACACTTTGTCTTTCCTCCAGCCATGCCCTGAGCCCCTGGGTGTCAGAGCTGTGGCCCTCAGCCTGGAGCCAGTGTCCTGCCATGACATTCCTGTGCCTCTCACATAGACAGCCCACAGTCAGGACCTGGAGGCCTTGGAAAGCCAGGCACGGCGATGCTGCCTATTGGCTATGGCTCAGAGAGGGCCAGTTAGTTGCCCAAAGACAGCAGCAGGATTCAAACCCAGGATCCGCTTGACCCAAAAAAACATTGCTGAGTGAGGCCTGGCCAATCGCTCCAGGGAAGGCAGAGAGCACAGAGCTACCCCTGAGGCCTGTGGGAGTCTGGGAGTGCCCCAAGCCAGGGGCAGGGCAGGAACAGCCTTTAGGACTTGAACTGGCTCTCCTCCCACAGGACAAAGACAATTCTGGTGCCACAGTCTTGCATCTGGCTGCCCGCTTTGGCCACCCTGAGGTGGTGAACTGGCTGCTGCATCATGGCGGTGGGGACCCCACTGCAGCCACAGACATGGGCGCCCTGCCTATCCACTACGCTGCCGCCAAAGGAGACTTCCCCTCCCTGAGGCTTCTCATCGGGCACTACCCTGAGTAAGATCACCCCTCTTAAGGGGTCCTCTGGGTGGGCTGGGCCAGGGCTTTGGGGGATGCCTGGGATCTGCCATGCTTCTCTGGCACTCCAGGGCAGTGATCCCTCCAGCGGCCATCCTGGGGCCAGAGGGCCAGGCCAGAGAGACGGCTCCCACTCAACATGAAATTTCTCCCCTCCTGGAAAACCCCTTCTGGAGCTGCCCCCAGAGCCCTGCAGGCAGGTGCCACCCGCATCCTCAGCCGGCCAGCTGCATGCAGCTGGACTTGGGAGGCTGGGCACGCAAGCCAAGGTCACCTGTTCCCCTCAGGCTGCTTCCGTAGTAGGAGCTCTCTCTGGCTCAGGCTGTGCTCATTTGCAAGACTGTTCAGAATGGAGTTGGGGACAGCAAGGGCAGGAGCGCCTCCTAGACCCTAGTCAAACAGGCGGAAGAGGAATCCCATCAGTTACCAAGCAGTTAAGGGAGAACTGCCCCTCCCAGACCCCCACCCCACCTCCTGGCCCCAGAGCCCCTGGCTGGAGGCCATCCAGAGAGCAGCCTGTCATCTCCTGCGGCCCCTCAGCCCATTCCCACTACCAAGGGAAGCATGGGGCTCCCAAACCTCCTGGGGTGTGGGCTGGGAGCTCCCCTGGGCGGGGTGGGGGCTTGTACAGAGCAGGGTGCACGTGTGAGTCTAGGGGAGGGAGGGAGGGACTCAGGTCTTAGAAGCGCCTGGGGAGGCATGGATCCGGGGAAAGCCACCCAGGTCCTGAGAGGGTGGGGTGCCAGATGCCACAGCAGCCTGAGTGGGGAGTGGGGGGCTCTGACCAGTGACCCTTGTTAGTCTAAGTGGGAGCCCGGGATATAAATGTGAATGTGGACCAAGCCTCAGGATGAGAGCAGCTACAAGGTAAGAGGGTCTGGCCTGTCCCCACCACTGGTTGGTTCCTGGGTGTGCCTGCAGTGCCCCTGGCCACCAGGGAGCAGGCTGGAGGCCAGTTCTGGCCATATGGCCATGTGGCAAGGTGGCCACAGCTGCAGCCTTTTGAGCCTAGGCACACTGGCGTGGATGTAGGGTGGCCCTAGGACCCACCAGGCCGGGCTCCAGTTGTCCCCTCGGCCCAGGACAAGGGAGCTGGGCCTGGCTCCTCCCTAAGAAGGGGCTTCCTGGTTTGGTTAGTGGGAGACCCAGCAGGTACTACCCTGGAGAGGGGGCTCTTCACAGCACAGCCAGCCCTGCCAGGCCTGCTTGGTGGCCACTTTGGTATGAATTCACTGCTTCCAAACAAACTAGGGTTTGGATCATGTCAAAGTCAGTGGGATTTAGAGTAGGAGAACCCCAGGGACCCCTGAGTAGAGGGTCCCAACTGGCTCCTGGCAGCATCTCTTGGAGGCTGTCCCAGATTCCTGAGTTAGACTCTCCAGGTTGGGGCCTAGGAGCCACACGTGGAACGTGTCCCCATCCTCACAGCGGTGATTCAGATGCATCTGTCCCACCCCCTCACTTTAAGCAGAGGAGAGGGACAGGTCTTGAGAGGGGAAGGTGCCTCTGATGGTGGGACCAATATGGCCCAAGTGTGAACTGGAAGATGCTGAGCCCCCCTTCTGCAAGTGCTAGTGGGGCCGCCACACCTGGCCTTCCTCACTGAGAAGGCAGGTCTAGGATACACAACGATCCCCCTGCGGGCTGTGTTGTGGGACGCCATCCAGGTCTCCAGGCCTGGGGGACCCTGGCCCCCTCCCAGGCTATAACAGGTGCTGGGTGTGATTGGGCACTGGTGGTGACTCAGTGGCCAGATGGCCTGGACTGATGAGCCGCCAGCCCCCCAGGAATCACCATGAATCTCAGGAAGGTGGACAGAGGGCTTGGGCTCCGTTCCTCACAGAGGCGTGTGACACAGCTGATAAGAAGGTGTCTTTGTGTGGTTGCCAGGCTGGGCTCCAGCAGGAGGGGTGGCTGGGAATTGGGGTTGGGGGATGGTGTACCCAGTTAGCCTCCTACCTCAGGGGTAGGGATTCCTGCTTCCTGAGGCTGTGAATATGAGGGCTGGGAGCTGGGGAGAGCAGAGGCTTGAGCTGCCCCAGGCCCCAGGCCCCAATCAGGGGACCCAGGTGGCCCAGCTTCATGCTCTCGAGAGCCTCTGGGGCCTGATGTGAATTGCTGTGAATTATTCACAAGGCTCAGCTCTCTTGCTGGCGCGTGGGTGAGCGCTGAGGGAGGAAGGGCTCCCGGACCTGCTGTTGGGAAACTTGATCCTGCCCAGGGGGGCAATGGGTGGCCATGGGCCATGGAAGTGACATGCTGCAGAGGAGCTGGAAGGCTGGACAGCCTCAGGAGAGCCCAGCTAATTCCCAGGCTACGCCCTGGGGTCTTAAAATAGAAAGGACTCAAGATTGCAGGAATGTCCTGCTTGTCCCCCAAACCCCCCTCTATCCCGTTCATGGGGCCAAGTCTTCCCAGAAGCAAAGGAGTTGTCACAGTGACTGTAGGGGCTGCTGCCACATGTGACCCTCCCTCTGAGCCCCTATAGAAAAGGGATCTCTCAGTTGGGAGGCATGGGACTGGCAGGAGCTGGGCTGAGGCCCTAGGTCTCAGGGAGATCCGGTTGGAAGGGTTGGCCTTCCTGGGCAGGAGCTCCAGTGGCTGATGGAGGGGAACAAGGAGTCCAGACCCCCAGTCAGGCCAGATTGAGAAGGGGCAAAGAGTAGATGGCCCTCAAGGCTGGTGGCCACCCTCCCAGGAGGATCCTGGAGCCCTGGAGCTTACTCTGCTTCCCCAACACCTGCTTCTGGCTGCCATAGGGCCTGAGCAGCTGGGCAGGGCTGTGGGAGGCAGAGTGGGGGAGCCAGGACTCAGCTGGGACCCTAAGGCTTGAGCTTCCAGGCTGGAGAATAGGGAGGCCCCAGGCTCTTCCCTGGGCCCTGAGTGCTGCCAGTCACAGCAAGCTGAAAAACCAGTTGGCCCAGAGATTTTATCAACTTCACCAGGTGCCTCCTGCAGGTGCCTCCTTCCCCCAAAGCCTCCCCTATACCCAACCAGACAAGACTAGGGTGGGGTTGGAAAGTACCAGTGGCTGGGCACAGTGGCTCATGCCTGTAATCCCAGCACTTTGGGAGGCTGAGGCAGGTGGATCATCTGAGGTCAGGAGTTCAAAACCAGCCTAACTAATGTGGTGAAACCCTGTCTCTACTACAAGTACAAAAATTAGCCGGACGCGGTGGCACATGCCTGTAATCCTAGCTACTCAGGAGGCTGAGATAGGAGAATTGTTTGAACCAGGGAGGTGGAGGTTGCAGTGAGCCAAGATCATGCCATTGCACTCCAGCCTGGGTGACAGAGCGAGACTCTGTCTCAAAAAAAACAAAAAACAAAAAACAAGAAAAGAGGGGAGGCAGAAGCGGGGAGGGGAGGAAAGGGGAACCTGTGCCAGGAGTCAGGACAAACCCAGAACAGCTCCTGCCTGCTGAGTACCTTCTAGGGGCCTGGCACCACCCAGTGCCATCTGAGCCACACAACCACCCTGAGCAGTAGCCGTGTAATCAACCCATTTACAGATGGACTCATTCAGCTAATATTTATTGAGCAACTTCCATGGACCAGGTGATATTCTAAATGCCAGTGATATGCTGATGAACCAGACAAGCGTCTCTGCCTGGTGGAGCTGACGGGTATAGAAATGGTGTTTTAGAGAGGCTGATCCACCAGCTGTGGTCACTAGCTTGCTGTGTGACCTTGGGCAGACTGTACCTCCTCTCTGGGTCTCTCTCCCACTCCTGGTCCAGGTCCTAATCGCGCAGGGCCTTTCAAGTTCACTGGAGACTTCCCCTTTTCCCTTCCTTTGTGCAAAGTTTCGCACAGCTTGGCTGTTCCACAGCCCAGCTGAGTCTGAGGGGTTCAGGCAGCCCCCGCCTGGGACAGAAAAGGGGTTTCTTGGGAAGCCCCAGCAACTCACAATTTAGGGAGCCCCAGGCCCCGGGGCTCACTTCTCACCCTTAGAAGGCTAGAGGCTCTGCTTAGGCTGGTCGCATTCCTGCTAGGCCCCTGCTTCTGTCACAGGCTGTGGGGTCTCACTCCTTTTTAATCACCAGCCCCTGTCGACCTTTGGTGTCTGTCAGGTCACCTGGCATCGGGGCCTGGGGGCAGGGCCTGTGTCCATACTGGGGAAGTAGTTACTATCCAGGTGGAGGCTCTGAGAAAGGAAGGGCCTAGTGGAGTCAGGAGAAGCCCCTTACAGCAATCGAGGGCACAGGCCCCCATCTTATGTCTCCACCAGCAACTCTTGGTCTCAGCTGTCATCTAACCCGGGCTGGTGCCCCTGCCCTACCCATCTAAAGAGGAGAGCTGAGTCTTGAGCCCTGGAGCTCTGTAAGCAGCGAGCTGCTGGGGCATCCCAGGGCTTTCAAGAAACCCCCTTTCTGCCTGAACCCCTCGGGCTCAGCTGGGCCATGGGAGCAACCACACTCTGTGAGGCTGTGCACTAAGGAAGGGAAAAGGGGAGCCTGAAAGGCCCTGAGCGATTAGGACTTGGACATGGCCTTCTTCTGTCCAGCTCCACCCACAGCCTTTGAAAATACAAGTCCCACCAAGCGCAGTGGCTCACGTGTGTAATCCCAGCACTTTGGGAGGCTGAGGTGGGTGGATCACGAGGTCAGGAGTTCGAGACCAGCCTGGCCATATGGTAAAACCCTGTCTCTACTGAAAAATAAAAAAATTAGCCAGGCGTGGTGGCTCACACCTGTAGTCCCAGCTACTCAGGAGGCTGAGGCAGGAGAATCACTGGAACCCGGGAGGCAGAGGTTGCAGTGAGCCGAGATCATGCCACTGCACTCCAGTGTGAGTGACAGAGCAAGATCCTGTCTCAAAAAAAAAAAAAGTCCTGGTCGGTGGGCTCACACCTGTAATCTCAGCACTATGGGAGGCCGAGGTGGGCGGATCACCTGAGGTCAAGAGTTTGAGACCAGCCTGGCTAACATGGTGAAACCCGGTCTCAACTAAAAATACAAAAATTAGTCAGGCATGGTGGCAGGCGTCTGTAATCTCAGCTACTTGGGAGGCTGAGGCAGGAGAAAATTGCTTGAACCCGGGAGGTGGAGGGTGCAGGGAGCCAAGACTGCACCACCGCACTATAGCCTGGGCAACAGAGCAAGAGTTCATTTTAAAAAAAAAGAAAGAGCAAGTCCTGTCACAGGCTCCTGGCCATAGACAGAGAAGGCCACTCACTTCCTTACAATGTCCCAGAGGCTGTCCCTCCTCCAGGCTATGGTCCCCTCCAACAGGCCAGCACCCCTTCCTTCACAGAGGCTGATCCTTCTGCAGGGATCAGAGACCCCTGCCTGCTCCCTGCCCTCCTCCAAGTCTTTGCTCAGACCTCACTTCCTCAGCAAGGCCAACCCTGAGCCTCACTGAAATTGTCACCGGCGCCCACAATGTGCGCTCACTCCCTGCTGGCCTACTTCCTTGCTGCCTGTTTTTTGTTTGTTTGTTTGTTTGTTTGTTTTGAGACTTGAGTCTTGCTCTGTCACCCAGGCTGGAGTGCAGTGGTGCAATCTCCACTCACAGCAACCTCCACCTCCCAGCTTCAAGTGATTTCCCTGCTTCAGCCTCCTGAGTAGCTGGGATTACAGGTGCACGCCATCATGCCTGGCCAATTTTTGTATTATTAGTGGAGACAGGGTTTCACCACTTTGGCCAGGCTGGTCTCGAACTGCTGATCTCAGGCGATCCACCTGCTTCGGCCTCTCAAAGTGCTGGGATTACAGGCGTGCACCTCCGCACCTGGGCTCCCGGCTGCCCTTATGGTAACCTGACTTTTCGTCCTGTGTGCATTCTGTGTGACAGCCGAAAGCCAGGCCCGGTGAGAGGCCCCAAGACACATTTGGTCTCTTCACTCCCTGCACACCCATATTTCCGGCCAGGCCCTGTAGCACACAGGCAGATGCGTTTTCATCCCGTCTGTCCCTGAATAATGAGGCCAGGGGCTTTGTCTTCCCCGTTCTGTATGCCCGGAGCCTGACTCCAATAAACGTCTGCTGAATGAGTGGGTTGTAGAACCCCAGGGATTTGTCCACACTGCCTACAGCTCCTTGCCTGTGACCCCAGACAAAAACCCCTTCTGGGCATCCCGCAGCCCATCTGGCAAATGGACCTAACCTACCCGACCAGGCTGAGGCCATGAGTGAAGAGACATCCCCTACTCCTGGCCTGGCTGTCCCTTCTCACATTTATTCATTCAACAAACAGCAACTGGGTACACTCAACTGCCCGGCCCGTCAGCACGAGGAACACAGTGTGCCCCTTCAGCCACACATTCTTCTATACACGTGTGTGTGTCTGAGGAAGAAAATAACAAAATAATTCAGGAGTGGCAAGTGCCATGCAGTAAAATGGGCAGTTTGGTAGGAAGTGATGGGGATATCTTTAAGTTGAGGGGTCAGGGAAGCCAGGCGTCTTTGAGGAGGGGAGAGCTGAGACCCTAATAAAAAAGAGGGTTGGCCTCAAGGCCTTGCCATGACAGAACTGGCAGTCATGTGGGGAGGTGTAGAGGCCTGAGGGGGGAGGGTCAAGTTTTGCCTAACTGTGGGCCAGGAGGAAGAGCCGGGAGGCTGCGAGAGTTGCAGGCTTCTGGGAAGATTCCCTGCTAGCCAATGGGCTGGGGTGTAGAACCTTCCTCAAACCAGGGCTCTGTTTCTTCCCTGGGCCAGGCCTAGTTGGAAATCTTTTTTTTTGAGACAGAATCTTACTTTGTTGCCTAGGCTGGTGTGCAATGGCATGATCTTGGCTCACTGCAACCTCCGCCTCCCGGGTTCAGGCAATTCTCCTGCCTCAGCCTCCCGAGTAGCTGGGATTACAGGCACATAACATCATGCCCGGCTAATTTTTCTATTTTTGTAGAGATGGGGTTTCACCATGTCGGCCAGGCTGATCTCAGGTGATCTGCCCACCGTGGCCTCCCAAAGTGTTGGGATTAGAGGCGTGAGCCACCACACCTGGCCTCAAATTTTTTGTATTTTTAGTAGAAACGGGGTTTCACCATGTTGGGCAGGCTGATCTCGATCTCCTGACTTTGTGATCCTCCCACCTCAGCCTCCCAAAGTGCCAGGATTACAGGCATGAGCCACCGTGCCTGGCCCGGGTTGCTTTTAACACAGGCCAGGAGGCGTGACTGGAGGACGCCAAGAGCCACCAAAGGCTCCATGAATGTCAGTTTAAAGCAGTCATAGGCCGGACTGATCCTCAGAGGCGCAGCCTCTTCCTGACCTCCCTTTGGGAAGGCATTACCGACAGCGGAGAGGGCCGAAGGAATCATTCTTCAGCCCCAGTCTGGCTCCCTGGGCAACTCACTCCCTGCTCCCTGTGGCGGCATTGACAATGAGCTGGCACAAACCTCTGCCAGAGATTCCCACAGCCCACACGGGTGTCCCATGTTTCTTTTGTGCAATCAGAGGTGACTTGATGAATAGTTACAGTTCGTCCATAGCATCTTTGTTCCCAAGAGAAAGAAAACAAATCATGATTTATATGCTCATTGCCAGGGAGCCTCTGACCTACAAAGAGAGCTTGGGTCAAAGTCAGGGGAAAGGGCAAGGGCTTGTTCTGGGCGCACTTTTCTGTGGCTGTCACTGTGGTCACTGTGTCACTGTGGTCAGGGCTAGAGCTGGTAGGGGTCTGGGGGTCAAAGGTCTCCCCCAAGACCCATCCTCTCATCTCTAGGTTATGTTCCCCACAACAGAAATGATACCCAGCCTGGCCCATGCTTCTCAGGGCCTGGACATGCCAGACCAGACATGGTCCCACCTGGTGGCTGGTCCTCCCAGGCACAGGGAAGAAGAACCCTAAAGTTAAGCGGTGGCTGTGCGCCAGGCACCAGGCTCTGCAGGAACTCCTTAGGCGCTCCGAACAGGGTCAGGATGATGACTGTTGCCCCCATTTCGTGGATGGGTTTGGGAACACAAAGAGACAAGAAGTGAAACTGTGGCACAGCTCAAAGTCACAGGACTTGAACTAGGTCCTCCTTATCCTGCAGGCCCTTCTAGGGGCTGTGCCCTAGCAGCTGGCAAAGAGGGCTCCTGAGTTCCCAGCGGGGAAGGGCAGTGGTCTGTGCGATGGGAGGGAGGGAGGCAGAGGAACAGACGGACCAACAGCAGGAGGGCTGCAGGCATCACACATTTGTTTTTGCTTTTGTTTTGTTTTGTTTTTGAGACAGAGTCTCTCTCTGTCACCCAGGCTGGGGTGCAATGGTACGATCTCGGCTCACTGCAACCTCCGCCTCCCGGGTTCAAGTGATTCTCCTGCCTCAGCCTCCTTAGTAGCTGGGATTACAGGCATGTACCACCACGCCCGGCTAATTTTTGTATTTTTAGTAGAGATGGGGTTTCAGCATGTTGGTCAGGCAGGTCTCGAACTCCTGACCTCATGATCCACCCACCTCAGCCTCCCAAAGTCCTGGGATTACAGTCGTGAGCCACTGTGCCCGGCCAGACATGGCACACTTGGAGTCAGAAGCAGGCTCTGCGTAAGACCCAGGCTCAAATCGGGGATCTGCCTTTTTCTCATAGAGTTATGTTAGCTCTCTGTGCCTCAGTTTCCTCATCTGTACCAGGAGGACAATGCTAACACCTGTCCTGTCAGGTTGTTACGAGGACCAGCTGAGAGACTGTGTGTGTTATACTCATCGCAGTGCCTGAGACAGAGTAATCATTCAGTAAATGGTGGCTGCCATCACTAGTATTATTACTTCCTATTATTACTTTTGTTAATTCCTCTCTCCAGTGATGGGAATTTTGTTTCTTTTCTCATTTATTTATTTATTTATTTTTATTTTTATTTTTTTTTATTTTTTATTTTTATTTTTTTTTTGAGACGGAGTTTCGCTCTTGTTACCCAGGCTGGAGTGCAATGGCGCGATCTCGGCTCACCGCAACCTCCGCCTCCTGGGTTCAAGCAATTCTCCTGCCCCAGCCTCCTGAGTAGCTGGGATTACAGGCATGCACCACCATGCCCAGCTAATTTTTTGTATTTTTAGTAGAGACGGGGTTTCACCATGTTGACCAGGATGGTCTCGATCTCTCGACCTTGTGATCCACCCGCCTCGGCCTCCCAAAGTGCTGGGATTACAGGCTTGAGCCACCGCGCCCGGCCTTTATTTTTTTTTTTGAGACGGAGTTTCACTCTTGTTACCCAGGCTGGAGTGCAATGGCGCGATCTCAGCTCACTGCAACCTCCGCCTCCTGGGTTCAGGCGATTCTCCTGCCTCAGCCTCCTGAGTAGCTGGGATTACAGGCACGCGCCACCATGCCCAGCTAATCTTTTTGTATTTTTAGTAGAGACGGGGTTTCACCATGTTGACCAGGATGGTCTCGATCTCTGGACCTCGTGATCCATCCGCCTCGGCCTCCCAAAGTGCTGGGATTACAGGCTTCAGCCACCGTGCCCGGCCTATTTATTTATTTTAGAGACAGGGTCTTGCTCTGACACTGAGGCTGGAGTGCAATGGTGTGGTCATAGTTCACTGCAGCCTCAACTTCCTGGACTCAAGTGATCCTCCCTCCTCAGCCTCCTGAGTGGCTGGAACTACAGGTGTGAACCGCCATACCTGGCTAATTTTTATATTGTTTGTAGAGACAGGGGTCTCACTATGTTGCCCAGGCTGGTCTCGAACTCCTAGGCTTAAGCTATCCTCTTGCTTTGGCCTCCCAAGGTGCTTAGATTCCAGGCGTGTGATGGGAATTTCATTTTGGTCCTTCCGCTCATCCATATCTTTGTAATACTCCCGAGTGACTGAGAGTACCTGTTGTTTTTGCCCTCAGGCCAAGGTGGAAGGGGATGTCGAGCCAGGACCCCTCCCACCCAGCCCATCAGCATATCTGCCCCATGTTCTGGGATCTTCCAGGCTGGAGTCTCTGACTCCAGAATGGGGCTCATGAATGCAAAGGATGTAATACTAATAAGAATTAAGCCAGGCTTGGTGGCTCGCGGCTATAATCCCAGCACTTTGGGAGGCTGAGGTGGGCAGATCACCTGAGGTCGGGAGTTCGAGACCAGCCTGACCAACACAGAGAAAACCCGTCTCTACTAAATATACAAAATTAGCCGGGGACAGTGGCGCATGCCTGTAATCCCAGCTACTTGGGAGGCTCAGGCATGAGAATTACTTGAACCTGGGGGGCGGAGGTCGCGGTGAGCAGAGATCACGCCATTGTACTCTAGCCTGGGCAACAAGAGTGAAACTCCATCTCAAAAAAAAAAAAAAAAAAAAAAAAAAAAAAAAAGGTGACAAGCTCCAGCACTTACTGAGGGCTTATTCTGTGCCAGGAACTTGGGAGTGCCAGCCAGCAGCCCAGCAGGAGGCTGTGGGTACTACTGCCCCCTGCTGCTCAGATGCTGCTTGGTGCCAGCTTCTCAGACCTTCTCTGGCTGGCTGGGCACCCCTGGGTCATGGATCTCTGCCAAGTGGGGGGTGCTGGGAGAGCAGAGCTCACCGCAGGTCTACCCTGCCTAGCTGTGCACACCGACATGGGCCTCTGCAGAAAGAACCCAGTGGGCCCCACCAGCCCCCGATCCCCAGGACCCTGGCACTCACTGTGCCTTGGTTACGGGGTGAATAATTTAGGCCGCCGAGTGTTGGTCATGAAATATTAAACAGCCTGTTCCTGATGCACCAGCGTGTGAGTGTGCGTGGGGGTGACACTGGCACTGGGGTGTGGAGGCTGGCGGCCACAAGCCAGCACGTTTCTGAAGATAAGTACGTGGCTGAGTCTTCTGTCTCCCTCATCTGTGTTAACGGGACTCCCTCTGGACCACTAGGCATGGTGCCTGCTCTCTGCACCGCCATGAAGTGCCAGGCCCCAGCATCAGCCCCAGCAAATGGCAGCACTGTGTCTAGGGAGTGTGGAGGGAGGAGAAATCAGTGAGTGGGGGTCCGTGGGGGGCTGCAGACAACCTTGGGGTCTCAGGAATCAGGGAAGTGGACACAGAACCAGGGCTTTGGGGACAGGGAGACGCTGGCCGGGAGGGTCTGGGGGTGTGTGAGAGGGAGGGAGAGGGCACACATGATGGGGAGCAGAGGAGGGCTAAGTCATGCTGGGAAGAGGGTGGATGGGCAAAGAGGGGGTGGCCTGGTGGACACTGATAGGCAGGGAACAAGTGGATGAGAGGTTGAATGGGTGAGCAAGGGGTGGATGCAGGGTGGAGCATGTGGGTGATCTGGGGGCTGATAGACTGGGGGAGGTAGATGGGGAGGATGTGAATGTGGGGCTGAGGGCCCCACAGGGTCGAGTGGCTCTTGCCCCAAGCCTGCCATACAGCGGGTATCTTTACAATACTGAACGCTGCCACCTGGGCCATGGGTTCTTTTCCTGGTATAACTGTTTTCCCTTAAATCATGCTCTGCACTGTGTCTGCTCCAGACATTCCTTCGACTATAAGCTGCTTATTCCTTAATTCATGCTCTGCCCTGTGTCTACTCTAGGCATTCCTCTGATTATGAACTAAGATATAGTTTTTCATATATGTATATGGAAATAACTGAATGGTAAGATTTTTTTAGGTACTCATTCTGTGAACTAACATGATTATATAGAGAGGATTAGATAAAGGGAAATAACTACGTAGTAACACTATAAACTGAGATATTCTCTAAGCCCGAATTCTATAAACCAATATATGATTATATGAAAGATTATATAAAAGGAAATAACTGAGTAGTAACACTATAAACTGAGATATTCTTCAGGCCTTAATTGTGCCAGGATTCTGCTTAGCTGTTCTTCCTCGGTACCTATATGGGGGGTTACCCACATGTGAAGTCCAGTGAAGAATTGCACCTCCTGGGCACAAAACGTGAATTGGAACACAATAGGACCTGGCACCCTCCCCCACCTCCCCATATAGGTCTGGGGGTGGCATGTTGTGGCTCCACCTAGTGTTCCCTAGTGGTAACTGCACCCTGGGCTGTTCACATCCAGCAGCGCAGCAACCAGGACAGCTCTCCTGTTCCCCAGTTAGGCTCCCTCTGGGCTGGGAGAGCAAGAATAAGGGACAGTGATAGCCAGAAGCTAGGCCCTTAAGAGAAGCCCCTGAGACACATTCCATCTCTTCACTCCCTGCATACCCATATTGTTGGCCAGGCCCTGCATCGCACAGACAGATGTGTGTTCAAATGCCACTTACCAGCTGTGTGACCAAGGAGAGAGCTGAGTCTGTGCCTGTTGTGGGACCATGGGGAATAGCACAGAGTCCGGTCCTTCCAGTCCCACCTGCGAGCCTCCCCAGCTACAGCTGCAGCATTAATTGAATTCTGATTCTGGCAGGTGCCCTGCCAGGTGCCTTACAGGGGTCATCTGTTGATGGTCACAGTAAATTAATAAAAATAGTTGATGGCTGAGTGCGGTGGCTCACACCTGTAATTCCAGTACTTTGGGAGGCCTGATCACTTGAGCTCAGGAGTTTGAGACCAGCCTGGGAAAAACCCCATCTCTACTAAAAATACAAAAATTAGCTGGGCCTGGTGGCACATGCCTGTAGTCCCAGCTACTCAGAAGGCTGAGGCAGGAGAATCGCTTGAACCTGGAAGGCAGAGGCTGCAGTGAGCCAAGATTGCACCACTGCACTCCAGCCTGGACGACAGAACAAGACCCTGTCTCAAAAAAAAAAAAAAAAAAAAGCCGGGCGTGGTGGCTCAAGCCTGTAATCCCAGCACTTTGGGAGGCCGAGGCGGGTGGATCACGAGGTCGATAGATCAAGACCATCCTGGTCAACATGGTGAAACCCCGTCTCTACTAAAAGTGCAAAAAATTAGCTGGGCATGGTGGCACGTGCCTGTAATCCCAGCTACTCAGGAGGCTGAGGCAGGAGAACTGCCTGAGCCCAGGAGGCGGAGGTTGCGGTGAGCCGAGATCGCGCCATTGCACTCCAGCCTGGGTAACAAGGGCGAAACTCCGTCTTAAAAAAAAAAAAAGAAAAAAAAAAAAAAGAAAAAAAAATAGTTGACAATATGGCATTCACTGGGTACTTTACCACGGCAAGACACCGTGCTAGCTCCAATTTCCCCTCCACAAAATGAGAATGACAATAAGACTTGAGAAGAACCCGGGCCAGGTGCACTGGCTCCCCCCTGTAATCCTAACACTTTGGGAGGCCGAAGCAGGTGGATCACTTGAGGCCAGGAATTCCAGACCAGACTGGCCAAAATGGCAAAACTGAGTTTCTACTAAAAATACAAAAATTAGCTGGGCATGGTGGTGCATTCCTGTACTCCCAGATACTTGGGAGGCTGAGGCAGAAGAATGGCTTGAACCCGGGAGGTGGAGGTTGCAGTGAGCCGAGATCGCTCCCTTGCACTCCACCCTGGGTGACAGAGCAAGACTCTGTCTCAAAAAAATAAGAAAAGAAGAACCTGCCTGCTAGCACAGTAGAAGCGTGCAGTACATGGTGGACATCCCAAAGGCTGCCAGATTAATAAAACCGGCAACAACAAAACCCAGGATGTTGGACTAGCTTTAAATCTCAGATAACGAGCTGTATTTTAGTACAAGTATGTCCCATGCATTATTTGGGATATAGAATAGTAAAGCATTATTTGTTTATCTGAAATTCAGATTGAGCTAGGTGAACTGCATTTTGTCTGGCAACCCTTACCAACCTGCCCTCGGGAACTCAATCTTCTGGGGGAGGCAAAGGTCAAAATCAGTTATGGTCAACCAAGCATGACAGGCCATGCACACAGTGGCCCTGGGCAGTGTGGGGCAGAGGCCAGGAAGGGGAAGATAAATCAGGGTGGCCCTCATGGAGGAGGGATGGGTACTGAGTCTTCAAGAGGGAGGAGGATGGAAGGGCATTCCAGATGGAGGGGTCTCACTATGAAAGGGATAGAGGTCAGACAGCAGGTGTGGGGACTCACGGTGACAGTGGATGACAGTGGTGGAGGAGAGGCCAGCTCATCACATCCTTGTAGTCCTCGATTAAAAAGTAGGACTGAGGCCGGGCGCGGTGGCTCAAGCCTGTAATCCCAGCACTTTGGGAGGCCGAGGCGGGTGGATCACGAGGTCAAGAGGTCGAGACCATCCTGGTCAACATGGTGAAACCCCGTCTCTGCTAAAAATACAAAAAACTAGCTGGGCGTGGTGGCGCGTGCCTGTAATCCCAGCTACTCAGGAGGCTGAGGCAGGAGAATTGCCTGAGCCCAGGAGGCAGAGGCTGCGGTGAGCCGAGATCGCGCCATTGCACTCCAGCCTGGGTAACAAGAGCGAAACTCCGTCTCAAAAAAAAAAAAAGTAGGACTGAGGCAGGGCAGTGCTCCGTCGGGGGTCCTCAGGGGCCTCTCAGGGAGGGTGGCACAGGACTCAGCCCAGAGGTACCTCCCTGGAAGACAGCGGGCGGGTGACAGGGCCCTCTCCCACCCACTCTCCGTGCGGTCCAGGGCTCCCTGGGAGAGGACGGGGGGTGGGGCGCTGAGAGCCCACCGTGGGCGCTGTGTCTCCACAGGGGAGTGAATGCCCAAACCAAGAACGGTGCCACGCCCCTGTACCTGGCGTGCCAGGAGGGCCACCTGGAGGTGACGCAATACCTGGTGCAGGAGTGCGGCGCGGACCCGCACGCGCGCGCCCACGATGGCATGACCCCGCTGCACGCCGCGGCGCAGATGGGCCACAGCCCAGTCATCGTGTGGCTGGTGAGCTCCGGGCCCGGGCGGGGCGGAGCCGGCAGGGCGGGGCGGGGGGCGGGCGGGGATGGTGACGGGGCGTGGCAGGGCGGGGGCGGGGATTGGGCGGGGCCTGGCGCCCAGCCCCCGCCCCTCTCTCCCCGCCCCTCCCGCCCAGGTGAGCTGCACCGACGTGAGCCTGTCGGAGCAGGATAAAGACGGCGCCACCGCCATGCACTTCGCGGCGAGCCGCGGCCACACCAAGGTGCTCAGCTGGCTGCTGCTGCACGGCGGGGAGATCTCGGCCGACCTGTGGGGCGGGACCCCGCTGCACGACGCCGCTGAGAATGGGGAGCTGGAGGTCAGCGCGGGCCCGGGGTTGGGGCGCGCGCCCTCTGCCGGCACTGCGCTCTCTGCAAGACCCTGCCCGGGCGCGGTGTTCTCGGTTCGCGGCCGTGGCCGGGTCCTCACTGCATGCCCCCACAGTGCTGCCAGATCCTGGTAGTGAACGGCGCGGAGCTGGACGTCCGCGACCGCGACGGGTACACGGCCGCCGACCTGTCGGACTTCAACGGCCACAGCCACTGCACCCGCTACCTGCGCACGGTGGAGAACCTGGTACGACCACTGCACTGCTCCTGTCTCATTCTCTCTTTTCGTGCCCCACCCCAGTGGTGGGTGTCGTCACCCCTTTTACCAAGGAGGACGCTGAGGTTCAGGGACCCCACACGACCTCTCAACCCAGAACCACTGCCTCCTGGGGACTGAGGGAGTAGAGGCACAAAGATTGACAGAAAGAGGACAGGGAAGAATAGGGTCACCTCAAGGGGTAAGGCTGGAGAAATCACAACATATGCCCGATTGGGAACAGGAAGCCTCATTCACCTGCCCATAGACATTAGCTTGGGTATAACTCACAGCCACCCTCTGCAGAAGAGGGTGTAAGTGTCCCATTCCACAGATGGATAAACTGAGTCTGCGGGGCACCAAGATCACATCACCAATAAATGGTAGAGTGGAGAACCTGCCTCCAATGGCCTGGCCAGCAGCCACCCCTCAGCCATGGCACTGTACATTTGCTGACCTCATGGCTGCTTCATAACTGGAAACCCATGGTACTCTTTTTAAATTATTTTATTATAGTGAGACAGCCATGAAGTGACCCACTGGGATTTGATCTCAGCTGTGGGTGTCTCGAAGTGTAGGGTGCCGCACCATCTGGTACAATGCCTACTTAGAGGCAATGGACAGGAAAGAGAGTGGGCCTCGCAGGCGACCACACAAGGATATGGACCAGCTCCTGGCCGTGGAGGGGCTGCAAGTGAGGCCCGGAGGGGAGGAGGCAGATGGTTCGTGCCCTGAGCAGCATCCGTCCATCTGCCCTGGTTGCCAACACAGGGGAATGGTCCAGACTCTGGGGGCTGCAGAGAACAGCAAGGCCCAGAGGCCAGAGGCTGCAGGTGGAGCACAATGGCGCGATCTTGGCGCCTGAGGATGAACTTCCCCCAAGAAAGAGGCTCCAGAAGAGAATGAGTGTCCCAGCATGTAGTGAGCACTCTGTCACTAGGGTATACAAGCAGGGATGGACACTGGGAAGGGCATTTCTACATCCATGATGAGTTCCCTCCAGCTAAGAGAGTCTGTGACTCTGTTCAGGGACTGTGGGGGGTGGCATCAGAGCCCAGGGCATGTGAAGGGCCTCCCTGGATGCAGCTGCTAGCAGTCATAGGACAGCAAACACCATTCACTGGACTCTGACTTAGGCAGGTACCCTGCCAAGTGCCTTAAAGGTGTCATCTCAGTTACTCTTTACAGTACGTTAAAAAAAATGGTTGACAGGCTGGGCGAGGTGGCTCGTGCCTATAATCCCTGCACTTTAGGAGGCTGAGAGGCAGGCAGATCACCTGAGGTCAGGAGTTCCAGACTAGCCTGACCAACATGGAGAAACCCCGCCTCTACTAAAAATATGAAATTAAGGCCGGGCGCGGTGGCTCAAGCCTGTAATCCCAGCACTTTGGGAGGCCAAGGTGGGTGGATCACAAGGTCAAGAGATCGAGACCATCCTGGTCAACATGGTGAAACTCCTTCTCTACTAAAAATACAAAAAATTAGCTGGGCACGGTGGTGAGTGTCTGTAATCCCAGCTACTCGGGAGGCTGAGGCAGGAGAATTGCTTGAACTCAGGAGGCGGAGGTTGCGGTGAGCCGAGATCGCGCCGTTGCACTCCAGCCTGGGTAACAAGAGCGAAACTCTGTCTCAAAAAAAAAAAAAAAAAAAAAAAAAAAATGAAATTAGCCAGGTGTGGTGAGGCATGCCTGTAGTCCCAGCTGCTTGGGAGGATGAAGCAGGAGAATCACCTGAACCTGGGAGACGGAGGTTGTGGTGAGCCAAGATCGCGCCATTGTGCTCCAGCCTGGGCAACAAGAGCAAAACTCTCTCAAAAAAAATAAAATAATAGTTGACAGGCTGGGCACAGTGGCTCATGCCTGTAATACCTGCACTTTGGGAGGCCAAGGCCAGTGGATCACCTGAGGTCAGGAGCTTGAGACCAGTCTGGCCAACATGATAAAACCCCATCTCTACTAAATGTACAAAAATTAGCTGGGTGTGGTGGTGGGTGTCTTTAATCCCAACTACTCAGGAGGTTGAGCCAGGAAAATCGCTTGAACCCAGGAGGTGGAGGTTGCAGTGAGCGGAGATTGCACCACTGCAGTCCAGTCTGGGCAACAAGAATGAGACTCTGTCTCAAAAAAAAAAAAAAAAATAGTTGACAATATGGTGTGTACTTCGTGCCACATCCTGGAGTTCAGCAGGACCGGTAATGCCATTATCCCCATTTGCAGATAAAGAAACTTAGGCACAAAAAGCATAGGTGACCCGGGATGACATAGCTAGTAAGTGGGGGAGGGGAAGTTTGAAGCCACTGCCCCAGGCTGCCGAGCTGGGATCCCAGCCTCTTATCTGCTGCCCACGGGGGTCAGGGCTGGGTACCCTCTGCACCTATTGCTGTTGGCCAGGTAAAGAGCACCTTTGGGTGCTTCCCAAGCCACCTGCTGTGACTCCCCCTGACTCCTGGGATAGGCAGCAGGGCCTGGTCCCCTGGACTGAGTGGGGTGTGGGTGCCCTGGTCCCCTCACCCAAGCAGGCCCAACTGCGGCAGTGACAGATCCAAGCCACAGAAGATGCTGGCCCAGAAAAGGCACACACTCCCACAGAGCCCCTAATTACGGGGCCAATGAGCGCGGCCGCTGAGCTGTTACCTGGTGCCAGGCCTGCCTCTCTCTCCCAGGGGGCCTGTGACACTTCTTAGGCAGGGAGGGGGCACGGGGCAAGGAGGCGCAGGCCTGGGCAGGAGGCAGCGGAACAAGCAGGCTTGTCGGCAGCTGAGGCAGCATGGGCAATGTAAGCAGGACCCCCACCCCAGCCCCCTCTGCACCGGGAGGGGGCAGGCCTGTGGTCAGACGCACACACCGGGTGGGGCGGGGGTAATGGCAGCTTGCCCATCCCCGCTCAGCTGACCACCCAGGCCCCACCCTTACCCTAAGGGCTCCATCAGGAGACAGGCCGGGCTGGTGTTAGGAGTCTTCCTCAGGTCCCAGGTCGGGCCAGGAGAGCCGGCTTGGTAGCCAGGTAACCGGAGGTGGGCCTGTGCTGTGCCCGTCCCCACAGAACTACTGGAGCCAAGGCCCTCTGCCGATCTGCCGACTGCCGACTGCCGATAGTGAGACAGAAGGCCAATCTCCTGGTAGTTTTCCCCTTGGGGTGCAGCCCAAGGCCCCCTCCTCATCAATCTCTCCACCCTCCTAATCAGTGAGGAGCCAGCGGAGGGAGTTTCCCAGGAACCTGGTCCTACTGCCTGGCGGGGCTAGGCTCAAATCTTAACCTGGAGGAAGCTGAGACCCTCTAGTGATGGGGAAGGGACCCTGGAGAGGGGTGTGGCTTGGCCAAGATCCCACAGTGAAGGCATGGCTGAGTGTGACCTTGGTCTGGAGGGCGACCTGTCTTGGGGTGCACTGGCCCTCATGGCCTCCCTGCCTCCCCTTCAGAGCGTGGAGCACCGTGTGCTGTCCCGGGATCCCTCTGCCGAGCTGGAGGCGAAGCAGCTGGACTCAGGCATGTCCTCACCCAACACCACCGTGTCGGTCCAGCCGCTGAACTTTGACCTCGGCTCACCCACCAGCACCCTTTCCAACTACGACTCCTGCTCCTCCAGCCACTCCAGCATCAAAGGCCAGCGCCCTCCTCGCAGTGAGTGTGCCCTGGAGGTAGAGGGGGAGGGAGGGGAGACAGAAGCCAGACTACTGGGCTGTGAGAGCTGGCCTTAGGCCACCTGCAACGGCCAATATCCGAGTTTACCCCCATTGCCTGCTCTTAAACATGGGGAGGAGACCCCTTCGGGTGAGAGACAGATGTCACTCATGCTTGTGTCTGCTTATCACAAACATACATGTACATCCACATGTACTCTCCCCACCCACAAAATCCACGTGTCCCACCCAGCATTCATTATTCTCAGCTACTCACACACAAAAGTGCACATTGTACATACAACATACAGATATGAACATAAACAAAGAGCCATGCAAATATCTGCACGTACCCACCTTACACACAAGCTCACGATGCTCTATTTCCATACTCCAGATGTGCACACACACACGACCGTGTCCACAGAGCAATGCACACACATTCAAACATCCACAGACACACAGTCACCTAGGCAGAAGGCGGGTGAGTGTGTACACACACCCTGACCGCGCCCTGAGCATGGGCGTCCGTCCACTTGCAGTGCCTGCTTCATGCCGCCAGATGGTGGCCTGCAGAGCCAGCAGGGGTGCCCTGAAAAGATTGGGTGTGGCAGTCCATATTCCCAAGGAGCCCACCGACCCTTCCAGGTAGCCCTGCCCTCTAGACACACCCAAAGCCCCCAGTGCTTCCCCTCCAAACCGGAGCACCTGGTTTTCCAAGTAAGTGCTGGACGAGGCAGGGCAGGGCCAGAGAGAGGAAACCCAGTACTGCCAGGGGCCACAGCAGGTGTACCAAGTGGTGCCCCGGAGCCCGCCATGTCCCTCGGCAAGTTGTTTCCAGGTGGCAGACTCTCCGTCTTGGGGGACAGCCTGGCTGCATGCTCCCAAATCTGGCCCTTCCTCCTGCCTCTCCAGGGCTTTCCAGCGCCAGAGCTGCAGACATACAGAGCTACATGGACATGCTGAACCCGGAGCTGGGTCTGCCTCGGGGCACGATTGGCAAACCCACACCCCCACCACCTCCACCCAGCTTCCCCCCGCCACCCCCGCCCCCAGGCACCCAACTGCCCCCACCCCCACCTGGCTACCCAGCTCCCAAGCCTCCTGTGGGACCACAGGCAGCTGACATCTACATGCAGACCAAGAGCAAACTCCGCCACGTGGAGACAGAGGCCCTCAAGAAGGAGGTAGTGAGCCCTCACCTCCTGCCTGCCTCCCAGCAGGGGGACTGGGCTGATGGGGGCCGCTGAGGCCAAAGGCCTGGCCTCATAGTGGGCATAGGGTGGGGGTCCCTGTGTCCATGGCATGTTCAAGAGTCAAAGCTCCTGGTAATTCCAACTGGGGATCAGGGCTGGACACTGGACCAGGAAGAGAGTAAGACCAGGTCGCCGCCCTCAATGGGAGCTGGGAAGTGAAGGTCCAGACAGCTGTACCTCACCAAGAACTGGGCCTTTGCCACCTCTTGCACAGAGTGGCCGGGTTGTCATGGAGTTGACAGAGAATGCATATAGACTGCCCCTCCCCAAACACGCACATTCCCACAGCCCCAGGCTCTGTTGGAGAGTGGTACCCAAGGGAGGTGGTTGCCAGGTGGAAGGTGCCGGTGGCATGGCTGTGAAGGGGAGGGCTGGGAGGAAGGTGGAGGGAAGGTGAGCGGGCACTAGCAGGGTCGGGCGCCCAGTGGCGGTGGGGGCTGGGAAGGAGGGGAAGCCGCAGCTGGTTCCAGTTTAGGGCTTGGGCTCTGTGCAGAGAGGATCAGGCCTGAGGTGGGAGCCCCGGAGGGAAGCGAGCCTGTGTGGAGGGGATGAGGCCAGGGTGGGCAGGTGGAATGTGAGACGCCTAGTGACATCTGGGCCTGCAGGCCCCTGGCTGAGGCTCTGGAGCAGGGCTGGGGGCAAAGGTCTGGTCTGAGCAGTTTTGGAAGTCCTGGGCAGGGAGACCTGGGAAACTCTGGCGTTCTGGCCACAGGAACGTGGCAAGGCTAGTCTGAGAGGTTAGGGGACAGCCTGAGGTCGCAGGTGGCCAGATGTGGTGTGACAGCCCCCTGGGGTTCTGCTAGAGCTTGGGACCTTGCAGCTCTCTCTTAAGCCCAAGGCAAGCCACATCAGGGCCAGTTTATATGAGGTGACCCAAGTCACAAGGCCAGTGGGAAAGGGAGACATGGGAGGGACACTGAACTTCCAGGGCAGCTCTAGCAGCCACCCTCTTTGTGCCACCTTAGATCAAGCTCCCACAGTGGCTTCCCCTTTCATCTCTGGGCGGCAGAGAGGGCCAGGCAGGTAGGGCTTCGAGTGCCCTGGAATCCCTGAGCTCCCAGCCCAGCCTGTGGGCCCCACCCAAAGCCAGGGGACAGGTGGCCCAGCCAGTGCCCACTCTCCACCGCTGAGCCCAAGTGCCGGGTCTGCGTGTGTCCCTCCTGGCTGTGTGCGTGCTGGGCCGCAGGCGCCAGGGCCGGGCCGGGCCGCTCCACAAAGGGCTCTTTGTGTGACCGCGGCGCCCCCCGCGCGGGTGCCTGACCGCGGGCGGGAGCAGGGTCGTGGCGTCGGAGCCTCCGGGCTGCAGGGGGCGCGGAGCGGGCGGGCTGGCCCAGAAAACAAATCCCGCGGTGTCGCCTTTCCTGCAACGTGAGCCAGGTCGGGCGGGGTGGAGAGTCTGAGGCCACCGCCGGGCCGCACGGGCTGGAGGGTGGGGCAGGGGACAGCCCCCACCAGGTCACTGCGTCTTGGGCTGGGCCGCCTAACTCTCGCTGAGCTGAGCCTAGTGGGGGGCAGCTGCGACAGGGCGGGAAGTCTCGCTGTCACCTGACCCCGCCTTGTGGCCCCTGAAACCCGAGGTTTGAGCGCGGGTGTCGGTGTCGCTTTCGTGGATGGCGATGGTTTCCAGATGCAAGAGGGGAAGGGTGGGGACGCGACCCAGAGCCCCCTCTGCCCAGTCAGCCTTCTCCTATCTCGGGCAGGAATGAAGGTGGGGACTCAGCTCCCAGTTTAGGGAGAGGCGCAGGGGGCGGGGCCACATCTGGGCGGGGGCGGGCGCGGAGCGGCGGCCAGGTGTGGCAGAGTAGTTGGCGCCCCCGTAGCATCCGCGACGGCTGGGGGGGGGGGGGTCGGCCTGGGATTGGCGGGCCCCGGGTGATGTCAGGCCGTCCGAGCCTGTGCGCGGGCGGCGCGGACCGGCTGTAACCTGAGAGGAAGGATCAGGTAACGCAGGTGTCGGGTCCTGCCGCCCCCACCGCCAGGTGCACAGCGGGGGCCACCAGCACTGTGGCAGGTAGGAGCAGCCCCCGACGGGCACCTGGGGTCCGGGGCAAGCCGGAGCCTCGGAGGGCATAGGCTCTGTAGGGGGCTCCCGCCTAGCCAGGATCCCTGACAGACCCGCAGTCTGTCTGGCAGCCGAGAGCGGGGTGTGGGCAAGGCACTAATGCAGGCTAAGCTGAGAGGTGCCCCTTCTCCAGCTCCCTCTGGCGTCGGGGCTGAGCCACCCCGCCCCTGGGCCCGCCCCTTCTGGCCTCTCTGGGGGCCCCTGTGCCCCTTGGCCGGCTCCCAGAACCTCTCCCTGTAGGGCGGAGCCTGCCCTTCCATCGAGGCCCCCGTGACCCTCGCCCTGTGCCCGCCCTGAGAACAGGGGGTCTAGGAAGGCAGCCGCCGCACCCCTTGAAGGCCGCTGGCCGCGAGTCCCCGGGAGGTGAAAAGCTGGGTGGGGAGGCGTGGGGGGCGCCTACCGGGCAGGTGCCCGAAGCCCACTGGCCACTGTCTTCCCGCAGCCGAGCTCCTGCGACGGCCACGACGGGCTGCGGAGGCAGGACTCCGGCCGTAAGCCCCGCGCCTTCAGCAAGCAGACCAGCACGGGGGACTACTACCGGCAGCTGAGCCGCGGCCCCGGGGAGACGCTGGCTGCACGCCCGGGCATGGCGCACAGCGAGGAGGTGCGTGCCCGCCAGCCCGTGCCCGCCGGCTGCCGGCGCCCCGGCCCTGCCGCCTGCGGCTCACTCGAAGGCCCCTCCGCTCCCCCGCAGGCGGCGTTGCTCCCCGGGAACCACGTTCCTAATGGCTGCGCCGCTGACCCTAAGGCGTCCAGGGAGCTACCGCCGCCGCCCCCGCCGCCGCCGCCCCTGCCCGAGGCCGCGAGTTCACTGCCACCCGCCCCACCTCTGCCCCTCGAGGGCGCTGGCCCTGGCTGCGGGCAGCGCCGCTCCTCCTCGTCCACCGGCAGTGAGTAGGGGCGGGTTGAGGGGTGGGGGGCGGCGCTAGCCCTGAACGGGGAGGGAAATCTAGACACCGCCCCCTCCCCAGCTGCCACTGCCCTGTCCTTCCTCATCTTGCTCTTCCTGCCAGCCCCTACCCCATTGAGTACTTGACCCTAAAGGGAGGACTCTGGGTTGTTTGAAGTCCTGCCAGAGCAGGATGGGCTGTGCAGCCTGGGGCAGGTCCCCTGCCGCCTCTTGGCCTGCCTCCCCTTGGCCTGCCTCCCACTGGCTAGAAAGGGCCTCCCAGCTCTGGCGGCTGGCATTTGGGTTGAGCTGGTGCTGGAGGGACACTTGAAGTAGAACCAGCTTCAGAGAGGCCCCACGCCGCCCGTCTCCTGTCCGGTCTGTGCTGAACCTCTCTTCCTCTCCCCACCTCTTTCTCTTGTCCTTCCAGGTAGCACAGACCTGAGCCCTTCTTAGATATGTCAAGAACTCATCCTAGCCAGTTCCTGCCAGGGTCCCTGGGCCAGCAAGGGCCTGGCTATGGGGGCAAAGCTAGAGACCCACCATGTTTTCCCCTCCCTCCCCAGTGACTTCCCTAGGCATCCTTTTTTCTCGAACTCCAGACCTCAAGGTGATCTGCCCACCTGGGCCTCCCAAAGTGCTGGGATTACAGGTGTGAGCCACCGTACCCAGCCCCAGGCATCCTTTTGTTAAGAGCTAGACTGGTGCAGGATTCCTGGGCTGCTTCTCTGTAGGGTGGAACAGTGTCCCTCTGCCAGACCACCTAGAAGGCCCAGGACAGGATGGCTGGGTGTGATGCTCCCATCCCAGCTTGGCTGGAGTGCCTTCCTCACCCAGCCACTCAGGGCAGAGATCACGCTTAGTGGCACCCCCCCCAAAGCTTCATCTCCCTGACTAGGAGTGCAGAGCAGAGCCAGGCCCCCCAGGGTTCCTGTGGAGTCCCAGCCCCTGCAGACTGGAGCGCATGGAGGTGTGCCCAGCACCTGCCCAGCCCCCTCCTCCTTCCCTCCACAGCCTGCAGCAGGGCTGAAGCTAAGGACAGAAAAATATACTCTGAGTTTCCCCCAGACACCCCCACCCAGCACAGCCCGGGCTGGGTGCCCTATCCCAACCCCGTGCCAAGGTGGAGGCCCTTGCTAGGGGCTAGGGCCAGTGGTGGCCCTGCCAGCCCTCAGCAGCACCCACCAAGCTGGGAACTCGATGGACCACCCTTGTGGGGCCCCAGAGCAGCTCGAGCCAGGGTCAGATGGGCAGCAAAGCTCCTCCTCTCTTCTCCGCTTCCCCCCTCCTGCTCTCCCTGGCCTGCTCCCTGTCCCCTGCTGTCCCAGTCTCATCCTGGCCCCCTCTCCCTCCTAACTCCACTGTCACTTCTCTCCTCTCCGTTCCTAGAAGTGAGAGTCCTGAGGCACAGGAAGAGTGAGTAGCTGCGCGGCTCCTGGCTGAGGCTGAGGCGTGGGATGGGGGGAAGAGCAGGAAAAGCAAGCAGGAGGGGCCCAGACTTGAAAGGGCAGGGGCAGGGGGCTAGCAGGCCAGAGAGCCTCGAGACACAGGTGGAGCCTGGCATCTCCTACCTATGCTTATGCCCACATATGCACCCAAGCGTTCTACACCTGGCTGATGGTTTTGCCTAAATAAATGAGCCCGCCACACTGATTTTCCCTTCATCTTCCTCTTCTCCTCCCTGTGACTGCACTCTGGGATCCCCAGCCTGGGAATCCAAGAGCTGTCAGCCCATTTTGTTCCTCCCTCCCAGACCTGACCCCTTCCTGGGAGCTCAAGAGACCTCTCTCTCCAAATCACTATTCACCTCTTCCACCTGAGCCGGAAAATGCAAACTCTGCCCTGGGGATTTGCATGTTACCCACCTGCCCTTCTTCCTGGGTGCCTCCCGTAGCTTTAGTAAGGGCTCTGCTTTCCTGGGCCTCTAGAGCTGAGCTGCGCTTTGCCATAAATACGCTCCTGGCTTGCAGCCAATGTGTCCGCTTGCGCGTCTGTGTGTGGGTGTGGGAGAGAGAGAGGGGACCAGCTGGGTACTGGCACTCCAGGGTCCAGACTCTGTATGTCCTTGGAGGCCCCAGTTGACTTAGTTCAAGGGTCACTGAGGCTTTGCTGATGTAGGGACAGGGTCAGAGGGAGGCTCCACCCCAGCTGGGCTGAGCCAGGGAACCTGGGACAAAGGTCGGGTGGCTGACTCCAGGTAGCGTTTTAGAGCTGGACAGTCAGTGTCTGGGTGGAGACATATGCTAGAGTCGGCAAGGCCAGCCCAGGAGCCACCATGAATTCCCAGGGGCCTCCAGGCGGGGGCCCTCCACCCTGTGAGTAAGCTGGGGAGGACCATGGGATTGCCACAGCTGGGGAACCAAGGGCCTGCTCTGCGGGCCCTGAAAGCTGGCTGCGGGACCCGGGATCTGGAGAGCTGCCCGCTGGGCCTGAGGATGGGCACCCAGCCCATCCTGGCTTGGAAAGGGGGCTGCAGAGGGGCGGGTGAGGAGTGGCAGGGGTGCAGCCCTACCCTGGCCAGTCCTCATCTCCTGCCTCCACATAGGCACCAAGTCTTTCAACATGATGTCCCCGACGGGCGACAACTCGGAGCTACTGGCTGAGATTAAGGCAGGCAAGAGCCTGAAGCCGACGCCGCAGAGCAAGGGGCTGACCACAGTGTTCTCAGGCAGCGGGCAGCCGGCCTCCCAGGTAGGCAGGCCCGGCAGGAGCCTGCGACCGGGGTTCCCTGGCCCCAGGCCACTGGGCGCTCAGCCCCACCGCTTCTCCCTGCAGCCCGACTCGACGCTGCCACCTGTGTCACCTGCACCATCACCAGCCCGGAGCCCCACACCGCCAGCTGCAGGTTTTCAGCCGCTGCTCAATGGAAGCTTGGTTCCGGTGCCACCCACTACCCCTGCGCCTGGTGTGCAGCTGGACGTGGAGGCGCTCATCCCTACCCACGATGAGCAGGGCCGGCCCATCCCTGAGTGGAAGCGCCAGGTGATGGTCCGCAAGCTGCAGCTGAAGATGCAGGAGGAAGAGGAGCAGAGGCGGAAGGTGGGTGGGGCGGGCCCAGGGATTCCTGGGGTCTGCATTCGGATGCACAGCCCATCTCCCATGCCACCTCCAACTTGGGACCTCCCATTTTTTTCTCTTATTTTTATTATCTTTTTTTTGAATTGGAGTCTCACTCTATCACCTAGACTGGACTGCAGTGGTATAATCTTGGTTCACTGCAACCTCTGCCTCCTGGGTTCAAGAGATTCTCCTGCCTCAGCCTCCTGGATAGCTGGGATTACAGACACATGCCACCACACCCAGCTAATTTTTTTATATTTTTAGTAGAGATGGGGCTTCACCATGTTGGCCAGGCTGGTCTTAAACTCCTGACCTCAGGTGATGCCCCTGTCTCGACCTCCCAAAGTTCTGGGATTACAGGTGTGAGCCACCGAGCCCGGCCACTTTGGGGAAAGCAGGGTGACAGGACCCCTATTCGGGGCTTGTCCCAGTCTCCACATGCACCCCCAGCAACCTGTCCTTGGAGGTGAGACGGCAGCCTTTCTCAGACTCTCCTTCCCCTGCCCAGCCCCTGGCAGCTGGTTAAAAGGCCTTTTCGGATTCTGGCAGTCTGGGCTGGGCTGAGGCTCTGCATTTCTATCCAGCTCCTGGGTAAAACTGCTGATGACGCTGGTCCAGGGACCACACTGAATAGCCAAGAGGGCTTTGGTCTCAGTCTTAGGGACCTGGGCTCTATCGCTGCACTGCTGCCTTCCAGCTGCCAACACTGAGCTTCATCCAGCCTGTTTCCTTCTCTGTAAGGTGGGCTGATCAGCACCAGCCGGCAGGATGAGTCCTCTTATTCATCTACAACTGTTCTGCCAGTGTCATTTCTTTTTATTTTTGGTTTTGTTTTCTTTTTTTTTTTTTTTTTTGAGACGGAGTTTCGCTCTTGTTGCCCAGGCTGGAGTGCAATGGCGACATCTCGGCTCACCGCAACCTCCGCCTCCTGGGTTCAGGCAATTCTCCTGCCTCAACCTCCTGAGTAGCTGGGATTACAGGCACGCACCACCACACCCGGCTAGTTTTTTGTATTTTTAGTAGAGACGGGGTTTCACCATGTTGACCAGGATGGTCTCGATCTCCTGACCTCGTGATCCACTCGCCTCGGCCTCCCAAAGTGCTGGGATTACAGGCTTGAGCCATCGCACCCAGCCCTTATTTTTGGTTTTGTTTTTGTTGTTGTTGTTGTTGTTGTTTTTGAGACAGGGTCTCACTCTGTCAATGAGGCTGGAGTACAGTGGTGGGATCTCTGCTCTCGGAAACCTCCGCCTCCCAGGTTCAAGCGATTCTCCCATCTCAGCCTCTCGAGTATCTGGGACTACAGGTGCAAGCCATCATGCCCAGCTAATTTTTGTATTTGTAGTAGAGACGGGGTTTCTCCATGTTGGCCAGGCTGGTCTTGAACTCCTGACCTCAGGTGATCCTCCCACCTTGGCCTCCCAAAGTGCTGGGATTATAGGCGTGAGCCACCACACCTGGCCCCCGAGTGCCATTTATGTGTCCTACACACTGTTGTAGCCTCTGGGGATTCATGGTGAACACATCAAGGCCTGCTCTAAGGTGGCTGCGGATATGTGTGCAAGTCATCAGGAACTCAAAATGGGGCAGTGTGGGAGAGTGGGTGGTGATGGAGAGAAGTGCCAGGGCTGATGCCACACAGCCAGCTGCAATAATGGGGAATGCAGGGGACTGGGGCAGCCCTAACCAGCCACCTGATACGTGGGCTGGGGGCTGTGTTAGGGAAAGAGGAGGTGATGTCTAAGGTGAGACTTGGCAGATAAGCGAGAAATGGCCAGGAGGAGAGTGGGCTGAAGAGCAGCAAGGACAGGGCAGTCTGGAAGTGAGAGTGGATGTGACCCTGATTCCTGGGGGAAGGGAGTTGCTGAGCTGGAGAGAAGGTGGGGGCCAGGTTACCAAGGCCTGGCCGGCAGCCCAGAGGAGAACCGACTGTCTCTTGGAGGAGTGGGGAGCCCAGTGGGGTGAGTGTTAAGCAGGGAAGAGGCGGCTTCCTATTTCTATGTGGGGAGTGGATCCCATAGGGTCAAGATGAACTGGGGCCTCCGTGGAGATGACGGCAGGCCCGGGGGGAAACTGGACTTCAGAGGTGGAGAAAAGCGAACAAATGAGAATATAGGGTGCCCAGCCATCCAGCAGGACGAAGGGTGGGTGGCTCAGTGGAAGCTGCAGCTGTAGCCTCTCTAAGCGTGGAGTGACCTCTCATTCTGCACTTAAAACATTGCCCACAGGGACCAGGAAGGCTTGGGCCACAGGAGAGCTTGCGAAGGGGTCGTGGGTCTGGGAGGAGAGGCCTCACCATAGTTGCTATCTGATGGGACTGGGGAGGGCCACCGCGCCTCTCAGCTTCAACGCCTTTTGCATGTTCCTTGGGTGGTGTAATGAGCGACCAACCCAGGCGTGGAGACCCCGTCTGCCGGTCTGTCCTCCTTGCCGCCGCAGCAGCGACCAACGACCGGCTGTGGCCCTCGCCAGCGACCAAAGTGGACACTGCCAGAGCCCAGAGCGGCGGCCCGGGCTGAAACCTCGCCGCAGCGTCACCCCCTCGCCGGCCAGACGCGGCCCCTCCCTGCAGACGCAGCCCGGCGGAGCCATTACACCACCTAGGACATGCAAAAGGTTCCTGGCGCAACGGCGAGAGCTGGGCCAGAGGCAGACGCGCCTCCCTCCCCTCTCTTGTCTTCCCCGCCTTAGCTGACGGCCGCCAGCTCATGCTGCTACCCCCGCGAGGGCTGGAGGTACTCCCGCGAGCACAACGCCATCCTCGGGCCCTTCGGCGAGCTCATGACGGAGGCCGACATCCTCCGCATCGAGCAGCAAATCGAGAACCTGCAGGTGCTGCACAAGGCGAAGAAGCTGGAGGAGCGCCTGGAGCAGCTGGAGCTGGAGCTGGAGCAGCTGCTGCCAGTCTCAGCCGCCCTGTCGGCGCCGCGCTTCACTGTCGATCCGCGCCGCATGCACGGCCGCGCCGCCAGCCTGCCCGCCTGGTGCAGCAAGATTTCCACCCTGCTCAAGAGCATGGCCACGCTGCTGGCCACGCTGGGCGGCCGGCCCGCGCACCTGGCGGACCTGCTGACAGCGGACACGGGCCAGCCCCTGGCGCCGCTGCCTGACGCGCCCTGGCGGCCCGGGCCGCAGTGTCTGGGCCGCTCGCATTCGCTCAGCTGGTGCCGCGAGGCCGTGGCGCGCGAGATCCTCGAGTGCGGCGTTTCGGTAAAGCATCTCCGCGCCACCTACGAGCTGCGCGCGCGGGGCTCGGCGCCCGCGCGCTGTCCGCGCAGCAAGCCCCCGCAGTCTGCCGGCGCCCCAGGCCGTGAGCCCATCCTGGAGGAGGACTACGTGGCAGCCGGCTCCAGCCAGCCCAGCGCAGTCGCTGCCGCCGCCCACGGCCCGCTGGCCGACTGGGAGCCCTTGGGCGCCCTGGGCCCTCCCGAGGCGCAGGATCGCCAGGCGGCGCTGCCTGAGCCCGAGGAGTTGGCACGCCGGCCGCCGCTCTGCACCGAGCTGCGTGGCGTCCAGGACTATCTCGACCTGCGCAAGGAGCGCATCGTCTACCTCTTCCTGGAGCACTGGCGCCGCTGGGCCTTCCGCGGCCCGGGCCGCCGCGCCCAGGGGCGCCTACGCAGACTGCTGCCCCGTGTGGTGGCCACCGGTGCCGGCCCGGGGCTGGAGGCCGCGGACGCCGCAGATAACCCCCGGCCGCCGGCGAGCAACAGGGTGGCCCGCGGCCCTGATGAGCGGCTGCGGCAGCTGCTGAGGCAGCGGCAGGCGGTGGGCAAGCTGCTGGGCCACTGGCGGAGCCTGCTGAGGCGCGTGCCGGCAAGCCCGGGCCTGGCGCACGGCCTGTACTGGCCCCAGCACTTCCTGCCGCCCCTGGACGGCGGCGCACCGCCGAGCTACGACAGCCTCACGCTCGACCTCTTCATGCTCGGCTACTTTCAGCTGCTGGAGATGGGCCTGAGCCGCGAGGAGCGCAAGTTCCGCCACCTGCTGTGCTACGAGATGTTCGACCGGCTGGGCAGCCACCCGTGGGAGCGCATCCGCCTCTTCCACCGTGTGGTGCTGGAGGAAGTGGAGGCCGGCCTGCGCAGCTGGAGCGATGGCTTCGAGGACCTCAGGCACCGGTTCTTCGGAGACGGCCTGGAGGCTGAGCCGGCCCCCGAAGAACAGGCGAGGAAAAAGGAAGAGAAGGAGAAAGAACAGGAGCGGTCGGAAGAAGCCGCCCCAGTTCAGACTGGGGACCCACCCGAGAGGCAGCCCGAGGCCCCTGCCGCTGCCCCGCAGCCGCCGCCCCCGCCTGCCGCGCCTCCCCCGACCTCAGACTCTCCTGGATCCGAAGGCCCCACCGAAGACCCCTTGGAACTGCTGTCTGAGATGGGCGAGTTCAGCAACGAGGATATTTGCCGCTACATCGACCGCAGCTTCTCCTTCTGGAAGGAGAAGGAGGCAGAGCTATTTGACATCTGAGCAGCGGAATTTGGAATTCGCAGTTCACCCTCTAGCATCTTAACCTGTGCCTGGACCTCTGTCTGATGCCCTCTGGAGGCTGGCAGCAGCAGGAAGAACCCCGGATGGTGACCTTGAACCGCCCAGAGGGCCCAGGACCAGGCTGCCTCAGCCTCTGAGGTCCCTTCGTGGCAGGATGTGGGGGGTTGGCCGGATAGGCAGGTCATGCACGAAACAAACCAGGTGTCCCCCTCTGGGACCCTGGCCTTGCTGGGCTCTGTGGAACCAGGCAGCAAAGGAAGCCCCTCTGAGTGAGGGCTGCGGGTCCCCCTTGCGGCAGTGTGGTCTCCTCTCTGGTTTTCCACTGCAGTTCACAGCTACCTCCTTGGCTGAGGTCAAGGGAGCCACGTGTGCAGTGTTGTCTGTGAAGTGTGCAGTGTACAGACCCTCTGTTCTCCCGTAACATTCAGGAAATAAAAAAACTCTTTGCCGTAAACTGCCTACATTGGACAGCACACCTGCCCTCGATGTCATTGCAGCCCCTGATTTAGAGCAGGTGTTCACTCCGCTGGGAAGAGGGCAAGCATGAGCAAGGTCCTTTGCAGGGGAGCCACGGGCAGCCTGAGACTCCCTGAGCAAAGAGGATGGTGGGGGCCCGCATCTTCATCTGCCCAGAGGTCCTGGGCCTGGGGCCATCTGTCTGCCTGCCCCTGTGCAGAATCGGGCTCTGGACCTCTGGGTTCCAGCTACTTATTCTATTTCTGTCCCACTCAGCTCTGATCTCTCTGGTGCCTCCTGTTGGACACAAGGGTCTGGGTTACTAGGGGGCTGTGACCAGGTACCTCCATCCACTTGTCCCACAGAAGTGCATCAAAAGGGTCTCTTCCTGTGACCCTGACTCCTTCAGGTCCCCAGGTTGAGGGTGCCCCCTATCTCGAAGCCCCTGCGGGCCCTGAAGCTTTGTGGTTGTGTTTCAGGAGGAGGAGGAGGAGGCCCGGCTGGCCAGCATGCCCGCCTGGAGGCGGGACCTCCTGCGGAAGAAGCTGGAAGAGGAGAGGTGAGCTGGGGGTCAAGCAGAGGCTGGCCTGGCAGGGGGTCTAGAATGCATCCCTGAGGTGGAGGTACCAAGTGACACTGTCTCTTTTTCCTTCCAGGGAGCAGAAGCGGTGAGTGCAGGGCTGGCCCCAACCTGCCACCCTTAGCCCCACCCACGTCGCAGAGGGTCGTCCCTTCATCCAGGCCGACTTGAGCGCATCCTCCTGTCCCTTAGCCCTTGTAGCACAGCCTCTTTCCTCCCGGCAATGCCCGACCCCTGTCCCCAGAGTCTCTCTCTCGTGCTCTGATAACTTTGCTCCTGGTTACTCAGTCCCTGCCTCCTACTAACCTGGCTTTTTCTACCCATCAGTTAACCTAACCCTAGTATCAATCACCTTGATTGTCTGCCCCTCAGAACGTAGTTTCTGCCTCTAGTAATCTCACCCAGCCTGGTGCTGTCTGATGGAAATATAATGTGTCACATATGTAATTTAAAATTTTCTAGTAGCCACAGTAGAAGAATATAGGTGAGCTTAGTTTTCATAGTTTTATTTAACACAAAATATCAAAACGATTATTTCAACATATAATTATATGAAAATTATTAATGAGATGTTTTATACTCCTCTTGTAAGTCTTTGGCCAGGCATGGTGGCTTACACCTGTAATCTCAGCACTTTGAGAGGCTGAGGCTGGAGGACCACTTGAGCCCAGAAGTTTGAGACCAGCCTGGGCAATGCAGTGAGACCTGATTCTGCAAACAATTTTTTTTTTTTTTTTGAGACAGTTTTACTCATCACCCAGGCTAGAAAGCAGTGGGGATCTCAGCTCACTGAAACCTCCACCTTCCGGGTTCAAGTGATTCTCCTGCCTCAGCCTCCCAAGTAGCCGGGATTACAGGCACCCACCACCATGCCCAGCTAATTTTTGTATTTTTAGTAAAGGTGGGGTTTTGCCATGTTGGTCAGCCTGGTCTTGAACTCCTGACCTCAGGTGATCCACCCTCCTTGGCCTTCTGAAGTGCTGGGATTACAGGCATGAGCCTCTGCACCTGGCCTGCAAAAAAAAAAAAAAAAAAAAAAAAAACTTTTTAATTAGCTGGGTGTAGTGGTCCCAGCTACTTGGGATGCTGAGGTGTGAGGATTACTTGAACCGTAATCTCACCACTGCACTCTACCCTGGCAACAGAGCGAGACCCTGTCTCAAATAATAATAATAATAAAACTTAGTCTTTGAAATATCGTGCACAATTTACACCTGCAATCCATCACAATTTAGACCAGCCACATTTCAAATGCTCAGCAGCCACACGTGTTTAGTGGCTATTCTGTCAAGGGGCACATCTACCCTCTATGTTCTCATAACCTGTCTCTAATTCTCAGTCGTTGTCTCTCAATTACGTGGTTTCTCTGCTCCCTAGCAGCCCCACCCCAGTCCTCAGTCATTCATATCGACAGCTCCCCAACAACTCAAGTCCTGGTCCGGTCATCTCGCTGCGGCACCCTGCCACACCTCCTCCTCACACGGTGCAGAGGGTCGTCCCTTCATCCAGGCCGACTTGAGCGCATCCTCCTGTCCCTTAGCCCTCGTAGCACAGCCTCTTTCCTCCCAGCAGCTTTGTTTCCAGTAACGTCCCAGCCCACAATAATCCAGCCTCCGTCTCCCATTCCCCCAGCTCCCCTGTGGTCCAATAACCCCATTCTGCCCCCCGATCTAGCCCTTCCGTCTTCAGCAACCCAGCCCCTACCCTCAGTAACCCACTCCTTACATGAGTGACCTGGCCTCTGCCTGGGGCCTGGCCCACCCTTTCTGCCAGCCCCAGTAGGTGGCCCCAGACTTCACCGGGTCTGCCCCCACCCCCACCCTCAGGAAAGAAGAGGCGCGACAGAAGCAGGAGGAGATGCAGCGGGAGAAGGAGCAGTCAGAGAAGCTGCGGACGCTGGGCTACGATGAGAGCAAGCTGGCACCCTGGCAGCGACAGGTCATCCTGAAGAAGGGGGACATCGCTAAGTACTAGAAGCCAGGCCTCTTGCCCGAAGCCTGGCAGCTCCGAGGGGTCCCCCTGCCCCAACCCCAGCCAGCCAGGCCCTGGTGGAAGGGCTGGGAGCTGCACAGCCCTCCCCTCCCGCGCTGGAAACCCTCCCTAACCCCCCCTCCCGGCCCCTGCATCCCCAGCCCTCGGCGACACTGGAGTGCACCCACTGCTCCAGTCGCCCAGAAAAAGTGCCCAAGCTGCTGATGCAAACAACAAAAAAATGCTGCTTATTTGCATGCGACTTACACATGTTTGCATGTTCGTTGAATATCAAAGAGTGCAGAGCTCTCCCCAGCCCCGTGGATGGTGACTCTGTTTTCCTGCGGGGCTCAGCCCCCTCCAGGATGCAGCCCCCTCCCCCGCACCCCGGAACCGGCGTCGCTGGCGCATCCTGGGTGGAGGCAGGCCCCGAGCTCGGGGAAGGGGTTTTCCCTCACTCCCTGACCCAGATCTACGCCGGCCCAGCCGGGGCGTCATTTCTAATCCCCGCCGAGGGTTTCCTCTCAGTCATTTGTTTACCAGAAACGACGAAAACTGCCTGTCTGCCGGGCCGCAATTGCGGCTCCCAGGACCCCACTCTGCCCCGCCTCCCTCAAGTCTGCGCCCATCCCCAGCCAGGCCCCCTCGCTTCCCAGACCGTCACTGTCCCAGTAGAGTGAATAGAGGATGAGGGGCCCCAAACCTGTGTCTCCAGCTGCTGCACCCCACCCCGAACCTGTCCCTGCCACCTCACAGCCCCATTAAAGCGCTCTCATCCGCCCGGGGCTCTCGTGCACTCACTGACTGTGGCTGCGACTTGCTCTCTTCTCGGGGTAATTGGGCCAGAGTGGACTCGGGAGGGGCAGGCTTGGGAGCTAAGGCCACAATGGACTCCACCATGGGTGCCAGACCCAGGGGTGACAAGATTCCCGACCCCTTCGACTCCCCCAGGAAAACAAGTCCAGGTCACTTAACATCCCCAGCCCCGCAGAAACGCCAAGAAGTCGCTTTTTTCACCCCCTAGATTTAATACCACAATCTCAGCCAAACTCCGGCTAAGAAACAGAAATCTCTTGACCCCCCCGGACATTGGTTCGTGCTTCTTCACCTTGGCTGGAGCGATAAGGGCGAGCAGGGGAGGGGCCGGCTGGTGCTGCTACGCAGGGCCGTGCCAGCGGCTGAATAAGTGACATAAAATGTCTACACTCATAAGTAACCGTACTTAGGGCTTCTGCAAGGGCCACCAGAGCGCCTGGGTGGCGAGCGGGCGCCGTGTCACGGGCCGCGCTGCAGGCGGCTGCGCAAGTCCTCTGCACAGCCGTCCAGCCCCATGCGCTCCAGGGCCGCGTAGACGGCGCTCAGGCCCGCGGGCTGCTGCTGGCGCCAGCGCTTGAGCATCTCGTACTGCTGGTCTCGGAAACGGCCGATCTCCACCTCCACGGCTTCGATCTCCGCCTCACGCAGCCCTAGCGTGCGCACGAACTCCTTCCAGCGCCGCGCGGGGACCGCGTCCATCACGTCGTAGAGCTGCGGACCGGGCTGCAGCATTACTGCTGGCGAGCCCGCTGACGACTCTGGCGAAAGCCTGGGCACAGGAGCGGGGCCTGGGGCGGGACCAGAGAGAGCCAATGGGGTACGCGTGCTGTGGTCGGTAGGCGGAGTCAGGGGCGTTCGTGCGGGTACCCTAGGCCAGAAGCCCGCTGGATCCCGCCGGTCTGGCCACAGAGGATGGACCCGGTCAGTTAGGGGGCGGAAAGTGGACCTGTTGTGAAACCACAACTTCCTGCCCCAGACAGAAGAATGAGGTCAAGGCCTCGGGCCACTGACATCCCTTACCAAGAGCTCTGTTGGGTATCTGGTCCCAGGACCATGTCACCTGCGGGCAGAGCACTTCCTGAGACTGGGGGTAGGCAGGCGTCCAGCCGTTGCCGACCAACTGGACAGTGCTGATCTTCTCACTGCTGTCAGAAGGCGCTAGAAGGGTATGGACGCTGTCCGAGGGTGACAGATGGGTGGCCTGGAAGCCAAGAGGGGCCCCAGGTCAGTCCTGCTTGCTAAGTAAGGCCCCTTAGCTGCAGCGCCTGTCCAGGAGGGGACAGTCCCTGGTTCGGTCAGCAGACACCCCTGCAAGGACACCTCCCCCAGCTGGCCCTGCTCTCACTGTGGCCCAGCAGAATTCTTGCCTCTGCCTTGAGTCCCCTGCCCCTGTCTCCTTGTCCCACAGCACCATGGGGCATTCCCTCCATCAGATTGTTAGCACCTGTGTGCATGTCTGAACCCCAGCTGACTGAGCACCCCTTCAGGGCAGGCACCGTGCTGGGCTCATCCACTGACGACTCAGCTCCCAACACCTCCGTCCACTAGGTCTATCCTGTGTTGGCCACGTGCCAAGCTCTAGGGATCACAATAAGGCTTGATCTTCCAGCTCCAGAAAACAGGCCCAAATCACACACAGTGAGGTTCTTACCAATGGTGGGGTCAGAGCCTCCATCCCAGCTTCATCTGCTGACACAGAGAGAGTGCAGTCAGTCAGCAACCAGGCAGGCCTCCTGGACCTAGGGGCTGGTGCAGCTCCTCTAGGGTTCCTCTGCACCCACACTCCCTGCCTCAGTTTCCCCTTCTGTATCAGCGTTGAGTAGACTCTGGGCTACCCCTGACCCTGCGTGTACTTACCAGTAACCCTGGGCTTGTGAGGCCAGCAGTGGCGGTAAGTGTAGGTCATGGTGGCCCCAAGCAGGAGGGGGAACACAAGGCCAGCCAGGAGCACCTGGACCCAGAACACTGAAAGCAGCTGGTGGGTGTTGGGTGGTAACCACCCCCACCCGCCTCCGCTGGGCCCATCCCAGTTCTCCCACTTGAATTCCCAGCACACCACCTACTCTGCCTCCAGCCACAGACAGTGGCACAGCGCTCTGGACAGCTCCCCAGGCTGCTCCTGCAAGGGAGGGGGTTGGCCTGAGGGATGAGGGAGTACACACCAGGAGGGGCTCCCCAAGACTGCCCAGCATCTGCTCCATCCTAGAGACCCTTCCCTCCCCAGGCCTCTCTCCTGTGAGCCTCACTCTGCCCAAGAATGCTCCTGTCATTGTGCCCCCAGTAACAATAACGGCAGATACTGTTCATTGAGCTTCTTCTAGACTACATGAAGAGTCACTAGAATGTCAACCCCAAAAAGACAGGGATTTTTGCCTATTTTGTTCTCTATTGTATCCCCAGCACCTAGCACAGTGTCTAGAACATAGCAGGTGTTCAATAAAGACTTGAATGGAGGCTGGGCGAGGTGGCTCACACCTGGAATCCCAGCACTTTGGGAGGCCGAGGTGGGTGAATCACAAGGTCAAGAGATCAAGACCATCCTGGTCAACATGGTGAAACCCCGTCTCTACTAAAAATACAAAAAATAGCCAGGCATGGTGGCATGCGCTTATAGTCCCAGCTACTTGGGAGACTGAGGCAGGAGAATCACTTGAACTTGGGTGGCGGAGGTTGCAGTGAGCCGAGATTGCACCATTGTACTCCAGTCTGGGCGACAGAGCGAGACTCCGTCTCAAAAAAAAAAAAAAAAAGTCCGGGCGCGGTGGCTCACACCTGTAATCCCAGCACTTTGGGAGGCCAAGGCGGGTGGATCACAAGGTCAAGAGATCGAGACCATCCTGGTCAACATGGTGAAACCCCGTCTCTACTAAAAATACAAATAATCAGCTGGGCATGGTGGCGCGTGCCTGTAATCCCAGCTACTCAGGAGGCTGAGGCAGGAGAATTGCCTGAACCCAGGAGGCAGAGGTTGTGGTGAGCCGAGACCGCGCCATTGCACTCCAGCCTGGGTAACAAGAAGGAAACTCCATCTCAAAAAAAAAAAAAAAAAAAAAAAAAAAAAAAAAAAAAAGACTTGAATGGATACAGAAAGTCCCTTACCTCTAATCAAGATCAAAGGCCTGTGAAGAACCTGCTAACATCCCCATGTTCAGAAAGGGCCAGCACACATCAGAGAGGTTAATTCTCTGAACTTGCCCAAGATACCCTAGAGAACCAGTGGCACAATCCTGAATCTAAGCCCAAGTTTGTTTGTATTTATTTATTTTAATAGATGAGGTCTCACTCTGTTGCCCATGCTGAAGTGCAGTGGTACTATCATAGCTCACTGCAGCCTCAACCTCCTTCAGCCCAAGTTTTAAAGCTGTATCAATGTGACTCTCTGCATAAGTGACAAATCCATCCATAATGTCTGGCTGGAAGGATGGTTGGGTGGGGGGATGCTGGCTGAAAGTGAAGGCATACATCCTTATTTATCTGGCTAAGGTGGATATAGATTTCTCTTTTGCCATCTGAGTTTACCTGAAGTGGGCCCCACCCACCACAGAGCCAAGCTTTCTACTCCCTGTCCCCTCTTCCCATTCCTGAACTGGCAGCACCCGCCCCACCCCAGGCCCCCACCTTGCTCCCAGCAGCCCTTCCCTCCATCCCAAGACAGCTAGGAATTACGTGGGGCAGGACACGCAGGCATCACGGTGTTCATAGAAGCCAGGCAGGCAGGTCCCACAGTCAGTATCATAGCGGGAACCTGCAGTCCAGGAGAGGCGTGGGTCAGCCTGGGACAGGAGTGAGGCAGGCAGGGGAAGGGGGTCTGGGAGTAGCTGGCCCGGGGTGGGGGTACTCACAGGGTGGCCTCGTGTGGCGGTGCAGGGCCCCGCAGTCTAGGCAGGGTCGGCAGTAGAAGGGTGAGCTGCTGATACACTGGCTGACCTGGCACTCCACAAACCAGCCCGGCTTACAGCCACAGTGGGTGTCGGCCACTGCAGAACAGTTCTTCAGGGCCACCTGGGAGGCTGGTGGGGTGCAGAGAGATGGAGAATGGAGAGTTGGTCAGGGCCAGAGGCTCTGGTGGAGTGGCAAAGGCAGAGGCAGACTTCCCCCACCAAGATAATGGAGACAGGAATAGGTGAGAGACGGACAAGTACAGGGCTACCCTAAAAGAGAAGCTCAGAGGGCAAGGCCAGCCAGAGGCCAACGCACGTGGACAGACGCAAAGGTCACCAGGAAGAGAGAAGGGGCAAGGGCACCCTGAAGGAGGATCAAGGTGGAGGGTTCCGGCAAGGGTGGGCACAGGACCCTCACACCCCAAGGTTGGGCCCAAGCCAGCCACTTCCTTCTGAAAGGCCTGTCCTTAGGAACCCCCTGCCAAGCACTGAGAAGCCCCTCACCCTGCTCATCACAGACTTGGCAGCGGGCACATTCAGAATGATGGTGGTTCTCCCAGGCCAAGAAGCTGTCTCGAGGACACGGAAGGCAGGTAGAGTTCCCGCAGGGCTCCGTGCAGGGGGACTTCAGGTAGTACCCTGTGGAACCAGGCAGGGGTCAGACAGGCAGAGGGGCTGCCCAGCACACACCTGCTCCCCGCCATGTACTCCCTCCCTCCCTCCTTCTCTCCAGCTCCCTATTTCTCTGTCAGCACCCCCCCCCAACCTCCTCCACCAGCCTCCTCTTACCTCCCTGGCCTGCCCCATGCCCCTCCCACCCCTGTGGCCACTTACCCGCTGGGCAGCCTCTGCAACAAAACAGACCAATCTTCTTGTAGAAGTCACCGGCACAGTCACACCTGGGACTACGAGTGCCACCCTGGGCCTGGGGCACCAGCAGCAGCAAGAGGAGCGCCTGGCGGACAGGTGCTGCTGACTCTCAGCGCAGCTGCCCACGTGGGGCCTCTCCCTGCCATGTCTCCTCCATTTCAGAGGCTCCAGCGTTTGCCCACAGAGCACCCCACTTCCCAGGCCCCAGGCAGAAGGGGTGCCCAGGGTGGAGATGAGACTAACTTCCTTCCCCTGTGCACACGCCGGGCTTGGGAGGGGCAGAGGAGGGGGCTCTTGCCAGCCCCGCACAAGTTTTCCTCCACCAGGGCAGGGACCCGGCAGCGCCCCCACCCCCACCCATGCTTTCTGCTGGGGGAGGGACACTGGTGATTCTCTGCCTGGGGCCCTCAGACCCCCTGGGAGGGGTTTCCTCTCAGTGGATGGGCCCCGCCCTGGCGGAGCCTACAACTAGGTCGGAAGGGGCGGCCAGCCCAGCCCTCAGCGAGGCTTGGAGTGGAGTCAGTCGTGCCCGGGGAGGCCCCTTCCTTCCTTCGTCGAGGCTCTTGGGACAAGGCTGAAAGCTGCCCCTCGCCTCCTGCGTCTCAACTCACCGCAGCCACCGCCGCCGTCACGCAGCCCCGTGGCCGCTGCTCCATGGCCCTCCGCGCCGCGCTGGGCCCTCCGACGGGCGCCCAGGGGCTTCCCAGCTCCGTCCGCTCTTCCCGTCGTGGTTCCGCCTTTAGCCACACGCCCGCAGGGCCCGCCCCGCGCCATCTAGAAGCGCCCGCCTGGAGGAGGGGCGGGGCCGCGGAGCCCGACGGAGTTTGACCGGGAACCTCCCTCCCCACCCCCTCACCTGAGCTCATTTGGCGCCAGCCGACAGGCCCAGGGAGAACGCGACCAGGGCCACAGAACACAGATGCATCCCAGTCCCCACACCAAGTCTCACCCCAACCCTGAGAACCACTTCTAGGTAGAGTCAGGGCAAGTGACGTCTCTCTCGACCTCCGCACCCCCAGCAAGGGAGGGGGTTGGGTCAAAAGTACCTGAAGGCGCCCCGTACAGTGGCTCACGCCTGTAATTCTAGCACTTTAGGAGGCCAAGGCAGGCGGACCACTTGAGGTCAGGAGTTCAAGACCAGCCTGACCAATATGGTGAAACCCCATCTCTACTTAAAATACAAAAAGTAGCCGGGCATGGGGGTGCACACCTGCAGCTCCAGCTACCAGTGGGGCTGGGGCAGAATTGCTTGAACCCGGGAGGCGGAGGTCGCAGTGAGCTGAGATCACACCACTGTACTCCAACCTGGGTGACAGACTGAGACTCTGTATTTAAAGTACCTGAAGGGACCCCCACGGGGGACCCACCTTCCCCAGAGAGCTGGTCTGAGTGTGGAAACTGGGCAGATTCGGCACTGAATCCTAGGTGCCCCCTGGGGAGAGGCTCTGGTTGTGGTTGAGGATGGGGAAGTCCGGGGGTTTTGGTCCGGTGGCACCCCATCCCCTCATTATTTCCCAGATGCTTCCCACAAGCTCCATCTGTGGCCCGTAGAGGGCACAGGAACACGGGAGGCTGCCCTGAGCTCAAGGCACCGAGTTACTAGGCCCCAAAGCAAAGGACTCTTCCCAGTGGAGTCTAGACGAGTCTTTATAAAAGAACCAGAAGCTCAATAAATATGCAACTTTACAGAACCAGCCCAGGCCAGAGGTGGCCTGTGGGACTGGGAAGGTGGGGGCGGGGCAGGAGCAAGTCCCACTGGAGGCCAGTGAGAGTGGAAGTGGGATGGGCAGCCTGGGAGTCCAGCCCTGAAAAGTCGAGCTGGCAACTTCAGGGAGTAGGTGATGAGGGGCTGCCTGCGAAGGTGGGGGTGGTACTGCAGCCCGAGCCGCCTCCACTCTCCACTCCATCCAGTCTGGCAAAGCACACATCAGGCCAGGCGTAGGCAGGGGTCCTGCCCAGCATCCGGCTCACGCACACGGAGGCAGTGGCTGAAGTGGGTGCCAGCACAGCCCAGGAGGCAGGCTATCTGCTGTCTCTTGGTCAATGGCACTCTTGGGGGCCTCCCTCTCCTCAGACCTCCCTGCAGGGTGGGGACGGGAGAGAGTCCTTTGGCTGATGCCATTCAGAGTGGCTCTGGCCACCCTCTCCTCCCCAGAGCACTCCTCAGGCGCCTTCACAGCTCCCTACACCCAGACACTGGGCAGGGTTCAGGCTCTCTCCGCCATCACCCTCCCCAAATGTGACGCTCCCAGGCATGACTGGGCCCCATGCCAGCGCCAAGCTGCCTGCCCTACCCCAGGCCAGGCCACTCACGAGGCAGTGAGCGTGGAGTTAAGCAGCAGGGTGGTCCTGATTCGGTAGAGCTGGGCCAGGGTCAGCTTCCTGTGCTGAGCAGAGACCCCTGGTAGGGGTTCAGGCTGGACCGCCAGAGGGGCCCCCGAGGGCAGCTCTCCACATCTCTTCCTGTCGGAGCCTGCAGGTTCCCCGGCCAGGCAGCTGCTTCTGTCCTCGGGCTCTAACAGCTCAGGACCACTGCCAGGGCTGGGGGCCCCCCGGCAATCCCAGCTGGGCCCAGCTTCCCGAGGGGATCCCTGAGTCCTACTACCTGGGGCTGGAACAGCCAGGCAGAGCTCTGACAGGCTGCGGCTGGGGGCAGGGGGTGCCCCATGGGTGCCAGCCCCTGCCAGCAGCTGGAGGAGGCTGGCCTCAGACTTAGACTTGAGCAGGTGGGGCGGGCAGGTCAGCAGCTGTACAGGGGTGCGGCGGCGGAGACGGGGTGAGGGTGGAGGGGAAGGAGCTCGTGGGGTCTCTGGGGGCTGAGGCACTGGCTCTGCCATGGGGGCTGGGGCCACAAAGTCTTGTAAGGAGGTTGGGGAGAGGGTGCCATAGGCAGAGTCCATGGAGCAGGAGCGGCCGTCCACTGGGCCCAGGGGCAGCAGCTCACAGGTGGGCGTGGCGGATGAGGCAGTGGTGCTGAGAGAGGTCTCATCGGACTGGGAGCTGAAAGGACCACCATCAAACTCCGGCGAGGACAGCGTCTCCCCGGGCTCCACCACAACCATGGCCAGGGTCTCCGTGGAGCCCTCTGAGGCACTGTGGGGCCGGAAGTAGAATCAGCCCAGGCCATGAAGCCTAGGTGGCCTGAGGCAGCCCCAGGCTGGGCAGCGCACAGTGAGTGGTGTACAGCCTCTGCCCTCCTGGGGCCGGAGACTCAGGGATGGCAGCATGTGGCAGGTGTGGCAGATCTTCCAGCTCCAGTGCCCACAACGGACCTCAGCAGCAAGCCCAGCACTCTTCCCTGTCAAGGCTGGACCCGCTCTAAGGATCCTCAGCACAGCACCCCAGGCAGCTACCACGAACGGCTCAGAGCCGGAAGCATGTGGAAAGGTGTCTGCCCTCCCCACCTGGACTCTGGGGGAGACAGAGCCCCACTCCCACCGGGTTCATGACAGAGGCCGTTGGGAGGACGGGGACGTGGCTGGGCCTCCAGGAGTCCTAGGCTGGAGTACTTGTCCTGCTTTGACCTGCTGGGTGGTCACGAGCAGACATACCAGTGCTGAGAGTCCGGGCTGCCACTGCTTTTCCGCAAGATGGTGGGGGAGCTGGCAGCTGAAGTGCTACTCTCCTCGACTTCCTCCTCCTCCTCCTCTTCTTCCTCCTGCTCATCCTCCTCCTCTTCCAGGCTCTGCAGGGGCTGCTGGCTGCCAGGGGGCTCCTGTGCGCGAAGCTGCTGCAGCTGGTTCTACAAGGAGGGTTGGGGTGCACTGAGCAGAATGGGTGGTGACCAGCAGCTCCCCCGTCGGCCCTGCTGCCCACTCACCACTCTTCACTCACCTGGGCATTATAAATCGTGTCCACCCAGCCACGGCACAAGGCCTGGCCACTGGCCTGGAACGTGTAGGCCCCCACAGCGCTGTGAAACTCATTCAGGTAGATAAGGAGGAAGGAGCCTGGGTAGGGAAGGCCTAAGTCAGTACCAGCAGGGACGATGGGCCCCGCCCAGAACCAGGGGACCAGGGCTCCTTACCAGGGTCACGCAGCTCCCGGCACACGATCTTATCCACCAGCAGTGGTGGCCTGATGACCTTGGTCCTCTCGGCCTTCTTCACTGCCTTGGTCACCAAGAGCAGATCCGTGAAGAGGAAGCAGTACACGTCCATCTGCAGTGAGGGGGCCAGAGAGGCCAGCAGGGTCAGGGCCAGGGTCGTGGCACCGGCCTCCCCTGGAAGCACTGGGTTTTGGTCAAGCACTCCTCCCATCATGAACCTTCAAGTAAAATTAAAATGAAGCGGGAGATGATTCTCTTTCACTGAGATGTATGTTGAAGATTATCTCAATGCAAGTTTACATTAAAAAGAAGAGAAGTGGCCGGGCGCGGTGGCTCACGCCTGTAATCCCAGCACTTTGGGAGGCCGAGGCGGGTGGATCACGAGGTCAAGAGATCGAGACCACCCTGGGCAACATGATGAAACCCCGTCTCTACTAAAAATACAAAACATTAGCTGGACATGGTGGCGCATGCCTGTAATCCCAGCTACTCAGGAGGCTGAGGCAGGAGAATTGCCTGAACCCAGGAGGCGGAGGTTGCGGTGAGCCGAGATCGCGCCATTGCACTCCAGCCTGAGTAACAAGAGCGAAACTCCGTCTCAAAAAAAAAAAAAAAAAAAAAAAAGAAGAGAAGTGCCAGGCGCGGTGGCTCAAGCCTGTAATCCCAGCACTTTGGGAGGCCGAGGCAGGCAGACCAGGCGGTCAGGAGTTCGAGACCAGCCTGGCCAATATGGTGAAACCCCGTCTCTACTAAAAATACAAAAATTAGCTGGGCATGGTGGCACGTGCCTGTAATCCCAGCTACTCAGGAGGCCGAGGCAGGAGAATTGCCTGAACCCAGGAGGCGGAGGTTGCAGTGAGCCGAGATCGCGCCATTGCACTCCAGCCTGGGTAACAAGAGCGAAACTCCGTCTCAAAAAAAAAAAAAGAAGAGAAGTGACTTTGAGGCCAGGCATGGTGGCTCACACCTGTAATCTCAGCACTCTGGGAGGCCGAGGCAGGCAGATCATGAGGTCAGGAACTCAAGACCAGCCTGGCCAATATGGCGAAACCCTATCTCTACTAAAAATATAAAAAATTAGCCGGGTGTGGTGGCACATGCCTATAATCCCAGATACCTGGGAGGCTGAGGCAGGAGAATCACTTGAACCCAGGAGGCGAAGATGGCAGTGAGCCGAGATCGTGTCACTGCACTCCAGCCTGGGCCACAGAGCAAGACTCTGTCTCAAAAAAAAAGAAGTGTTGACTTTGAAGTCACTGTGTGCAAGCTCTCAGCCTCCCCGTGCCTGAAGGGGCCACAGCACAGGAGCAGGATTCTGGGGTTCCTGGCCCAGCTGTGGAATGTGGCCACCCTCCCACGAGGAACCCACATGGCACCGACAGGTGGGCACAACTGGCACTTCCAAGAGCTAGGACCCTGCTGCTGGACTTGTGACTGGCAGGCAGAGGACTGTCATTCACTATGACGAGATCACTGGTTCTTGAGTCGTCGTCCAAGTGACTGGGGAGCTGAGAGGGGCCCAGCAGGTCCCCAAGAAGGACACGGCACTGGAGGGGTGGCCCTGGAGTCACCTTGCTGTCCTTCCCCTCCTTCATCCTCAGGCTCCCCTCCAGCAGTAGCTGTCGCGTCTCCTCCGGGGAGGCGCCGGGGATGGGCGCTGTTAGGTCCAGGTGCAGAAATTCCTTCAGGAGCTGGGGATGGAGAGCTTGAGCGTAGGGGAGGCCAGGGCCTGACCCCCTTCTCAGCTAGGCATCCTCAGTGGGATGCCCAGCACAGCCCCGGCCTGCCAGCTTGGCCTTCCTCCCTCCCAGCCGGCAAGCCCCACAAACACAAGCGCCCACCTTGTCCACTTCGTCGCTGCTGCTCTCCACCACCTCGTAGGCGTCGATGCGGCTCACCACCGCCGCCAGCCGCTGCCGCTCCTGCCGCTGCCGCATGCATGTGTTCACGTGATGGATGAAGCGCTCCACGGAGCCGATCTAGGGGCAGGCGAGGGGGCTTCAGGCCCAGGGTCTGGACAGGACAAAGAGCCGCGCAGGGAGGACTGCCCCGCCTCTCCCCCCCGCCAACGGCCAGCAGGGTTACCATGACGACGACGGCCTCCTTGGCGCGCGGCTCCTCGGTCTTCCTCAGCACCGACTTGAGCAGCAGCGGGTACTTGGTGAGCCGCTGGTGGGGCTTGGCCAGCATGTCGCTCAGCTTCAGCCGCTGGCACTGTGGGTGTTTCTCCGCCCACTGGAGTGGGGGAGTGGGGGCGGGGCTCAGGGAAGGCCCCGCCCACGCGGCCCCGCTCAGGGTCCCATCCTCCTGCGCCCCTGCGCCCCGCCCGTGGCACTCGCGCCCTCACCGTGATGTAGGCCCGGAAGAGGTCGTTGTCGCGCAGCAGGCCGCGCATGTACTCCATGCAGCCCTCCTCCTCCATGCAGTAGCGGATGTAGGGCTTGAAGAGCGAGCCGAACTGGCCCGGGGCAGAACAACCACGGCGCCGGTTACCGCGCGCTCCCTGCGGGCCGGCCCGCGCCTGGCGCTGCGCAAGCGCTTCCTTACTGCACCTGGGCGACCACCCCAGGGGGGCGGCAAGCTTATGATCCCTGTTTCCAGATGAGGAAACAGCCTCAGCCAAAGTGACCACCCGCGGCCAGGGAGCAGGGGTGGATGGCCAGGTAAGGGCTCAAACCCGGGCGACTGCTTCGTAATTTCTCACCCTTGGCCACAAAGGGTCATATGTGGTCACGGGCCTGGGGAGGTTGGGGATGCTGGGCAGACCGGATCGGGCGGTGGAGACTTTTCGGCGCCCCAGCCCTGCCCCAGTGCCCGCGCCTGCACCCGACCCCGCCCGTACCATCTTGAAGCCTTTGAGGAAGTCCCCGGGCTGCAGCAGCGCCCGCGTGCGCCGCGCCTTCTCCAGCACCGGCGCCATCACGCCGGCCCACAGCCTGCGGTGCAGCTGCGCGATCTCCGGGATGTTGCTGAACAGGCGCTCCGCCTCCACCTGGGCGGGCGGGAGGCGCGATTGGCCTCGCCCCTCCACCAAGTTAGCCTCGCCCCGGGTCCAGGTCCCGCCCTCCTCCCCGGTCCCGCCCCCGCCCCCGCCCCCGCCCCCGCCCCCGCCCCCAAACCCCACAGCACCTCACACAGCAGCCCCGACTCTTGCAGGTTCAGGAGGCAGCACAGGAACAGCTGTGGGATCAGGGGATGCTGCAGCTGGGGTCGGGGGGGAGGGGGTTGTCCCCGCCCTAAAGCCCCACCTGGCCTCAGGCTCCCCACCACGCCTCCCCCTTGCCCTTCCTAGGTGGCCCCACAGCAGCCAGGGACCCCACACAGGCTGTCCCCTTTGGCCTTCGCACCTGGGAGGTCCAGACCCTGAGGAAAGACCTCATAGCCCTCCTGAGGTCACACTGCCCTGGCCCCTCCTGGAGGGAAGCTCTGGCGAGACTGGCCTTGCAGCCACGCCTGGAATTCCCTTTTCCACCTCTGCCCTGGTTCGGCCTCCAGGTTTCACCTCTGAGGGTGCTTCCTCCCTCCAGGAAGCCCTCCTTGAACCTCCAAGCAGACGCTCCACTCAATGAGCAGAATCCCTACACTGCCTGCCTGCTCTGTCCCATCCAGGGTGCCGGCTGCTGGGCACCCGGCACACAGCAGGTGCTGGGAAACAGCCACTGAATGAAAGTGAAAGAATGAGTCCTCACCTGGGAGGCCTGATTCAGCAGAACCTCACACACCTGCCCAAAGCCTCCTCCCAGGTTCCTCTAGGAGCCTCCTCCTCCCTGGGTCGGCCCTTCTCTGACTTTCCTGCCCCCACCTCGTTGCCAGGCACCTGCTCCTTCTGCAAAGGCTCAGACTCAGCCGAGGGCTGCCAGAGAGAGGACAGGGCAGCAGCGCGCCCCTACTCACGTTGGTGATCACCCGAAGCTTCCTGATGTAGGAGGCTTCCGTATGCAGCAGCTCCCACACCGCCTCCTGCTGGTGGTACTGCCGCCGGGTCAGCTTCTGGAGGGGGGGCAGGATGGTCAACCAGGAGGCCTGGAGCACCTCAGGGTGGCCAGAGAGGGTGAGCAACGTGCATGCACTTTCTCATTTTCCTGATGGTGACACGGAGGTCCCAAGAGGAGCGGGGTCACCCTTGACATCCCATGAATAATCACAGTCCAAACACCCAAGTTCTGGGCCCTCCTCTGCCACTAAAACAGCCGGGCAGCTCACAGTTTTTAATCTAGCCTCGGTGTCTCCAGAGTAGGCTAATGAGAAGAGTGGCCTCTCGGGGTCGTCCCATGGCACATCCTATCACTGGGTCCTCCCAAGGGCCGTCCCCATTTTGAGACAAGGAGGAAGAAGCATGGTGGCCCGCACTTACCTCATGCCCATCGATGAGCTCGCGCCAGCTGTCCTCCAGCCTCAGGCAGGCATTGTCCTCATCCTCATCCTCGTCATCCTCCTCCTCCCAGGAGTCATGGTCAAAGCGCAGCCTCCGGGGCAGCCTGGGCAGCCCGAAGAGGCCATAGGCATGCAGCTTGCCCTCCAGCTGCTCCATCTTGTCCACCTCCTGGAAGGACACCCTGGTCAGGGTCAGAGGCCACAGCCAGCCAGCTGCCCGACCCTGGGCTGATGGGGCCACATACCCGGCCAAAGGTGCTGGTGCTGAGGCCTGAGCTGAAAAAGCCGCTGAAGCGACTGGCCGCCCGGTTCTTCCAGCTGTCGCCGCTGCTGGTGCTGCTACTGCTGCCACTGGGCAGAGAGCAGCTGGAGGGCGTGGGGGGCTCCTGCCCGGGGATGCTCGCCTCCCCCAGGAACTCCGACATGTTCTTGCGGCGGCGGCCAGGGGCCTGGCCAGGGAGGGATGGTCAAGGCCAAGACTCCCCGCCAGCCCCCACTGCCCCACCCGAGGGCCTCAGGCCAGTCTGGGATGGAGGAGGGTCTCTGCATCTCTACCCTGGGGTGTCCCCTCTCCTGGGACACAGACACGTCTGGAGGCCAGAAAGTCCAGACATAGATACGCCCAGACTATCATCCCCCAGTCCTCCAGCCTCAAGCGCGGAGCACAGCATTCGTTACACACACTCAGATGCACTGGCGAACGTGGCTCTGGATGGTCTGTAGCCCCGGGCACAAATGCTCTCAGGCACACATGCACACACTGACTCCCTGGCACTAGAAGAGTCTTAGGTACAAGCCCTCACCCTGGGCTATGGCCAGATCCAGAGAGAGTTCCCTGCTCTCACGGCCAGCCCCCTTTTCCAGAAGGGGCAATTAAAACCCCAACAGGGGCAGTGAGAGACCCAGGGTGACTGCCTCTGAGGAGGGGCCGTGGGTCCAGCCTGGGCCCCTTCCCACCCACTCCCTGACACATCCCCTCCTCCTCACCAAGATGTCCAGGCTCTCCCGGCGGCTCTGGGGGTCCACGCGCTCCAGTGCAGGGGGCCCAGCCCCGGCCGGCCGCAGGATTGGCAGACTCAGGGACTTGGAGTCCTTCACTCCCTGCTCCGCCTTGCCCTCATCTCCGGGCTTGGCTGGGGCCGCATGTGGGGGCCACAAGAGATCCTCAGCACCCAGGTGTGGTGGAGGAGGGGCCCCAGTCCTCTCTCCCCAGAGGATCCACGCCAAGGCCTGCCTGCCCTCTCCCTACAGCCCTGCCCTGCCAGCAGCACCCAGCAGAGACACCTGTATGGTAATGAGGCTGCTCAGGCCCACAGCCAATGGGAACCCGAGCCTGGGAAGGGCACCTATCTCCAGGAGGCCCCACCAGCACCAGTGGCCCCATCTGCTGCTCACCTTTGACCCGAAGGTAGTGTCCCCCAAACCTGTAGGCCTCGAAGGTGAGGGACAGGGGCGTGTTGGACTGGTCCAGGTAGATGTCCACTTTGCCCAGCGAGATGCCCTTCCTTTCAAATACAGGCAGCAGCACCTCCCTGCCCCCAGGACAGGAGGCGTGTGTGTTAGAACCAAGCAGCCAGTTGCTTCAGCAGCTTCTTTAGCTCAGGCCCCGCCTCCACGAGCCCCCACCCCGCCCACAGCCCCGGTTGCCCCCACCTTCCCAACGGAAAAGGGAAGCCCGCCTGGAATCACCCGCAGGTGCAGACACCTGCCTGCAGAGGTTCTCACACGGGCGCATCTGCACACCACAGCAGACCTGTCACAAGCCTGCCCACACGCAGGCCTGGCTCCTACATACACGATTAAAATGCGCAAGTCTCTTTGGGAGGCCGAGGCAGGCGGATCACCTGAGGTCAGGAGTTCAAGACCAGCCTGGCCAACATGTGAAACCCCGTCTCTACTAAAAAACACAAAAATTAGCTGGGCATGCTGGTGGGCACCTGTAATTCCAGCTACTCAGGAGGCTGAGGCAGGGAAAATTGCTTGAACCCAGAGGTGGAGGCTGCAATGAGCCAAGACCATGCCACTGCACTCCAGCCTGGGTGACAAAGTGAGACTCTGTCTCAAAAAAAATCCCCAAAACAACAACAACAAAAACACCACGCAAGTACACAGAGCCCGCCACATTCCCTCACGCTGGCATGCACACCCACATGGGTCTGCCCACACCCGGACACGCTTAGAAGCACAGGCCACCAAACACACACAGTCACACCTACAGAGACCTGGAGCCTGCGACACAGGGGCCACACCTGCCCCCAGTCCCACTTCCATCATGAGCCCCACCAAGTCCTACCCCAGCGACTTCTTCTTCATGGCTGGGACGATCTCCGTCTCGATGTCGACATTCAGGTCAAATTTCAGGGTGAAGCACTCCTTGCTTGGGTCCTGAGAGGACAGGGGCTTTGAGCTTCTCCTCCCCACCCTCCCCACCCTCTGGTCTGGGATGGGAACCTCAGCAAGAAAGGGAGCCCCAGGCCTCTGCAGCCCAGGGTGCAGACTTCCCCACCCCACCCCGGAAGGGAGGCCCAGCCTCGGGAAAGGGTGCCAGCTGTCGGGAGGCCCCCATCTGCCGGCCCCGGGGGCTCCTCACATCTGTGTGTCTCCTCCTTGCTGCTTTCTTCTTGGAGAGTTTCAGGCCTGTGCTCTTCCAGTCCCTGCAGGGAAGCAGGTAGGGCAGAGGCTGGAGGTGTGGGCCTGTGGCCGGGTTCCTGCCCCTCGCTCACCCCAGGTGACAGGTAACCCGCATTGATTCAACCCGGCCGGGCCTGCACGCCCTCTGGTGGCCAACATGGGAGTCACACCCAACCATACCTAGTCTGGTGAGGGCTGGGATCCTAGGCGCCCTGGAGGCTGGCCTGGACTGGGTGGCTTCTTCTCAGAGTCAGGACAGCCACAGGGATGGGGAGAGGCAGGTGCATCAGCCTTACTTGGCAGGGCACCGAAGCATCTGGTTCTGAACGTCTGATCTGAGACCCAGCCTTGGGGCCCCCCCAGGTATCTCTCTGCCCCATCCACCCCTCACCTACCCTTTCCCGTCCGCAGAGCTCTCCTCCTCCTCCTCCAAGTCCACTGCAGGGCTGGTGCGCGGTGGGCATGACCGGGTGGACACGTTCCGGGCCAGGACAGAGCCTTGGGAGAAAGTGAGAGGGGGCTGTGCCTCCCGGCCCCTCCTTAGCCTGCAACCTGGCCGCCTCCTGAGGAACCATAGGCTGTTACCCTGGAGCCCCCAGGTTCAAGGCAGTGAGGGCCCTTCAGTTCTGTGAGGAGAGGGGCTCAGCCATTGTTTTTTGTTTTTGTTTTGAGACAGGGTCTCGCTCTGTCACCCAGGCTGGAGTGCTGCGGCGCCATCTTGGCTCACTGCACCTCCACCTCCTGGGTTCAAGCAATTCTCGTGCTTCAGCCTCCCGAGTAGCTGGGATTACAGATGCGTGCACCACCATGCCTGGCTCACTTTTGTTGTATTTTTAGTAGAGATGGGGTTTCGCCATATTGGCCAGGCTGGTCTCGAACTCCTGACCTCAGGTGATCCACCCGCCTCGGCCTCCCAAAGTGCTGGGATTACAGGTGTGTGCCACCGCGCCCAGCCTCACTCATTGCTATCTATCCCCACAGACCCAAAAAGACACAGGGATGACACCCACGGTGAAGCTCCACCCCGAAAACAAACCCACCTGTGGCCTCAGTTTACCCTTCTATAAAATAAGGATAAGGAAGCCCTGCTTCTGGGGTTGTTACAGGAAGAGACCAAAGTCCATGGCTCTTTCTTTCAGGCCTCCCCTCCCCCAGGGCTGTGACCACACCTGAATTCCCAGGGGGAGAGAGTCCTTTTGTTTTTCTGTTTGTTGCTTTTTGAGACAGTCTCACTCTGTCTCTCAGGCTGGAGGGCAGTGGCACAATCATGGCTCACTGGAGCCTCCATTGCCGAGATTCAAGCAATCCTTCCAGCCAAGCCTCCCAAGTAGCTGAGACCACAAGTGTGTGCCACTACACCTGGCTAATTTTTGTAGTTTTTGTAGAGAAGGAGTCTCACTGTTTCCCAAGCTGGTTTTGGACTCCTGGGCCCAAGTGATCCTCCTGCCCTGGCCTCCCAGAGTGTTGGGATTCCAGGTGTGAGCCACCGTGCCCAAACAGAAGAGCCCTTTTGTTCCTCTCGTTAGCTGGGAAAGGACACAGGGGTTGGCACTTCTCACCCTTTTGTTTCTCTGGAAAAGGGCACAGGGGTTGGCACTTCTCACCAGGCCCGGGTATCTGCAAGTTGGTGGTGGGCCTGCGCTGGTTCCCTGCTGAGCAGTTTCCTTTTTTTTTTTTTTTTTTTGAGATAGAGTCTTGTCCTGTCACCCAGGCTGGATGGAGTACAGTGGTGCGATCTCAGCTCACTGCAACCTCCACTTCCCAGGTTCAAGCGAATCTCCTGCCTCAGCCTCCTGAGCAGCTGGCGTTACAGGCACGTGCCACCACGCCCATCTAATTTTTGTATTTTTAGTAGAGACAGGGTTTCACTATGTTGGTCAGGCTGGTCATAAACACCTGATCTCATGATCCACCCTCCTCGGCTCCCAAAGAGTTGGGATTACAGATGTGAGCCACCACGCCCCACCCAGGAGGAGTGTCTTACTTCCTGCTACAAGCTCCTCCTGACCTGACCACCCCCACTCCATGCCACCTCTGCTAGGCCCACACCCTGGCTTGGAGGACTTGCCCAGAAGCCCCTGCCCTGAGGACAGGCAGACCTAGAAAGAAAGAGGCTTTCTCTGTGTGGGCCCCAGGCCAGGGGTAGGGACAGCTGCAGGAGGTGAGAACCAGTGAGAACACAGCACCAGAGAGACCGGCCTGCCTCGGGAAGGGGCACAGTCATGGACTTTTTCTCTTGCTAAAAAAAAAACACATGGAACAAAAGGATCCATGGCATACTCGGGTTTCATTATTTACAGTCGACTTGCCCTTCTGACGGCCCTCTATCCTGGGTCCGCCAGTTAGGGAAACACGCCTGGGGAGCTCTGGGGGCCGAGCTGGGCTCCCTCCTGCGCTCACCGTGAGCTGGGAGGTCGAAGCGGACGTGTCCATCATAATGCATGGTGCTGTGGAACTTGCTGTCACAGGCCTCGCACAAGTTCAGGGGCCCCCGGCGGTGCAGCTGCTGGCAGTCGGCGTGGTGACATACCTGGGGTGGGGACACAAGCCTTCAGGAGGTCCCTGAGCCCCACTACATCTCCCCACCCCTGCCCGGGCCACAGGGACTCAGAATGAACCGCCCTGCTCCAGCCGGGGCCCGCTTTCCCTAATAGATCCATCCCGCAATCCAGGGCAAGGGGACACCCCCGCTAAGGAGTCCCCCGCTCCCGCATCATCAGGTTTCGCATCTGCTGGATCATTCCCCTGTGGGCACACCAACACGTGGTTATTTCTCCATCTTTTTCTTCTTTCTTTGAGACAGGGAGTACAGTGGTACATTCATGGCTAACTGTGGCCTTGACCTCCCAGATTCAAGTGATCCTCTAGCCTCAGCCTCCCGAGTACCTTGGACTAGAAGCACACACTACTACAGGCTAGTTTTTGTATTTTTTGTGGACAGGGGGTTTCACCACAATGCCCAGGTTGGTCTCAAACTCCTGGCCTCAAGTGATCCACCCACCTTGGCCTCCCAAAGTGCTGGGATTACAGGTGTGAGCCACCATGCCCAGCCTCATGCCTCCATCTTACAGAGGCCTCACCTCACCCTCCAGCTACCGCTGCCTTTCCTGCTTTCTCTTCACAGCCAGACTCTGTAAACAGGTATCAGTATTCACGACTTCCTAGTTCTCACTGTCCACTCTTTATTTTTCCCAAGTGTTGTTTTAAAATATTTCTCTTCAGTTTTTAAAATATTTTTGAGAAGGAGTCTCACTCTGTTGCCCAGGCTGGAGTACAATGGCGCCATCTCAACTCACTGCAACCTCCGCCTCCCAGGTTCAAGGGATTCCCCTGCCTCAGCCTCCTGAGTAGCTGGGACTATAGGCTCACGCCACCACACCCGGCTAATTTTTGTATTTTCAGTAGAGACAGGGTTTCTCCACGTTGGCCAGGTTGGTATCGATCTCTTGATCTCAGGTGATCCACCTGCCTCAGCCTCCCAAAGTGCAGGGATGACAAGCATGAGCCACCGCGCCCAGGCTTGTTTTAAAATATTTCAAACCTACCAAAAATTCTAAGAACAGCACATGACCTCCACCCCCCTGGGCTGCCAGTTGTTGGTACCTGCCACAGCTGGCTTTCTCTCCCATTCTCTTCTCAGCGCCCTCCTCCCCTGGGGTAGAAAAATCATGGTGCTGCCTAAGAACAAAGACCAATTCCTGCAGAATTGTCGCACTCGGGAAACTGAACCTTGATATATAGTCCATATATAGTCTATGTGACATTTTCCCAAGTGTCTACATAATGTTCTCACAGGTATATTTCCTCATATAGGAAATAATTGAGATTCACACATGGCATTTGGTTGTGTCTCTTTATCCCTTAAGAATGAATTCTAAATAAAAATAAATAAATAAATAAATAAATAATGAATTCTGAGCCCGGTGCGGTGGCTCATGCCTGTAATCCCAGCACTTTGGGAGTCCGAGGTGGGTGGATCATGAGGTCAGGAGTTCAAGACCAGCCTGACCAATATGGTGAAACCTCATCTCTACTAAAAATATGAAAATTAGCTGGGCGTGGTGGCACACAGCTGTAGTCCAAGCTACTCGGGAGGCTGACGCAGAAGAATCACTTGAACCCAGGAGGTGGAGGTTGCAGTGAACCAAGATCTTGCCACTGTACTCCAGCCTGAGTGACAGAGTGAGACTCCATCTCAAAAAAAAAAAAAAAAAAAAAAGCAGAATAAATTCCAGCTGGGTGAGGTGTAGCTCACGCCTGTCATCCCAACACTTTGGGAAGCTGACGCAGGTGGATCGCTTAAGGTCAGGAGTTCAAGACCAGCCTGGCCAACATGGCAAAACCCCGTCTCAACTAAAAATACAAAAAATTAGCCAGGCGTGGTGGTTTGTTCCCATAGTTCCAGCTACTTGGGAGGCTGTGGCAGGAGAATCGCTTGAACCCAGAAGACAGAAGTTGCAGTGAGCTGAGGCCAGGCCACCGTACTCCAGCCTCCCTACTTGTTTTTTTGGTCTTTTACAACATTGACTTTTTTTTTTTTTCTTCAAGACAGAGTGTTGCTTTGTAGCCCAGGCTGGAGTACAGTGGCATGATCATGGCTCACGCAACCTCAACCTCCCAGACTCAAGTAATCCTCCTGCCTCAGCCTCCTTAGTAGCTGGGACTACTAAGCGCATGCCACAACACCCAGCTAGTTTTTTATTTTTACTGGAGAAAGGGTCTCACTATGTTGCTCAGGCTAGTCTCGATCTCCTGGGCTCAAGCGATCTGCCTGCCTTGACCTCCCAAAATGCTGGGATTACAGGCATAAGCCACTGTGCCTGGCCGACACTGAGATTTTTGAAGACTTCGAGCCAGCAGCCTGGCACAGAGCTCCTTGATGTGAAGCTGTCTGGTGGTCCTCAGAAAATTTCAAACTGAGCATTGGGGCGGGGACAGCACAGAGCTGACTGTGTTCTTACTCTTCGCCTGTAATGCTGGACCCTCTGGGAAACTCTGTGCCTGGTACAGTCTCAGTCCCTTTTCCCCCTGTACTTAATAAGTAACATGTGGCGCAGCACTTTGAGATGTTTTGTTCCCCAGTGATCTCATTCAGTCGCTTGAGGTCAGGAGTTCGAGACCAGCCTGGGCAACATGGCAAAACCCCATCTCTACTAAAAATACAAAAAATTAGCCAGGCGTGGTGGTGTGAGCCTGTAGTCTCAAGGGCCTTAGTATACATTGACGATTTTTACCTAAATCAATGATTTGATTCCTCTGATGGCTGCAAGGTTGGGGATTTCCTTTTTTTTTTTTTTTTTTTTTTTTTTTTGAGACAGGGTCTCTGTCATCCAGTCTGGAATGCAGTGGCACCATCTCGGCTCACTGCAACCTTCACCTCCTGGGTTCAAGGAATTCTCCTGCCTCAACCTCCCAAGTAGCTGGGACTACAGGCACACATCACCACAGCCAGCTAATTTTTAGTAGAGACAGGGTTTCACCATGTTGCCCAGGCTGGTCTCGAACTCCTGGGCTCAACTGATCCGCCCACCTCAGCTCCCCAAAGTGCTGGAATTAGTGCTGGGATTACTGGTGTGAGCCGCCGTGCCCAGCTTGGGGTCACTCTTGACGCTCTCTGTTATACCTCCATCTAGTGAGCCCAAAAATTCCGCTGGCTCCACCTTTAGTATCTGTGGCCTCAACCCAGCCAAAACTCATAAGCATACCACTGCCCAGCCACCTCTCAGCTGGGTGACAACAATGGCCTCAAAACTGGCCTCACTGCTACCCCCGTCCCCCATAATATGTTCTCCATGGGCAGCTAGGGTGGGCCCAGTTCAAAGAGGAGTCCCACTGTATCTACTCAAAGCCCTTCAAGGGTTCCCATCTCACTCTGAATAAAAGCCAAAGGGTTAAGGTTAGAGTTTTTGGTCTTTGATGACATTGACTTTTTTTTTAGGGTTAGGGTCACCTCGTTCAGGGACCTCCTATCCTGCTCTTCCATCCTGGCTCACTCCCCTCACCCACTGGCCTCCTGGTCATTCCGGTACATGCTCCTTCAGGGCAGCTCCCACCTCTGAGCTGTGACATCTGCCAGTCCCTGGCCTGAGACGCTTTTTCCCGGATACTGAAACACACAGCTCCCTGCCTCCCTCCCTCCCGCACAGCTTCCCCCAGGTCACCTTCTCATCCTCCTAATTCACCCTCCATACTCGCTTTCTGTCTTCAGCCCTTCTAGCACCTGACAGGCCACATATTATTCCACCCTGCTGCCTCCACACCTGCTCATTTCTGCAAGGACAGAAATGCTAGTCTTTCCCATTCAGCACCTGACCTCCAGCCCCAGCTGCTCCAAAAATACTTGTTTAATTGATGAATTAAGGCAGGGGAGAAGCACTGAAGAGTTTCTGGCTGGTGAAAGCCCAATGACAGATTTCTGAGATTGGGTGAGGACAGCAGAGAATGTGACAGACGGCAGGAGAGAGGAGGAGGCTGGGAAGAGTCTGAGTGTGTTTTTAACGTGATCATTATGTGTCTGGAGCCGCAGTGGGGGCGTTTCACGTGCGACTCACTCTCGTCCTACAAGATAGGGGCTGCTATTGTCCCTATTTCACACAAGAGGAAAGTAGGGCTCAGAGAGGTGAAATGACTTGTCTAAGGTCACACAGCCAGTAGAGCTGGGACTTGAAGCCAGTGTATGTGGGGCTCTAGATAGGAGATTTTTTTTTTTTTTTTTTTTTTTTTTTTCCTGAGACAGTCTCACTCTGTCACCCAGGCTGGAGAGCAGTGGCAAGATCTTGGCTCACTGCAACCTCCACCTCCCAGGTTCAAGCAATTCTCCTGTCTCAGTAGCTGGGATTACAGGCACATGCCACCATGCCTGGCTAATTTTTGAATTTTTAGTAGAGACGGGGTTTCACCATGTTGGTCAGGCTGGTCCTGAACTCCTGACCTCAGGTGATCCACCTACCTCAGCTGATCCACCCACCTCAGCCTCCCAAAGTGCTGGGATTACAGACGTGAGCTACGGCACCCAACCTGGATCCCAAATTTTAACCACATTCACCCCCTCTCATGGGTGTCTTGGGAGAGAGAGGCTGAGGGAGAGGCCGGCCTCAGGTCGGCTGGGATTGCAGGGACAGGAGGGAATCAGTCTCAGTTTGATGCAAGCCCCGTTGGCTCTCGTGTCCCTCCGCATCTCCATCTGACAGGAAACGGAACAGGGCACAGGACTGGCGGTCGGCAGGTGGCACTCCAGACAGGCCTGCCTGCTCAGGGAGGGGCTGATCCACATGGAGCCGGGCCCCGGGCAGGCTGCTGGGGACAGGATGACCCAGATTCCTGAAGGCAGCCTTGAGCGCCAGGTGCCCCTGGTTCCACGCCCTTCAGGAGTGATCTTCAAACTGTGCTGTCCGGGCTAGAAGTGGGGGTAATGGGATTGATCCCTCAACCCTGCAGCTCTTTCTGGTTTCCGCCTTAATCTACTATTAAAGAAAGTGCAAAAACTCCAGCCTGGGCATTAGCCGGTGTGGTGGCGCTCTCTTGTAGTCCCAGCTACTTGGGAGGCAGAGGTGGGAGGACTGCTTGAGCCCAGGAGGTTGAGGCTGCCGTGAGTCAGGATCACACTGCTGTGCACCAGCCTGGGTGACAGAGTGAGACCTGTCTCCAAAAAAAATTTTTTTTTTTTTTTTTTGAGACGGAGTTTCGCTCTTGTTACCCAGGCTGGAGTGCAATGGCGCGATCTCGGCTCACCGCAACCTCCGCCTCCTGGGTTCAGGCAATTCTCCTGCCTCAGCCTCCTGAGTAGCTGGGATTACAGGCACGCGCCACCATGCCCAGCTAATTTTTTGTGTTTTTAGTAGAGACGGGGTTTCACCATGTTGACCAGGATGGTCTCGATCTCTTGACCTCGTGATCCACCCACCCTGGCCTCCCAAAGTGCTGGGATTACAGGCTTGAGCCACCGCGCCCGGCCCAAAAAACATTTTAAAACCTACAAAAACCAGGGCCACCACGCCTGTAATTTCAGCACTTTGGGAGGCTGAGGCGGGCAGATCATGAGGTCAGGAGTTCAAGACCAGCCTGGCCAACATGGTGAAACCCTGTCTCTACTAAAAATATAAAAATTAGCCAGGGATGGTGGCAGGTGCCTGTAGTCCCAGCTACCTGAGAGGCTGAGGCAGAAGAATTTCTTGAACCTAGGAGGTGGAGGTTGCAGTGAGCCAAGATTGTGCCACTGCACCACTCCAGCCTGGGCGACAGAGCGAGACTCTCTCAAAAAAAAAAAAAAAAAGAAAAGAAAAGAAAAAGAAAAAGAAAAACTACAAAAACCAGTGAGGCGCAGCGGCTCACGCCTGTAATCCCAGCACTTCGGGGGACTGAGGCGGGCGGATCACCTGAGGTTGGGAGTTGGAGACCAGCCTGACCAACATGGAGAAGCCCTGGCTCTACTGGAAATACAAAATTAGCCGGGTGTGGCGGCACATGCCTGTGATCCCAGCTACTCAAGAGGCTGAGGCAGGAGAATCGCTTGAACCCTGGAGGTGGAGGTTGCAGTGAGCCAGGATCGTGCCACTGCACTCCAGCCTGGGCAACAAGAGCAAAACTCCATCTCAAAACAAAAGAAAAGAAAACAAAAACTACAAAAATCACTAAGCTCTCTTCAGCCAGTGCTCTGCCCACACCCTCACCCGGAACCCACAGGGCACTCCTGAGAGAAACATCAGGCTTTGCAGCTTCAGGGAGCCCAAGCTTCCGGTGTCTCCTCACGAGAATGATCTAGGGAAGAGCCCTGTCCCACCTTGTCCCCTCTTCCCAGGACCCCACCCCTGTCTGTGGACTCTGTGCCCAGCCAGCCTGGCAGAGGCTCCCAGCTCCAGTCCCTTCTGGGCCTTCTTAGATGTCCCGGTGCCAGGGGCCACAGACCTGCCCATGACCCAAGCCCTGGCCTCACCGCAGGTAGGAGGTGACATGGCAGGAGCCATGCTAGGTTAGAGGAGTTCTGGGAGGGTCTCTGAGACCCTTCTGGTCCAAGTCTGATTCTGTGCCACATTCTGGTTTTTAAGTCAATCCAGTATACAGACAGCAGATTTTATACCCTGATTCACTCCTTACAGAAGAGTCAGTATTCAACAAACAGGGACTGAGCCCTATGATGCGCTGCACCTGGATCCCTAGAAAGACTCCGGAGACCGGTTTCCCTGCTGTGCTGGTCTGGGTGGCCGCTACCGACACCCACCGAGACTGCTTGACTCCTCCAGCTGCTGCGGGAGCTGGTGCCCGACCTCCTCTGCTTCCCTCCTCTCCGCTGCCTCCAGGCTCAGGGGCACTGGGGGCACAGTGAAGCTCAGGCCCAGGATCTGAACCAGGTGGCTCCCAACTTTATCGAGCAGGTCTGGTTGGGGATGAAGTTCTGGAAACCTCCCAGGGAGAACCATAAGCCCAACTGGGAAGGTGGGATAGGTAGAGCCCCCTCGTGAAGTTTCTGCTCTCCATCCCACCTCACGCCCCACCCCCAAACCCCAGTCTCCCCAGCTCCTCCAGGGGCAGGACTCCCCCAGCACTAAAGCCGAATGGGCTCCTCTTGAAGCCACACTCCAGCCTCTTCTCTCAGACCCAACTGCCCTCCCCGCTACCTGCCCACCCTGTCCTGCCTCTGTCCTGTGGGAGGGACAGCAGGGACCAGGTCTCACCCCAAGGGAGGAGAGAGCCCACCCGTGGGAAGAGCCAGCTCCCACCCTCTCTAACGCCAGGCAGCTCAAATAACAGAGGGGGTGCCCTTTGGGGAACAGACGCCCGTGAGGATAGGGACGGAGAGCCAGACTTCCTCCCTCGTACAAAGGCTGGGGCCAGAGGCAGAAGGAGGCTGTGGGCAGGGCCAGGGCAGAGGACGAAAGGGAGAGGGGCGGCCCTACACAGGGCCCGGGACCCACAGGTGCGTCTGGAGCTGGCCCCAGACACAAAGGGCCAAGGGTTGGCGGGGACATCTTGGCCGGTGGGGACACTCCCCGGAGTCCCAGGTCTCCCTCCCCAGGGTGCAGCTGCCCAGGTAGGGGGCTCATCTGCCGGGGGCCGCCTCCTTCGCCGGGGATAGGGGGGTCACAGGGCCCACATTCATGCGCACCCCCGCCCCGGCCTCCCGCGCAGGGCTGGGCGGCTGCGGGCAGGAACCGGGCACCCAGTCCCATCCCCACCCCGGCCCGGCCCAGTACCTGGCCTTCACCATCTCGAGCACGACCCCCGGCCCAGGGGGGCTCCGAGTCCCGGGAGGGCAGCCCCGGGCCTGGCCTGGAGGCCGCGAGGCGCCCGGAGACACCGGGTCCCGTCCCCATGGCGGCAGGAGGAAGCCGCAGTCTGCGCCGCCCGCCGGACAAAGCGCAGAGCCCCGCTTCCTGCCATTGTGCGGCCGCGCCCGCCCCCGCCGAGCTCGGGACCCCAGGGAGGGCTGGGCCCGGAACAGCCCCCAGTCCCCCAGGAAGGCGTACGCCTCCCTCCCGCCCAGGCCCCGGCCGCCCAGCCCTGGGGATCCCCACCTCCCCGCCCGGGAACCCTCACCCCCTCGCCTCTGTCCGGCCCCGGGGACCCCCATGCCCCCGCCTCTGCCCCTGGAGACTCCCACCTCTGCGCCTCTGTCAAGCCCCCGGGACCCACGCCCCCACCTCTGCCCAGCCCCGGGGGACCCCCACCTCTGCGTCTCTGCACGGCGGCCCGGGGCCCCTCTCTGCTCTGACTCCCTCCTCAACACCAGTGCCAATGCCTAGCTCAGAGAGCCCCTCAGAACCTGCTCCCTCCCCTGGGGAGCTCCTTGAATGCTGGAGGCGGAGGATGCCGGTGACACCCCCGCACCTCACATGGAGACTGCAGAGCCCCTGCCCTGGGCCACCCGACCCCCCTAGACCTGGGGGTGCCCACTCTGTTGTGGTCTCCACCTCACCCCCAGCGCCAACACCAAAGGTTCCTCCCAGCCAGAAGGGCACCTTCCCTCCTCCCTTCCTCCTGGAGAACCCCACAGCCACATCAGAGCTTCAGCCCAGGGGATCCCTTCTTCCTCCCAGCAAGGGAGCTCTTAGAATCCAGGCACAAGAAGGGGAAGGCCAGGACGGGACACATTTCCCTCGGGGTCCTAGGCCCTGGCTCTCTATCCCTGGGGACACCCCTCTCTACTCCATTCACACACCCACCCCAACCTTACAACGGGCACTCATCTCAGTCCCTCCCATCATCTTGGAGACCCTAACTTGAGAGCCTGAGCCCCAGGGACACCCCTCTTAGTGCCCACTGCCCAGGTATGGCAGAGGCCAAGAGCTAAGGGCCGGTGGCTTCTGGAAAGGGCCATGAGCAGAAGGAGGGCTGCTCTGAGAGGCTATCCTGGGCAGTCCCAGGGAGCAGGGTGAGGTGTAGGCATCAGGAAACCCTGGCAACCCACGTGGCACAGCAGCCCAGGTCCCTGTGACTTTAGGCTGGTTCCCCCCCCGCTAGGGGGCACTCGGCACAGCCAGAGAGGATGCAAACCACACCCCCATCCCCCACCCCACAGCCTTTACTGCTGGGGTCACCACGATGTGGCTGTCAAAGCACTTTTACATTGATTCCCAGGAAGGCAGGGCAGGCACTATTCTCCCCATTCACGGGGTGGGGGATAAAGTGACATAAGGAGACGCAAGCCCTCTGCTGGTAGTGACTTACTGTGATAACAAGGTGGAAAAAAAAAGAGAGACGTAAGTCCATGGGCAAGACTGAAACCCAGACGAGCTCTGGGATTCTGGAATGGCCTCCGTGGGACACTCCTCAGTACCCATGGAGGTGGGGTGGCCATGCTGTCTGTCATCAGCCCACCCACCCCTAACAGCTCCTCCTCCGTCTGGTTCATGGAGAAAGAGGGTTTACGAGATGGCTTTGGGAGGGCAGCGGCAGTTTATCAGAGGCTGGGAGACTCCCAGGACTGTCTCCACTCCCAAAGTCCAAGTCACCCACTGTCTACACCACAGGCAGACGGCAGAGGTTTTTCTTTTTCTTTCTTGTTGCCCAGGCTGGAGTGCAATGTCACAATCTCAGCTTTCCACAACCTCCACCTCCCGGGGTTCAAGTGATTCCCCTGCCTCAGCCTCCCGAGTAGCTGGGATTACAGGCATGTGCCACCATGCCCGACTCATTTTATATTTTTAGTAGAGATGGGGTTTCTCCATGTTTATCAGGCTGGTCTTGAACTCCTGACCTCAGGTGATCTGCACACCTCGGCCTCCCAAAGTGCTGGGATTACAGACATGAGCCACTGTGCCCGGCTAATTTTGTATTTTTAGTAGAGATGGGGTTTCTCCATGTTGATCAGACTGGTCTTGAATTGCTGACCTCAAGTGATCTGCACACCTCAGCCTCTCAAAGTGCTGAGATTACAGGCATGAGCCACCACGCCCGACTCAGAGTTGGTTTTTTGGAGACGGAATCTTGCTCTGTTGCCCAGGCTGGAGTATAGCAGCGTGATCCTGGCTCACCCCAACCTCCACCTCCCAGGTTCAAGCGATTCTCGGCCTCCTGAGTAGCTGGGATTATAGGCACCCACCACCATGCCCAGCTAATGTTTGTATTTTAGTAAAGACGGGGTTTCACCATGGTAGCCAGGCTGGTTACAAACTCCTGATCTCAACTGATCCACCCACCTTGGCCTCCCAAAGTGCTGAGGTTATAGGCATGAGCCACCATGCCTGGCCAACAGACAGAGTTTTGAAAACTAAACCTTCCCATCTTGCTTAGAATAAAATCCCACCACGCCTGGCTCCCACCTCAATTCCCAGCTGGTAGGCACAGTGGTCTACCTGCCAGTCTGCCTTCTCTCCCTACAGCTCACCAAGCTCAGGGCCTTCACCTCTGTATCTTCTGTCTGGAATTCCACATACCCCCATCTTCAAACAGCTGGCACCAAGCCCCAACTTCAATGTTACCTCCAAGATGTCCTTTCTCTCCTTCAAAATAAACCACCCTTACCCTCCCACTGTCAATTCCTTTAAATTATTTCCTTCTCAGCATTTCTTACTACCTGTAATTCATTTCTTTGTTCGCTTTTTTTTTTTTTTTTTTAAATCATTCTTCCCTACTAGACTAGCCTCTCCAGAGACCAGAGCCTTGGCCATCTGGATCTCACTGTGTCCTCAGCACTTAGGAAACCCTGGCAACCCACCTGGCACAGCAGCTCAGGTCCCTGCCGCTCTAGGCCCGGTGACTACCGCCAGGTGGCAACAGTCCTAATGCACAGTAGGTGTGCTTGGTGGAGATGAGATCAGCGAACGGATGGATGAAGGTAGAAGAAGGGCCTTCATGCCACAGAAGGACACGGGGACAGGAAAGGGCTTGGCCAGGATATCCCCTCCTGCGGCCAACGGTCCACGAAACCTTCCCCACTGCCAGACCAAAGGTCTCTTCCTCTTCTAGCATCCATGACCTTGGGCTACTGGCCCTGGGCAGGTGAGTTTCTGCTTCAAATTGGGTGGCCTTGCCCCAGACCTCCACCCCGTGCTGCCCCAGAGGCAGATAACTGCATTTCACTGCGCATTCCCGAGTGCCTCGCCTGTCCCAGGAGTTCTAGACAGTGAATCCCACTCACTCTTCTCAACGACTCTTCGGAGGAGATGCTGTTACTACCCCCATTGAACAGATAAATGTCAACCTGTGTCAACCGACTTGCCCCAAAGTCACCAGCTGCTACGTGGGGAAATGGGTGTCTCAGGCCCAGGGCAGGGGTGGGACCAGAAGACAGCTGAATATTGGTTTGGGCAACAGGGACTTAGAGACCGCCTTCTTGAAGACATGGCAGATTCCAAAGCCAGCTTGTGGGGAGACCCTGGTGTGGGGTAGCCAGACTGCATCAAGTGGAGACCGCCAGCTGGGTCACGCCAGATCACCAGAGGTCACCTGAGTGCCTGGGCCCTGGCCATCCCTGAGTGAGGCTGCTGCCTGGGGACTCGGCCAGGGTTGGGGACTGCTCCTTAGGGGCAAGAGGGTGGATCAGAAAGGAGCTGCCAACCCTTGTACCAGGGCAGGGGGGTGGGCCTGGGCAGGCTCCTGAGTTCCCACCTCCTCTCCACAGCAGGGAGCTGGAACAGCTCAGGGGCAGGCCCAAGAAGTCCTGGCCCCAGACTCCCTGGGGAGGGGGCCCCTCCCCAGCCCAGCCTCAGCTCCAGGCTTGTGAGTCAGGCCTGGCTTGTTGAAACTGATACCCAGAAACCAGATGCGGAGGCGGATGAATAATGGAGACTCCCAGGCAGGAGCCCCCCACCCGGCTGTTCTCCCTCAGTACCACCTCCCCGAGTCCCGGAAAAGCAGATGGGAAACCAAGGGGTCCCCCGGGCATCCCTGCCCCACGACGAGCTGGGGCTCCAGCCCGGTCTGGGTGAGAGAGGGACCTCCCTGTCCAGGAGAGGACCCCGATCTGGGGCCAGCTCCAGGCTCTGCAGGCAGCAGATAGGCCTGGAACCAGGAGTCCGGACTCTCTGGCTGGAAGATGTCCTTGCCAGGGGTTCCCCCCAAGGCTAAGCTCCCCTGGGAGCCTGCTAGTTGCAAGGCCCCACCCGACACCCTGGAAATCCGGGGTGGAGGTTGCATGCGTAGGCAGGCCAGCAAGGGCGGGGCAGCTCTGCCAGGAGGCTCTCTAAGCTCCACCCGGCCCACCCACCCTCCTTTCCCCTAGGCCCAGGCCTCACCCATCACCCCTCGGGTTCTGAGGCTCGCCTGACCTAAGGCCCTGCCCTGTGCTGGGCAGATGGCAGGGGCACAGAAAACCCCTCCCCAGGCCAGGCCCGCCTTACAGGTCCTAGAAGCCAGGAAGGCCCCTTCCTCCCCAGAGCGGTCCTGGCTGGGATTCCCAAGGCTGGGACCCAGAGCTAGAGAGAGCCGGCAGGGCTGCAGTCGGTGAACATCCCCTCCTGCCGGGCCCCCGCAGTTCCCAGCCCCAGACCCCAGCGTGTGTGTCTTCGGAGCAGCCCCCTCCCTGGTACCACTTAGAAGGCTCCTTGGTAGGGAGAGAGGGAAGAGGGCACCTGCCTGGGCTTCAGAAGACCTTGGCTGGAGCCCACGAACCCCTATCCTTCCCCCACTGGGCCTCAATCTCCCCAGCTGTGCTGAGAGGGCACTGGCCCTTCTCTAGAATTCAGTATACGGGGATGGCTGCCAGGTCCTAGCATGTGCGGGGACCCTGGCCAAGGGGCAGGGGAATCGTAAAATACCCCTGAGCTCCCTAAACCTGAGGAGTTATTAAGGAATCTCTAGGGGCCCCCTTGGCCTCCATTTCCCAGGCTTCCACCAAGGCAGGCCAGGGACTCCCCAGGTTCAAGGGCCCCCCCGCATCCCCGACCCCCAAGCGGGTGCCTGCGGCCGCGCAGACTGCCCGAGGCACAGCCTCTGGCGCCCCCTGCTGGCCTCGAGAGGGCTTTTCCGCCTGGGACCGACTCCGGGACTGACCAAAGGGGCAGGGTCGGCTGAGCCTCCCAGCCACGCCGCGCGCCCAGGTCCCTCCAGGCTCCCCCTGCCCCGCCAATACCCCTCATACCGGGACTGGGGTCTCATAGACTCCTCACTGCCGTATCTCCGAGCCGCCCCACCCTAGAAACACAGGGGCTGGGGCGGGCGCTTGAACCCATTCCACCTTCAAGTAAACGGAGATATAGCTGGTGAGGACCCCGTACCCACTCACAGGCCTGGCACTACGTGGGAGGCCACTCAACTCCGGGTTCCGTCCATAGGTTTAAAGGGGTCCTGGTGCCCAGACCCACCCCGCGTCCGGAGCACAGCTCCCACTTCCCCGCGACTCACCTAGGAACAGGACCAGGGTCTCCTCCCCTGTGTCTGAGGCTCGGGCCAAGACTGCCAAAGCCTCATGAGGCGCGCGGGGAGAGGGGGACGGGAGCTGCGGGACGGGCTCAGTCGACTCCGCGCCGACTGGGGTGCGGTACGTACGGGAATTACGGTAGCCGCGCGGGCGCTACCACCTGGACGGGCCGGGATGTACCAACGGCGCCGCCCGGCTGGGACGGGGGAGAGGAGGGGTCCGAGGAAGGGCCCTGCGCCGGACCAAGGGAGGTGACTGGAGGCCGGGCCGCTGCTTGGGGTGATCCAGGATCCGGGCTCAGGGGAGGGGGTGGGGCGCGTCACTGTCCCCGAGGGGCCTGCCCTTTACAGAGCTCCAAAAAGTTCAAAGTCGCTGGTCTTTAACCTGGGCTTGAAGACGGGGGGTCTCGCCCATCCCGGAAGAGGGGTGGGGGGAGACCAGGGCCCGCGACTGGAAGCCTCCCCGCGACAGAATAGCCCAAGGGGACCAGGCAAAGGGACCCGCAGGCCGAGCCCGCCCCGGAATCGCCCGGAGCCAGGCTCGCTTCCGCTCCATTATAAAAAGCAGGATTCGGATCTGTGGCCTCCGCGGTGCCCCAGAAACAGCCCGCTTTTCTCCGCCCCCCCCCAACTTTTTATTTCTGGCCCAGGTGGCACGGCCGAAAAAGGGTGCCATTCCGCCATTTAGTGGTTCCCAGTTCCCCTCTCCCAGCAGCGGGAGTTTAGAATAACTCTGGGCTCAGGACTGGGAAGGGTATGGATACAGGGGGCCTACTCGAGGAGGCGGGGTTCAGGTTCACCAGCCTGTTTCGAACTTTCAAGCTTTCTACACCGCCCTCCCCCACCCCTTCCCAGGCCCAAACTTCCAGACTGCCCCATCCCACCCTTGGGACCAGGCCTTTCCTAGGGCAGCTCCTGGCTGGGCCAGGGGCTCCATGTCTTCACCTGCTCTCCCAAAACTACTTAGCCAAAACCCAGGAGTCCCCTTGCATTGTTTCCCTGGGCCTGCCCCTTTCTTCGGCTGCAGACAACCCCACCACCTCTCTCCAGGGACCAGTCACCTCCAGAGATGGCCCAAACCTGGCTGGCCATTTCCCAGGACATCCTGCTCTGCGCTGTTCACCCCGAAAGCATTGCCCAGGAGAATAGGTGATTCCCTCTCCCGTTATTCACATCCTGCCTGTTCCTTCTCCATGGGGACCTCAGTTCCACCCCTTCCTCACCACTCCTCCCTCCACACATGCACACCGTGACTCATCTGCCACCTCACAGGCCATTGTTAAGCTGCAAGGGAACTCTGAGATCCTCCCGTCCAACCTCCACTCCACACTGTGATCCCCTCTACGCCTCCCTTTCTGTCTCGGCTTGCATATGTCTAGTGGCGGGGTGCTCACTACCTCTACTTCGGAGATAGCTCCAGCTGCTGGAAACTTTCCTGTACTGTGCCGAACCCCACCTCCCTGTCAAGGCCCCTTGGGAGCCGTGCAGAAAAATTCACAGTTTTCCTCCTGAGAGGTCGGTAGAAATGGGAGGCTCTGAGGACAGGCAGGCTTGGTGTGAGTCCTGCTCTTGCCTTGCTTGCCAAATAATTTTACCTCGCCAATCTGCAGGGTCCTCTCTAGGAAATAAAGACGGGGCAGCCCCTATGGCAGAGGGAGAGATGGCCAGATGAGGTTCCTGTGCCAGGCGCTAAGGCAGGGCCTGGCGCACAGCACGTGCTGATCAGCGGTGGCTGCTGGAATCACTACCTCCTCCATGATAAACACCCTCACGTGGTGGCCCAGTGTCCTGTGTGGCCCAGGGCCACAAGTGCCCTCCCCCACACCTCATTGTGACCTCAGGCGCCCTGACTGGAGCAGAGTGTCCAGTGAAGCCCAGCAGGGAGCTGGGGGTTCACACACTGTCCCATGGCCACCTTGAAGGAGGACAGGGGAACCCACAATACCATCACCCTGCCTCGATCTCCCCTGCCTTCCCCCATCTCCCCACACTCTCGGCTCCACCTGTGTGCAAGAAGCTGTGGATGGGATGGAGCCTGGGGAGGTCTTAGATCCCAGGGCGGGTATGGAGGCCACACCCAAAGTCTAGAGGTGTCTTTGTTTCCCCCACTCGCAGGACACCCTGCACACCTACGCCGTGCTGGGCTCTATGCTAAGCACGTTATATATGGGCCTCTCTTCGTCCTTACTGCAGGATTATTTTCCAGATGAGGAACCCGGGGCTTAGGGAAGTGTAGTGACGTCCCCAGGGTTGCACAGCTGGAAAAAAGTAGGTTTGATCCTGGAGCTCAGAGGTGTGGACTGCTCTACATAGCTTCATCCTGGGGAGAGGCCATTTCTCTCCTGGGGTCTCCATGACACACAGTCCAGACCCCTCACCTGGATATGCAGGTGCTCCTAGGCCAGAATGCCTCTCCCTCCTCCCTGTGCCCGCTGGCCTCGCTTGCCCCTTACAGCCCCCCATGTCCCTCCCCTGCTCACTCAGCTTTCCTCCATCTCAGTACCTCTTTAATCTTCAGGACTCCAGCTGCCTCCTCCAGGAAGTCCATCCTGATTAGCCCTCCCCCAGTGGGAACTCCAGGGGCAGGGGATAGGGGACAGATGGCAAATTCATCTCAGAAGCTCCAGTGCCCAGGAGAGCCTCAAACAGAACATTAAGTGTGGGCCGAGAAGCTGAAGGGTCTAGCCCTGCCTGAAATCGCTCCTTCGCCAGGGCAGCCTGGGGGGGAAGTCTGGCCAACCAGGATCACTTCCCTTCCTTCCTCCCAGCACTGCCAGAGTGTCACCTCCAGCAAGATGTCCCCTTTGTTCCCTGGAGATCTCCTGGGCCTAGAACTGGGCCTGGCACTGACAGATGCCCACAGCTAGTCTGGTAAATGAATAAATGAAGTCTTCTCCTTCACATCCTGGAGAGTAAGAACGGGACTCTTGATCAGACGAGCCTCACTCAGGCCAGGCTCTGACAATCATGCTGTGTGATGTGGGCAAGTTCCTCTACCTCTCTGGGCCTCCACTTCCTTACGAGTCACGTGGTCATAAGAATAACACTCTTCTTCTGAGGGTCTCATGAGGCTTCACTGAGCCTAACACCCCGCCTGGCATGTAAATATGTTCGGTCAGCAATAATTGTTATTATTTTTTGAGACAGAATCTCCCTCTGTCGCCCAGGCTGGAGTGCAAGGGCACCATCTCAGCTCACTGCAACCTCTGCCTCCCAGGTTCAAGCAATTCTCCCGCCTCACCCTCCCGAGTAGCTGGGAATACAGGTGTGTGCCACCATGCTCGGCTCATTATTTTTTATATTTTTGGCAGAGATGGGGTTTCACCATGTTGGCCAGACTGGTCTCAAACTTCTGACCTCAAGTGATCAACTTGCCTCGGCCTCCCAAAGTGCTGGGATTACAGGCATGAGCCACCGCGCCCAGCCTGTTACTCTTATTTCCGAGACAGGGTCTCTCTCTGCTGCCCAGGCTTGAGTGCAGTGGCACAGTCATGGCTCACTACAGCCTCGATGTCCCAGGCTCAAACAATCCTCTCACCTCACCCTCCCCAGTAGCTGGAACTACAGGTGCCTACCACCACACCTGGCCAATTTATTTTTTTTTTAATTTTAGTAGACAGAGGTCTCCCTATGTTGCCCAGGCTGGTCTCAGACGTCTGGGCTCAAGCAATCCTCCTGCCTCAGCCTCCCAAAGTGCTGAGATTGAAGGTGTGAGCAACCATGCCCAGCAAGTCGTGGTTATTATTATCATCAACAATGTTATTCTTTGGACACTATTACCAAATCTGAGTGTCCCTCACCTCCTCTCCACCACTGCTTCTCCCTTCCCGGACTGCCCTTGCCTCTGTTCTGCCTATCCATGTTTTCACATCCATTAAAGGCCCCCTCCTCCAGGATGCCCTCCCTGACTGGCCCTCTCTGCCTCTGATCATTCAGGCATTTCTGCCCCTACAATGAGCTTGTGCCATTTGTCTGAAAGGGCATCCTAGTGGTGACAGGGCCCAGAGTCTCCCAGTACAGGCTGGGTGACCCTCGTCAGCTGATGCTAATGTCAGCTGTGCTGAGTTCCAGGCGGGCCAGGGCTGGAGGTGCGGTCTGGAAGCTGTAGAGGGAACACACCCACTCTGAGACCAGCTCTCTTCTCCCAGGCCTCATCTCTACGAAGGCTGGACCCTCCCTCCTCTGTCCCTGCCTGAGCAGCTTGGGGACCTGCCCTGGGAGCAGCTGTCCAGAGGAGGGGCTGGAACGGTGTGCTTTGGTGCCCCAGCCACCCCTGCAGGTCAGGCAAAAGCCTCAGGGCTCTGCAGGCCTCTGGCAGGATGCATATTGCGGGGAGCTGAGGCCAATTTGTTGCCAGGAGCCCCCATCTGGGAAAGAGGCAACCAGCCAACGCCAGAGCCCAATGCCAGGCACCATCCGTGCCAGCAGATTGTATCTGACATCACATCACCCCCCTGCCTGGTGACCACGGCAACTGGAGGCCGCCCCCTCCCCGCCCCGCCCCCACAGCAGTTCTTGTTCCCTCACTGCAGTCCTCCTGTGCAGAATGAGTGAGTGTGTGTGTGTCTGGTGGAGTGGGGGAGGGGAGCGGGGGGTGGGGGGTGGCATTTTACATTTCCTGCAGCTGGCAGCGCTGAGACACACAGTGGAAGGGAAAACGGGCCCTGGTGTGACGCAGACCTGGGTACTGGGTTCAAATCCCAGCTCTCCCACTTCCTAGCAGTCTGTCCCTGAGCGAGCCACTTCACCTCTCTGGGCTTCAGTTTCCCCATCTGTAAGTGGGAATAAGGACAGGACTATCTCAGAAACCCAGAGGGAGGAATCAGTGAGTCCCCGTGCCTGGACCGATACTAAGTTGCGCAGTTATTACTACTGTCACGTAAATGGTTGCTGGGAGAGGCCAAGCCTGGCTCCAAAACCACCTCTCATGAGCTGTGGAGCCTTGGCCAAATCACTGCACCTCTCTGAACCTTGGTATCTTCATCTGGAAAACAGGGTGATGATGCCTTCCCTGCAGAGCTGCCACAAGCAGTGCATATGGCACAGAAAGCAGGTGGCACCGAGCCCAGCACGTCACAGGCAGAAGCGCCCAGGCAGTGCTGCTATCCTTTTTCCTGCTCCCTTTCTCCCTGATTTATACTTTGCCCCACTCCCAGCTCCCGAGCCCTGGCACTCCAGGGCCCCTTCCTCCTTTTGTCATCACCAGGACCATGGTCACACTCACCATGTGCCAAAGCACCTCAGACCCATGCCCAGACCTGAAGAGTGGCCAAGTACCACAGGAAGGGTGCCAGCTGGGCACTACACCAGCACGGTGGGAGACCGCTTCCCCTGGCTGAGTCTCAGCTTCCTTATGTGTGACATGAGGCTACAGCTCCTGTCACCTCAGAATGGTTGTAAGGACCACAGTGTAGCAAAGGACTTTAGGGAACCCCCACACCCCTGACTCCACTGTTCTTGAGCTGGGGTGAGGCCCTCTGCCCCCTAAACCAGACCTACCCTTGAACCCAGAGGACACTGTGGCCCAGCCAGCCGCACCCATGCCAGGATCTGTGGAGAGCTGGTGCTGGGACAGAGAGGGCAGTTAGAGTCCTGGCCCCTCTGCCCCCAAGTGTCCCAGGCTCTCCAGCCTCCTTACCTTGGCCGCGCGCCCCTTGTCCATGCAGGTGGGGTTCTGACAGCGAAGTCCCTTCTCTTCCGCTGGTCTCTGGTCATCTGCAGGGGAGAAGCAGAGGGCATCAGTCAGCGGGGCACCCAGGCTCCCCCCTGGGCCCCAGTGGCCTCCCGACAAGAGGAGGGTGGGGCAATCTCCTCAGTCCTCCCTTCAAAGGAGGTCAACGTCCCTTTCTCTCTTAAATGCCAACTTATCTGCACGGGAATCTGTTTGCAGAGCCCTTTTCTCCTGCAGTTCCCCAGGGAAATTATCCAGATTCCACAGGGAGAAAACATCTTTGGAAATAAGCTGCTCCCTTTCTCTGTCCCTCTAGTCTGGGAGATAAGTGGGGGAGCGCTCAGTGACCTTTTGGGGCCCCAGACTTCCCAAGGGGTCTCGGTAGGGCTGCTGGGGGTAGAACACTCCAGGGTCCCAGATTCCTGCTAACCCTGCGCCCTGCATCGCTCCCTTTAGAGACAGAGGAGCCCCCGACGTTCTGGGGCGACCCCCGTTCCCCGAGACTCATCTTTGACCCTGAATTTGGCCCCCTCCAATCTGCCTCTTTCTAGGGGCTGGAGTACACCACGGTGGGGTCAGAGCGGCCCAGCCAGCGAGAGGCGGGGGGAGACAGGGAGAAGCGGGGTGCTGCCGAGGCAGGCCCCGACTTGGGGGCCGAGTTTGGGTACCCGCCCGGAGCCCGGTCGGCGCCCACCCCCTTGCCTGGAGCAGGCCCTCCCGGAGGAGGTTAGGAGCCGGCCCGACCCCCAGACCCCCGCCGCGCGCCCGCCGGGACCCCCGCCCGCCGGGACCCCCGCCCGCACTCACCCATGGACCAGGCGCGGGGCCGCGCTGGGGGCGGGCGGCGGGCGGGGCGCCGGGGACGACGGGGACTGGGAGGCCGCAGCGCCGCCGCTGCCGGACCCTCGCGCGGGAGGCGGGCGGGGCAGGTGGGCGGGGAGGAGCCGCGGCGGCCCCGCCTCGGGGGCGGGGGGGCGGGAGCGCGGCCGGGCCTCGGCGCAGACGGTAGCACCCCTCCCGTCCCGGCTCCCCGGCCCCTGCGCGCCGCGGTCCGGAGGCGGCCTCCACCTCCCACAGGGCGGGCACCAGGGCGGGCACCAGGGCGGCTCAGGAAGCCAGTACGGCTCTGGCCTGGAGGGTGCCGTCCACGCGGAGGGTGCGGGTCCGCAGGAATGCAGCCCGGGACCCCCGCAAGGCCCCCACCCCCGCCCAGAATCGCGGTCTCCGAGGTCAGTTTCCATGGCAACACGGAGCTGCCCCGCGCAGGGTGGGGGCTGTCACCAGAGGGACTCGCCTGCCACTGCTCGTGCTTCTGCTTCTCCTCTGTTGGTTCAGAGTTTTAAACTTTATTGAAGTCCAGGCCGGGCGCGGTGGCTCACGCCTGTAATCCCAGCACTTTGGGAGGCCGAGGCGGGTGGATCACGAGGTCGAGAGATCGAGACCATCCTGGTCAACATGGTGAAACCCCGTCTCTACTAAAAATGCAAAAATTAGCTGGGCATGGTGGCGCGTGCCTGTAATCCCAGCTACTCGGGAGGCTGAGGCAGGAGAATTGCTTGAACCCAGGAGGCCTCGGAGGTTGCGGTGAGCCGAGATCGTGCCATTGCACTCCAGCCTGGGTAACAAGAGCAAAACTCCGTCTCAAAACAGCAACAACAAAAACAAACTTTATTGAAGTCCAAATGCGGACAGAGAAGTGCACCTGTCCTGTGAGCACAGCTCAATACACTTTCAGGAAACTTTTACGAAATAACCTGCGCCCAGATCGCAGAGGTCCCCACCCAGCCCCGGTAACCTCCCTCGTGCCAACCGGTCCTCCCAAGGGCACCGCTGCCCTGACTTCCAACACATCGATTTGTTTGCCTGGTCCTGTACTTTTTGTAAATGGAATTGAGGGATACCAAACCCTATGCACTACAGAAACAGCCTAGGAGAGGTGGCCAAGAGTCCACGGGGACTCAGTGCTCCTGATCCTGTCTCTGGACCCCCAGCCCACCCTGCACACTGGCTCCAGGAGGCACCAGGCCAGCAAGACCTGAGTATAGAACATCCAGCTTCCGGCCGGGTGTGGTGGCTCACGCCTGTAATCCCAGCACTCTGGGAGGCCGAGGCCGGCGGATCACGAGGTCAGGAGTTCAAGACCATCCTTGTCAACATGGTGAAACCCTGTCTCTACTAAAAATACAAAAATTAGCTGGGCGTGGTGGTGTAGTCCCAGCTACTCAGGAGGCTGAGGCAGGAGAATTGCTTGAACCTGGGAGGCAGAGGTTGCAGTGAGCTGAGATCAGGCCACTGCACTCCAGCCTGGCTGTCTCAAAAAAATAAAAAGATGTGGCTTTCAGTGGGGCGGGGTCACTCTCCCAAACGCTAAGGGAGGGCTTCCCTGACCCCTTCACCAGAAGGTGTCTCAGCTGGAACCCTCCTTACATGGGCATGGACTCCTTACATGGGCTGGGCTCTGGGATCACAGGTGACCAGAAACTGGTCCCTGCCCCAAGGACTCCTGGCACAGGGAAACAGGATGGGTCCCAGGTGTCCTGAGCTCTCTGGATTCATTCAGCAAACACATTGAGGATCCCCTGAGGGCCCCCATGAGCCAAGCTCTAAGCTGAGTGCTGGGGACCCATCGGTGACCCCGACAAGGCTTGGGGAGCTCACAGGGGCCCTGGTGGGCAGAGCGGCTCTTTGGGGGGTAGCACATCTGCACGGCCCTGGGGAGGGGGCTCTTGAGGAGGGGCTGCCACAGGAGTCCCGGGGCTTCCAGGCAGAGCAGGAAGCAGCTGTCAGGGGCCCTGGGTCTCCTCACTACACAGCTCACAGGAACTCTCAGGACCCTCAGGCCGGCCCCGCCCCACTCCACACAGCCATCCAGGGCCAGGATGCCTGTCCTGCCTCTAGCTGGAGGCGGAGGCAGCCAAGGGAGAATATGTCCCTGTGAGGACTGGCGAGGTCCGTGCCTGCCAGGAGAAAGCTGACTTGCGGGTGGAGTGGGGCCCGGGGCTCTTGTCTGCCATGACTCTAGCAGGCCATCCTCTGCCATCTGCATTTCCACGGGGACCTGGAGCCCTCAGCCAGCTTTGGGGGAGTTTCCCATGCATCCAGCCTGGTGCTTCTCCAGCTGAGCAGGACATCTGCTATCTGCCCGAAAGTTTCCAGGCCCCTGTGTTCTCAAAACTCTGGGCCTGGGGTCAGATTCTCACACCCTTTGCCCCAGGGCCTCTGGATTATAGCCTCACATTCTGAAGGCTCCAGGCCATGTCTTCTGCCACTGGGTCTGCCTCACCAGCTCCCCAGATGCCACCATGACCACTCAGGTCACAGCCGCCATCGGGCCTGACTACCCTGTGGCTGCTATGCCACTTGGGTTCCGGAATCCTTGTCCTTGTCCTGGGACTTCGTAGCCCTGGGATCTACCTGCCTGAACTCTCTGGCCTCTGACCCCTGGTCTCAGCAGGCTGCAGGTGCTCACCCTGCCTTCTAGACCCCACACTCCAGACCGGCTGGTCCTAGCTCCCCAGGACGTGGCTCCCTCTGTGCCCTGCTCGAAAGCTGCAACTTCTTGCATTGCATAGCTGAGCTCTTCTCTCCTGGAGACTGCAGACACGAAGAAAAATCCATCAGGACCCTGGTGGCTCTCAGGGCCCAGAGAGGGGCCTGTGGGGCTTGAGGGTGGGGTTCAGGACGAGTAGTCCCCACCGTAGGCCCGTCGTGAGCTCTCTTGGAGGTCAGCTGCCCCACCTACAGCCTTTGAAGAAAGGGTGGCTGGTAAGGAGGACATATTGAATCAGGTGATATAATACCTTGGACATAGTTGGGTTTAACTAAATTTAATTTAAAATTTCTTTTTCGAGACAGGGTCTTGCTCTGTCACCCCAGCTGGAGTGCAGTGTTGTGATCATGGCTTACTGCAGCCTCGACCTCCTGGGCTCAAGTGATTCCCCCACTTCAGCCCATGGAGTAGCTGGGACCACAGGTGTGTGCCACCATATCTGGCTAACTTTTTTATTTTTATTTTTTTTTATAGCAATGGGGGGATCTCAGTTTGTTGCCCAGGCTGGTCTCAAACTCCTGGACTCAAGGAATCCTCCTGCCTTGGCCTCCTGAAGTACTGAGATTCTAGTTGTTGGGCCATCTACATAGCCTAGCTCAGCCAATCAGATTTGCCCTCCTGAGACTATGAATTGAGGCAGGCCTGGGAAGAAAACAGAGTTCTGATCCCCTTCCCGTTGGGAGCCCACAGGCAGGACGTTTAGTGGGTCCTGGAGCCTTGAGTCCCCTGAGAGTCGGTCCAAATGGGTATCATGCCCCAAGACTGTTGGGGAGCAGGAACAGGGGAGCAGCCACTCAGTGGAGATCACCCCAGAGCAGAGAGGGCAGGAGAAGGTGGCTTTGTGAGAGTGGGCAGCTCCAGGGGGCTGCCTCCACTGCCTGCCCTTGGCTTCCCTCGGGAGCCCTGCCTCTCTGTAGCCCTGCCCTCTTATGTGGAAGAGCCTGAGCGGTATCTGCTCCTCCACCTCAGCCCGACCCTAGGCAGACCTGGAACCCTGAACCTCCCACTCCAGGCAGACCTGGAATCTTAAAGTCCCCCTCCCCTAGACAGACCTGAAACCATTAATTCCCCCCTTCAGGCACACCTGGAACCCTGAACTCCCCCATCCCTAGCCAGACCTCGAACTGTGAACTCCCGCCTCGAGGCAGAGCTGGAGCCCCGAGCTCCCCCTGTCCCTAGGCAGACCTGGAACCCTGAACTCGCCCCGCTGCCTGCCAGGCACTGCCTCTCCTGGTCTGCAGCAGCCCAGCTGCCCTCCTGGCTGCCCCGTTCCCACCATGCCCGGGAGAGCCGGGGCCCGTGCCCAGGCAGAGGAGCCCACTCGCCAGCTCTCCCCCAACCCTGTCTCAGTCGCAGGAGGCCACTTCAGCTTTGTCCTGAACATGATCTCTACCAGAATCAGCCCTCGGGGCGTGGGCAGAACAGCCGGCAGACATGTTTTGTTTGGCTGAGCACAGGGTTTCGAAAGAATTTAAATTGGTTGCCAACTTTGAAAAGTCAGGAGATTTCACATAAAAATCCATATTTCTGGCTTCTCTTGACAAACCAGAGGAGCCTGGCAGCTCCGGACCCATGTTCTGGACGGCTCCAGCTCCCAAGTTGTGTCTGCCTCAGATCAGCACAAATGCTTCCAGCTCCACAGTCCCCGCCACTCCCTGTCCCGCCCCCCCGGGCCCCTCACTCTGCTACTCACTGGACACAACTTCGCCTCAGACCCCAGCCCAGCCCTTCTTGCTTCTATTCCTTTGCCCTCTCCCAGCGTCTTCCCGTCGCTGTCTGCTGCCGTCCTGCCCATTCTTCAAGGCCCAAGTTGAAGGCTGCTGCCTTCAGGAAGGCCTCCCTATGACCACATATCCCAGTTCCAGGTGAACGTCTCCCTGCTGGACTCCCACTGTCTTGGGCCTTTGAACCAACACCTACCTGTCTTCCCATCAGATGGCTTCAGGAACCACACATCATAACCACAGCTCTCACTTGCCAAATACGTGCTAGGAACTCGATGATGGTCTGGTTTCACTGTCTAACTCTGGGCAGAGGAATGATCATTGTGCCCCCTTTTTTTTGAGACGAAGTCTCACTCTGTTATCCAGGCTGGAGTGCAGTGAGGCGATCTCAGCTCACTGCAACCTCCACCTCCCAGGTTCAAGCGATTCTCCTGCTTCAGCCTCCCGAGTAGCTGGGACTACAGGCATGTGCCACCATACCCAGCTAATTTTTGTATTTTTGGTAGAGACCGGGCTTCACTATATTGGGCAGGCTGATCTCAAACTCCTGACCTCGTGACCTGCCCGACTAGGCTTCTCAAAGTGCTGGGATTAGAGGTGTGAGCCACTGCGCCCAGCTTTTCATTGTCGCCATTTTACAGATGAGAAAACCGAGGCTTGGAGGGTACAGAGATTTGCCCAAGGTCACACAAGTAATGAGAGTAATGAGGCTGCAACCGGCACCTACGTCTGCAAGCCTCCAAGCCTGCGCTCCTAACTGCCAGGCTACAGTGCTCCCATGGTGCCTGACACAATTAGGTGTTTGCAGAAGATGAATTGGTCCCCGCATCATGACATGAGTGTCACGGAGATGAAAACGAAGTGGTTTCCCGTGCACTTGTGTCAGCCAGGGGACCCTTTCTCCACTGGCCCCTGCCTGACACATGTGCACAGGAACCACCTCCTTTTCATCTCCAGGGTAGCCCCTCACCTGTGGAACCTCTGCTCCAATGAACCCTTCTGTCTCAAGAAAACAGGTGCTCCCTGCCCACCACCTCCCAACTGAAGGCCGGGCCACAAAAAGGCTGCCCCTCTCAGGAAGCAGCTGTGGCCTTGGATGCCCCCTCCCACATGAGCCCCACCCTCCTGGGCGCCCGTCCATGCTTGGGCAGCTGCTGCAGGCCATTCTGGGGCTGGACCTCTTCGCTGCTGCAGCCTGACAAAGGGCAAGATTTGTCCCAAACCTGGCCAAAAGCCAGAGGGGCATGTCCTGGGTAAACGCTGCTGGTCCCAGGACATCTGCCACTCCCTATGCAGGACACTGGTTGGAGCATCACAGGGGCCTGGGAAGGAAATGTGTTTCTGATCCCTTCCCAAAGTGCCATGGGGCACTTTGGGGCAGGACAGTGAAGTGGGGACCTGCCCGCAGGGAGGAGAGTGGACCACGGCCTGGACACTGCTTCTGCCTCCAGCCCAGAACTACTGTTGGCACAGTCCCCGGGGATTGGAGTGCCGAACATCATGCTACCCACCCACGCCTCTCGAGTTCAGTACGAACGGGTGGGAGGACACATTCAGGATTCCTTCCTGGGCCCCAAGAAACTGTCCACACAGCTCTGCGCACAGGCCTGGGGCCAGCTGGTCACTTCCTCCGGCTGAGGCTGCTGTGGGTGCCTGCCCAGATGCCCACCGTGGGCTTCCTCTAGAGGTTCCTCAGAGGAGCCGAGAGACCAAGGGCGGAATGGGAGCGGGGCTGCAGAAATGGCCATGAGATCCCCATTCTTGACAGTCACGCTCCAAGCGCCAGTCCCACCCCCATCACAGGCTGGGCTAGCATCGGCCCACTCTGCGTGGGCCCCAGCCAGGGTCTGGCTGGTACAGAGAACAGAGCTCACACAGACAGCCGTATGCACAGGCTTACCCACCCAGCTGCCTCGGCTCACGCGTGAGACCTGCTCACGTGCTGTGACCCAGCCGCTGCGTGCAGTACCCCAGGGCCTCTCTGCCAGTCCCGGGGAGAGCTGGGTCAGGCACATGTGGGTGAGCAGATCTGAGTTCTGGTGCTCAGGCTGAGGGTGTGCATGGTGTATCTGAGTGCCACCACTCAGGACCTCAGAGGTCTCGCCACACCTCACCAGGATAAAGGGGATTCCGAGAATGGCCTTGACGCAGAGAGTGGGCATGGATATTCCAAGAGGCCAGCTTTAAAGAGGCCTTGAGGCCAGGCATGGTGGCTCATACCCATAATGCCAACACTTTGGGAGGCCAAGGCAGAAGGATCATTTGGGCCCAGAAGTTCAAGACCAGCCTGGGCAACATAGAGAGACCCCATCTCTACAAAAAAAAATTAAAAATCAGCAGGGCATGGTGGTGTGCACCTGCAGTCCCAGCTACTTGGGAGGCTGAGGCAGGAGCGCTGCCTGAGGTCGAATGCAGTGACTCACTACTGTGATCTCACTGCTGCCCTCCAGCCTGGGTAACAGAGAGACAACCTTGTCTTTTTTTCTTTTCTTCCAGACAGAGTTTTGCTCGTCACCCAGATGGAGTACAATGGTGCGACCTCAGCTTACTGTAACCTCTGCCTCCCGGATCCAAGCGATTCTCCGGCCTCAACCTCCTGAGTAGCTGAGATTACAGGTGCCTGCCACCATGCCCAGCTAATTTTTTGTATTTTTTAGTAGAGACAGGGTTTCACCATATTGGCCAGACTGGTCTCAAACTCCTGACCTTAGGTGATCCACCCACCTCAGCCTCCCAAAGTGCAGGATTTACAGGCCTGAGCCACCGCACCCAGCCTACCTTGTTTTAAAGAGAAAAACAGGCTGGGTGTGGTGGCTCACGCCTGTCATCCCAGAACTTTGGGAGGCCGAGGTGGGCAGATCACGTGGTCAGTCTGGCCAATATGGTCAAAACCTGTCTCTACTAATAATACGAAAATTACTGGGGGCATGGTGGTGTGCACCTGTAGTCCCAGCTACTCAGGAAGCTGAGGCAGGAGAATCGCTTGAACCTGGAAGGCAGAGGTTGCAGTGAGCCAAGGTCATGCCACTGCACTCCGTCCAGCCTGGGCAACAAGAACGAAACTCCATCTCAAAAGAAAAAAAAAAGAGCACTTGCCAGGCGCCGTGGCTCACGCCTGTAATCCCAGCACTTTGACAGGCCAATGCGGGTGGATAACGAGGTCAGGAGTTCAAGACCAGCCTGAACAACACAGTGAAACCCCGTCTCTACTAAAAATACAAAAAAAAACTAGCTGGGCGTGGTGGCGGGTGCCTGTAATCCCAGCTACTCTGAAGGCTGAGGCAGGAGAATCGCTTGAACCTGGGACGCGGAGGGTGCAGTGAGCCGAGTCTATGCCACTGCACTCCAGCCTGGGTGATAGAATGACACTCCGTCTCAAAAAAAAAAGTAAAAGGAGGCCGGGCGCGGTGGCTCAAGCCCTGTAATCCCAGCACTTTGGGAGGCCGAGGCGGGTGGATCACGAGGTCAAGAGATCGACACCATCCTGGTCAACATGGTGAAACCCCGTCTCTACTAAAAATACGAAAAATTAGCTGGGCATGGTGGCGCGTGCCTGTAATCCCAGCTACTCAGGAGGCTGAGGCAGGAGAATTGCCTGAACCCAGGAGGCGGAGGTTGCGGTGAGCCGAGAGCGCGCCATTGCACTCCAGCCTGGGTAACAAGAGTGAAACTCTTTCTTAAAAAAAGAAAAAAAAAGAGAAAGGAAAAGAGTGCTTGGCACTGGGTAAGCCCTCTCTACATTAGCTGTGTGGTCGGTGTGACGAGGGGCCCCAGAGCTGTGAAACCCCAGAAGCAGGAGCCGCCTGTCCCAGAGGCAGGAGAGATAAGCGGCTTCATAGATGTGACTCCTGCGTCTGAGCCGTGAGGGTGTCCCAGGGGGAAGGACCAGGATGACAGAGATGTGGAGAACAACTGAGAGAGCCCAGGGCGGGCCTGCCTCTGCTTCGCCCCGCCCCAGCCCTGCTTGGCCCCGCCCCACCTAGGGGAGCCCAGTCTGAGCTGGGGGGAGGGGTGGGACACAGTGCCCATTAGCTGGCCCTGCTGGCTTCAGGCTGGGGTGGTTAAATGACCCGGGGCAAGTCTCTGGCCCTGTTGGGTCCTGGAGCACCATACCTGCCTCAGGTAGGCAGGAAGCTGCCAAGTGAAGAAACAGAGCAGCCTGCCCCCCATCACACCCTCCAACTCTGCAACAGTGCCCGGCCTAGGGTGGAGGGGGCCTTTGCTCCCCAACCCCGGCCGCCATGCTCCTTCACCCCCGTCCCCCACATCCTGTGCTGCTTCCAAATCCCCACTGCCTCTACCACTGGCCAGCTGGGCCACACCTCTCACATCCTGCCCTCCCTGCCTCTGGCACACACCCTGAAGGTGCCTTGAGCTGCTGGAGCCCTGGAGGGTTACTGTACCTGTCTCTCTCCTCCAAGCAGCCACATCCCCCCTCCTCCACAGCATGGGGGCTGGTCACAGGCAGAAACATGTGGCCGTCATGCCCACTGGCATTGGGAGCAGCACCTCCCTTTTCAGAACCCGTCCCTGTGCGGTCTGCCGGCTCCCTCCTGCCTCCCAAGGTGGACCCCAGGCTGAATCATCCCTGCCTCTGGCCTCAGGGAAGGACCACGACAGGCTGGGGAGACTCATCCGGGACAGGCTCCTGCTCCCTGGGCCGGGGGAGGCCAGCAGCTGGGCCCGAGGATGAGGCTAATGGAGAAGAAAACCAAGGCCCAGGCCCGGGCCCCAGACAGTTCCACGGCGCTGGGAGACCGGAGATCAGCGCTCTGGTAGCTTCTTCGAACGGGACTCGAGTTTCTGTCACTGCAGTAAAGCACCCTGACAGAGCCAGCTCCCCAGCTCAGCTCAGCTGATCCGATGGAAGAGGCATCCGACAGCCAGCACTGCTGTGCCTTACCTCTGCAACCGCCATGTGAGGTCCCTGTGTGCCGTCCCCATTAGTGCTCTCAGCCCCACGACCCCCGAGGCATCATTACTCCCATTCACAAGCTCGCCGACCTCTCACCCCGAGGAAGCAGCCCGACACCCCACGCCTCTAACACAGGCCGCGGGGCTCAGCGTCCCCGGCAGCAGGGGTTCAACCTCCCTGTGCCTTTGTTTCCTCATCTGTAAAATGGAGTCAAAAGGTGAAATGACCCATGTCCTAGGGCCTAGAACTTGAATGTTCCAGAACATCCCATCCCACTACCCAGCCCTGAGAAAACGCTGTAGCCTGATCTTGGGGGTTATGGGGAGAGAGCAGAGACAGAGGCCAGGCCTGAAGCCCGGTGCAGGGTCCACGCTGCCCAGCCAGGCCAGCCCTGGAGGAAGCACAGCCTCCACAGCTGCTTGCCTGCCCTCTGGCCCCAGGGTCCTAATTTCCAGGCCCCTCTCCTGCCACCAGTGTGGGCTCTTGGGAGTGGGTGTCGCCCCCACACCACTGTGGAGAGTGACCGTCAGCAGCATGTGTGGCTGAGTGGGCAAGGCCGGTGCCGGAGCCTGCTGAAAGGCCTCCCGGGAAGTGGACTCACACCTACCCTCTAGGTCCTCGATGATGTCCAGGGTGGAGCTCCACGAGAAACGCTCCACTGTCCCCAGCTCCAGCTCGGCCAGGTCGCAGGGCAGGGCCTCCAGTTCATAGGTGCCCCGCTTCCTCCAGTAGAGAAACATGCTGAGGCCAGGGGAGGTCACTCCGCCTGGCCTGTGCCCTCCGAGGCTGGGTGGCCTAGGGACCGGACGCAGGGAGCACAGGGCTTCAGGGGCACTCCTGGGGCTGGCCTCAGCTGGCAGGCGCACCCTCCCCGGGAAGGGGAGCATTCTGGGAGCGGCTGGGGGCCTCAGAGCTGACCAATGGCCAGGGCCCCAGCCCCACACAAAGCGCCTTTCTTCCCCTCCTACAGACATTTTACAAATTTCGCCTTCCCAGCCCCCTCGGAGCCCCCGCCAAGGAGACGGGCTGGCCGTCTGGGGACGACAGAGGCCCGGAAAAGAGTGCAATTGTTTCGTGGTCTCTCTGCTAAGATAAGTTTTCAGAGAAGAAAAATGTGCTGCCCCAGGAGCAATTCCAGCTCCACACCCCTGACCTGTGACCCCGCTCCCAGCCCCAGCGGGACCCTGCAGGATTTCTCAGTGAGGAATAGAAGCACCTGTGGGGAGGCTGTGGGCTGCCCCAGAGATGTTTCAGTTCCTGCCTGGACCCCTCCCCAGGAAGCTCAAGGCATGTTCCCCACCTCCACTGAGCCGAGACCCCCCAGGGGGTCAGAGGACAGGAGCTGCAGGCCAGGCCTCACCCTCAGCCTGCCCCTGAGGTCCAGTCTCTGGGCTCTGGGCTCCCGTGGAGGGTCTCTCCTCTCTCAGGGCTGGACGAACTTCACAGCCTGCCTCCTCCCTCAGATCATGTCACCTACACCAATGGCAGTGGCAGGCGTGGAGCCCCGGACAGCCAAGCCTCCGGCATCCTCGGGGGATCCTGGCTGCTCCCGAGTGGCGCGTAGAGTGGGAAGAAGTCAGAGGGCTCGGGGTGCAGAGCCCTCACAGAAAGAACCACGGGAAGAAGGAAAAGCTGGTGGACAGGCGGGGAAATGAAAAGCCACTGGTCAGTTTATCGCAGAGTGCTGTCAACATTACAAAATGTCCAAGCTAAAAAATAACAACTCAGAGCCTATGGGGCCTCCCGTGGAGAGCCCTCTGCCATGGTGCCCACATCCATGTGACCTGTGCCCCAGCACGACCACTGTGGCTTTCCCCACATGGATGAGTACTCCCTCCATGGCACAGATGAGGAAACTGAGGTTTAGCTCACAAGGAACAGAACTTGGATTTGACCCCAAGACTGTCAAGCTTCAAAGCCAGGCGTCCCCAAACTTTTTACACAGGGGGCCAGTTCGCTGTCCCTCAGACCGTTGGAGGGCCGCCACATACTGTGCTCCTCTCACTGACCACCAATGAAAGAGGTGCCCCTTCCTGAAGTGCGGCGGGGGGCCGGATAAATGGCCTCAGGGGGCCACATGCGGCCCGCAGGCCGTAGTTTGGGGATGCCTGTTCAAAGCCAACTTAGGGGCCAGGCGTGGTGGCTCATTCTGTAATCTAAGCACTTTGAAGGCCAAGGCAGGCGAATCACCTGAGGTCGGGAGTTCAAGACCAGCCTGACCAACATGGTGAAACCCTGTCTTAAGAAAAACAAAAAACAAAAAACAAAGCCAACTTGGTGACCTGAACAAGCAGCTGGGAGAGAAGGCCGGGCTATCAGAGGGCAATGGGGCAGCTCCTCGGAAGTCCAAACTTGAACGGGGCCAAGGGCAGCTTGCACTGGGCTTCCTAGTCGGGCTCTGCCGAGCCTCCTCTCTCTGACTCCACCAGTGCCCCTCCCACCAGCCTGCCAGATCTGAAGGAGCAGAGCCAGTGCAGAACTGGCTCCCCTACTAGACCAGATGCCTGGCAACAGAGACCCAAGGCCCAGGCAGAGGGAGCTGGCACAGAAGGCTTTGCTTCCAGGGCTGGTGCTGGAGGGCCACCCCAGGGTATGGCAGGGGGTGCGGGGGTGGCCATCCCGGCAGCCTACGAACCCCCAGCTGAGGGCTAAGGTGCCAAGAGGCAGCTTGAATAATTCGAAGCATATGCCTGCTTGCCCAGCCCCTCCCCCACCGGCATGGGGCCAGGGAGGACAAACGCAGGCCCCTGGTCTTCCATCACTGGCACCCACATGACCTGGGCCTGAGCCCACAGGAGCTGGAGGTGTCCCTGGCTCATGTTCATGTGGCAAGTGGCCAGCATGAGGATGTGAGACTGAGGCTTGGGGAGCGGGACTATCCATGGCCTGGCCAGCCATCTCTGGTCTCAGACTCACCACAGAAGAGGCCAGGGCCAGTGGGGTGGGTCCTGGAGCCTTTACCCAGCCCTGGCCCCTCTTTGTCTGGGCTTGGTGGGAGCCACACGTGGTTATTATTTCAGGACAGCCAATCCCAGAGCAGCCCCACCTGGGCGTGACAGAGACTCCTTCCTACCCTCGACTGTGGGCTGAGCACGAGGGGACGCCCCCACCCCCACTGCAGCGACCGCCTGGGGAGGCTCCACTCCCAAGCATCCATCTGGGGCCTCCCGAGGGGCTGCAGCCCTGGTGCCGCAGAGAGGAGGAAGCGGGCTCTGCCTCTCCACCCTGACCACATGGACCCTCATCTCCTGTGTTCCTTCTGTCCCCAAATGTGCCTCCTGCCTCCCACCTCCCCACCTTCACTTGGGCTGGTCCTGCTGTCCAGCTGTCCTCTTCTGTCTCCCACGCTCCTTTCCTGCAAGGCTAGGGGGCCCCCCCATCTGGCCTCCCAAAGCAGGAAGGCAGGAGGCCGCCTCAGTGGGTCAGGGCAGGCCCCCCCAGGCCAGTGAAACAGACCCCCACAGCGCTCATGGGTGCAGCACCAGCCCCTCCCTCTGAGACAGCAGCTGTCCAAGGCTTATGGATACGCCTGAGCCTTTTCCAAGGGGCTGAGGGAAGCCAGGAACCAAGACTGACTAGCGATGCCGCTGACAAACATGGGGGTCGTTCTTGGTGCCTTCAGGGACAGCTGTCTGTCTCGCATTCTGCTGCATGCCCAGCCCCAGGAGGGCACTCCACTTACCACGTCCCAGTGCCACACTGAGCAAGTGCTGTTCACACATTGTCTCCTCCCATCTGCACTATGTCCCCAGCGGCAGGTGCTACTGTCCCCACCACAGACATGGAGAAGCTGAGGCCACAACAAGCAACATGCCCAGGCCACACAGAGCTAGGAGGAGGGAGAGCCAGGGCTGAACCCCAGAGCAGTGCTCACCCTGCCGGCCGCACTGCCCACCCCGCTCCAGGCCAGGCCCGCCTCACTCACCCTCCAGTGCCTCTGGAAGTCACTGCTGGGCACAGACAGGGAGCGAGAAACCCGAGAGAGGCAGGCGGGCCCTCGGCTGGAGGGCTGCTCTCCCACAGCCCCAGACCTACCTCGAAGGACTCAGTCCTCTGGGAGCCTCACGGCCCCTTACAGGAAGACCCCGGTGGGGAGAGACAACTGGTCTGTACCTCACACAGGCAGGGAGAGCCTAAGGTTTGCCTCTCTTCCCACCTCTGGTTCCTTTTGCACTGCAGGGAGCATCCCCTGGCCTGGGGCTGGAACCAGGACTGGCAGAGGGACGGAGGCTAGAGACAAGGGCCCGCCTCACCTGGTTCCTGGCAGTGGCCTTGGACGTGGGAAGGAGGCACGTCTTCTGCAAACCACAGCCGTTCCCTTGAGAGCGTAAGTGGCATGTGCGGGCCCAAGCAGGGGCCACCCCCACAAGGTCCCGCTGAGTAAGGGGCCAAAAGAGGAAGAGAAACAGGTGGCAGGACCCAGCCATCGACTCCCACGCCAGGAAGTGACGGCCACCTGGGAGATGTAGGCCCTGGGGCACTTTCCTGCCTAAGCTCACGGCCGGGGGCTCCGAGGGTCCCTGGAACATCCCCTCAGCCACCTTGGATGACCCCTTCCCACTACTGGGGTTTCCCGAGGGCAGCCCCCGCAGGGGAGGGCTTGGTTCAGGGTCAGGCTTCTGCGTCCCGAGCTGGGCAGCCTCGTCCATGACGCTTCCCCAGATTCCACATCTGTAAAATGGGATCAGGAGAGAGGCCCCCAGAGTGTCATCCCCACAAGAGCCTTCGCGCACAGGGCTTAGCAGGGAGCCTGACGCAGGACAAGTGCTCACCCCAAAGGGATGAAGACTTAGGGGGTTCCCTGCACCCAACAAGAGGCCCCGATCCTCCCCTTCTCAGGCAAGGCCCACTGTGGCCTCTTTTTTTTTTTTTTTTTTTTGAGACGGAGTTTCGCTCTTGTTACCCAGGCTGGAGTGCAATGGCACGATCTTGGCTCACTGCAACCTCCGCCTCCTGGGTTCAGGCAATTCTCCTGCCTCAGCCTCCTGAGTAGCTGGGATTATAGGCACGCACCACCATGCCCAGCTAATTTTTTTTTTTTGTATTTTTTAGTAGAGACGGGGTTTCACCATGTTGACCAGGATGGTCTCGATCTCTTGACCTTGTGATCCACCCGCCTCGGCCTCCCAAAGTGCTGGGATTACAGGCTTGAGCCACCGCGCCCGGCCCACTGTGGCCTCTTGTGGACCTCAAAGCCCCAGGAGCAGGTAACCACATTTCTCCCTCCCTCTCCCAGTGTCTGAGGAGGCCTGTCTGGACCCCCAGGGCAGCCGGGGAGAGCCAGCTGCGTGCATGCGGGGCTGCCATGCCCGGTGCTAGCTGCCCAGCTCGGAGAGATGCACCCAAGTGGTCATGCTGTGGGTGAGTGCTCCCGTTCAGGCCAGGCGGCAGAGCCTGGTAGGAATGAAGCCCTGCAGAGTTCCGTTATGTAATCTGGACAGAGCAGGCACTGGCCACTCCCCCTGCGCTCTGGCTCTCCTGTCTCTGTCCCTCTGGCCAGGCCCTCCCCAAATGCTCCACCAGGCCAGGTAAAAAGAAGAATCTGCCTCTGCCCTCTGGAGGCAGCAGCTGAGGACCCTCTAGCACCAATACCTGATAGTGACCCTGGGGGTGGGGGCCAGGTGGGGTGGAGGTCACCCTGCCAGCTAGCAAGCAGTGGGCCCAGTGTTGGCACCTGTGGGAGGGGTGAGCAGGGCCCAGTGTGGGCAGCACAGATCCTTCCTCCAAATTAAACAAATCTGGGCTGGGCACAGTGGCTCACGCCTGTTTGAGAGGCCAGGGTGGGTGGGTCACATGAGGTCAGGAGTTTTAGACCAGCCTGGCCAACATGGTGAAACCCTGTCTCTACTAAAAGTACAAAAATTAGCCAGGTGCGATGGCAGATGCCTGTAATCCCAGCTACTCGGGAGGCTGAGGCAGGAGAATCACTTGAACCCGGGAGGCTCACTTGAGCCAAGATGATGCCACTGCACTCCAGCCTCAGCGACCAAGTGAAACTGTGTCTCAAAAAATAAATAAAGTAATTAATTAATTAACAATTCCAAAGGCCAGATGCATGGGTCCAATGCCCCAGCCCACCTGCCTGTCCATTTGTTTGGCCCTGGCGGAAACCTGGGCCACAAACACCTGGCCCCCGGCCAGCCCGTCCTCGAGCTTCAACCAGGCCTCAGCCTTAGCCCCCAAAACTCTCCCTACAGCCTCTGACAGGCTCCATGCCAGCCCTGGGTGCTGTGGGGTGGGGGATGGACCAAAGGGGACAAGCACCGCCACCACGCAGGACAGTCACTGACTGACTCCTCCAGCCGCGGTTTCCTCCTCTGTAAAATGGAGACAATCCTGAGCCCCTGACTAGGGTGATTGAATGAGGCTGCCTGCATGAAAGGACCCTGCTTGATGCCTGGCAAGCCCAAGAGAAACGTCTGAAGGTGGCTGGAGGTCACCCAGGAGCTGCCGAGGCCCACTGCCCACAGGACAAGAGGGATCTGAGAGGGGTCCCACACACCCCTGAGCTGCCCAGACAGCTCTCTCTCCAGCCCTTGGGCCCCCAGGGGGTGGCATGGAGGCAGAAGGGAGATTGAGGCAGCAGGGCACAGTAGGACTCAGAGCCAGGACCCGGCTGGCAGATCATGCAGGGACTTCACCTCCAGCCCAGGAGTGGGCACCACAGGCTGCCCAGCTGCAACCCCCGCAGCCAGGCTGCCCCAACATGGCAGAGAGTGAACGTGTGACTGCCACCATGGCCTGGAGAGAGGAAGGGGGAGGGTCCCTGCTGCAGGAAGCCCAGGCCGGGCAGGGCCAGGGAGCCCATGTTGCTCTCTTCCCTGTGCTCAGAAAGACTCCTGCTGGGCCAGGGACCTCTCAGTCCCCTTTCCCTGGCTGTCCTTACAGTAGGGACACTAACGTCTGCCGGTGCCCTATGTGTTATACGGGGATTCTGGACCAAGAGCCTCATGGTGGCATCTCTTGTAATCTGCTCAGCAACTGTGACTGAATTACTGTGACCCCATTTTACAAAGGTGGAAGCGGAGGCTCGGGGCGCCTGGAGACCTGCCCACATCGTCAGAAGCGGGTGAGTGCTGCGAAAGGCTCTCTCCACCACCCTCCATACCATTGGCTGCTCCTCCGCGGCCAAGATATTTGAGCTCCAAGTGGCTGTGGGGTCATCCAGGCTGGGTCAGTGGTCCTTCTTGCTCAGTGCCACCCCATGCCCCAAGCTGTGAGGCCACGTGAGCTCAGGTGGGCTTCTCCCAGCCCCAGATGTGCCCCCTGACTTGGACTCTGGGAGCCATTCAGGCCTAGACAAAGCTCCCTGACCTTCAAGCCTGCTGGCATAGCTCCCTCCCGGGCTACCCTGAGTGCGTGGGGGTAGGGAAGTCAGACAGTAGGCCCCTCAGGCTCAGTCGGCTCATCAGTGGGGTGGGAGGCCCAGTCACTGCTCAGCATCTGGCCAGACCATCATCACCCACCCATCCACCAGCTGCAGCCTGGGGACAACTGCAGCCTGGGGCGGGCTGGCCACAAACCAGCTCCCACGCCATTCTAAGCTCTGCCTCCAGAATGTCTTCCAGCGCCATCAGCCCCTGCCCTACGCTGGCACAGCCTCAGGCCACCACTGCCCTACCTCAGCCCCCGGCTCACTCTTACCCACTCCATGCCAGCCTCCAGAACCAGCCGGGCTCCCCAGGTTCAAATCCCAGCTCCAGCTCCTGCTGGCTGTGCCATCTCGGACAAGTTGGGCCTCAGTTTCCTCATTTATACAGCATAGGTCTCACAGGCCTCACGGGGTGGCCATGGGGGTTGAATGAATTAATCCAGGAGACTGCCTTCCACACTCAGAAGACAATGGCCACCCATCACAGCAGAAGAACAGAACACAAGTCTGCAAATGTCACGGCCTTGATTAAAAGCCTGCCCCCATCCCGCCCCCTGCACTGCCACTCAGACCCTGGGGCCCCACCCACCCACTGTTTCAGTGGAATTGAATCCAGGCTCCTCCCACCGACGCCTGGATCCCACTGCGGACACCCCCTCACTCCTTCTAGCCTAGGAGCCCTTAGAATCTAGACTCATTCGCCAGGCGCGGTGGCTCAAGCCTGTAATCCCAGCACTTTGGGAGGCCGAGGCGGGTGGATCACAAGGTCGAGAGATCGAGACCAACCCTGGTCAACATGGTGAAACCCCGTCTCTACTAAAAATAAAAAAAATTAGCTGGACATGGTGGCGCGTGCCTGTAATCCCAGCTACTCGGGAGGCTGAGGCAGGAGAATTGCCTGAACCCAGGAGGTGGAGGTTGCGGTGAGCCGAGATTGCACCATTGCACTCCAGCCTGGGTAACAAGAGCGAAACTCCGTCTCAAAAAAAAAAAAAAAAAAAAGAATCTAGACTCATTCTACCAGGGACACAGGGCCCAGGCCCAGCTTCACCCAGAGCAGGTGCCAGTTAAGTGCTTGTTGATTTGAACTAAAATCAATTTGTAATGAACCGCCTCTCACCAGCTCTGACTTTTTTTTTTTTTTTTTTTTTTTTTGAGACAGAGTTTCGCTCTTGTTACCCAGGCTGGAGTGCAATGGCTCGATCTGGGCTCACCACGCAACCTCCGCCTCCTGGGTTCAGGCAATTCTCCTGCCTCAGCCTCCTGAGTAGCTGGGATTACAGACACACGCCACCATGCCCAGCTAATTTTTTGTATTTTTAGTAGAGACGGGGTTTCACCATGTTGACCAGGATGGTCTCAATCTCTCGACCTCGTGATCCACCCGCCTTGGCCTCCCAAAGTGCTGGGATTACAAGCTTGAGCCACCACGCCCGGCCAGCGCTGACTTTCAAATACCTCAAGGCTTGGTCCAGCTGGGCTCTGCTTCACCGTGTGTGTCAAGGTGGCAGGGTTCCCTGGCCTCCAAGGAGGACCGTGCCCAGAGGCTAGCCCACATGCCTGGACGCCCGCATGGGGACAAACCTGGTCCCCTTGGAGGAGCTGAGACTGAGGCTGAGACCCAGCAGCTGCCACCTGCCCCTGGCTCCCGTCAGCTGGGGTACTGGGATTTCTCAGCCAGAGGTGAGGGAAGAGGCGGAAATGAAGGCCGTGCCTCAGGCTGTCTGCGGCCAAGACAGGGCAGTCACATTCCAGCCTCGTGGCTGACTGCTGCCACTGCAGACTTTTAAACCTAGCTAGACAGTCTGAGAATCTGAGGGCCTCTCGAGGGCCAAGTCTGACCGAGGAACAAAGGCTCCTGGGCCAGGCTCCCAACCACAGAAAAGACAGGCCGGACTTCCAGGACAGCCAGGATTTCAAACTATCTACCCCACTGTCGAAACACCGGTCCTGTTGGTTGGAAACTGTCACCACTGTCCCTGTGGACATGCCCAGCAGAGACCCAGGCTGCTTCGGACGGGCCTTGTCTGACTGTTGGCCCACAGAGGCCCCTCCCCGCTAAGCCCAGGACACAGGCCCAGCTTACAGACACAGTTTCCGTGCAGGACAGCTGCTAAGTCTCACCCTGTCTTGGCATTACAGCGGATGCTGTTTCCTGAGAGCCTCCCATATGGGCCTGGAGGATTTCTGCCTGGATCCTATTTATTTACATCTCAAGAAGCATGAAGCAGGGAGGCTCACGTCTGCAATCCCAGCATTTTGGGACGCTGAAACAGGATGACTCCTTGACCCTGGAGTTCAAGACTAGCCTGGACAACGTGGCTAAGACCTTGTCTCTACAAAAAATTTCAAAATTAGCCAGGCATGGCCAGGTGCGGTGGCTCACACCTGTAATCCTAGAACTTTGGGAGGCCAAGGTGGGCAGATCATGAGGTCAGGAGATTGAGATCATCCTGGCCAACATGATAAAACACCATCTCTACTAAAAATACAAAAAAAATGAGCTGGGTGTGGTGGTGCATGCCTGTAGTCCCAGCTACTCGAGAGGCTGAGGCAGGAGAATTGCTTGAACCCAGGAGGCTGAGATTGTCATGCCCAGGCTGTCATGCAGTGAGCTGAGATCGCACCACTGCATGACAGCGTGGGCGACAGTGTGAGACTCCGTCTCAACAACAAAAAAATTAGCCAGGCATGGTGGCACACACCTGTGGTCCCAGCTACTCAGGAGACTGGGGTAGGAGGGTCTCTGGAGCCTGGGAGGTTGAGACTAAGCTGGGCAACATAGTGAGACACTGTCTCTACAAAAAATTTAAAAATTAGCTGGACATGTGGCCCGGTGCTGTGGCTCAAGCCTGTAATCCCAGCACTTGGGGAGGCCGAGGCGGGTTCACCACCTTAAGTCAGGAGTTCAAGACCAGCCTGGCCAACATGGTAAAACCCCATCTCTACTGAAAAAAAAAAAAAAAAAAAAAAATTAGCCAGGCATTGTGGCAGATGCCTGTAATCCCAGCTACTCAGGAGCATGAAGCAGGAGAATCACTTGAACCTGGAAGGTGGAGGTTGTAGTAAGCCAAGATCGCACCATTGCATTCCAGTCTGGGTGACAGAGCAAGACTGCCTCAAAAAAAAAAGAAAGAAAGAAAGAAAAAAGAAAAGAAAATCATACCAAATTTTAGATATAACGACAGCTACAAACAGACAATGTGCTAAATGCTTCGAACATTTAGAACCTTCAGTAGGAACTCTGCTTCCTACAGTGATGGATTCAATAAATCCTGGGCGACAGAGCAAAACCTTGTTTCAAAAAAAAACCTCCCGCTGGGCACAGTGGCTCATGCCTGTAATCCCAGCTCTTTGAGAAGCTAAGGCAGGCGAATCGCGAGGTCAGGAGTTTGAGACCAGCCTGGCTGACATGGTGAAACCCTGTCTCTACTAAAAATACAAAAATTAGCTGGGTGCAATGGCATGTGCCTGTAATCCCAGCTACTCGAGAGGCTGAGATAGGAGAATCACTTGAACACAGGAGATGGAGGTTATAGTGAGCCAAGGTTTCGCCGCTGCATTCCAGCCTGGGTGACAGAGTGAGAACTTGTCTCAAAAAAAAAAAAAAAGGTATGAGGTTGGGCATGGTTGTTCACACCTATAATCCCAGCACTTCGGAAGGCTGAGGTGGGAGAATCATTTGAGGCCAGGAGTTTGAAACCAGCCTGAACAACAGAGCAAGACCCTGTCTTAGCAAAAAAATTTTTTTAATAAAAATTTTTTTTAGCCGGGCTCGGTGGCTCAAGCCTGTAATCCCAGCACTTTGGGAGGCCGAGGCGGGTGGATCACGAGGTCGAGAGATCGAGACCATCTTGGTCAACATAGTGAAACCCCGTCTCTACTAAAAATACAAAAAACTAGCTGGGCGTGGTGGCGCGTGCCTGTAATCCCAGCTACTCAGGAGGCTGAGACAGGAGAATTGCCTGAACCCAGGAGGCGGAGGTTGCGGTGAGCCGAGATCGCGCCATTGCACTCCAGCCTGGGTAACGAGAGCGAAACTCCGTCTCAAAAAAAAAAAAAAAAAAAAAAAAAAAAAAATTTTTTTTAATTTTTTTTTTTTTTTTTAAGACAGGGTTTCACCATGTCGGTCAGGCTGGTCTTGAACTCCTGACCTCAGGTGATTCACCTGCCTTGGCCTCCAAAGTGCTTGGATTACAGGCGTGAGCCACCACGCCCGGCCTAAAATTAAAATTTTTAAAAGGACTATATAAGAGGGTCCTTAGAAGTGGGAAATTGGGAGAGAGATCCAAGATGGCTGATCACTAGCAGCTCGGGATTGTAGCTCCCAGTGAAAGTGCAAAGAACGAGAGGACGCCACACCTTCACATGAATTCTTGTTGCTCACGCACCAGGAGATTCCCAGCGGAGGAGCCCCACGGGTCGCCAGCGCGACTCTTGTGACCGGCGAGGCGGTTTTGCCGGCGCCTCGGAGCGTCGGTTCTTGGTGCAGAGTCAGAAAAGCACCGTCAATCTTAACGCCGCTGATTTAGTCGGCGCAGTGGGTTGCTCAGATTTCAGCGCTGAGAATCAATAAGTTGGACGTCCACTCGGAAACCCAATTACAAAGACGGTAAATACAAAGACCACAGATGGATAAATTTATAACAAAGGGAAGAAAACAGCCAAAAAAGGCTGAGAATACCCAAGATCAGAACGCCTCTCCCTCAGCAGGGGATCCCAGTTCCTCATCAGCAATGGAACAAGGCTTGATGGAGAACGAGTGTGTTCCAATTACAGAAGCAGGCTTCAAAATGTGGATAATGAGAAACTTCTGTGAATTAAAAGAACTTGTTTTAAACCAATCCAAAGAAACTAAGAACTTTGAAAAAAGATTTGACGAAATGTTAACAAGAATACACAAGTTAGAGAGGAATATAAGTGAATTGATGGAGCTGAAAAACACAATACGAGAACTTCGTGAAGTATGCACAAGTTTTAACAGCCGAATTGATCAAGCAGAAGAAAGGATATCAGAGGTCGAAGACCAACTCAATGAAATAAAACAAGAAGACAAGATTAGAGAAAAAAGGATAAAAAGGAACGAGCAAAGTCTCCAAGAAATATGGGACTATGTGAAAAGACCTAATCTACGCTTGATAGGTGTACCTGAAAGTGAGGAAGAGAATGAATCCAAGCTGGAAAATACGCTTCAGGATATTATTCAGGAAAATTTTCCCAACCTAGTAAGGCAGGATAATATTCAACTCCAGGTAATACAGAGAACATCACAGAGATATTCCTCAAGAAGAGCAACTCCAAGGCACATAATCGTCAGATTCACCAGGGTTGAAATGAAGGAGAAAATACTAAGGGCAGCCAGAGAGAAAGGTCAGGTTACCCACAAAGGGAAGCCTATCAGACTTACAGCAGATCTCTCAGCAGAAACCCTACAAGCCAGAAGAGAGTGGGGACCAATATTCAACATCCTTAAAGAAACAAACTTTCAACCCAGAATTTCACATCCAGCCAAACTAAGCTTCACAAGTGTAGGAAAAATAAAGTTTTTTGTGAATAAGCAAGCACTCAGAGATTTCATCACCACCAGGCCTGCTTTACAAAAGCTTCTGAAAGAACCACTACACATAGAAAGGAACAAACAGTATCAGCCTTTCTAAAAAAATACCAAAAAGAGTACCAATATAATGAAGAATTTACATCAACTAATGGGCAAAATAGCCAGCTAATATTAAATGGCAGTATTAAACTCACATATATTATTATTGATTCTAAATTTAAATTGACTAAATCCCCCAATCCAAAGACAGACAGGCAATTTGAATAAAAAACTAAAACCCATCAGTATGCTGCATCCAGACCCATCTCACATTCAAGGATACACAAAGACTCAAAACAAGGGATGGAGAAGGATTTACCAACCAAACAGAGAGCTAAAATAAATAAATAAAAAGCAGAAGTTACAATTAAGCAACAAAGATCAAAAGAAGCAAAGAAGGGCCGGGTACGGTGGCTCAAACCTGTAATCCCAGCACTTTGGGAGGCCGAGACGGGTGGATCACAAGGTCAAGAGATCGAGACCAAGCCGGGCGCGGTGGCTCAAGCCTGTAATCCCAGCACTTTGGGAGGCCGAGGCGGGTGGATCACGAGGTCAAGAGATCGAGACCATCCTGGTCAACATGGTGAAACCCCGTCTCTACTAAAAATACAAAAAATTAGCTGGGCATGGTGGCGCGTGCCTGTAATCCCAGCTACTCAGGAAGCTGAGGCAGGAGAATGGCCTGAACCCAGGAGGCGGAGGTTGCGGTAAGCCGAGATCGCGCCATTGCACTCCAGCCTGGGTAACAAGAGAGAAACTCCGTCTCAAAAAAAAAAAAAAAGCAGCAAAGAAGGACATTATATAATGATAAAAGGATCAATGCAACAACAAGAAGAGCTAAAGATCCTAAATATATACGCACCCAATACAGGAATATGTAGATCAGCACCACATCATATCAACTTAGAAGTTTAAACGAAATGTTCGTTGGCTCCTTGTTTGTTATTCTCTTCCCTCATTTTCTTTTATGTCTCCATTATTAAGGACAATTATAGGCATACCCATATTTAGACTGCATTCTAGCCCGGGCAATAAAGCAACACCCCCATTCTCTCTCCCTCTTCCTCTTTCTCTTTCTTCCTCTTTATTCTTTTTCTTAAAAAAAAAAAAAAAAAAGTGGGAAATCTTTTTTTTTTTTATTTTTTTTATTTTTTTTTACACAGAGTTACCCTCCTGTTGCCCAGGCTGGAGTGCAATGTTGCGATCTCGGCTCACTGCAACCTCCACCTCCCGGGTTCAAGTGATTCTCCTGCCTCAGCCTCTGAGTAGCTGGGATTACAGGTATGTGCCACCATGCCCGGCTCATTTTTTGTATTTTTAGTAGAGACAGGGTTTCTCTATTTTGGTCAGGCTGGTCTTGAACACCCAACCTCAGGTGATCCACCCACCTCAGCCTCTCAAAATGTTGGGATTACAGGTGTCAGCCACCGTGCCCGGCCAGAAGTGGGAAATCTAACCAGAAAGATAAGCAGATTGAACGTAGTATGCCCTCTGGGCCCCACCCTCGGAAGTTCTGAAGGCATGATGACAGAGTCCCCTGCAGCTGCCCCTGCTCCTCTGCCAAGAGCCATGGCATTTCAGCAATGCAAGTGGACAAGAAGGAAATGCCTGGTGACCATGTAAGGGGACACCTGTCTAGACATGCCCTCACATCTCAGGGGCATGCCCATGGAAGACAGTGGCCACTCACATACTCCACTGGTGAGAGAATAAGTGGCAGTCAAAAAGACAATCTGGAAATGCCAGAATGAAATTGCTCAAGCCTTCCACCCAGCAATTCCACTTTCCTAGGAATTCCCTCTACAGATGCTCTTTCACAGGTGCACAGAGATACAGGCACAAGAAGGTCCACTATGGCACCATTTGCAAGAATGAAAGACTGGGCTGGGCTTGGTGGCACACACCCAGCTACTCAGGAGGTTGAGGTGGGAGGAATGCTTGAGCCCAGGACTTTCAGAGACCGGCCTAACTGATATAGCAAGACCTAGTCTCAAAAGAAAAAAAAAAAAAAGGTGAAAACTTGGAAACAATCCCAAAGTTCACTGTTAGAAGCACAGTTTAAAAATTCAGGCATGGCGGGGCACAGTGGCTCATGCCTGTAATCCCAGCACTTTGGGAGGCCGAGGTGGGCGGATCATGAGGTCAGGATATCGAGACCATCCTGGCCATGGTGAAACCCTGTCTCTACTAAAATACAAAAAATTAGCTGGGCACCTATAGTCCCAGCTACTCAGGAGGCTGAGGCAGGGGAATCACTTGAATCTAGGAGACAGAGGCTGCAGTGAGCTGAGATCTTGCCACTGCACTCCAGCCTGGCAAAACAGCAAGACTCTGTCTCACACACACACACACAAATTTCAGGCATATTCATATATATCGTGAAGCCATTAAAAATGATGAAGAGGCTGGGCACAGTGGCTCACCCTGTAATCCCAGCACTTTGGGAGGCCGAAGTGGACGGATCACCTGAGATCAGGAGTTAACACCAGCCTAGCCAACATGGTGAAACCCCATAGAGATTTGTGAAAATACAAAAATTAGCTGGGCATGGTGGCAGGGATCTGTAATCCAGCTACTGGGCAGGCTGAGGCAGGAGAATCGCTTGAACCCAGGAGGTAGGGGTTGCAGTGAGCCAAGATCGCACCACTGCACTCTACCCTGGGCTACAGAGTGAGACTCCAACTCAAAACAGAAAAAAGCCGGATGTGGTGGCTCACACCTGTAATCTCAGCACTTTGGGAGGCTGAGTCAGGTGGATCACCTGAGGTCAGGAGTTTGAGACCAGCCTGGCCAACATGGTGAAACCCCATCTCTACTAAAAATACAAAAAATGAGCCAGGCATGGTGGGACATGCCTGTAATCCCAGCTACTCGGGAGACTGAAGCAGGAGAATCACTTGAATCTAGGAGGCGGACGTTGCAGTGAGCCAAGATCTCACCATTGCGTTCCAGCTTGGGCAACAAGAGTGAAACTCTGCCTCAAAAAAAAAAAAAAAAAAAAAGGAATGTTTTTATGTATTGACAAGGTTTTTGTACTGGCATTTTTTTTTTTTTTTTTTGAGACAGAGCCTCACTCTGTTGCCCAGACTGAAGGGCAGTGGCACAATCTCATTCACTGCCACCCCTGCCTCCTGGATCAAGTGATTCTTCTGCCTCAGCCTCCTGAGTAGCTGGGATTACAGGTGCCTGCCACCACACCTCACTAATTTTTGTATTTTTATTTATTTTTCAATTTTTATATTTTTAGTAGAGATGGGGTTTCACCATGTTGGCCAGGCTGGTCTTGAACTCCTGACCTCAAGGATCCACCCCGCAACCCCATCTTCCCAGAGTGCTGGGATTACAGGTATGAGCCACCTCTCCCAGCCACAAGTGCACATGTGGACGGGCAAGGTGGCTCACGCCTGTAATCCCAGCACTCTGGGAAGCTGAGGCGGGTGGATCACTTGAGGTCAGGAGTTCGAGACCAGCCTGGCCAACATGGTGAAACCCAGTCTCTACTGAAAATACAAAAAATAAAAAATAGCCAGGTGTGGTGGCAGGTGCCCGTAACCCCAGCTACTTGGGAGGCTGAGGCAGGAGAACCGCTTGAACCTGGGAGGCAGAGGTTGCAGTGAGCCGAGCTCATCCCTTGCACTCCAGCCTGGGCAACAAGAACAAAACTTCATCTAAAAAAATAAAAGTGTACATGTGCATTTATATTTAAAGGGCTTAAAAATACAACCAAGCATATGCTGAGAATAGGTGGCCATTCTCTGCTGTTCATGGGGTGGGTATGATACGGGGGACATGAAAGGTCTGTAATCCCAATGTCACCCACATCCGGGCACAATCTCCCTTCGGTAAATAAGCAGGGTCAGGCTTCTTTAATTAAGTGGACATGTTAACAGGTGAGTACTGGGGCTTACATATTAACGTGATGTAGCTGCTACTGTGGCTCACACAACACTATATTCCCTGACTACTGGCAGCAGAGAGTCTGGCCCCGGTGGGTAAGTTTTGCTTGTGGGGTGAGCAAAGGAAGGAAAAGTGAGCAGCTCAAATTCCTTGCTGGGGAGGGGATAGCCCTGGGCTGAGGTGCCTGCATGGCGCTGGGAGGAATTCTCGATGATTCGCTGTCAGCTTCATAAATCTGTCTGTTGGGCCAGCCGTGGGGAGATGGAGATAAAGGTTGGAACAGGCTCAGATCTGAGCACAACCAGAGGGGTCTGTGGCCCACATGCCCCCAGGCCAGGCTGGGCCAGGCTATCCCTCTGGGGCCCAGGAATGGGATGCTTCCCAGACCAGGTTCCAACAAGGGTGGGAGAATGTTACTAGATTTCATGAACACGATTCCTGACCCCTGACTCCCAAAATGCGTCATGGCGGATATTAAAAGTAAACTTGAAAATATGGATGTGCAGGAGGAATTTCCTGGCCCTATAAAGAGAGCTACAAAGACAAGGTTGGGAACGGTTCCAGATCATCCTCGCCAGCGGCACGCAATTGGAATGCGCAAAATGGGACAGTTTGAGGGGCCTTGGGCCATCTTTCTTGCCTCACTTTCCATGTCACAGAGGAGGAAACAGGTAACTTTCCTCCAACGGAGAGCCGCAGAGCAAAGCCATCCTGCCACCAAAGCAGCCCCTCAGCATGGGGTCTGGCTCTTTCTTCTTCCAGGAGTTGGACGGCTGGGCAGGAAAGCCCCGTCCTCTACCCTCAAATCGGAGCTGATGGCTAAAACTGCAAGGCTGGGAGGGCTTAACTCACTGATGAATGGATGGATGAGACAAAATTGATCTACGCTGCAGGTGACTCTTAAACAATCTGGACGAATTCCGTGAGTGCGAGGCCTTGGTGGCCCCTCCAAGATCTGCAAAGCTCCTCCCTTCACTCCATGTCCTCAAACCTCCTTTGTAGATAAAAGAGAGAGAAAACATACTCACCGGTTCCTGAGCAAAGGCTGAGCCAGGTTGGAGGTGGAGACCCATGTTTTGTCACGACTAAACTCATGCTTGACCTCTGCAGTGGCGGCACCCTGCCTGGCCCTCCAGCCACATGCCAAGGCCACAGGCCTCTCCGATCAGACACACAGGTCTCCATCCTGCTTTGCCCCGTTGCCATCTCAACATGGAAGGCTTCTCCCCGACTCGGCCCCAGTCTTAATTTCTGCAGCTGGACCTGTCTGCACAGAAAACTAAGGCGCTCTCAGCCCTGCCAATTTGCTCCCCTTCCAACACAGGTCCCCTGGGTGCTGTATATTTTAATGCACAGACTTCGCAGCCGCCGTTCACACTGCATTTCCTTGTTGGTGGTTTGTTGCCTCTTGGATTTTCCATTCCCGAGTGCCCATTCACGCTCCGGAACAGGCACCCACACTGCTGGCTGCCCCGGAGGTGCCGTCCCTCCTGTCCAGGAAAGCAATGCCAGAGACCCCGGCCTCTGCAATCCCAGTAGCCGGCAGCAGCACCTCTCCCGGCCTCCTTAGCTACGAGGAACGCCTGAGAGCTTGGTGGCTTTCCCTTGCCAGGCAGAGAGGGCTGGCCACAGCCCGGAGATCAAGTGAGTCTCAAAACATTAGAAAAAGCCAAGCCAGTTTGCAGAGCACCACAGCCGCCTCAGGGCCGGATACCATAGCAACCCTTGGCTTCCCACCCAGCCCATGTCTGCCCAGCAAAACTGCTGATTTGCAAGACTTTGCTTGCTCAGCTCCTGGCACTGCAGACTGGACCTGCTGCTCCCCGACTCGGGGGGTTTCCACCTACAGTCCACTCTTCCTGGCAAAGCCTTGGGAATATTTAATTTAGCAAGGTCTTTCCGAAGAGGCTCTGAACATCACGTAGGCTTCCCCGCTTACTGCACATTTGGCCCCCATATTTATTTTAGCCACTATTCAGGTTGGGCTTGTCAGCCTAATTTCTATCTCTCTGCTAGGCCCAAGCCTATGAGGTGCGGGAAGACTGAAGGGCTGAGTCCTCGCTGGTGAGGGGCAGTTGCCAGCACAGCGCTGTGGGGGTGGGGTGGGGAGGTGGGGGTTTGTTTCCGTTTTTTTTTTTTTTTTCTTTTAGATGGTGTCTCACTATGTTGACCAGGCTGATCTCAAACTCTTGGCCTCAAGTGATCCTCCTGCCTCAGCCTTCCAAGGTGCTGGGATTACAGGCATGAGTCATTTTTTAAAAAAACTTGAACTCAGGCCAAGCGAGGTGGCTCAAGCCTGTAATCCCAGCACTTTGGGAGGCTGAGGCGGGTGGATCACGAGGTCAAGAGATCGAGATCATCCTGGTCAACATGGTGAAACCCCATCTCTACTAAAGATACAAAAAATTAGCTGGGCATGGTGGCACGTGCCTGTAATCCCAGCTACTCAAGAGGCTGAGGTGGGAGAATTGCTTGAACCCAGGAGGCGGAGGTTGCAGTGAGCGGAGATCGCGCCATTGCACTCCAGCCTGGGTAACAAGAGCGAAACTCCGTCTCAAAAAAAAACAAAAACAAAAACAAAAACAAAAAACCTTGAACTCTTCCAGGAGCAAAGCCCTTTTTCCTTCTAATACACTCCCAAAGACAGCCCAGAAAGAATGAAACATGCCCTCTTTACTTACATATGGACCAAGAAAGAAAAATGAAATAAACTCCCCTTTGGCCGGGCGCGGTGGCTCAAGCCTGTAATCCCAGCACTTTGGGAGGCCGAGGTGGGTGGATCACGAGGTCGAGAGATCGAGACCATCCTGGTCAACATGGTGAAACCCCGTCTCTACTAAAAAATACAAAAAATTAGCTGGGCATGGTGGCACGTGCCTGTAATCCCAGCTACTCAGGAGGCTGAGGCAGGAGAATTGCCTGAACCCAGGAGGCGGAGGTTGCGGTGAGCCGAGATCGCGCCATTGCACTCCAGCCTGGGTAACAAGAGCGAAACTCCATCTCAAAAAAAAAAAATAATAAATAAATTAAAAAAAAAAAAAAATAAACTCCCCTTTGAGCTTCAAGTCAGTAACAAAAACTAAAAATAGGCCAGGCACAGTGGCTCACACCTATAATCCCAGCACTTTGGTAGGCAGAGGCGGGTGAATCACGAGGTCAGCAGTTGAAGATCAGCCTGGCCAACATAGTGAAACCCTGTCCCGACTAAAAATACCAAAAAAATTAGCCAGGTGTGGTGGCAGATGCCTGTAATCTCAGCTACTCAGGAGGCTGAGGCAGAAGAATCACTTGAACCCAGGAGGAGGAGGTTGCAGGGAGCCAAGATTGAGCCATTGCATTCCAGCCCGGGGGACAGAGTGAGACTTCATCTCAAAAAAAAAAAAAAGAAAGAAAAAGAAAAAGAAACATCCCCCTGCCCCAAATTAGCTAAAAGTGTTGCAATAATTCAATAAAGGTAAACATTTTTTAAGAATAAAATAGGCCGGGCGCGGTGGCTCAAGCTTGTAATCCCAGCACTTTGGGAGGCCGAGGCGGGTGGATCACGAGGTCAAGAGATCGAGACCATCCTGGTCAACATGGTGAAACCCCGTCTCTACTAAAAAATACAAAAAATTAGTTGGGCATGGTGGCGCGTGCCTGTAATCCCAGCTACTCAGGAGGCTGAGGCAGGAGAATTGCCTGAACCCAGGAGGCAGAGGCTGCAGTGAGCCGAGATCGCGCCATTGCCCTCCAGCCTGGGTAACAAGAGCGAAACTCCATCTCAAAAAAAAAATAATAATAAAATAAAATAAATAAAAAACAAACTCTCACTGCACTCAATACTTAACTGGTTAAAAACAACAACAACGAAACAGGCCAGGCGCAGTGGCTCAAGCCTGTAATCCCAGCACTTCGGGAGGCCAAAGCGGGCGGATCACCTAAGGTCAGGAGTTCCAGACCAGCCTGGCCAACATGGTGAAATCCCACCTGTACAAAAAACACAAAAATTAGCCAGGCATCGTGGTGGGCGCCTGTAATGTCGGCTACTCGGGCGGCTGAGGCAAGAGAATCACTTGAACCCAGGAGGTGGAGGCTGCAGTGAGCCAAGGTTGTGCCACTGCACTCCAGCCTGGGCAACAGAGGGGAGACTCCAACTCAATAAGAAAAACAAAACACACAACAAAGCACACACACATCACAAGCATTTGCTGGAGTCTCCACACTTCAGTAATCTCCTTCCAACATTTTTTTCCCTTCCAATGCTTTTTTGCTGATTTCTTCTAGGCACTTAAGTGATTTCCTGGAATAAAATGAACTATCTACATAAAAATTACACAACAATTAAATTCATGTTCTCAAAAATATTTAATGATACAGAAGTTTATCAGTTAACTGAAAAGAGCTGGACAGAAACTATACATATTTTGTAAAATACACATGCACACATACACACAAACACACAGACTATCCCCAGCAGACACAATTCAGTGTCAGTGATTACATATGATGTGGTGGAGGACTGGAGGATCATTTTCTACATACGTGAGCTGCTTATAAAATTTTAAAAGTAGGCCGGACGCACTGGCTCATGCCTGTAATCCCAGCACTTTGGGAGGCCGAGGCGGGTGGATCACCTGAGGTTGGGAGTTTGAGACCAGCCTGACCAACATGGAGAAACCCCATCTCTATTAAAAATACAAAATTAGGCTGGGCGCCGTGGCTCACGCCTGTAATCCCAGCACTTTGGGAGGCCGAGGCGGGTGGATCACAAGGTCAAGAGATCGAGACCATCCTGGTCAACATGGTGAAACCCCGTCTCTACTAAAAAACACAAAACATTAGCTGGGCATGGTGGCGCGTGCCTGTAATCCCAGCTACTCAGGAGGCTGAGGCAGGAGAATTGCCTGAACCCAGGAGGCGGAGGTTGCGGTGAGCCGAGATCGCGCTATTGTACTCCAGCCTGGGTAACAAAAGCAAAACTCCGTCTTGAAAAAAAAAAAAAAAATTAGCCAGGCATGGTGGTACATGCCTGTAATCCCAACTACTCGGGAGGCTGAGGCAGGAGAATCCCTTGAACCCGGGAAACAGAGGCCACTTTTCACTTTTTAAGTTGCCTATTGTGACATCTGCTTAAAATAAGCATGTATTGGCCAAGCGTGGTGGCTCACACCTGTAATCCCATCACTTTGGGAGGCCAAGGTGGGCAAATCACGAGGTCAGGAGTTCGAGATCAGCCTGGCCAACATAGTGAAACCCCGTCCCTACTATAAATTAGCCAGGTGTGGTGGCAGATGCCTGTAATCCCAGCTACTTGGGATACTTTGGAAATAACATACAAAAATTAGTAAGAAGGCTGGGCACAGTGGCTCATGCCTGTAATCTCAGCACTTTGGAAGGCTGAGGCAGGTAGATCCCCTGAGGTCAGGAGTTTGAGACCAGCCTGACCAATAAGGTGAAAACCCAACTCTGCAAGAAATACAAAAATTAGCCAGGTGTGGTGGCATGCACCTGTAATCCCAGCTACTTGGGAGGCTGAGGCAGGAGAATCGCTTCAACCAGGAGGCAGAGGTCACAGTTATCTGAGATCTCGCCACTGTACTCCAGCCTTGGTGACAAAGCAAGACTCCATCTCAAAAAACAAAAAAGAAAATACTATGTTTTTGTAAAAAAACAGCTCCAACGGAGAACTCCTTACTAACCAATCCAACCCATAATGGACTGTCGAATAACAAAGTCCAATTTTGTCCTGCCTCTGAATGCCCTTAAAGCCACTAACACTAGCTGGGCACAGTGGCTCACTCCTGTACTCCCAAGACTTTGGGAGGCTGAAGTGGATAGATCACCTGAGGTCAGGAGTTCAAAATCAACCTGACCAGTATGGTGAAAACCCCACCTACTAAAAATAAAAAATTAGCTGGGTGTGGTGGCGCATGCCTGTAGTCTCAGCTACTCAGGAGGCTGAGGCAAGAGAATCACTTGAACCCAGGAGGTAGAGGTTGCAGTGAGCCGAGATCGCACCACTGTACTACAGCCTGGGCAACAAGAGCCAAACTGTCTCAAAAAAGAAGAGAAAAGAGGGGCCGGGCGCGGTGGCTCACGCCTGTAATCCCAGCACTTTGGGAGGCCGAGGCGGGTGGATCACAAGGTCAAGAGATCGAGACCATCCTGGTCAACATGGTGAAACCCCGTCTCTACTGGGGCCAACTCCAGCCCCAGTACGGCCACCTGACCAACACCTGACAGCTCCCTCTAGGAACGTTTTTTTCTTTACTGACAGGGACTGAAGAAAAAGACTTGACCTTCATACAGGCCGGCATTTAAAGGGCACCAGTTTCATTCTTCCAGAGCCTTGCTGCGAATGACCTGCCTGAGTATCTCTGTGAAGATATAAGGAATTGGAGAAGGGCAAAAAGCTGATGGTGGAGGATTATCTTAAAATTCTTTACAAGGCCGACAGAGTAAAACATGATGTGAACGAGCTAGATTTCAATGCGAATAAGAAGCAACCAAGAAGCCAGAACCCTGGTCTCAAAGATGTCAAAACAAATCACAGTAGCAAGGCTTCCTGTGCTTATTTTAAGCCTTCTGCTGTTGGGTCTAAGAGATGCCGAGGGGCCACCATAAAATACTAAAGACAATAATAACAAGTTTAATTGAATAGTGTTAAAACCCACACATCCTAGTAATAGTCTTACAAGGTGATGGTGCTGGGAAGATGAAATTCTGACAAAGTGGTGTCACAATACCAGTGTGAACCTCAGCCCCAGTTAAGTATCCTGCTGCCTGCAACACAACAATGTTGCGACCTGGTCCCATCACATGTTTACGCAAACCACTTCCAACCTAGAGGACAGACGGCCGGAAGCTCCAGGAAGGGCATGAAGAGTGACCATCTGGTCACCAGCCTCCAGCACCCCCAGAAGAAAGCTCTCAGCGGCAGAGTTGTTCACAGGTGCAGATTCACGTCCAGCCTCACACAGATAAGCGCAGCTTTCCCAGGAGCTGGTCTGCCAGTCCTTCTTCCAAACAGCCCAGTCTCCAGCTCTGCCCTGTGGTTGTCTTTGGCCTCAGATCAGAAGTCAATTTGGACAAATCTTCTTAGGAGCCTCCAGAAAAGGTTTTCCAGATTGCAAAGCAATTTCCTCAGCATAAAACCCAGGATTAAAAAAAAGGAAGGGCTCTGGAGTCCTAACTTATCTATTAAAAAACACGTTTTAGGCCGGGCACGGTGGCTCAAGCCTGTAATCCCAGCACTTTGGGAGGCCGAGGCGGGTGGATCACAAGGTCAAGAGATTGAGACCATCCTGGTCAACATGGTGAAACCCCCGTCTCTACTAAAAATACAAAAAATTAGCTGGGCATGGTGGCGCATGCCTGTAATCCCAGCTACTCAGGAGGCTGAGGCAGGAGAATTGCCTGAACCCAGGAGGCGGAGGTTGCGGTGAGCCGAGATCGCGCCACTGCACTCCAGCCTGGGTAACAAGAGCGAAACTCCATCTCAAAAAAAAAAAAAAAAAGTTTTAATTTTTATTTTCCTTTTTGAGAGATAAGGTCTTACTCTGTTGCTTAGGCTGGAGTAGTTGGTGTACTCCAACATGGGACTCTGAGGCTCAAGTAATCTTCTGGCCTCAGTCTCCCAAAGTGGTAGGATTACAGGCGTGTGAGCCACCATGCCTGGCCCTATCTATTAAACCTTGATTGATTGAATGTAATAGACCAAGTACCACTGCACCAAAGGGACTGGGATGAAATGACCACCCCAGAGCTGTGAGCATCCACACTGGCTCCAAGGAGACAGACCACTGGCCCCCAGGTCTGCGTGCGGCGAGCCCTTGTGTCCATGATGCTTGAGACCCCGCAGGTCAACCTTCGTCCTTCCTTCTCGGTACATTGTTATGGCCCCAGTTTCCTTATTTTTATCCTGATTCTAATAACCAGGTCCTTGAAGAACTTTCTGAGGAATCTCTGTTTTAATGGCACATAAACTGTTTCCTGCCATTTTACTCCCTCTGGAAAGCACACCAGACAAGTATGAGTAGCTCACAGAAGACCAGAGCAAATTCTAGCTCATGCAGCTTTAAAAGAGAAACTTAAGACTACCGTACGACATTCACGAATTACACAGAAAACACTGTTGCTAATACGGATGCCATTCATGGCCATGAAACTCCATCATGCCTCTTGTGGTCAGGCCTGAGACAAGGCTTTCTGGTAGGAACGTTTCTTCCCTTAGCAAAAACACGAGCATCACTTCATTTTTCGGTAGAACTTGGGTCTTCGGTATGGTTTCTCTTTATGTGCCTCCTCAGGTTCTCTGGCTCCAATTTTCTCTGATGCTCCAGGAAGTTTAAAATTGTAATCCGTTGTGACATAAGGTACTATCCCTTCGACCCCACGCTGAAATGGAAACACAAAGAGAAGGCATAGGAACACCTCAGGTCCAGCCTAGAGGGGTCTACAGCGCTCTCTCTCGCACCCAGAAGATAGTGTCACAGTGACACCGTCTGAGTAGGGACTTCTCACTTTTTTTTTCTTTTTTAAATTTTTTTTTTTTTTAAGATGGGGTTTTACCATGATGGCCAGGCTGGTCTTGAACTCCTGACCTCAGGTGATCCACCCACCTCGGCCTCCCAAAGTGCTAGGATTACAGGCGTGAGCCACCACGCCCGGCCAGGACTTCGCACTTTTAAGGCATTTGATCCCTTCCTTCAGAGCCCCCTTTAAGCAACGGGCCTGGTAACAAACCTGCCAGTGCCTCCCTACTGTCACATTCCTCGAACACAGCAAACAGCAGGAGGCTGAATGGGGTGGAGTGTGCATCCCTCTCAAATAAGGGACACCAGAGGATGAGAATGGTAGGAACATCCTGTCCGCAGAGCCTATTCGAAGCCCCTAGGGCTGGCTCTGGGGCACACAGACGCCTTGGCCCGGTCCTGTGATTCCTCTGAAGACTGTCCTTAGGAGGGCAACCCTGGGAGGGCCTCTGCTCGCTCCTGTGGTAAAGTCTCCACCACGGGAGTTTGGACCATGAGTGACAGTGATTCATCGTCTCAGGCCTGGGAGGCAGCCCTGACACTGCCTTGCCTCATTCAGGATCTACAACAAAGCACAGGTTTCCCAGATCACCCATTCCCATGACCCTTGACCCCACTTCAGCTTCTCACTTCCTGTGGGCCTGAGTAGGCTCCTTCCAGGGCCGTGCCCAGGGTAAGGCTCACCTGGCACTTCAGGACACAGTGTGGAATGGCGATAGCACCAACGAGCAGACAATTCACAGTCTTTAGCTCTTCTGGGGGCACAGGGGTGAGGATGTGGTACAGCCGCTTCTCCATGTCAATGCCTCTACAGATGCCTTCAAGACAGGGGCACAACACAAACATCAGCCTTTCGGAAGACATCCAACCTCCCCTCCACTAGAAACTGCAGAATGGGGCCGGGCGCGGTGGCTCAAGCCTGTAATCCCAGCACTTTGGGAGGCCGAGGCGGGTGGATCACAAGGTCGAGAGATCGAGACCAACCTGGTCAACATGGTGAAACCCCGTCTCTACTAAAAATGCAAAAAATTAGCTGGGCATGGTGGCGCGTGCCTATAATCCCAGCTACTCGGGAGGCTGAGGCAGGAGAATTGCCTGAACCCAGGAGGCGGAGGTTGCGGTGAGCCGAGATCGCGCCATTGCACTCCAGCCTGGGTAACAAGAGCGAAATAAAAAAAATAAATAAATAAATAAAATTAAAAAAAAAAAAGAAACTGCAGAATGGCTTTGAACATAAGTCTTTATTTCTGTTCTGTTTTGTTTTGAAAATACAAAGAGCTGGCATCGTGCAATGGCTCATGCCTGTGATCCCAGCACTTTGGGAGGCAGAGGTGGGTGGTTTGCCTGAGCTCAGGAGTTCAAGACCAGCCCGGGCAATATGGTGAAACCCCACCTCAACTAAAAACAGAAAAAATTAGCTGGGCCTGGTGGTGTGTACCTGTAATCCCAGCTACTCAGGAGGCTGAAAAAAACAGAAAATACAAAAAGCCAAGAGATGGAGTCCTTGAAAATTCAGACTGTTTGTACCTTCCCTTTGTTCAGCTATGAGGAACCACAATGGTCTACATGCAAAAGTCCTAAACTGGATCGGGCGCGGGGGCTACACCTGTAATTCCAGCACTTTGGGAGGCCAAGGCAGGCGGATCACCTGAGGCCAGGAGGTGGAGACCAGCCTGGCCAACATGGTGAAACCCTATCTCTACTAAAAATATAAAAATCAGCCGGGTGTGGTGGCACGCACCTATAATCTCAGCTCCTTGAGAGTCTGAGACACAAGAATCACTTGAACCCAAGAGGTGGAGGTTGCAGTGAGCCCAAATAGACAGAGAAAGACTTTGCCTCAAAAAAAAAAAAAAAAAAAAAGTCTTAGATTGTTTTAATTAAGGTGAGTACAGGCCATGGAGAAAAATCAACCACTAAGGAACATACAGAAAATAACCTGACCTTTCCCCATCACTGTTCCTCCTTTATGGTGTGTACTAAATGACACGATTTCCACGGAAATGCTTTTTTTTTTTTTGAGACAGAGTTTCGCTCTTGTTACCCAGGCTGGAGTGCAATGGCGCGATCTCGGCTCACCGCAACCTCCGCCTCCTGGGTTCAGGCAATTCTCCTGCCTCAGCCTCCTGAGTGGCTGGGATTACAGGCACACGCCACCATGCCCAGCTAATTTTTAGTATTTTTAGTAGAGATGGGGTTTCACTATGTTGACCAGGATGGTCTCGATCTCTTGACCTCGTGATCCACCCGCCTCGGCCTCCCAAAGTGCTGGGATTACAGGCTTGAGCCACCGCGCCCGGCCGGAAATGCTTTTGAGAAATACAGTGTTGTCCAAATCTGAAATGTGCATTTCAGGACTTTGCTAATTTGGGATTGCTTAGCTCCACATCCTTCCAAAACTACACATTTATTGACCTCAGGAAGCCAGGGCTGGTCAAGGAGGTGGGGACCCAATCCCGCTGGGCACTTCGAGACCTGGTCCAGACCCTGGATCTGAGCGATGGGAAGTGCCAGGCTGTGGCACAGCTGCACCTGGGTTCAGGTCATTCCTGGCTGTGGGGATAAAGTTTTTAAGAGTGGAAGTGGAAAGTTCAGTTAAGAAACTTTTCAGCAGATGCTGGTGGCTGACCAGCAAGGTGAGAAGAGGTGGAGGAAACCGACATATTTTGAAGACAGAAGCCACCAGATTGGCTAATGGGCTGAAAGTAGCAAATGAAGACCAGGGGATGCCAAGGAGGGGCCAGGGTCTGACCTGGACATCAGAGTGAATCTTCCAATGGACCAAGCATGAGCCTGGGGCAAGGAGGAGAGGGTATGGGCAGGAGGACCCTCAGGGCCCTAGGTCTGCATGCCAAGGAGGGTGCAGGCAGGAGGATCCTGAGGGCCCCTGGTCTGCATGCCTCTGAGACACTCTGGAGATACCCGCTGGCAAGGTGGTTTGGAACCCGCATGCGCAGCTGTGTTGGAGGACACGGCGGAAAGGGAACACCTCAAGGTGGATTTCGGGCCCAGCAGTGACTGAGGCAGCCTAGGGGAGAAGTGTCGAGCAAGAAGAGGGCCAAGCCAAGCCCAGGCCCTCAGGAAGCCTACATGTATAGAAGCTGGCAGACGAAGCAGAGAAACAGCTGCTTCCTTCCTGGCCCCAACCCCTAAGGCAGGTGTCCCCAAACTTTTTACACCGGGGGCCAGTTCACTGTCCCTCAGACCGCTGGAGGGCTGCCACATACTGTGCTCCTCTCACTGACCACCAATGAAAGAGGTGCCCCTTCCTGAAGTGCAGCGGGGGGCCGGATAAATGGCCTCAGGGGGCCACATGCGGCCCGCGGGCCATAGTTTGGGGATGCCTGCCCTAAGGCATGCTGTATAGACAAGTGGGCAATTCTCTGACCTCTGCAGCTTAGACACAGCTACAAGGTCAAGACCAGTCATTTACAGTTGAAGCAGTGGATCCTTTTCAGTAGGTTTATGGACAGATATGTTTTACTCTCAGACTCACCAAACCCCAAGCAGTCACAGATTGGAGTCTGGGCAAGCAGGATGGGCCCATTCGTGTATCCTCTGACGTCATCCTGGATCTTGCAAAGACCAACCCAGCTGGCATTCACAGCATACAGTATATGGGTAGGGGCGACATCAGAGTGGGTAATCCGGAGTGCAACTGCATTAAAAGGGACCTGGAAAATGAATTTGCATCTCACTCTATTCATTGCTACTTTGAAAGACTACTTTTAATTTCTACAATTAGATTAGCCAGCTATCTAAAGCTAGGTCTGCCAAAATGCCTACCCAAAATTATCTCTAAAGAATAAAGCCAGGCGCAGTGGCTCAAGCCTGTAATCCCAGCACTTTGGGAGGCCGAGGCGGGTGGATCACGAGGTCAAGAGATCGAGACCATCCTGGTCAACATGGTGAAACCCTGTCTCTACTAAAAATACAAAAAATGGCCGGGCGCGGTGGCTCAAGCCTGTAATCCCAGCACTTTGGGAGGCCGAGGCGGGTGGATCACAAGGTCGAGAGATCGAGACCAACCTGGTCAACATGGTGAAACCCCGTCTCTACTAAAAATACAAAAAATTAGCTGGGCATGGTGGCACGTGCCTGTAATCCCAGCTACTCGGGAGGCTGAGGCAGGAGAATTGCCTGAACCCAGGAGGCGGAGGTTGCGGTGAGCCGAGATCGCGCCATTGCACTCCAGCCTGGGTAACAAGAGCGAAACTCCGTCTCAAAAAAAAAAAAGAAAAAAAAAAAAAAAAAAAAAATTAGCTGGGCATGGTGGCGCGTGCCTGTCATCTGTAATCCCAGCTACTCAGGAGGCTGAGGCAGGAGAATTGCCTGAACCCAGGAGGCAGAGGTTGCGGTGAGCCGAGATTGCGCCATTGCACTCCAGCCTGGGTAACAAGAGTGAAACTCTGTCTCAAAAAAAAAAAAAAAAAAAAAAAAAAAGAATAAAAATGGCAGGGGGCGGTGGCTCCCACCTATAATCCGAGCACTTTGAGAGGCTGAGGTGGGTGTATCACCTGAGGTCAGGAGTTCGAGACCAGCCTGGCCAACGTGGCAAAACCCTGCCTCTACTAAAAAAGCAAAAATTAGCCCGGAGTGCAGGCTTCAGTCTCATCCTCAACTTTGACTACACCACTTCGGGCAAGCTGACTCCCAGTCCCTGGCCTTGGTTTTACCATCTGTAAAATGGGGATAGTAACAGGACCATGGCGAGCAGTGGCGCTGTGACAGGCTTAGAACAGAGTACTGCAGAGTGAGCATTTCAGAAGTGTCACCTGCCACTAGTTTTGTTTCTCCTTCATCCTCAATCCTAACGTTATCGTGCTTTCCTCCGAAAATAATTCTTAGCACCCTGGATTCCAAGCTGCAAATACTCTGGTGTTGGAATCCACTTTTGACAATAGTAATGTGAAATACTTTCAGAGTGAGTGCTCTCTGCCCAAACGTGGTGGCTCACACCTGTAATCCCAGCATTTTAGGGGGTCAAGGTGGGTGGATCACCTGAGCAGCCTGACCAACATGAAGAAGCTCCGTCTCTACCAAAAATACAAAAATTAGCTGGGCATGGTGGTGGTGCATGCCTGTAATTCCAGCTACTCGGGAGGCTGAGGCAGGAGAATCGCTTGAACCTAGGAGGCGGAGGTTACGGGAAGCTGAGATTGCCCGACGGCACTTCATCCTGGGCAACAAGAGCAAAACTCCATCTCAAAAAAAAAAAAAAGAGTGCTCTCTGGGTCTCTGGGTGCCAGGTTCCACTGTGAACGCTCCCTGGATCCATACAATCACTCTCTGAGGTCCAGTACCACCCCTGTTCTACAGCTGAAAAGGGGAAGCGCTGGAGCAGCCACTGGGACCAGGTGGGACATTCAAACCCAGCACAGAGCAATACTCATCCTCATCACAGCGCCACGGCTAAGAGCAGTCACTTGAGCTGGACTGCCTGGGCCTGCATGAGAGCCTGGCCCCTTGTGCTGAGTCCCTCAGCCTCTCTGCATCTCAAGTTTCCCCATCTGTAAAATGGGAGTAACGATAGAACCTAGATCACTGGGTCGTTCTGGGGATTACATGAGCGACGAGTTATGGCGTGGTTAGAAGAGTGACCAGCACACAGAAAACCACAGACGCTGTGTGTTAACAAAATGAAGACAATTTCTTCTGTACGTTCAGATTACCTGATAGGGTGTCAGGCTATGTAAAGGAGTAAGTGGTTTTGGCATCGGGGGCTGCAGCTGGCTAAGGTAACTCAAGACAGACAGCTCTCGAAGAATTTTGTTATGTAATTCTCTGAAAGGCAATTCAGAACAAGGTAAGTCAGGATTTAACCCTACACGGCCACCTCCCACAGCTGTCATCACACAGGCCGTATTTTCAGAGTACTGGGCTTTCTAAAGCTGCCCCCACTTGACAGACCCTGACTGGAAAAACAGGAAGGTAAAGACTCTCCTTTAATGCCGGGCGCGGTGGCTCATGCCTGTAATCCCAGCACTTTGGGAGGCCAAGGCGGGCGGATCACGAGGTTGAGAGATTGAGACCATCCTGGTCAAAATGGTGAAACCCCGTCTCTACTAAAAATACAAAAATTAGCTGGGCGTGGTGGCGCCTGTCTGTAAGCAACGCTCGGGAGGCTGAGGCAGGAGAATTGCTGGAACCCAGGAGGTGGAGGTTGCGGTGAGCCGAGATCTCGCCATTGCACTCCAGCCTGGGTAACAAGAGCGAAACTCCGTCTCGAAAAAAAAAAAAAAAAAAAGACTCTCCTTTAAATCAAAGCTGCTGGCAGCCAGAGGTAGGGGCCACTTCTGGATATTTCCGCTGGGAATAACAGTTCAGAAAAAAACTGGTTCTTCTTTGCAAATGCACAGCTGTGGCAGAGACCTGAAGATTTTAGAGGACTCAGGCCTTTAAAGGAATTAAGAATGGCAGGCCTTTTTCAACGGAAGAAAACGTAGTTTTTCAGCCAAATGAGGTTTAGTTACCTATTTCTTGGGGTTATTCTGAATGCGAAATCTGTATACACAGGTATCAGTTTATGTCCAGTGAACTCAACTGGAATCTCTTTTTCTTCATCAGCAAATTCCAAAGCGTCTGCAAATTCCACAAGTCTGAAACCTCGATTTCTCATCTTGGTCTTGCTTTTTGTGTACAAGCCGTCCATGTCATCTACATACTGCGGGGTAAGGTCTGGCATACATTTACTGTGGTCAGAGCGGAACTGAACCACGTGGCTGGGAGACAGCAGTCGGATCAGATCAATGAGGAGCAGGAGCCCCTGGTCTGTGAGGAAGGAGACATTAGCACAGCTGACGCACTCAAGAACAGTGACACATTCGTATTACAAATGGGTGCTTTTGTTCTAAGACAAAGAAAAGATGGTCTTAAAACTGGACTTTGGCTGGGTGCAGTGGCTCACGTTTGTAATCCCAGCACTTTGGCAGGCCGAAGTGGGGGGATCACTGGAGGCTGGAAGTTTGAGACTGGCCTGGCCAACATGGCAAAACCCCATTTCTACTAAAACTACAAAAATTAGCTGGGCATAGTGGCACACACTTGTGGTTCAGCTACTTGGGAGGCTGAGGTGGGAGGATTACTGGATCCCGGGAGGCAGAGCACACAGTGAGCCAAGATCACGCCACTGCACTCCAGCCTGGGTGACAGAGTGAGATCCTGTCTCAATTAAATAAAAAAAAAGAACCAAGGCCGGGCACGGTGGCTCAAGCCTGTAATCCCAGCACTTTGGGAGGCCGAGGTGGGTGGATCACAAGGTCAAGAGATCGAGACCATCCTGGTCAATATGGTGAAACCCCGTCTCTACTAAAAATACAAAACATTAGCTGGGCTTGGTGGCGCGTGCCTGTAATCCCAGCTACTCAGGAGGATGAGGCAGGAGAATTGCCTGAACCCAGGAGGCAGAGATTGTAGTGAGCTGAGATCACGCCATTGCACTCCAGGCTGGGAAACAAGAGTGAAACCCCGCCTCAAAAAAAAAAAAAAAAAAAAAAACCCAAAAAACTGGGCTTCGATGTGGATGTTTGAAAGTCAACAGCTGGCTGGGCTCAGTGGCTCAAGCCTGTAATCCCAGCACTTTGGGAGGCCGAGGCGGGTGGATCACGAGGTCAAGAGATCGAGACCATCCTGGTCAACATGGTGAAACCCCATCTCTACTAAAACTAGAAAAAACTTAAGGCCGGGCGCGGTGGCTCAAGCCTGTAATCCCAGCACTTTGGGAGGCCGAGGCGGGTGGATCACGAGGTCAAGGGATCAAGACCATCCTGGTCAACATGGTGAAACCCCGTCTCTACTAAAAATACTGAAAAATTAGCTGGGCATGGTGGCGTGTGCCTGTAATCCCAGCTACTCAGGAGGTTGAGGCAGGAGAATTGCCTGAACCCAGAAGGCGGAGGTTGCAGTGAGCCGAGATCGCGCCATTGCATTCCAGCCTGGGCAACAAGAGTGAAACTCCGTCTCAAAAAAAAAAAAAAAAAATTAGCTGGGCATGATGGCGCATGCCTGTAATCCCAGCTACTCAGGAGGCTGAGGCAGGAGAATTGCCTGAACCCAGGAGGCAGAGATTGTGGTGAGCCGAGATCGCGCCATTGCACTCCAGCCTGGGTAACAAGAGCGAAACCCCATCTCAAAAAAAAAAAAAAAACCAACCAAAAAACTGGGCTTCGATGTGGATGTTTGAAAGTCAACAGCTGGCCGGGCTCGGTGGCTCAAGCCTGTAATCCCAGCACTTTGGGAGGCCGAGGCGGGTGGATCACAAGGTCAAGAGATCGAGACCATCCTGGTCAACATGGTGAAACCCCGTCTCTACTAAAACTACAAAAAAATTAGCTGGGCATGATGGCGCGTGCCTGTAATCCCAGCTCCTCAGGAGGCTGAGGCAGGAGAATTGCCTGAACCCAGGAGGCGGAGGTTGCGCTGAGCCGAGATCGCGCCATTGCACTCCAGTCTGGGTAACAAGAGCGATACTCCGTCTCAAAAAAAAAAAAAAAAAAAAAAAAAAGTCAACAGCTGCCAGGCGCTGTGGCTCACGCCTGTAATCCCAGCTCTTAGGGAGGCAGAGGTGGGAGGAGAGCTTGAGCCCAGGAGTTCGAGACCTGCCTGGGCAATATAGCGAGACTCCGTTCTCCACAAAAAGGTAAAAAAAAAAAAAAAAGTCAACAGTTACTCACACTGCCTGTCCTTCCCTTGCAGATGTGCGGATGCGGCTTACCTGAAACCCATCCCATAGTGTTGATGATGAGAGGGGACTCTCTCTTGTAAGCGCTGAACACATATTTTATTACATCAATATAATTCTCATAGTTGTTTTTACAAGAAGGTTTCCCATAATATACCATCTTCTGTGGTGTCCTCAGGTGAGTGAAAGGTGGTCCTAAGAAGACAAAGGTGAGTAATGAGATGAGTATGGTAGGATGAGTAATCAATCCTGGCTAGTTAAAAGGTGGGGAGGGTTTTATTTCAGCCATCATCACTAACAAAGAACATTAGGAAATATGAGACCATCCTACCTACAGGGACACTCCAATTCCATTTTTGGAAATCTAAGCTTTCAACTTAACACAAAGAAATGCTCACTTTCACATAAATGGCTAATGCCAATTATGTCCTACAATGGCCATTCATTCAGCAAACACACAAATCTGCTAACTGCTGGGCTTGTTCCAGTGATTTGGGACATATCTGTAAACAAAACAGACAAACGTCCCCACTCTTGAAGGGCTTCTATCCCGGTGAAAGGACAATGAATAACCACATGTCTCTTACAGGAATACAGCATTGACTCTGCCCTAGGCCTTTCAGATAGAGCCCCTAATTCTCCTAACGACCCTGAGGCAGATAGTAGTATCTTCATTTTTACAGATGAGGAAATTGGGAAAGAGATTGACCTGAACAAGGTCAGTGAGCCAGTAAATAGCAAGCTGGCTTGAACCCAGAGGCCTGGTTCCTGCGTCCACTCCTAATCATGACACATCTCCTCTGGTCAGGTACAGGAAGCTGAGCAGCAGCTAATGAGGGCAGGCCAGCACACTCAGCAAGCCAGTGACCAGGACTGCGTGTGACAGGGTCAGCAGGGAGATGGCCTGGGTCAGTGTGATTGCAGCGAGGCCATCTGTGACAGAGATTCACTGTCAGAGTGACCACTACGATGGGAGCTGGAGTTCAGCCAGCGAGGCTCCCTTCAAGGTTGGGGCCAGTAGGGGCAGGGATGTGAGGCAGCCAGCAGCAGAGGAAGTGGCCTGTATAGTCCAGAGAAGACTGAGCAAATATGTAAATATAGTATAAATAATCACAGCCAGCTTTCTTACCACCAGAGAAAGAACTTACAAATATGAAAGCAAGGAAGGCTAACCAGAGTGACCCCTGGGGTGTTAGGCTGGAAAGGCTGGAATCAGAATGAGGCATAAAGTCATGGCTTTATTTATTTACTTTTTCTTTTTTATGTTTTTTCTTTTTCTTTCTTTCTTTCTTTTTTTTTTTTTGAGATGGGAGTCTCACTTTGTCGCCCAGGCTGGAGTGCAATGGCATGATCTCAGCTCACTGCAACCTCCATCTCCCGGGTTCAAGTGATTCTCCTGCTTCAGCCTCCTAAGTAGTTGGGACTACAGGCATGTACCACCGTGCCCAGGTAATTTTTGTACTTTTAGTAGAGACGGGGTTTCACCATGTTGGCCAGGCTGGTCTCGAACTCCTGACCTTAGGTGATCCACCCGCCTCGGCCTCCCAAAGTGCTGGGATTACAAGTCTGAGCCATCACATCTGGCTTGATGAACAGTATTGATTCCGTGTTCATTTCTTGGGTTAGATAGTTGTACATAAGATGTGATATTAGGGAAAGATGTGTTTCTAATTTACATAACACAAAATGAATAGCAGTCCCATTTCCTAAAATGGAAAAGCACCATAGTTTGTTTTTTGGAGGTTAGAGAAGCAGTTATGGAAAGACCATGAGTTGGGTAGGCATATTTTCACTTTTAATATTTTATACTGTTCTATTTTTTTAGTTTCCGTAAGCATCATTACATATGAATTTTATAAAACCAAGACATTCGAGAAATACATAATACATACCCAGAACTGGTTCTGTAATATTAAGTAAAGAAATGCAACCAGGAGGGGTAAATTCTGTCTGTCCCAGATCACATTCCAAATAGTCAACGCAGGGAAGACTGCAAATTGTTAAAAAAGAAAAAAGAAAGAAAATCCTAACTAGCTTTACTCTGTAGAAAGCATAATCAGACAGTCAAGATTTCATGGGATACACAGGGATAATCCACAGCACGCAGGCAGCCCTTTAGAAGTGATGCCCCAAAGACGACAATCAGTGATTAAAAACAAGTCAAGAGATCCCAGAGCAGACCCTAAGATGGGCATGCCAAAAAATAAAAAATAAAAACAAGTCAAGAGAAAATGTGGTGCAGGCATGGTCACACTGTCCATGCATAACATGGGGACAACCTGTTTCTTTTAAGATGGAGTCTCACTCTGTTGCCCAGGCTGAAGTGCAACAGCATGATCTTGGCTCACTGCAACCTCCCCCTCCCCGGTTCATTCAATCCTCCCGTCTCAGCCTCCAGAGTAGGTGGGATCACAGGTGCCCACCACCATGACTGGCTAATTTTTGTATTTTTAGTAGAGATGGGGTTTCACCATGTACGCCAGCCTGGTCTTGAACTCCTGACCTCAAACGATCCACCTGCCTCAGCCTCCCAAAGTGCTGGGATTACAGGTGTGAGCCACTGTACCTGGCCTGAATTTTTTTTTTTTTTTTTTGAGACAGAGTCTTACTCTGTCACCCAGGCTGGAGTGCAGTTGTGTGACATAGCTTACTGTAGACTTGAACTCCTTGGCTCAAAGAATCCTCTTACCTTGGCCTCCCAAAGTTCTGGGACTGCAGATGTAAGCCACCATAACCTACCTCTGCTGTGTTTTAAAGGTAAAATTTCAGGTCTGGCACGGTGGCTCACACCTGTAATCCCAGCACTTTGTGAGGCCAATGTAGGAGGATTGCTTGAGCCCAGGAGTTCAAGACCAGCCTGGCCAACACAGCAACCTCCTCTGTCTACAAAAACAAAACAAAACAAATTAGCCAGGTGTGGTGGTGTGCTACTGTGGTCCCAGCTACTTGGGACGCTGAAGTGGGAGGACTGCTTGAACTCAGGCCAAGTTTGTGCCACTGCACTTTTGGCTGGGCAACACAGCCAGACCTGGTCTCAAAAAAAAAAAAAATTAAAATTCCCAGGGGTTCAAGACCAGACTAGGCAACATAGCAAGAGCTCATTGCTACAAAAAATTAAAATAAAAAAATTAGCTGGGCGTGGTGGCCCATGCCTGTAGTCCCAGCTACTCAGGAGGCTGAGGCAGGAGGATCACTTGAGCCCAGGAGTTCAAGGCTATAGTGAAGCATGACTGTGCCACTACACTCCAGCCTGAGGGAGACCCTTTCTGAAAAAAAAATTTAAACATACACACATGACTTTGGGAGGCGAAGTTGGTGGATAAAACGAAACAAAACCAAACCATACACACACACACCAGAATTTATAAATACAGACTCTGGGACCAAGTGTCTCCTCTTGGAAGTTCCCTGAAGGCAAGGGCAAGTCAGCCCACGCTACAGCATTGCCACATACTGCAAAACAGAGGGCAGTGAGAAGCAGATGCTTCGGCTGGGCAGCTTTCGAGCTGTATGTCATCTCCAGCTAGAAGCCACGAAGCACTCCAACCAAATCAAAAATCCCGCTAAAATCCCGCTTCATGCCAAAAACCTAGCAATGTATCAAGGCCGTAAGAAAAGCACTCTTACCTATTTAACAACTGGTTAATCAGGTATCTATTAAATGTTGACTTTCCGACATCCTGGGATCCACAAACCAGAATGACGGGGCAGCCATCTACTTCTTCTGCAGGGGAAACAAACATTGATTCCTAGAATTAGCCATCTTCCTTGGACACGAATTATGAGTAATAATCCTCTGGGCGTTTGGTGAACAGAACTGAGGGTGATCAGTGTGTATTACTCACCACAGGAAACACTGACTACCTCTTCCAGGGCTGACAGGGTACTCTCCGTTAACTGAAGGCCTTTCCTTTTTTTCTCTTTTCTGATGCCAACAGACCTCAAGGCTAAATGTTCAGGATTCATCTGGGGAGATGGACCCTGAAATCAACAATTTAAACTTTAAGGTGAAAAAAGGCACATTTTTTTTCTTCAGTACTAAATTTAAACAAGGCTCACAGAGTTGTGAGCCAGAGAAGATAAATTATTTCCTTCCTTTGTCTTGTGCCCCAAAATCCAACCCATCCACACATGTTGCCAACTCTATTTATTCCTAAAGTGGTTCACGCCTGTTTTCACAGTTTCTGCTTTCTCCTGAGCTGCCACTGCCTCTGCAGGAGACTAACAAGAAAAAGAAAATGCCTGGCGAGGCGTGACTGCACAGGATACCTTCAGCAGGAGGCCTGGCTCTAGACTAGGGGGGTGACGTAGAATCAAGTCAAGGCAACCTCTGAAAACATAAAGCAAAAACTCATAGAAATTGCAAGCAGAGTTGAAGGAGGGAGCAGACATGTCTGTGAAGTCCAGAAGGACTGGAAAAGCAACCCACGGAAAGGAAGAGCAGGCCCTTGCTGAAGCAGGTAAGGCTCAGATGGAACCAGCTCACCACAGAAGAGGATGAAGGAAGGGACACGCCCGCGAGCACATCCTCTTGCAATTCATCAACCCTGAGAATAAAGACATCATAAAGAGTTTGGGCGCAGTGGCTCAAGCCTGTAATCCCGGCACTCTGAGACACTGAGGCAGGCAGATCACGAGGTCATGAGTTCAAGACCAGCCTGGCCAATACGGTAAAACCTGATCTCTATGAAAACTATGAAAATTGCTGGGTGCGGTGGCGCGTGCCTGTAGTCCCAGCTACTCGGGAGGCTGAGGTGGGAGAATCGCTTGAGCCCAGGAGTTCTGGGCTGTAGTGCGCTATGCCGATTGGGTGTCCACACTAAGTTCAACATCAATATGGTGACCTCCCAGAAGTTGGGGATCACCAGGTTGCCTAAGGAGGGGTGAACCAGCCCAGGTCGGAAACAGAGCAGGTCAAAACTCCCATGCTGATCAGTAGTGGGATCGCGCCTGTGAATAGCCACTGTACTCCAGCCTGGGCAATATAGCGAGACCCCCATCTCTAGAAAAAGAAAAAAAAAAAGCTACAAAAATTAGCCGGGTATGGTGTTGCAGACCTGTAGTCACAGCTACTTGAGAGGCTGAGGCAGAAGAATCACTTGAATCTAGGAGGCAAAGGTTGCAGCAAGCCAAGATCATGCTACTGCACTCCAGCCTGGGTGACAGACTGAGACTCCATCTCAAAAAAAAAAAAGAAGAAGAAATGAGAAGCAGCCTAGTGTGAGGCTTCCCATTGGCAATGCTGGATTCTAGAAAACAATGGAACACAGCCTCCAACAATTTGAGAAAAAAGGCTTTTGAACCACCCATTCTATACTGTGTGTAACTATCAATCGCTGAGGGCAAAAGAACATTTAACAAAATTAGATAATCAAATTTACTCTCTCCCTTATGCGAAAAAACAACTCCAGAACCTACTGACATCCAGAAGACGGGATAGGGAGGGAAGTATCCAAGAAAGAGCGTAAGAAATATGAACAGTGGTGGTGAAGTTCCAGAAAAAACACATAAAGCTGATAATAAATGAAAAAAGAATGTGACTTCCCCATGGCGTCTGGAGCATTCGCGTTCAGCAGCAAATGCTTGGGGACAGGCAATTGCAGCCCCACCTCTGCGGTCCTGGTCCAGCTACTGGACTCTGAGTGACTAACAGGCAATCACAACAGTCTGCTCACTGTCCCACTCTCATTTCCTCTCCCCTTTCACTTCAGATTCCCGACACCCACCTCATATCTATCTGCTTCCCACACAGCGATGACCTTGATTCCATTTCCCAGTGCAGCAGGAAATAATCAGAGGACACCTTCTGCTTCCTCTGGCCCTCTCGTAGGCACTTCCTCCAGCCACTATCAATGACCTGGCTGTGCTCCTAAGGCCACATGATGCCAGAACCCGACCCATCCCTGGTAGCCGAGTTACAGACACAGTTCGGCATCCTCTGGTGCTTGGCCACCTCCCCTCTCCTCTGTATCATTCCCATCTGCCATGTTCCAGCAAATTTTTTTCATCCATCTTAACAAAACTGCAAATCTCTCCTGATCATACTTACCCAACTACCACTTCATTTCTTTGCTTCCCTTTACCGCTTTTACCAAACTCGGGAGTCCCTCTCCACCCAGACGCCTGACCCTGTTCCAATCAGGCTACTTCCCGCCTCTACAGATGGTGCTTTCTCAGGTCTCACCTGACCACCAACAGCATCTGTCACCACTGTTCAGTTAAGTCTCCTTCAAAGACTTCCTGACCTACAAGACATCACATGCTGGGTTTTTAGCCAATCCCGATGAATATCTTCTGCTCCCTCATCTTTGCCTGGACCTTTTCTTGGAGTGCCCCAGGACTCAGAGCTGGAACTGTCTTGTTTCTATCTATTCAACTCCATCAGCATTATTATCGAATCTGGTGGCCTGGGTATCCTCTCTGCCAAAGGCTCCCATATTTACACCTCCCAACTCTTCCCTGAACTCCAGACTCACATAATCAACTGCCCACTTGACACGCCCAGCTGGATGTCTACCCGGCACCTCAAGGTTAACAAATCGAAACCCACTCCTCTTGCAGTGTCCCCAACGGCGACTACGTGTACTTCAGTGGTTAAGCCAAAAACCCTGCTGTGATTCCTTGATTTTTCCTCACACCTCACATGTCCAGTCTGTCTGCCAATCCTGTAGATTAGACTCCACCTACTGGCCCATGAGAGGCAATGACAGTAATAGAACTGAAGGAAATCAATAATACAGCCAGCAAAAATTTAGAGATGAGGCCGGACACGGTGGCTCACGTTGTAATTCAGCATTTTTGGAGGCAGGTGGATCCTTGAGCACAGGAGTTCATGAGCAGAAATCGTGCCACTGCACTCCAGCCTGGGAGAGAGAGCGAGACTCTGTTTTAAAGACAAAACAAAGCCAGGCACGGTGGCTCAAGCCTGTAATCCCAGCACTTTGGGAGGCCGAGGCGGGCGGATCACGAGATCAAGAGATCGAGACCATTCTGGTCAACATGGTGAAACCCCGTCTCTACTAAAAATACAAAAAATCAGCTGGGCATGGCGGCGCGTGCTTGTAATCCCAGCTACTCAGGAGGCTGAGGCAGGAGAATTGCCTGAACCCAGGAGGCGGAGGTTATGGTGAGCCGAGATCACACCACTGCACTCCAGCTTGGATAACAAGAGCGAAACTCCGTCTCAAAACAAAACAAAACAAAACACCCAAAAAAGCAGGGCTGGTTAGTTTAGTTCAGTTGGTTAGAGTGCGGTGCTAATAAAAACCCAAAAAAGCACTTAACCAACTACAGAATAAAATGGTGGCTCTCATTGAGGAATAAAGCTAAGGAGAGGAGGATGAACATTTTTCATGATGTACCTTTCTATGCTATTTTCCATAAACACATAGTATATTCTGTAGGACCTACATAGCGGCTGGAGGAAGTGCCTGGGAAAGGAAGTGCCTGGGAGAGGGCCGAGAGCGCTCTTGTGACAGACAAACTGCTCTTCCAAGGCAACATCATGCATAGTCATTTGATATCACTGTTTTGGTGCAAGTAATTAGCAAAACTCTGAAAGAAAATGGGTTCTACCTCTTGCACAAAAACGTAGGATGCACCTGGATAGCTGCTTATGAAGTCCACAGTGGTAGTTTTCAGATGTTCCAGCAACACAATGGAACACAGAGGAGAAAAATTCTGCATCGACCAACGCCTGTCATCTGTAAAGAGAAAAATAAACCACCTTAGAAGTAATAATTTCATTATATTCCACACCCTTTAGGACTGCCATCTCCTCGGCTAAACTATAAACTTTAGGAGAACAGGGATTACAGTTGAGAGCCTTTTTCAGGGGGTCATATTGCATACTAAGATCACACCTGGGAGAAGAAGTCAATCTAGGTTTGTCACATAATAACTTTGTGGCCTTGAACAATTTTTCTTGTCTGTAAAATGGTGAAAATAATAGTACTTTCGCCGGGCGCGGTGGCTCAAGCCTGTAATCCCAGCACTTTGGGAGGCCGAGGCGGGTGGATCACGAGGTCGAGAGATCGAGACCATCCTGGTCAACAAGGTGAAACCCCGTCTCTACTAAAAATACAAAAAGTTAGCTGGGCATGGTGGTGCGTGCCTGTAATCCCAGCTACTTAGGAGGCTGAGGCAGGAGAATTGCCTGAGCCCAGCAGGCGGAGGTTGCGGTGAGCCGAGGTCGCGCCATTGCACTCCAGCCTGGGTAACAAGATCGAAACTCCGTCTCAAAAAAAAAAAAAAAATAAATAAATAATAATAGTACTTTCACTCCCAGGACCCTTGTAAAGGTCTAGAGAGATACATAGCAAAGTTCTTAGCACAATGTCTAGATCATAGTAAGCATGGAAAAATTATTAATTAGCCTTATTACAGTACGTCCTCAGTAAATTATTACCCAGTTCTTTTCATTACCCAGGTTAAGATGAGATTTGAGTAACATCCGGGCTTCCCTTTTGAGTTCCTTCTTGCTTTTCTCAGGCATCGAGTAATGAAGCGCATTGATAGTCAGGCAAGAGTGGGTATACACAGAGAAGATATCTTGGGCAGGCTGGCCTTGGCTGATGGTAAAACCGAACACCTGCACCTGGCCATAGAGGCAAGTCACACGACAGATGCCACTAAAAGTAAAACCCTAGCAGGGAAAGAAAACAGAAACAACAAATATTATAGATCCTGTCACTAAGGACTGAAACGTTCTTTTTTTTTTTTGAGACAGAGTTTTGCTCTTGTTGCCTAGGCTGGAATGCAGTGGTCCAATCTCGGCTCACTCAAACCTCTGCCTCCCAGATTCAAGCAATTCCCCTGCCTCAGCCTCCTGAGTAGCTGGGATGACAGGCATCTGCCACCACACTCGGCTAATTTTTGTACTTTTACTAGAGATGGAGTTTCTCAGGCTGGTCTTGAACTCCCAACCTCAGGTAATCCGCCTGCCTTGGCCTCCCAAAGTGCTGGGATTAAAGGTGTGAGCCACTGCAACTGGCCATGACTGAAACATTCTAAAATTTTAACTTGCTGTTCATACATCAAAAGGCAGGTAAGACCAGGCACAGTAGCTCACACTTGTAATCCCAATACTTTGGGAAGCTGAGGCAGGAGGATCACTTAAGCCTAGGAGTTCAAGATCAACCTGGGCAATAGTAAGACCTCTCTCTCTCTACAAAACATTTAAAATTTAGCAGGGGTGCGGTGGCATGCATCTGTGGTCCTAGCTACTTGGGAGTCTGGGAGGTAGAGGCTTCAGTGAGCCATAATTACACGACTGCATTCCATCAATAATAAATACTGGGCCAGGCATCATGGTTTACACCTGTAATCCCAGAACTCTGGGAGGAGGAGCTGGGGGAAATCACATGAGGCCAGGAGTTTGAGACCAGCATAGACAATGTGGCAAACCCCCTCTACCTGACCTCCAGCCCTATCCCCACCATCTCTACTAAAATTACAAAAATTAGCTCGGCATTTGCCTGTAATCCCAGCTACTCCAGAGGCTGAGGCATCAGAATCGCTTGAATCGGGAGGCAGAGGTTGCAGTGAGCTGAGATCATGCCACTACACTGCAGCCTGGGCAACAGAGTGATGTTGTCTCAAATAAATAAATAAATAAATAAATAAAAATTAAATAAAACAAACATTTTAGAAAGGGTATAGCCATAAAAAGGAACGAGATCGTGTCCTTTGCAGGGACATGGATAGAGCTGGAAGCTGTCATCCTCAGCAAAGTAATTCAGGTACAGAAAACCTAACACAGCATGTTCTCACTTATAAGTAGGATTTGAACTATGAGAACACATGAATACATGGTGGGTAACAACACACTCTGGGGCCTGTGGAAGTCTGGGGGAAGGACATCAGGAAGAACAGCTAATGGATGCTGGGCTTAATACCTAGGTGAGGCATTGATCTGTGCAGCAAACCACCAAGGCACTCATTTACCTATGTAACAAACGTGCACATCCTGCTGCATATGCACCCCAGAACTTAAAAGTTGAAGACTGTGGCTCAAACCTGTAATCCTAGCACTTTGGGAAGCTGAGGTGGGTGGATCACCTGAGGTCAGGAGTTAAAAACCAGCCTGGCCAACATGGTGAAATCCCATCTTTTTTTTTTTTTAAAAAAAAAAAAGGAGGCCGGGCGCGGTGGCTCAAGCCTGTAATCCCAGCACTTTGGGAGGCCGAGGCGGGTGGATCACGAGGTCAAGAGATCGAGACCATCCTGGTCAACATGGTGAAACCCCATCTCCACTAAAAACACAAAAAACTAGCTGGGCATGGTGGCGCATGCCTGTAATCCCAGCTACTCAGGAGGCTGAGGCAGGAGAATTGCCTGAACCCAGGAGGCGGAGGTTGCGGTGAGCCGAGATCGCGCCATTGCACTCCAGCCTGGGTAACAAGAGTGAAACTCCATCTCAAAAAAAAAAAAGTCTTTAAAAAATAAAATAAAAGGCCGGGCGCGGTGGCTCAAGCCTGTAATCCCAGCACTTTGGGAGGCCGAGGCGGGTGGATCACGAGGTCGAGAGATCGAGACCATCCTGGTCAACATGGTGAAACCCCGTCTCTACTAAAAAAAATACAAAAAATTAGCTGGGCATGGTGGCACATGCCTGTAATCCCAGCTACTCAGGAGGCTGAGGCAGGAGAATTGCTTGAACCCAGGAGGCAGAGGTTGCGGTGAGCCGAGATCGCGCCATTGCACTCCAGCCTGGGTAACAAGAGCGAAACTCCGTCTCAAAAAAAAATAAAATAAAATAAAATAAAATAAAATAAAAAATAAAAAAGTTGGGCCGGGCGCGGTGGCTCAAGCCTGTAATCCCAGCACTTTGGGAGGCCGAGGCGGGTGGATCACGAGGTCAAGAGATCGAGACCATCCTGGTCAACATGGTGAAACCCCGTCTCTACTAAAAATACAAAAAATTAGCTGGGCATGGTGGCGCGTGCCTGTAATCCCAGCTACTCAGGAGGCTGAGGCAGGAGAATTGCCTGAACCCAGGAGGCGGAGGTTGCGGTGAGCCGAGATCGCGCCATTGCACTCCAGCCTGGGTAACAAGAGCGAAACTCCGTCTCAAAAAAAAAAAATAAAATAAAATAAAATAAATAAATAAATAAATAAGTTGAAGAAAAATAAAATAATTTAAAAAGGTAACTGATTTCCAAGTAACAGATAAGTAATGGATCACATTGTACTAGGTGACCATAACATACTTCATTTATTTAGTTTTTGAGACAGAGTCTCATTCTGTCACCCAGGCTGGAGTGCACTGGTGCGATCTTGACTCACTGCAACCTCCACTTCCCGAGTTCAAGCAATTCTCATGCCTCAGCCTCCCAAGTAGCTAGGATTATAGGCACATACCACCATGCCTGGTTAATTTTTGTATTTTTCAGTAAAGACAGGGTTTTGCCATATTGGCAAGGCTGGCCTTGAACTCCTGACCTCAGGTGATCTGCCCACCTCAGCCTCCCAAAGGGCTGGGGTTACAGGTGTGAGTCATCTGTGCTCAGCCCATACTTTATATTATATATATATATATATATATATATATATATATATATATATTTTTTTTTTTTTTTCCCAAGCTTTTTTTTGGAGACAAAGTCTCACTGTGTCGCCCAAGCTGGAATGCAGTGGTGCAATACGGGCTCACTGCAACTTCTGCCTCCTGGGTTCAAATCATTCTCCTGCCTCAGCCTCCCTAGTAGCTGGAACTACAGGCGTGCACTACCACGACTGGCTAATTTTTGTATTTTTAGTAGAGACAGGGTTTTACTATGTTGGCAAGGCTGATTTCGAACTCCTGACCTCATGATCCACCCATCCTGGCCTCCCGAAGTGCTGGGATGACAAGCATGAGCCACTGCGCCTGGCATATGTACATGTACGAGTGTGTGTGTGTTTTTTTTTTTTTTTTTTTTTGAGACGGAGTTTCGCTCTTTTTACCCAGGCTGGAGTGCAATGGCGCGATCTCGGCTCACCGCAACCTCCGCCTCCCGGGTTCAGGCAATTCTCCTGCCTCAGCCTCCTGAGTAGCTGGGATTACAGGCACGCGCCACCACGCCCAGCTAATTTTTTTGTATTTTTGGTAGAGACAGGGTTTCACCATGTTGACCAGGATGGTCTCGGTCTCTCGACCTCGTGATCCACCCGCCTCGGCCTCCCAAAGTGCTGGGATTACAGGCGTGAGCCACCGCGCCCGGCCCGTGTGTGTGTTTTGACAGAGTCTTGTGCATACGTGTGTACGTGTGTGTGTGTGTATTTTTTTTTTTTTTTTTTGAGAGAGTCTTGCTCTGTCACCCAGGCTGGAGTGCAGTAGCCGCACTCTCAGCTCACTGCAACCTCCGCCTCCCAGGTTCAAGTGATTCTCCTGCCTCAGCCTCCCAAGTAGCTCAGATTACAGGTGCGTGCCACCATGCCCAGCTAATTTTTGTATTTTCAGTAGAGACAGGGTTTCACCATGTTGGCCAGGATGGTCTCGATCTCCTGACCTTGTGATTTGCTCGCCTCGGCCTCCCAAAGTGCTGGGATTACAGGCATGAGCCACCACGCCTGACCTGTTTTGTTCTGTTTTTTACTATTAAAGTCCCTTTCAGGGCAGGGCGACTGGGCTCCCACCTGTAATCCCAGTACTTTGGGAGGCTGAAGCAAGAGGAACACTTCAGGTCAGCCTGGCCAACATGATGAAACCCCATCTCTACTAAAAATACAAAAATTAAGCCAGGTGCAGTGGTTCACGCCTGTATTCCCAGCACTTTGGGAGGCTGAGGCAGGCGGATCACCTGAGGTCGGGAGTTTGAGACCAGCCTAACCAACATGAAGAAACCCCACCCCGGGCCGGGTGCGGTGGCTCAAGCCTGTAATCCCAGCACTTTGGGAGGCCGAGGCGGGTGGATCACGAGGTCAAGAGATCGAGACCATCCTGGTCAACATGGTGAAACCCCGTCTCTACTAAAAATACAAAACATTAGCTGGGCATGGTGGCGCGTGCCTGTAATCCCAGCTACTCAGGAGGCTGAGGCAGGAGAATTGCCTGAGCCCGGGAGGCGGAGGTTGCGGTGAGCCGAGATCGCGCCATTGCACTCCAGCCTGGGTAACAAGAGCGAAACTCCATCTCAAAAAAAAAAAAAAAGAAACCCCATCCCTACTAAAAATACAGAATTAGCTGGGCATCGTGGCACATGCCTGTAATCCCAACTATTCAGGAGGCTGAAGCAAAAGACTCTCTTAAACCCAGGAGGCAGAGGTTTGGGTGAGCTGAGATTGCCATGGCACTCCAGCCTGGGAAACAAGAGCGAAACTCTGTCTCAAAAAAAAAACAAAACAAAAAAACCCACAAAAATTAGCTGGGAGTGTGCTGAGCACCTGTAATCCCAGCTACTTGGGAGGCTGGGGCAGGAGAATCACTTGATCCCTGGAGGTGGGGGCTGCAGTGAGCTGAGATTGCGACACTGCACTCTAGCCTGGGCAACAAGAGTGAAACTCCCTCTCAAATTAAATAAAAATTGGCGAGCCTAGTGGCTCACGCCTGTAATCCCAGGACTTTGGGGGACTGAGGTGGGTGGATCACTTGAGGTCAGGAGTTCAGGACCAGCCTGGCCAACACGCGAAACCCCATCTCTACTAAAAGTACAAAAATCAGTCGGACATGGTGGCGAGCACCTGTAATCCCAGCTACTTGGGAGGCTGAGGCAGGAGGGGCAGGAGAATCACTTGAACCCGGGAGCCAGAAGTTGCAGTGAGCCGAGATTGCGCCACTGAACTCCAGCCTGGGCAACAAGAGCAAGACTCTGTCTTAGGTGAAAAAAAAATAAAGAAAGAAAAATACAAATACAAATACAAATACAAAAACTAGCCGGGTGTGGTGATGCACACGCCTGTAGTCCCAGCTACTAGGGAGGCTGAGGCACAAGAAGCACTCGAACCCGGAGGCGGAGGCTGCAGTAAGCGGAGATCGCGCCGCAGCACTACAGCCTGGGTCAAACAGTGAGACTGTCCTCAAAAAAATAAATAAACAAAAAATAAAATAAAGTCCCTTTAGCCCTTAAGGCCTAGGGACCCCTTTACAGGGTACCTGTTACCCTGCTGCTCAGGGGAGCCTAGACCACCAACAGGATGGACTTAAATCCGACTTGCAGCCGAGTTAACAGGCCCTGAAAATCACGGTCGTGTCTTAACCTGCAGCTCTCCCGGGGCTGCCTCTCCAGCCCTCCCTGCCCTCGGGGTCTCCTGCCGGCGCCCCTTACTTACCTGTTCGACGGGCAGCAGCAGCAACGCGCGGCCAGGCCCCACTGCCCGCGCCGGCGGGATGGGGAGAAGCCGGGGACAACCGGAGGCGGGTTCGAATTCGAATTCGGGTTCGGAGGCCGGGGTCGGGCTAGGGATCGGGCTGGGGATCGCGGTCTTGGGTCTCCGGGCCGCCGCCACGCGGGACACCTGGCGGACTCCCTCCCTCCAGTCCACGCCGGCAGCCTGGGCTTGCAGGAGTCGCCTCCGTAGGCGCCGCCGACTGCACCAACGCAGGGTCCACAGCCGGCGGCGGGGTCGGCGGCTGAGGATGAGCTGGGGCCGGGCCTTTCGGGCCCGCAGCCAAGAGGCGCGGCAGGAACCCCGCTTGAACAGCCGCCCCGAGTCCGCCATGCTGGACCCTCAGCACCCACCGCGCGAGAATCTCGCAAGATCCCGTCGCTCCGCCCTGCGGCCCGCCTAGCTGCCGAAAGGAGCAGCCTCGGAGCCGCCCGCGCCCTCTTTCGGCAGCCTCCGGAAGCGCACCAGGAGGCTCCCGCCGGCCTGGTCGCGGGAAGTCGGGGTGGGGACTGGGGGCTCCGCCACCCCACCGAGGACTCCGTGTACATTATGCAAATTCTCTACCCCAGCCTGCCGGGGAGGGAAAGCCACAAACCTCGAGACCAGCCAAGGGCCACCTCTCCGGAAATGCACCCGGGATTTTATTTTTTTTCTCCTGCAGAAAAAGCTTCAGGATTCGCAGTTTAAACAAAACCTGTCTATTTGCATACCTTCGGTTTGCATGGATTTGTCTCGAAGTGAGCAACGCTGGGTAACCAGGCGAAAGTATAGGACGATTGGCCCAGAATCTTAATGTTAGAAAACTGGAGACTGGGGGCAGGAGGGTGTCGACTCAAAGCTGTGTCTCAAAAACAGGCCCAGGTGAAAAAGTTCTAAAACCTCGCAACACCCGGAGAAGCTGTGTCCCAGCCTCCCGCCTCGCCCCAAAATGCCAGGGCTCCCTTCCTGAGCCAGGTGAAGTCACCGGCACCAGAGCGTGGACAGAAGCCACAGCCGTCCAGAGGGAGGATCGCTGGGCGCCTCCTGCTTTGCATCGTGCCTCGGTCCCGTCCAGTTCCTGAGTGGCACCGCAGGCCCGCAATGCCAAGGCAAACAGCCCTGCTTCAGCCACTGGGCGCCAGCCCCACCCGCTTCGGGAGCATGAAGTTAGGAAGCATCGGCTGCCGCCGTCTATTTAAGCAACTGGCCTCCTTAGGGGACACTCGTTGGCCATGCTGGGCGCGGGCGTGTGGCCAGGATGCTTCTCCGCATAGCTCACCTGGCCGGCCTGCAGCTGTTCGTTTCCTGCTGCCGGGCCTTTGCCTGCCACAGCATGGAGTCTTCTCCAGACTTCAGTCTCCCCGGGGATTACCTCCTGGGAGGCATGTTCCCTCTCCATTCTGGCTGTCTGCAGGTCAGGCACAGACCCGAGGTGACCCTGTGTGACAGGTGAGTGAGGGGGTCAGAAGAGCCACACTTGGTGGGTCCCACGGCAATGGGGTTCCCCTCTGGCTGCCATCCTCAACTAGGACCTTGTCTCTCTATTTTTGCCCTTTGAACTGTCCCCAGCCCTTGCCCATCAATCCACATGCCACCTAAGTGCTCGCTAGACCTTCCTGGACGCTTCGGCCAGTTTCCAATTATTTCACTCTTGCTGTTAGAATGGGTTGTATTATAACTCCATTGAAGTCAGTTCCTGGCTTTGTACCATACCTAGATGGCAAGGCCTAAGCAAAGGCGGCCTTTTCCCTCTTCTATTTTCTCTCCACTCCTACCCATGTTCAAAGCTCCCTAGAGTCCCAGATGACTGTGGGCGGAGACCCCAGTAAGTGCCAAGGCACGAGTCAGAAGCCTCAGCCTATTGCCATATAAATAATGAAGACAAATATAACTAGAGACATAACCGTAGTTGTATTCATAAGCCAGGCGCGGTGGCTCACGCCTGTAATCCTAGCACTTTGGGAGGCCGAGGTGGGTGGATCACTTGAGGTCAGGAATTCAAGACCAGCCTGGACATCCTGGTGAAACCCCATCTTTTTTTTTTTTTTTTTTTTTTGAGACGGAGTTTCACTCTTGTTACCCAGGCTGGAGTGCAATGGCGCGATCTCGGCTCACCACAATCTCCACCTCCTGGGTTCAGGCAATTCTCCTGCCTCAGCCTCCTGAGTAGCTGGGATTACAGGCACGCATCACCATGCCCAGCTAATTTTTTGTATTTTTAGTAGAGACGGGGTTTCACCATGTTGACCAGGATGGTCTTGATCTCTTGACCTTGTGATCCACCCACCTCGGCCTCCCAAAGTGCTGGGATTACAGGCTTGAGCCACCGCGCCCCGCCCGAAACCCCATCTTTAAAAAAATTTAAAAAAAAAAGTAGTTATTCATAGATGATCTTAGTGATTCATATGTGATCTTAGTTATTCATATGTGAACTTATTCACAGGTGATCTTAGTTCTTTTACTAATCCCTCTCAGGTCGCAAAGTGTGAACCTGGGGTGCCATTGTGAAAGGAATGACCCTAAGGCAAGATGCTTTAAGCCCTCTGTCACGCCCCTGAAAGGGCTGCTGGAGGGCACCTTGGCTATGCGGCGAGAAAGCACCCACTGTTTTGCGGGCTGTGGAAGGAGATGTCAGAGATGTCCCCTCCCCGGGAGGAATTAGGAGAAAACTCCCCTCCCGCAAGCTCTTGCAGTGGACCTGACGGCTGTCAGGGAGCCCTACAGACATCTGGGGGCTTCATTGACTCTGTGTGATGCTGTGCCTCATTGGTCACGTTCCATGTCCACTCTCATGTTCCGCTTCTGCACCTGGTTCCTTTTTTCTTAGAAGAGATAATCAGTAAAAGTAATATAAATCTTTTTTTTTTTTTTTTTTTTGAGACGGAGTTTCGCTCTTGTTAACCCAGGCTGGAGTGCAATGGCACGATCTTGGCTCACCGCAACCTCCGCCTCCTGGGTTCAGGCAATTCTCCTGCCTCAGCCTCCTGAGTAGCTGGGATTACAGGCACACGCCACCATGCCCAGCTAATTTTTTGTATTTTTAGTAGAGACGGGGTTTCACCATGTTGACCAGGCTGGTCTCGATCTCTTGACCTCGTGATCCACCCGCCTCGGCCTCCCAAAGTGCTGGGATTACAGGCTTGAGCCACCGCGCCCGGCCCAAAAGTAATATAAATCTTAATGTCTTTGTTCTTTCTTGACAAGTATGGAAAAGTGCTGACGCATTATGCTCCTTACCTCATCTCGGCGACTAGAAAGCCTTGGGCCCCCATCCCTATGTCACGTGGTGAACTTGACCCTATCACTGACCACAAATGCTTCGCCCTACCTGCCCTACCTGCCCTGCCCTCAGCTTTTTTTTTTTTTTTTGAGACGGAGTGTCGCTCTTGTTACCCAGGCTGGAGTGCAATGCCGTGATCTCGGCTCACCGCAACCTCCGCCTCCTGGGCTCAGGCAATTCTCCTGCCTCAGCCTCCTGAGTAGCTGGGATTACAGGCACGCGCCACCACGCCCAGCTAGTTTTTTGTATTTTTAGTAGAGACGGGGTTTCACCATGTTGACCAGGATGGTCTCGATCTCTTTACCTTGTGATCCACCCGCCTCGGCCTCCCAAAGTGCTGGGATTACAGGCGTGAGCCACCGCGCCCCACCGCCCTCAGCTTCATACGCAATAAAAGTCAGAGTGTGCGGACCCTCGGGGCCACTGCCAGACTCCGTGCTTTGGTTGGTAGCGGACCCCTGGGCCCAGACTCTCTTTTCTCTATCTCTGTGTCTTGTGTCTTTTATTTCTACAGTTTCCTGTCTCCACACCAGCAGAGAGGGGCTCAAAGGACCCTGTATGGCTGGACCCTACAGATGGCAAGCATGGTTCTCCATGGGGTGGGAAGGGAAGGCACATCCCAGTAGATGCTTTAGGAGCTTAAAGATAAACTAGATTGAGAATGTGTCATTGCTTTGATAATAAAAATAAAAAGGCCAGGCGCGGTGGCTCAAGCCTGTAATCCCAGCACTTTGGGAGGCCGAGGCGGGTGGATCACGAGGTCAAGAGATCGAGACCATCCTGGTCAACATGGTGAAACCCCGTCTCTACTAAAAATACAAAAAATCAGCTGGGCATGGTGGCGCGTGCCTGTAATCCCAGCTACTCAGGAGGCTGAGGCAGGAGAATTGCCTGAACCCAGGAGGCGGAGGTTGCGGTGAGCCGAGATCGCGCCATTGCACTCCAGCCTGGGTAACAAGAGCGAAACTCCGTCTCAAAAAAAAAAAAAAAAAAAATACAAAAAATTAGCTGGGCATAGTGGCGCGTGCCTGTAATCCCAGCTACTCAGGAGGCTGAGGCAGGAGAATTGCCTGAACCCAGGAGGCGGAGGTTGCGGTGAGCCGAGATCGCACCATTGCACTCCAGCCTGGGTAACAAGAGCAAAACTCCGTCTCAAAAAAATAAAATAAAATAAAATAAAAATAAAAAGATAAACTAGATTGGGGTGGGGTGCGGTGGCTCGTGCCTGTAATCCCAGCACTTTCAGAGGCCAAGTCGGGTGGGTGGATCACGAGGTCAGGAGATCGCGACCATCCTGGCCAATATGGTGAAACCCCATCTCTACTAAAAATACAAAAAATTAGCTGGGCACGGTGGTGCACGCCTGTAATCCCAGCTATTCAGGAGGCTGAGACAGGAGAATTGCCGGGATGGTGAATTTTGTCTGTCAACATGTCTAGGCTATGGTGCCCAGAGTTGTGTGGTCAAGCAGCGGTCTTGGTGTTGCCATGAAGGTATTTTTAATTTACTCATTTTGGCAGGGCATGGTGGTTCAGGCCTTTAATTCCTGCACTTTGGGAGGCTGAGGCAGGCAGACCACTTGAGGTCAGGAGTTCCAGACCAGCCTGGCCAACATGGTGAAACCTTGCCTCTACTAAAAATACAAAAATTAGCCGGGCGTGGTGGCTGGTGCCTGTAATCCTGGCTATTCGGGAGGCTGAGGCACAAGAATCGCTTGAACCCAGGATGTGGAGATTGCAGTGAGCCGAAATCATGCCACTGCACTCCACCCTGGGCTGGAGTCTCCAGTGAGACTCAGCCTCAAAAAAAAAAACACAAAATTTTATTTTGAGACAGAGTCTCTGTCACCCAGGCTGGGGCCCATTAGTGTGATCTCGGCTCACTGCAACCTCTTCTTCCCAGGTTCAAGTAATCCTCCAGCCTCAGCCTCCAGAGTAGCTGGGATCACAGGCATGTGCTACCACGCCTGGCTAATCTTTGTACTTTTGATAAAGGCTGGTTTTCACTGTGTTGGCCAGTCTGGTTTCAAACTCTTGGCCTCAAGTGATCCACCCACCTCAGCCTCCCAAAATGCTGGGATTACAGGTGTGATCCACCACGCCCAGCCTGAAGGTGTTTTTTAGATGTGGCAAACATTTAAATCAATAGACTTGGGCTGGGTATGGTGACTCACACCAGTAATCCCAGCACTGTGGGAGGCTGAGGTGAGCAGATCACTTGAGGTCAGGAATTCCAGATCAGCCTGGCCAACATGGCAAAACCCCGTTTCTACTAAAAATACAAAAATTGCCAGGCGCGGTGGCTCAAGCCTGTAATCCCAGCACTTTGGGAGGCCGAGGCGGGTGGATCACGAGGTCAAGAGATCGAGACCATCCTGGTCAACATGGTGAAACCCCGTCTCTACTAAAAATACAAAAAATTAGCTGGGCATGGTGGCATGTGCCTGTAATCCCAGCTACTCAGGAGGCTGAGGCAGGAGAATTGCCTGAACTCGGGAGGCGGAGGTTTCGGTGAGCCGAGATCGCGCCATTGCACTCCAGCCTGGGTAACAAGAGCGAAACTCCGTCTCAAAAAAAAAAAAAGAAAAAAAAATACAAAAATTAGCCCGGTGTTGTGGCGCATGCCTATAGTCCCAGCTACTTGGGAGACTGAGGTGGGAGGATTCTTTGAACCTGGGAGGAGGAAGTTGCAGTGAGCCTGGCCAACATGGTGAAAACCCATCGTCTTTACTAAAAATGCAAAAATTAGCCTGGCGTAGTGGCATGCGCCTGTAATCCCAGCTACTCAGGAAACTGAGACAAGAGAATCACTTGAACCCCAGAGGGAGACGTTTAGTGAGCTGAGATCATGCCACTGCACTCCAGCCTGGGCAACACAGTGAGACTCTGTCTCTAAAAAAAAAAAAAAAAATTAATAGACTTTGTTAAGCAAATTGCTCTCCATAATGAGGATGGGCCTCATCCCATAAATTGAAGGCTTTAAAAGCCTGAGGTTTCTGGACAAGAAGGGAATTCTGCCTCCAAATTGCCTTAGGACTAAAGAGCACAGTAACATCAATTCTTGACAGAATGTCCAGCCTGCTGGCCTGCCCCGCAAAATTTGAGCTTGCCAGCCCTCACATGTGAGCCAATTTCTTTCTTTTTTTGAGACAGACTCTTGCCCTATTGCCAGACTGGACTGCAGTGGCACAAATCTTGGTTCATTGCAACCTCCACCTCCCCATTCAAGCAATTCTCCTGCCTCAGCCTCCCAAGTAGCTGGGATTATAGGCACATGCCACCATGCCCAGTTAGTTTTTGTATTTTTAGTAGAGATGAGGCTTCACCATTTTGGTCAGGCTGGTCTCAAACTACTGACCTTGTGATCTGCCCACCTTGGCCTCACAAAGTGCTGGGATTACAGACCTGAGCCACCATGCCCGGCTAAGCCAATTTATTTTATTTTTATTTATTTATTTATTTATTTATTTATTTATTTATTTATTTTTTGAGACGGAGTTTCGCTCTTGTTACCCAGGCTGGAGTGCAATGGCGCGATCTCGGCTCACCGCAACCTGCGCCTCCTGGGTTCAAGCAATTCTCCTGCCTCAGCCTCCTGAGTAGCTGGGATTACAGGCAGACCATGCCCAGCTAATTTTTTGTATTTTTAGTAGAGACGGGGTTTCACCATGTTGACCAGGATGGTCTCGATCTCTCGACCTCGTGATCCACCCGCCTCGGCCTCCCAAAGTGCTGGGATTACAGGCTTGAGCCACCGCGCCCGGCCTATTTATTTTTTAAGACGGGGTTTCACCATGTTGGTCAGGCTGGTCCTGAACTCCTGACCTCAGGTGATCCGCCTGCCTTGGCCTCCCAAGTGCTTGGATTACAGGCGTGAGCCACCACGCCCGGCCGCCAATTTCTTAAACTAAATTTCTCTCTGTCTCTCTCTTTCTCTCTGGAGAACACTGATTTATATAGCAGGTTTCTCTGCTCCGGGACCTCAGGAACATTTTGATGCTCACAGTCTTCTCCATCAGGGCCAGCTTGTTCCTCCTACTGAGCTTCAGAGCCCTTCTTGAAGTTGTGGTTTGGGGGACTGGACTGATGACCTCAGAGGTTCCCTTCTACCCCCAAGCCTGGGAATCTGGGAGGCCAGAAGGTCTCAGTGGGGCCTGGTCCTTCTCAGCTCTCTCTGTTTGCCTTTTTCCACAGGCCCGGCACCTTCAATGATCACGGCTACCACCTCTTCCAGGCCATGAGGCTTGCGGTTGAGGAGATAAACAACTCCACAGCCCTGTTGCCCAACGTCACCCTGGGGTATCAGCTGTATGATGTGTGCTCAGACTCTGCCAATGTGTATGCCACGCTGAGAGTGCTCTCCCTGCAGGGGCCACATCACATAAAGCTCCAAGGAGACCTTCTCCAGTATTCCCCTAAGGTGCTGGCGGTGATTGGGACTGACAACACCAACCAGGCTGCCACCACAGCCGCCCTGCTGAGCCCTTTCCTGGTGCCCCTGGTAAGCTGGAGCCTCACATCTTTGCCCGTTTCCCTTCAGGCAAGTCTGGGCTGGGGCATGTCGGCAAGAGCTGCTGTCCCCACAAGGCTGCCTGCCCACTGGATCTCTCTGGTGGTCACTGCTCTTTAGTCACAGGTCAGGGGTCCCTGTCCAGCATGGTTCCTGCCCCAGCCTTCCTTTCTTTCCAGGGCTGCTACCAGATCTCCCTGCCTCCACTCTCATGGGAAAACCCATTCTCCTTGGGAACTACTGCCATTCAGCTGCACCCCTGCTGCCCTCCACTCCCCTCCTCCCTCTGGAGGTTCCATCACCTTTGTTAGGAATGGACACCCTGAACATGCACTGTGGTTCACGCCTCTAGTCCCTTGGGGAGGCTAGGTAGATCTCTTGAGGCCAGGAGTTCGAGACCAGCCTGGCCAATATGGTGAAACCCTGTCTCTACTAAAAATACAAAAATTAGCTGGGCGTGGTGGTGCACACCTGTAATCCCAGCTACTCAGGAGGCTGAGGCAGGAAAATTGCTTGAACCCAGGAGGCGGAGGTTTGCAGTGACCTGAAATTTTACAACTGCACTCCAACCTGGGCAATAGAGTGAGACCTTGTCCCCCAACCCCAAAAAAAGGACACCCTTTGCTTCCCACCCCACAGACTGCTCCACATCATCCCTGCCTCACCTGCCTGCCTTTCCTTCTTCTCTCCTGGCTCAGAGGTGCTGACATCCCTCCCCTTGCTGAGGCCAGTCCCGTCCCTGTGCTTATTCCTGCCCTGTACCTCAGGCCATGGCCCCTCCTGGGCTTGTTTCCCCATGGGCTCCTGCCCATCCTATAGTTGCCCTCATCCCTCATCCCTCTCCCTCCTCCAGGCCCTCTACTCTGAGCACTGACTCCTGACCCTTCCCATGAGAGCTTCACGCTGCCCTTACCCTCCCCTCATTGTCCCTCGGCCCCCCATTCTGCCCACCTACTCTTGCTTTTTCTGTGAGCTGGGGCACTTTCTAGGTCTTCAAAACCTACTTACTTTGCAGTCCTTTTTTTTTTTTTTTTTTTTTTTGAGACGGAGTTTCGCTCTTGTTGCCCAGGCTGGAGTGCAATGGCGCGATCTCGGCTCACCGCAACCTCCGCCTCCTGGGTTCAGGCAATTCTCCTGCCTCAGCCTCCTGAGTAGCTGGGATTACAGGCACGTGCCACCATGCCCAGCTAATTTTTTGTATTTTTAGTAGAGACGGGGTTTCACCATATTGACCAGGTTGGTCTCGATCTCTCGACCTTGTGATCCACCCGCCTCAGCCTCCCAAAGTGCTGGGATTACAGGCTTGAGCCACCGCGCCCGGCTGCAGTCCTTTATCTTAAGTGACATCTTTGTGAATTTTTTTTTTGTTTTTTTTGAGACGGAGTTTCGCTCATTACCCAGGCTGGAGTGCAATGGCGTGATCTCGGCTCACCGCAACCTCCGCCTCCTGGGTTCAGGCAATTCTCCTGCCTCAGCCTCCTGAGTAGCTGGGATTACAGGCACGTGCCACCATGCCCAGCTAATTTTTTTGGATTTTTAGTAGAGATGGGGTTTCACCATGTTGACCAGGATGGTCTCGATCTCTTGACCTCGTGATCCACCCGCCTTGGCCTCCCAAAGTGCTGGGATTACAGGCTTGAGCCACCGCGCCAAACTCCTGGGCTCAAGCAATCCACCTGCCTTGGTCTTTCAAAGTGGTGAGATTACAGGTGTGAGCCACTGTGCCCTTTGGGACATTTTTGACTAGTCCTCCTATGAGAGTCTGCTTGGAATTTCTGCCCCCTCGGCCTCCTGCCCCTCAGACCGGCTTTCACTTGCAGCCCTTCTCTCCTCTTGCCCCGCCTCCTCTGAGAAGGCAGGTGATTCCCAGGAGCAGGCTTCACCCTCCTCTCCTACCTGTTTCCAGTTCCCAGGCAGGCTGTTGGTTGGTGGCTTAACCTCTCACCCTCAGGACCTTCTCCTATGATTTGAGCCCCTGATGCTGGCCCAACATTGCCACATCACGGACCCAGCAGGGCCCAGATTGACCTTATGTCCCTACACAACAAAAGCTTCTTTTTGGCCAGGCGTGGTGGCTCACGCCTGTAATCCCAACACTTTGGGAGGCCGAGGCAGGCAGATCACGAGGTCAGGAGATCAAGACCATCCTGGCCAATATGGTGAAACCCTGTCTCTACTAAAAATACAAAAATTAGCTGGACGTGGTGATGTGTGCCTGTAGTCCCAGCTATTGGGGAGGCTGCAGTGGGAGAATCACTTGAACCCAAGAGGTAGAGGTTGTAGTGAGCCAAGATCGTGCCAGTGCATTCCAGCTTGGCAACAAAGCAAGACTCAAAAAAGCCTCTTTTCTTCCTGAATCGTCCCCAACCCCCTGGTGATGGGAGCAGCCACTGCTACCCAAACCAGAACCCCAAGTCCTGCCTGCTGCCGCTCCTCCTTACCCTGCTCCCCACCTTTGGTCTTCTCTGGCCTCCTTTTCCACTGCCACAGCCACAGCTGAAATTCAGACCAGCATCAACCCTCAGCTAGATTCTTCCATCAGCTTCATAAGGCTTCCCCCGCCTCTAGTCTTTAATCTTTTCTCATTCCTCACTGAAGTCAGAGATATACTCATAGAATCCAAGTCCTGGCCGGGTACAGTTGCTCACGCCTGTAATCCTAGCACTTTGGGAGGTTGAGGTCGGCAGATCACGAGGTCAGGAGATGGAAACCAGCCTGGCCAATGTGGTGAATCCCCGTCTCTACTGAAAATACAAAAATTAGCCAGGCATGGTGGTTCACGCCTATAATGCCAGCTACTCAGGAGGCTGAGGCAGGAGAATCGCTTGAGGGAGGAGGGGGTTGCAGTGAGCCACAGAGGGTTGCAGCCTGGGCAACAGAGCAAGACTCTGTCTCCGGAAAAAAAAAATGCTAGTCCAGACATAGCACTTCTCTGCGGACACCCTTAGGGACGTCTTATGGCTTACGGCAGTGGTCCCCAACCTTTTTGGCGTCAGGGACTGGTTTCATGGAAGACAATTTTTCCAAGGACATGTGTGGGGAGGTAGGTTTCAGGATGATTCAAGTGCATTACATTTATTCTGCACTTTATTTATGTTATTACATTGTTTTATATATATATATATATATATATATATATATATATATATATATAATTTTTTTTTTTTTGAGACAGAGTTTTGCTCTTGTTGCCCAGGCTAAAGTGCAATGGCACAATCTCTACCGCTACCTCCACCTCCCGGGTTCAGCAATTCTCCCGCGTCAGCCTCTTGAGTAGCTGGGATTCCAGGCATGTGGCACCATGCCCAGCTAATGTTTTGGATTTTTTAGTAGAGACAGAGTTTCTCCATGTTGGTCAGGCTGGTCTCAGACTCCCAACCTCAGGTGATCCACCTGCCTCAGCCTCCCAAAGTGCTGGGATTACAGGCGTGAGCCACCATGCCTAGCCACATATATATTTTTTTCAGACGGAATCTTGCTCTTGTCACCCAGGCTGGAGTGCAGTGGCGTGATCTCGGCTCACTGCAACCTCTGCCTCCTGCTTTCAAGCAATTTTCCTGCCTCAGCTTCCTGAGTAGCTGGTGGTGTGTGCCTGTAGTCCCAGCTATTCACACAATAAATTGTGTATTTTTTAGTAGAGATGGGGTTTCACCATATTGGCCAGGCTTCTGTCAAACTCCGGACCTTGTGATCTGCCTGCCTCGGCCTCCCAAAGTGCTGGGATTACAGCCATGAGCCACTGCACCCTGCCATAATATATTTATATATGTATGTATGTTATATATATATTTATTCATTTATTTTGAAATGGAGTCTCCCTCTGTCACCCAGGCTGGAGTGCAGTGGGGTGATCTTGGCTCACTGCAGCCTTCATCTCTTGGGTTCAAGCAATTCTCTGCCTCAGCCTCCTGAGTAGCTGGGATTACGAGTGCCTGCCACCACACTCAGCTAATTTTTGCATTTTTAGTAGAGACGGGATTTCACCATCTTGGCCAGGCTGATCTTGAACTCCTGACCTCGTGATCCACCTTCCTTGGCCTCCCAAAGTGCTGGGCTTACAGGTGTGAACCACCGTGTCCAGCCTATATATTAATATAATAAAATAATTATACAAATTACCACAATGTAGAATCAGTGGGAGCCCTGAGCTTGTTTTCCTGCAACTAGATAGTCCCATCTTGGGGTGATGGGAGACAGTGATAGATCATCGCACATTAGATTCTCATAAGGAGTGTGCAATCTAGATCCCTCACATGCGTAGTTCACGGCAAGGTTTGAGCTCCTATGAGAATTTGATGCTGCTGCTGATCTGACAGGAGGGGAGCAGCTGTAAATACAGATGAAGCTTCACTCACACACCAGCTGCTCACCTCCTCCTGAGGCCCGGTTCCTAACAGGCCACTGACCTTAACTTCTGCCCAGACCCACACATGCTTCTCCTCTTCCCTGCACACGGCCTCCAGCAGAAGTCCCTGAAGGTCCCTAAACACAAAGGACTATTTCACTCCTATGCAGGTTTTGTCTCCTTTGCTTAGAATGCATGCCCTCGGCCGAGCGCAGTGAGAGGATTATAGGCACTTTGGGAGGCCGAGGCGAGCGGATCACTTGAGGTTGGGAGTTCGAGACCAGCCTGACCAACATGGAGAAACCCCATCTCTACTAAAAATACAAAATTAGCCAGGCATTGTGACATATGCCTATAATCCCAGCTACTCTTGAGGCTGAGGCAGGGGAATTGCTTGAACCTGGGAGGCGGAGGTTGCAGTGGGCTGAGATCATGCCATTGCACTCCAGCCTGGGCAACAAAAGCAAAACCCCATCTCAAAAAAAAAGAAAAAAAAAAAAAAAAATGCATTCCCTAACCCTTTATCCTGGGGCAGATTCCCATTCCTCCCCAGAACCCGCCCCTGTGGAGCCTTTACAGGTGATCCGTAAGTTTCACAGGGTGAGTGGTGCTCTCCTGGTCTCCCTCCTCCCTGTATCCCCACACCCAGCACAGGACCAGGCACTGGGGGGCCTTCAGTGGAGATTGATGCCACTGAACTGGCTGAATGGGACCTCCCACAGATCAGCTATGCGGCCAGCAGCACGATGCTCAGCGTGAAGCGGCAGTATCCCTCTTTCCTGCGCACCATCCCCAGCGACAAGTACCAGGTGGAGACCATGGTGCTGCTGCTGCAGAGGTTCGGGTGGACCTGGATCTCTCTGGTTGGCAGCAGTGGTGACTATGGCCAGCTGGGGGTGCAGGCACTGGAGGACCAGGCCACTGTTCAGGGCATCTGCATTGCTTTCAAGGACATCGTGCCCTTCTCTGCCCAGGTGGGCGATGAGAGGATGCGGGGCATGATGTACCACCTGGCCCAAGCCAGGGCGAACGTTGTGGTGGTTTTTTCCAGCCGGCAGCTGGCCAGGGTGTTCTTCGAGTCTGTGGTGCTGGCCAACCTGACTGGCAAGGTGTGGATCGCCTCAGAAGACTGGGCCATCTCCACTTACATCTCCGGGGTGCCCGGGATCCGTCGCATTGGGACGGTGCTGGGTGTGGCCATCCAGCAGAGGACTATCCCTGGCCTGAAGGCGTTTGAAGAAGCCTATGCCTCGGCAGACAAGGGGGCCCCTAGGCCTTGCCCCAAGGGCTCCTGGTGCAGCAGCAATCAGCTCTGCAGAGAATGCGAAGCGTTCACAGCACACAGAATGCCCAAGCTCACAGCCTTCTCCATGAGTGCTGCCTACAACGCATACCAGGCTGTGTATGCGGTGGCTCATGGCCTCCACCAGCTCCTGGGCTGTGCCTCTGGAGCTTGTTCCAGGGACCAAGTCTACCCCTGGCAGGTAAGAGTGCCTACCCTCAATACCCTGTGTCAGAAAGAACTGCCAATCCTGAGACGAGCAGAGTGGGCACTCTCTGACCACCCTAAATGCCAAGGGGGATAAATGCCAGTAACTTGAGGACTGCTTTTTTTTTTCTTTTTTTGAGACGGAGTCTTGCTCTGTCGCCCAGGCTGGAGTGCAGTGATGTGATCTCAGCTCACTGCAACTTCCATCTCCTGGGTTCAAGTGATTCTCCTGTCTCGGCCTCCTGAGTAGCTGGGATTACAGGCACCCACCACCATGCCTGGCTCATTTTTGTGTTTTTAGTAGAGACGCGGTTTCTTGGCCAGGCGGGTCTCGAACTCCTGGCATCAACTGATCTGCCCGCTTCAGCCTCCCAAAGTGCTGGGATTACAGGTGTGAGCCACCACACCCGGCTCTCTCTTCTCATAGATCCTTCTCTCTGATCCTTGCCTTCTCTCACTCACTGTGGTAAGGGCTAAAACTGTCTGACAAGGAGCCCTTTGTTAGAGGCCTCCTGTCAGGAAGTTGGTGGGGAGGGTTGAGGGGCTTCCTAAGAAGGAAGGGAGCTCTGAGGAAGGGACTCGACCTTCCTGATGGGCTGAAACCTCCAGGATGGAAACCCAGGAAGGCCCCAGGCCCTTGCTTCTGGGACCATGTGGGTCTGTGCTGTCTACGGTGGCTTCATGATAATGTGTTTCTTTCAGCTTTTGCAGCAGATCCAGAAAGTGAATTTCCTTCTACACGGGGACACCGTGATGTTTAATGACAATGGAAATCCCCTCAGTAGCTATAACATAATTGCCTGGGACTGGAATGGGCCCAAGTGGACCTTCACGGTTGTTGGCTCCTCCACGTGGTCTCCAGTTCAGCTAGACATAAATGAGACCAAAATCCAGTGGCATGGAAAGGACAACCAGGTAATGGGGATGTGGTCACTCACTAGGTGACTGCCTTATGGGCAGCCTAGAGCCTGGAGGTGATGCTGACACAGTGTACAGAGAGCAGGAGGGGGACCCCAGGGGTCCAGCTGCCACCACTCTACCCATCCTGGCCAGGGAAGCAGAGAAGACTCTCCATGAGAGCTAGCATGCAGATGCCCTGGGGTGGGAGTTCACACAACCAGGGGCCCTCCCCTATGGGTGAGGCCCTGAGGGCAGATGCACAGAGATTCTGTTTTCTGTTCCACCTGTGAGCTGTCCTTTGACTTGGGCCCCTATATGTGGACCCTCTGGCTTCTTACAGGTGCCTAAGTCTGTGTGTTCCAGTGACTGTCTTGAAGGGCACCAGCGAGTGGTTATGGGTTTCCATCACTGTTGCTTTGAGTGTGTGCCCTGTAAGGCTGGGACCTTCCTGAACACGAGTGGTGAGTGAGCAAAGGAGCAGGCGAGCTACCCAGTACTGCCAGGGGCCGAAGGATGGATGGAAGACCCTCCCTTGGGCCCCATGTGCACATGCCCTGCCCCAGAACCAGGGCCCCAGTCACTGGGTTGCCAGTTAGCTTCAGGTTGGAGGACACCTTTCACCAGACAGAATTCTGATTAAGAGAAAGAATTGGCTGCTGGGTGCAGTGGTTCATGCCTGTAATCCCAGCACTTTGGGAGGCTGAGGTGGGAGGACCACGTGAGGTTAGGAGTTTGAGACCAACCTGGCTAACATGGTAAAACCCCATATCTACCAAAAATATAAAAAATTAGCTGGGTGTGGTGGCACAAGCCTGTAATCCCAGCTACTTGGGAGCTGAGGCAGGAGAATTGCTTGAACCTGGGAGGTGGAGGTTGCAATGAGTCGAAATCATGCCAGCCTGGGCGACAGATTGAGACTTCATCTCAAAAAAAAAAAAAAAAAAAAAAAAGTAAGAAAGAAAAAAAAAAAAAAGAGCTGGGCTCAGTGGCTCATGCCTGTAATCCTAGCACTTAGCACTTTGGGAGGCTGAAGTGGTCAGATCACTTGTGGTCAGGAGTTCCTGCGTGGCCAACATGGTGAAACCCTGTCTCTACTAAAAATACAAAAATTAGCCAGGTGTGGTGGTGGGCGCCTGTAATCCCAGCTACTGGGGAGGCTGAGGCAGGAGAATCTCTTGAATCTGGGAGGTTTCAGGTTGTGCTAAGCCAACACTGGGCCACTGCAATCCAGCCAGTCAATCTGGGTGACAGAGTGACTCCATCTCAAAAAAAAAAAAAAAGGCCGGGCGCGGTGGCTCAAGCCTGTAATCCCAGCACTTTGGGAGGCCGAGGCGGGTGGATCATGAGGTCAAGAGATCGAGACCATCCTGGTCAACGTGGTGAAACCCCGTCTCTACTAAAAATACAAAAAATTAGCTGGGCATGGTGGCACGTGCCTGTAGTCCCAGCTACTCAGGAGGCTGAGGCAGGAGAATTGCTTGAACCCAGGAGGCGGAGGTTGCGGTGAGCCGAGATTGCGCCATTGCACTCCAGCCTGGGTAACAAGAGCGACACTCTGTCTCAAAAAAAAAAAAAAAGGCCGGGCGCGGTGGCTTAAGCCTGTAATCCCAGCACTTTGGGAGGCCGAGGCGGGTGGATCACGAGGTTGAGAGATCGAGACCAACCATGGTCAACATGGTGAAACCCCGTCTCTACTAAAAATACAAAAAAAATTAGCTGGGCATGGTGGTGCGTGCCTGTAATCCCAGCTACTCAGGAGGCTGAGGCAGGAGAATTGCCTGAACCCAGGAGGCGGAGGTTGCGGTGAGCCGAGATCGCGCCATTGCACTCCAGCCTGGGTAACAAGAGCGAAACTCCGTCTCAAAAAAAAAAAAAAAAAAAAAGAGAGAGAAGAAAGAATTAGGCCAACTGAAAGCCTTAGACTGAGGTGTGTCCTCTATTAGAGAGCTGTCATCACAACTCCTACAAACACAATTGCATCCTGAATTCAACGTCTTTCTCTAAATGAATGTAACTATTGTTCCCTTTGTACCCTCTTATCCTACTGTCCCTTCTGTTGCCCATGCCAAAGACAGCTAGCTCCTTGAACAGCTTGGCCTGAATCCAGATACTAGCATGTCTGCAGCAGAGCAAAAAACAGCATTCCCGGACCGGGAGCAGTGGCTCACGCCTGTAATCCCAGCACTTTGGGAGGCCGAGGCGGGTGGATCACGAGGTCAAGAGATCGAGACCATCCTGGTCAACATGGTGAAACCCCGTCTCTACTAAAAATACAAAAAAAAATTAGCTGGGCATGGTGGCGCATGCCTGTAATCCCAGCTACTCAGGAGGCTGAGGCAGGAGAATTGCCTGAACCCAGGAGGCGGAGGTTGCAGTGAGCCGAGATCGCGCCATTGCACTCCAGCCTGGGTAACAAGAGTGAAACTCCGTCTCAAAAAAAAAGAAAAGAAAAAGAAAACTCAAGAACAGAGAGCAAATTAGGTAGCTAAGGACTCATGTCCTTAGTTGGTGTCCAGGAGACATATTCTTTCCTTTCACCATCTCTGTAGGGATAGGAATACTTCCCTGCTGTTCTCAGAGGGTCAGGACTCAGAGAACCACAGAGCAGCAGCTCAGGAAAATGGTTTATGGAAGTCCTGGACAGAGAGGGATTAAAATGTCTTCCCTTTGCAGCAGGCTGCTCCCATTGGATCGTAGCCTCTCTGATATGCAGGCAGAGCTACCAGGGTAAGGTCCACCGTAGGGTTTGCAAAACCCTCATGGGATCATGAGCCATGTAGAACTGACTTGGGTGTTTCCAGAGTCTGTAACATTTTGAGGAGGTGCCTGGCCTCAGGCCCCACTCCTGGCCACCCCTATCCCACTATGCCTAGCATAGTCTAGCTGCCCTGGAACAATTCTCCCTGCGTCTTGCAGGCCCCTATTCCCTATTCCTACTCTGCTTATCTGGCTCTCAGGAACCTTCTTGGCCTTCCCTTTCAGACCTCTACAGATGCCAGCCTTGTGGGAAAGAAGAGTGGGCACCCGATGGAAGCCAGACGTGCTTCCCACGAACTGTGGTGTTTTTGGCTTGGCATGAGCACACCTCTTGGGTGCTGCTGGCAGCGAACACGCTGTTGTTGCTGCTGCTGCTTGGGACTGCTGGCCTGTTTGCCTGGCACCTAGACACGCCTGTGGTAAGGTCAGCAGGGGGCCGGCTGTGCTTTCTGATGCTGGGCTCGCTGGCAGCAGGTAGCGGCAGCCTCTATGGCTTCTTTGGGGAGCCCAAGTGGCCTGCATGCTTACTGCGCCAAGTCCTCTTTGCCCTTGGCTTCACCATCTTTCTGTCCTGCCTGACAGTTCGTTCCTTCCAACTAGTCATCATCTTCAAGTTTTCCACCAAGGTGCCTACATTCTACCATGCCTGGGTCCAAAACCACGGTGCCGGTCTGTTTGTGATGATCAGCTCAGCTGCCCAGCTGCTTATCTGTCTAACTTGGCTGGTGGTGTGGACCCCACTGCCCACTCGGGAATATCAGCGCTTCCCCCAGCTGGTGGTGCTTGAGTGCACAGAGGCCAATTCTCTGGGCTTCATCTTGGCCTTCCTCTACAATGGCCTCCTCTCCGTCAGCGCCTTTGCCTGCAGCTACGTGGGCAAGGACTTGCCAGAGAACTACAACGAGGCCAAATGTGTCACTTTCAGCCTGCTCTTCAACTTCGTGTCCTGGATCGCCTTCTTCACCACGGCCAGCGTCTACGACGGCAAGTACCTGCCCGCAGTCAACATGCTGGCTGTGCTCAGCAGCCTGAGCAGTGGCTTCGGCGGGTATTTTCTGCCCAAGTGCTATGTAATCCTCTGCCGTCCAGACCTTAACAGCACAGAGCACTTCCAGGCCTCCATTCAGGACTACACGAGGCGCCGCAGCTCCACCTGACCAGTGGGTCAGCAGGCAGGGTCCGCAACCTTCCCTGCCCTGAGGGTCCAAGGTCGAGCAGGCCGCGGGTGTCCGGGAAGCCTTTGGGCTCCTCAGTCTGGTGTTAGGACGTGTAAGCGCCCGGGAGAGCCCAGACCAGGCTCCGGGCTGCCAATAAAGAAGTGAAATGCTTGTCTGGCTTCCTGTCGGGGGAGAGGGCGCGGTGTCGCCTATTGAAGTCTGAATCCAGAGCCTGGAAAAAGGTGGACGCCGAGCTTGACGTTGCTAGGCAACTCCGGAGGCGGGCCCGGGGCCGCAAGAACAGGGTTTGGCCTCGCCCCCGCATCCCATTGGCCGTTATCTGCAGGGTCCCGCCCTAAGGGGGCGGGAGCTAGAAACTCTACGCTTCCAAGGCGCCCCTCCTAGTAGGCACGCTCTGACGTCACGTCCGGCGCGGAGACGGCGGCGTCTCCGCACGGTCGGCCGGGTACGCATTGCCCGGCAGTTGGTTCGTGGGCTGCGGAGGCGACGGAGTCGGGGGCTGGTGGGGCCGGCTCGGCCGGCTCAGGGAGAACCTGCCCGGGTGAGGAGGGCGCGGGGTGAGGGAGGGAGGGGCTGCGGGCCGCCGTGGCTGCCTTCCGCTCGGCCGCTCGGGACCTGTGGGCGCGGCGTGGGCTCCGCTCACCTGTCCGCGGCCGCCGCCCTCCACCTTCCAGGATTCTCTCGCTGTGTCGGGCCGGTTAGTTCGCGCTCATCCCGTGCCTGCTTTCCCCAAACTTTGATTTTTCCCACCAGGCCCCTCTTCACGATCCTGGACCCCCATCAGCATCCCCCCGGCCCATCCAATATGGCCCCTGGCCCCAGGAAGCGCTCAGTGTGTCCTACCCTCCGCGTGCACCTCTCACCCTGACCCCAGCCCTTGTGCTGATAAATTTGATTATATGAGTAGAGGACAACTTCCCCTTTCTCTCTTTTCGACTCCAGGGGCTTTATCTTGCATACCCTCGCTTGGGCTGGCCAGGGTGTCACTTCTGCCTCCCTGCCCTCCAGACCATGGACGGCTCCTTCGTCCAGCACAGTGTGAGGGTTCTGCAGGAGCTCAACAAGCAGCGAGAGAAGGGCCAGTACTGCGACGCCACCCTGGACGTGGGGGGCCTGGTGTTTAAGGCGCACTGGAGCGTCCTTGCTTGCTGCAGCCACTTCTTCCAGAGCCTCTACGGAGATGGCTCAGGGGGCAGCGTCGTCCTCCCTGCTGGCTTCGCTGAGATCTTTGGCCTCTTGTTGGACTTTTTCTACACTGGTCACCTCGCCCTCACCTCAGGGAACCGGGATCAGGTGCTTCTGGCAGCCAGGGAGTTGCGAGTGCCAGAGGCCGTAGAGCTGTGCCAGAGCTTCAAGCCCAAAACTTCAGTGGGACAGGCATCAGGTGGCCAGAGTGGGCAGGGGCCCTCTGCCTCCCGGAATGTGAACAGCCACATCAAGGAGCCGGCAGGCTTGGAAGAAGAGGAAGTTTCGAGGACTCTGGGTCTAGTCCCCAGGGATCAGGAGCCCAGAGGCAGTCCTAGTCCTCAGAGGCCCCAGCTCCATTCCCCTGCTCAAAGTGAGAGCCCCTCCTCCTTATGTGGGAAACTCAAGCAGGCCCTGAAGGCTTGTCCCCCCGAGGACAAGGAACCTGAGGACTGCAAAGTGCCCCCAAGGCCCTTCCAGGCTGAAGGTGCCCAGCTGCAGGGCAGGAGTAATGAGGTACCGTGCCCAGGGTACTGGGACTGGGGAGGGAGTAGGGGGAATAGACAATTTTTTGGTATAATAGGGACCCTGTGCTGCGTGTGGTGCATGATGGCTGACTCACGGCTGTAGTCCTAGCACTTTGGGAGGCCAAGGAGGATGGATCACTTGAGCTTGGGAGTTCCAGACTAGCCTGGGCAACATGGTGAGACCATATCTGTACAAAAAAAGCCCAAAATTAGGCCGGGCGTGGTGGCTCACGTCTGTAGTCCTAGCACTTTGGGAGGCTGAGGTGGGTGGATCACCTGAGGTCAGGAGTTCAAAACCAGCCTGGCCATCATGGTGAAACCCCATCTTTAAGAAAAAATAAAATTTAAAAAAAGCTGGCTGTGGTGGCACACACATACCAGTTGTCCTAGCTGCTCAGGAGGGTGAGGTGGGAGGATCACTTGAACCCAGGAAGTAGAAGTTGCAGTGAGCTGATATCGTGCCACTACCCTCCAGCCTAGGCAACCTTGTCTCAAAAAATAAAAATAAAATAAAAAAGCCAGGCGCAGTGGCACATGCCTGTAATCCCAACACTTTGGGAAGCCGAGGTGGGTGGATCACAAGGTCAGGAGTTTGAGACCAGCCTGGCCAATATGGTGAAACCCTGTTTCTACTGAAAATACAAGAAAAACTAGCCGGGCGTGGTGGCAGGCGCCTGTAAACCCGGTTACTTGGGAGGCTGAGGCAAGAGAATGGCTTGAACCTGGGAGGCGGAGGTTGCAGTGAGCTGAGGTTGCACTACTGCACTCCAGCCTGGGCAACAGAGTGAGACTCCATCTCAAAAAAAAAAAAAAAAAAAAAAAAATCTGGATCCCAAGACAATCTCTGTTAACATGGGTTTGGAACAGGCTTTTTCCAAACAAAGGAAGCTGGTGACCTCAGGCTGACCTTTTGCAAGCCCCCTCTGTTCATGGTTGCCACCTTCCTGAAACATCAGGGTTATAGGTGTTTCCCCAGGGTGGTGTTTCCAGCCAAGCTTCCAGTTCCCCCCATACAGAGCCACTTTCCTCCAAATCCAAGATTCAGATGCTCTCTGCCCTGGGCCCCTGAAGGAACAGTCCGTGATGAAGGGACTTGTCAGGGTTGGAGTTTGGGATGGAACTGGGGCTGGGTTCCTACAACCCCTGTTGATTAATGTGGGACCCCACCCCCTTCTGCTGCCTGTTTTGGTCTAGTGGGAAGTGGTGGTTCAAGTAGCGGACGTCGGGGATGGCGATTACATGTCTGAGCCCGAGGCTGTGCTGACGAGGAGGAAGTCAGATGTAATCCTCAAGCCCTGTGCGGCCGAGCCAGCCCTGAGCTCGGGCTCCCTAGCAGCTGAGCCTGCTGAGAACAGAAAAGGTACAGCGGCAGTCGAATGCCCCACATGTCATAAAAAGTTCCTCAGCAAATATTATCTAAAAGTCCACAACAGGTAAACGTTCTGTTTTTCTATTTTCTTTTCCTGTCTACCATTCCCATGTTGGGGGAGGGGCCCTGCACTTCCTACTTCTGGGTGAGGCAGAGGCCGGGGGATCCATCTCAGACCCACATGGTGCCTGGTCTTGGCATACTTCTGATGATCAGAAAGTTAGGGTCTGCTTTGGGTTGGATCTTCCTCGCTCTCCTGTGAGTTCTCTGCCTGGAGATGGGTTTGTGAACATCTTGTCAACAGGTTCCACCCACTGTGGACCCTGACCTCTAGCTGGCTTCTGCCAGCAGAATGAGAGACCTGTGGCCCCTGGGTCAGAGCTGAGGCCCAGCCTTAGGGGTTTCTGAAGCCTGGCAGCCAGGGCTTTGGGCCACAATGCTGAGCCTTGGGTCAGTGTCACCTGTGTTCGAGGGAAGTGTTCACTCTGGGGTGTCCGTGGGGCATTCAAGTCCGTTTGTGTAAAGCTTGTGTACAGTAAAGTCACCAAGAACTCCAGGGGCTGTTAAAAGTTTTATTTTTACTTTTCGTAGAGACGAGATCTTGCTGTGTTGCCCAGGCTGGTCTCAGACTCCTGGGCTCAAGCGATCCATCCACCCTAGCCTCCCAAAGTACTGAAATTACGTATTTTTTTGAGACAGAGTCTCACTCTTTCACCAAGGTGGGACTGCAGTGGTGCGATCTCAGCTCACTGCAACCTCTACCTTCAAGCGTTCAAGCGATTCTCCTGCCTTAGCCTCCTGAGTAGCTGAGACTACAGGTGCGTACCACCATGACCGGATAATTTTTTGTATTTTTTAGTAGAGTTGGGGTTTCACCATACTGGCCAGGCTGGTCTTGAACTCCTGACCTCATGATCCACCTGCCTCAGCCTCCCAAAGTTCTGGATTACAGGCGTGAGCCACTGCGCACAGCCCCCAGGGGCTACTTTAACTTAAAATTAAAATTAAATAAAAATTCAGTTCCTTAGACATGTTAGCCAAATCTGAAGTGGTGAGGAACCACGTGGCTCCTGGTGGCTGAATCGGGTGGTGCTGACATAGCATATTTCTATCATTGTGGAGAGTCCTCTTGGGCAGCACTGTTCCAGAGTCCCTGCAGGGCCTGTGGGGATGGCAGCCCTGTGACCTGCCTTCCAGTCCTGCCACTCCCAGCTAAGACATCCCTAGTCCATCATGGCGTATTTTCTTGCCAAGTCAGGTTGGGCCGCACGCTAGTAATCACCTGGAACGGGGGCAAGGGGGAGACCTGTTTGCTGTCCCTGTGCACTGTGCTTGGGGCAGCTGCTGCCAGTGGAATGTTGGGATAACCCCAGAGTGTCGGGGGTCCTGGGGCAGCCTGTGTGCTGCTGGATGCTCACTCTCAGGCACTCTGCTGGGGTAAGATTGGGGCAGTTTCCATCCCTTTCTTGGGCTTCAGCTTGCTGGACTGGCCCTGAGAACTGGGAAGGGAGTGATGTCTTCATGAAGTCATTCTGATGGGGGTTGAGGAGAGTTGCTGCAGAGGCAGAGGTTGAGAGAAATGCTTGGTCCCTGGCTGGTGGGAGGAGCTGTCACAGGCTGCACGGGGGCTCTGAGGTCCAGTTCGTTTAGTTCGCTCATTCAGCAGTCTCCCAGGTGGCCAGCAAGGCTGTGTAGGTGTTAGAGATGCATTTAAGGGAACAAAACAAAGGCTCTTGTGCAGGCCACCTGCTTGCAGGGCGGTGCAGATGACAGATAAGTCCATCTGCATACGGTAGACGGTGAGGAAGTGCTGTGGAAAACGAAAAAGCAGAGACTGGCCGAGGGGTCAGGGAGTAAGGGGTTGGATTACACTGTGATTTTAAGTAACCAGGGTCTCAGGATGTTTACTGAGAAGGTGAGATTTGAGCAAAGACTCAAAGGAGGTGAGGAAGTTGACTAAGTGGGTGACTGGGGAGCATCTGGGCAGAGGGAAGAGCCAGGGCTCTGGGTTAGGAGGAGCCTGGTGAGGTGACAGGCAGCAAGGAGGCACATGCCTGACCCATGTGGCCAGACGACACCCTGGGAGTGAAGCAGGCAAGGTGAGAAACACATTTTCTTCAGCATGAGCAAGAGTGAGCTGTACCCAGAGTGGGCAGCCGGCGGTATGCTTTCTATTGTTCAGGGGGAGGGGTCCTGTAGGTCTCCCAGGAGAAGCTGTTGCCGAGCTAGGTGGGGCAGTGGAGTCAGGTGAGTCAGATCTGGCCATGGGTTTGAAGCTCTGGGAAGACTCTGTCCTCTCCAGTAGTCAGGACCCAGGAGCTGTTTCTGCCTTCAGACAGAATGCGGTCAGCAGGGCCTTCCCATCGGCCTCTGTGCTGGTCAGGTCCGTGGCAGCCTCTTAGGACCTGTGTGAGCTTCTTGCCGTGGCACTCTCCCTTGTGGAGAGTCTCCATGCTGGGGAGACTTCTGGGGTTGCCCCTGCACCTTAACCAGCTGGTGTCACCTCAGAACACCTGTTCCCCTCAGAGGGGAGCCAGAGGGGGCCCTGGGTGAGGGAGAGATGGGAAACCCTCTCAGCCCCCCCACCCCTGTGGCTTCTCCTGGCAGGAAACATACTGGGGAGAAACCCTTTGAGTGTCCCAAATGTGGGAAGTGTTACTTTCGGAAGGAGAACCTCCTGGAGCATGAAGCCCGGAATTGCATGAACCGCTCGGAACAGGTACTTGGGAGCTGGCCCAGGTACTTGTGGGCAGGGCACAGGCACATTTGGCTTCTCTGTTTTTGTGCCGTCCGGGAAGGGCCCCAGGACACTGTCTGAGAGAGGTACTGTAAATTCAGGAACGCTGTGGGGTCCTTAGAGGTCATCAAGTCCATGCCCTGGTATAGGGGACACAGGTCCTGAGGGCGGAAGGGATAGGCATAGGAGGGACTTTTCGGGAGGCATTTTGGATTTACCTTCCTAGGCCCCTGGCCCACCCACCTTGGGCTTTGGAGAAGGGGAGCCTCCACAGAGGATGGCAGCTGGGAAAGGCCCCCTGGCTGCCTCCCTACAATGGCACTGCTGGCTTCTGTGTCAGGGCCAGGTGAAACCCAGACCCACTCTTCATAGAGGCCTGTCAGCCGCCGCTGGGGCCAGGGACTGTGGGTGAGGCCACCTGGACCCTGTCCTCAGTCTGTCTGGGCCTGAGAAGGGCCTGGTGTGCGGTGGGCTTGCAGCACTCAGTGACGGTCAGGCCAGGCAGGTTACATGTTGCCCTCTCCCACCCTAGCGTCCCCACCCCTCAGGCAGACTCTTCCCAGCAGGGAGTGGAAGCCCGGGCAGAGGCTGCTGTTGCAGGCAGAGGCCCCCGCTGATGCTGGCCCCACTTGCCCCTCACACTGCCAGGTCTTCACGTGCTCCGTGTGCCAGGACACATTCCGCCGGAGGATGGAGCTGCGGGTGCACATGGTGTCCCACACAGGGGAGATGCCCTACAAGGTCAGGCTTGGCCTGTCTCCAGGGCCAGGGGTGGGTAGACCCAGGATCCCTTCTGCTGAGCCCTTTACATGGGTGGTATCGGGCACCTCCCTCATGGTAGCTGTCAGGGAGCTTGCCTTCCCTGTTGCCCAGTGCCCCCTTTTTTTTTTTTTTTTTTTTTTTGAGACGGAGTTTCGCTCTTGTTACCCAGGCAGAGTGCAATGGCGTGATCTCGGCTCACCGCAACCTCCACCTCCTGGGATCAGGCAATTCTCCTGCCTCAGCCTCCTGAGTAGCTGGGATTACAGGCACGAGCCACCATGCCCAGCTAATTTTTTGTATTTTTAGTAGAGACGGGGTTTCACCATGTTGACCAGGATGGTCTCGATGTCTCGACCTTGTGATCCACCCGCCTCGACCTCCCAAAGCGCTGGGATTACAGGCTTGAGCCACCGCGCCCGGCCCCAGTGCCCCTTTATCTGGGCAGGGCTGCTGGCTGCAGCCTCACCTCCAGGATCCTTATTGGGCCCTTGTTTCTTTCCGTGGAGGACAGGCTCAGCATCCTCTGGGCAGCTGAGCCCTGAGGGCCCTCCCTTGCTCCGTACTTCACACCAGATCAGGGGGCGTCCCTTGAGTCCCTGCCCTATAGCCTGAGGGTGGGTGGCAGGGTTTCATGGGTACAGGCTGCCCTGGAGGTGACTGTGGGCCTCTTTTTCAGTGTTCCTCCTGCTCCCAGCAGTTCATGCAGAAGAAGGACTTGCAGAGCCACATGATCAAGCTGCACGGAGCCCCCAAGCCCCACGCAGTAAGTGATAGGCAGGGCTGGGCATGCTTTGATGCTGGCATTGTAGTGGGAAACTGGAGATTTGGAGAGATCGATGGGGTTGCGGGAGGATTTTATTTAACGTGATTATGGGCTTAGTGGAATTGCTTTTTAATTTTGAGTAAAGGACAAAGAAAATGGGGTGCTTTTTATGCACCTGTGTGGTACAGGATAATGAAGCAGGAAGCAAGTTTACAGAAGCCAGAACAGAGAGCAGTTAATTGACTGGTAACCGTGTTTTGTGATATACTTTACATTTGAAAAGTAACATTTTGAGAAACACATTTTCTTTAGCATGAGCAAGAGTGAGCTGTTCCCAAAGTGGGCTGTTGGCCATGAGCTTTCTCTCGTTTGGGGGAGGGGACTTGTGGGTCTTCCAGGCAGCCCTGCCTTGCTCTCACCCTGGCCCTGGTGGCTCTGCCTGCCCGGTCTGCCTGTAGTGCCCCACCTGTGCCAAGTGCTTCCTGTCTCGGACAGAGCTGCAGCTGCACGAAGCTTTCAAGCACCGTGGGGAGAAGCTGTTTGTGTGTGAGGAGTGTGGGCACCGGGCCTCGAGTCGGAATGGTCTGCAGATGCACATCAAGGCCAAGCACAGGTGCGTGGCGCCAGTTCGCTCCTGGGGCCCAGTCCTGCTGCCAGCCCAAGCTAGCACCGGGCAGGGAAGATAGAGTTCACTGACATTTACACAGATGAGTATGTCCTTGGCCTCCACCTTGAATCTAGTGCCTACAGACTTTCTGGGGTAGTGGTACCCAAGGGGCAAGCAGATATGCCAGGCGGGAGAGGCTGGGGGGGAGGTGTTTCAGGCTCAGATAACTCTGTGCCCAGGGCAGATTCCAAGTTTCCTTAGTTTCCTGTGACTTCCTGCTCGTAGATGCCCTTCTGCTCTGGGGGTGGAGGTGGTGCCCTTTCCTGGCACTGCCCAAGCCCTTTTTTCCACCAGTCATGTTCGTAGCTGTAGCAGAGCGAAGGGGCAACTTCTCTTGGTGACGGCCTCTGCCCCATGTACCCACCCTAACAGGAATGAGAGGCCACATGTGTGCGAGTTCTGCAGCCATGCCTTCACCCAAAAGGCCAATCTCAACATGCACCTGCGCACACACACGGGCGAGAAGCCCTTCCAGTGCCACCTTTGTGGCAAGACCTTTCGCACCCAAGGTGAGGTCCACCCCGCCCCGCCCCTCAGTCCTGCCCGCCCCCTCTCAGTCCTGCCCTGCCCTTCCCCTCCCCGTCCCGAAGCCGAAGCAGGCTGAGCTCCTGCCTTGTGCCCACAGCAAGCCTGGACAAGCACAACCGCACCCACACTGGCGAAAGGCCCTTCAGTTGCGAGTTCTGTGAGCAGCGCTTCACTGAGAAGGGGCCCCTCCTGAGGCATGTGGCCAGCCGCCACCAGGAGGGCCGGCCCCACTTCTGCCAAATCTGCGGCAAGACCTTCAAAGGTACCTAGGTGACCCTGGGGGAGCCATTTCCTGCTCACCCAGGTTGGAGGGTCTCTGAGGAGGAAAGGCTCCCTGCTTGCCAGTGAACCTCTTCTGTGCACTACATGTTAGAGTTGAAAGTGGACCTGCTTTGACTGAAGGCAGGGTGTCCTGTGCAGTAGTGACTCTGGGTGGCACTGGAGAGCCTGGCAGGGCCTGTGCAGCACTTATAAACCACTGGCCCCATGTATGGCAGAAAGAACCCCTCCGCCAGTGGTTCAACCACCTCCGTTGCTGCCTGTCCCAACCTCCTGCTGGGTTTCCTCGAGGGTCCTGGGGCTCCTGCACTATCCGCTCCGTGTTCTCCCTCCCGCAGCCGTGGAGCAGCTGCGTGTGCACGTCAGACGGCACAAGGGGGTGAGGAAGTTCGAGTGCACCGAGTGCGGCTACAAGTTCACCCGACAGGTAGGCCAGGCCCTGGGCCCCTTCCCCTCCCCCGGGATCCCCCAAAGTCCTGAGCTCGCCCTCCCCGCCAGGCCCACCTGCGGAGGCACATGGAGATTCACGACCGGGTGGAGAACTACAACCCGCGGCAGCGCAAGCTCCGCAACCTCATCATTGAGGACGAGAAGATGGTGGTGGTGGCGCTGCAGCCGCCTGCTGAGCTGGAGGTGGGCTCGGCAGAGGTCATTGTGGAGTCCCTGGCCCAGGGTGGCCTGGCCTCCCAGCTCCCCGGCCAGAGACTATGTGCAGAGGAGAGCTTTGCCGGGCCAGGCATCCTGGAGCCTTCCCTCATTATCACAGCTGCTGTCCCCGAGGACTGCGACACATAGCCCACTCTGGCCACCAGAGCCCACGTGGCCCCACCCCTCAATAAACCGTGTGGCTTTGAACTCGTGTATTTCAGCCTGACAGTCTGTTCCCCAGTGTCCTGCATTTGGGGAAGGGCTGCCTTCCCACATGTGCCCTCAGGACGGAGTGGTGCCCTGCCGGTCCTGTGTGGGTCTCCGCTCAGCTGGCAGCTTTCCCTGCTGTTGGGAAACAGCTGAGTGACACTTGGACAGGGTTCCTTTGTGCGCCAAACCTCTGGCCTTGGCTGCTCTCCACATCTGTATGCATGTTCCGCGTTACTGCAGGATTTTAGAGTGGGGAACGCTGGCCAGATAGAGCACTACTATTTCTTTTTTTTTTTTTTTTTGAGACGGAGTTTCGCTCTTGTTACCCAGGCTGGAGTGCAATGGCACAATCTCGGCTCACCGCAACCTCCGCCTCCTGGGTTCAGGCAATTCTCCTGCCTCAGCCTCCTGAGTAGCTGGGATTACAGGCACATGCCACCATGCCCAGCTAATTTTTTGTATTTTTAGTAGAGACGGGTTTCACCATGTTGACCAGGATGGTCTCGATCTCTCGATCTCGTGATCCACCCGCCTCAGCCTCCCAAAGTGCTGGGATTACAGGCTTGAGCCACCGCGCCCGGCAGCAGTACTATTTCTAATTTAGAGCTGATGTGATGCCAGCCACTGGGGATAGAATTCATTACTAAGCTTCTGGAGTTGAGTAGAGTGGTCAGGACCCAAGGCGCTGGCCTTGGGCAGAATCAAGACTTGGGGCCAGTTAGTGTAGCTGAGAACACCTAGGGGCCTCAGGAAGGCGGGGCTCTTGACTAAGCCCTTGGCTCTGGCATGCCCAGAGAGGACCCTTCCCTCAAGAGCAGCCTGGTCTGTGTCTTGGCCTTGCTGGTCCCAGGTTCTACAGCTGTGGGGTGTTGTGTCAAGGAGCAAATGCACATGGGCCCTAGAGCAGATTTCTCATGTTTAAATTTCTTCCCAGCTAAGTTGGCCCTGGGCAAGTTACTGACAGCTTCGTTTCTCTACTTAAAATACAAAATTGCTGGGCGTGGTGGTGCATGTCTGTAATCCCAGCTTCTCAGGAGGCTGATGCATAAGATTCCATTGAACCCAGGAAGTAAAGGTTGCAGTGAGCCGAGATTGCACCACTGCACTCCAGCCTACGTGACAGAATGAGACCCTGTCTCAAAAAAAAAGTGGCCCACTCTGGCTTCAATACTGCTCCCCTTCCCAGCCGAGACACCAGCTTCGCCTTCAGGTTCAGTTGGGCTCTGCAGATGTGAAAAACATCCTGAGCTGGACAGCTTGTGTGGATTCACAGCCTAGTTTGGGACTGTATTTGAAGAGCTCCACCTCCGCAGGTCCAAGGTCCATGCCATTGCAGATGGGAGTCTCATCACCACCTGTACCACATCCTCAGGAAGGGCTGCAAGCGCCAGGCCCAGGCAGAGGACCAACAGGCAGAGACCAGCTTTGGAGCAGGCAGGTTTCCCATACACCACCCTGCTCCACCTTTACTTCTCGGCCTCTTCATTTAAATGGAGACAAGGTCTCCCTGTATTGCCCAGGCTGGTCTTGAATCCATGGGCTCAAGTGATCCTCCCTCCTCAGCCTCCCAAAGCACTGGAACTGCAGGTGCGAGCCACCACACCCAGCCTCTCGGGCGTCTTTTCCACTGCCTCATCTCTTGCAACAATCTGAGATGAGAAACGCCCTGGGCCCACCATGCTGCCAGCTCCTCCCATACCTGGCCTCAGCCCAAAGGAGTCCCAGAAGGCACAGTAGCAGGACAAAGGGAATGACCCCAAATGGATGGGAAATATTTTTATTGCAAAAAGTACCAAAGGCACCCTAAAACCCTAAGCAGGATTCTGGACATGGAAGCCTACAGAATAGACAAAATAAATACGTCAACCTGCCCAACCCTCTGGGGTAGGACTGGATGTGGACACTGGAGGGAGGGTATCCTTTATCACATATGTGTCTCTGAAGTCATATAAATATAAAATACATTATAGTAGATTAGCATTAAATACCAGTCACTGTGTTTTCATAACTTAATTTGTGCTGTAGACAGAGTTCTTTACACGTAACACATGGGGACAGTCCCATGCCCAGGCATCCCAGCATCTATCCTGAAGTCAGTGTAAAGACACACTTAAGTGGTGGGGACATGATAGCCCAGAATCCACAGCAGAGGGGAACCGGGAGAGGAGGGGCCTGACCCTGGCTCCCCCAGCTGGTGTCCACAGCCACTGCTGCAGAGGCCGGTGCCTGCTCTTCCCCATCCTTAGTCTTTGAAACCTAAAGATGGGGTCCTGATAGTGGAGACCTGGGTAGGTCTGGAGAACAGACACAGGAGAGGGTGCAAACCCAAGCCCGGCTCTTCCACCCTGGCTCATACCATGGCCCTCGTCTGAGTGGCCACCACAGGCCTAGAGAACGGCAGCTGCCAACCACAGCAAAGCCGCAAAAAGAGAAAACAGGGACCCAGAGTTGTCTTCCACAGGGGCAAGGCCTCCCAGCCTAGCCCAGCCCGAGATGCCCTGCGCTGGCAGTCATCACACAGCCTACGAAGCGTGTCCTTGGGTGCCCAGCTCAGTGCTGGAGACAGTCAGGGATTGAGGGCCTGGCCAATCTTGTATGACTGAACCTGGCCCTTATACCCGATGCCGACCAAGGGAGACAAGCTGCCCCACTGGGCTCAAACCACCTCTGGATGGGCTCGACAGCTTGCTAGGAAGTTAAGTGAGGGCTACAGGGCAGGGCCCAAGGGGTAGCCCCAAGGAAGCAGAGGAAGGAGGAGGGCAGGAAAGGGCTGGGGCACAAGGCAAGCAATAGTGCCAGAGGGCACCTGGCGACAGGAAGCCCAGCTGCACGTTGCACACCAACCACAGGACTCCCAGCCAGGCTCCAACAGGCCTGGGCAGTGCTGGGGCCCCATCCTCGGCCGTCCCACCAGTGCCTGGTGCACAGCAGGTACTGGGAGATGACCATGACCCGAGGGAGAAGAGCTGCCACAAACTGTAGCTGAACCAGCCAGGCCGTTAGGACAAGATTTTCTTTCTTTTTTTTTTTTTTTTTTTTTGAGACGGAGTTTCACTCTTGTTACTCAGGCTGGAGTGCAATGGCAGGATCTGGGCTCACCCCAACCTCCGCCTCCTGGGTTCAAGCAATGCTCCTGCCTCAGTCTCCTCAGTAGCTGGGATTACAGGCACGTGCCACCATGCCCAGTTAACTTTTTGTATTTTTAGTAGAGACGGGGTTTCACCATGTTGACCAGGATGGTCTCCATCTCTTGACCTCATGATCCACCCGCCTCGGCCTCCCAAAGTGCTGGGATTACAGGCGTGAGCCACCGCGCCTGGCCTTAGGACAAGATTTTCTAATGACAGCAGGTGTCATCCACAGTGTATGGACTGGGCTCTTCAGGAGCATGAGGGAGAGGCCAGACAGCCCTGGCAGGTGTCCCCGGACATATTAAGGCAAGCAGCCATGCCACTTGGCTAACACAAAGGTCTTAAGTGCAATCTAAGTGACAATGTGAGACTGTCTTCTGAGAACATCTCTACAAGTTAGTTCACTAGACAAGGCAATCAACATTTGCTTTAATCTTAACGAGGAAAGTGCAGTCTGAACGCCCTCTTCTCTAAAAACGGAGGCAAGGACAAAAACTCAAGCCAAGGCTCCTTTGGGTACTTTGAGGTGAAACCATTTCCAAGAGAAAACCAGGGACTGCCAGGCTGCGGCCACCTGAGCGCTCCTGCAGAAAGCTCTGGCAGTGGCACTTTACAGACTTGAAAAATCAAACAAAGCTGACCCTATACAGCTTCCTCTTCTTTTAAGGTCAAACTGCAAGCATTTTAAAACTTGAAACCAACCACCAAGGCCACCTCTTGCCCAGGACTTCCTTTAGAAGCTGTGGGACTCCTCATGCACAGGCCCGGCAAGGGCTCGGGCACCCGCAGCTGCCTGCCTGGCTGGGTGTCAATGACTGCCTCCTAGGGCCTCCTGGGAAGGACCTATGGCCTGGCGTTGAGATCTCCCCTGGGCTTCTGTCCCAGGATGGTGAAGGAGACAGTGGGAGGTGAGGACGCAACAGCCAGTCGGGGGGTGAGAGCTGGGGGGCTATGGCTGGGGAGCATCTGCCATGGCCACATTTGCTTCACCCCCAAGGCCCACATCCCTGCTCATGTCCCACTGTCCTGCTGCAGCCTCTGGAGGCCAGCCCTCTGAGGGGTTCGGATGTAAGCCCCGGGCAGGGGCTATGAGCTAGGGAGGCAGGCCCCCAAACACTCTGGGGAAATGGCCCCCCAAGACACCCCCGGACGTGGAATTTGGGAACCCACTTCAGCCTCTGTCTGCGTGATTCACTGCTCCAGGTCCAGGCCATCCTCCAAACTTCCCGGGAGGACCCTCCTCCTTTCACTCATCCCTCTCAAGTTGTCCTCCTTGCCCAAGGTGGGAACAAGTAGGTGCAGGTGACAGCAGGAGGGGTATGCACTGCATGGGTGAGCTGCGATCCACAGGCTGGGGGTGACCTCCGAGACCCAGAAACACGTGCCGGCAGAAAGCTGGCTCTTCCTCAACGTCGGGAAGGGCGTTCACGATGGCCTCTGACTCTGGCTCTCAAGGCACAGAAACCTTCAGGCACTGGATTCTGGGCTAGTGTGGCTACCCGAGCGCCTGTGCGCCACCTGAGCCCAATCTGTCCTCGTACAGGAAGGAGCGGGGCACTGCCCCAGAGGTGCCAGTCACCTGCACCGAGGCCCGGACTGGGCCGGACCGGGGCTAGTGCAGCTCATTAGGGTCCCGCAGCGGCCGGCGTCGGCCTGGGTCCACGTCATTGTTGCCACTGTCCAACTCGAAGCCGCGCCCACCTGAGAAGGTCTGGGGCATGAACTGGCGGAAGATGCTGACGCTGCCGTGCCAGAAGGTGGGTTCTGGGAGCCGCCCCACCACGCTCCACGCGCGAGTCTCTGGGTCGTAGGCCTCTACCACGTCCGAGAGTTCAAATGTATTATCGTATCCTCCAGAGACATAGAGCTTTCCTCCAAGGACAGCCAGGCTGCCCCCAACGTGCACCTGTGGCCCAAAAGGATGAGTGAGCGGAGGTCAGAGGAGAGGGTAGGGCAGGGCCCCACCTGAGGACCCATGGGAGACAAGGCATGACCCATCATCACCCCAGAGAAGCCGTGGCACTCCCAGAAAGAAGCAGAGAGGCCAACCCCCTTCCTATACCCCGCTTAGGAGAACAGAGAAGCCAACCCCCCGTTCCTACACCCCACTTTAGGGTTAGGCCTCCCCAGGGGCAGCTGGGCCTTCCCTATGGTGATGAGGGCAGTGCCAGCCCTCCCTGTGTGCAGGCCATGCTGAGCAGCACTTCCTACGTTCTCTCAGAATCTTTGCAGTAGCTGGGCGGGGCACTAATGTTTTCCCCATGTTACAGATGGGAAAACTGAGACTTGTGTGGCTGACGCTGGCACAGCCAGGCTCTGAACCATGAGGCTGGATGATTCCTTCCATCTTTCTGAAATTCACTATGACTATGTGTAGCTTACTGTGGGGAAAACAGAAAGTTAGGTCTCTCTCTCTTTTTTTTTTTCAGATGGAGTTTCACTCTTGTTGCCCAGGCTGGAGCGCAATGGCATTATCTTGGCTCACAGCAACTTCTGCCTCCGGGGTTCAAGTGATTCTCCTGCCTCAGCCGCCCAAGTAGCTGGGATTATAGGCACCCGCCACCACGCTTAGTAAATTTTTTTTTTTTTTTTTTTGAGACAGAGTCTCGCTCCGTCACCAGGCTGGAATGTAATAACGCAATCTTAGCTCACTGCAACCTCTGCCTCCTGGGTTCAAGCAGTTCTCCTGCCGCAGCCTCCTGAGTAGCTGGGATTACAGGTAAGTGCCACCATGCCTGGCTAGTTTTTGTATTTTTTAGTAGAGACGGGGTTTTCCCATGTTGGCCAGGATGGTCTCAATCTCTTGACCTTGTGATCTGCCCGCCTCCCAAAGTGCTGGGATTACAAGCATGAGCCACTGTGTCTGGCTGATTTTTTTCTGTTTTTAATAGAGATGGGGTTATCTCCATGTTGGTCAGGCTGAAACACCCAAACTCAGGTGATCCGCCTGCCTCGGCCTCCCAAAGTGCTGGGATTATAGGGAGAGCCACTGAGTCTGGCCAGGTCACTCTTTTGTTTTTTTTTGAGATGGAGTCTTGCTCTGTAGCCCAGGCTGGAGTGCAATGGTGCAATCGTGGCTCACTGCAACCCTCGCCTCCTGGGTTCCAGTGATTCTCCTGTCTCAGCCTCCCGAGTAGCTAGGATTACAGGCGTGCAGCACCACAGGAGGCTGGGGGGTCGAGGCTGCAGTGCGCTATGATCACACGGCTGCATTCCAGCTGGGTGACAAACTGAGACTCGTCTCTTAAAAAAATTTAAAATTAAAGCCGGGCGCGGTGGCTCAAGCCTGTAATCCCAGCACTTTGGGAGGCCGAGGCGGGTGGATCACGAGGTCAAGAGATCGAGACCATCCTGGTCAACATGGTGAAACCCCGTCTCTACTAAGAATACAAAAAAAAAAAAAATAGCTGGGCGTGGTGGTGCATGCCTGTAATCCCAGCTACTCAGGAGGCTGAGGCAGGAGAATTGCCTGAACCCGGGAGGCGGAGGTTGCGGTGAGCCGAGATCGCGCCATTGCACTCCAGCCTGGGTAACAAGAGCGAAACTCCGTCTCAAAAAAAAAAAAAAAAAAAAAAAAAAAAATTTAAAATTAAAGGTAGTTTTCAGTATAGAAGTCTTTCATCTTCTTGGTTATTGTACTACGTATTTTGTTTTTTTGTTGTTGCTATTTTAATTGAGATTGTTTTCTTGATTTCTTTTTTGGATAGTTACATGTTTGCTTCTGGGTTTTTTTTTTACACAACTGTTTCTCAGTGTGAAATGATTTTTTTTTTTTTTAGATGGAGTTTCGCTCTTGTTACCCAGGCTGGAGTGCAATGGTGTGATCTCGGCTCACCGCAACCTCTGCCTCCTGAGTTCAAGCAATTCTCATACCTCAGCCTCCTGAGTAGCTGGGATTACAGGCATGCGCCACCATGCCCAGCTAATTTTTTTATTTTTAGTAGAGACGGGATTTCACCTTGTTGACCAGGATGGTCTCGATCTTTTGACCTCGTGATCCACCCACCTCGGCCTCCCAAAGGGATTACAGGTGTGAGCCACCGCGCCCGGCCCGATGATTTTTAAACATTGATTTTGCATCCTGCACTGGTACTGAATTCCTTTATCAGTTGTAACAGTTTCTTGAATCTTTTGGATATTCCATACATAAGATTGTGTCATCAGCAAATAGAAATAATCTCACTTCATTTCCAGTTCAGTTGCCTTTATTTCTTCGTATTGCCTAATTGCTCTTGCTTGGACCTTCAGTACTATGTTGAAAAGAGAGGCTGGCCTCGGTGGCTCATGCCTGTAATCCCAACACGTTGGGAGGCCGATGTGGGCGGATCACCTGAGGTTGGGAGTTTCCAGGCTGACCAACATGGAGAAACCCTGTCTCTACTAAAACAAACAAACAAAAAAACAAAATGAAACAAAACAAAAACAAAATTAGCTGGTGTGGTGGTGCATGGCTGTAATCTCAGCTACTTGGGAGGCTGAGGCAGTAGAATCACTTGAACCTGGGAGGTGGAGGTTGTGGTGAGGTGAGATCATGCCATTGCACACCAGCCTGGGCAACAAGAGTGAAACTCCGTCTCAAACAAACAACAACAAAACAAAACAAAAACAAAACAAAACAAAAAGAAAGAAAAAGGAGGCTGGGCATAGTGGCTCATGCCTGTAATCCCAGCATTTTGGGAGGCCAAGGTGGGTGGATCACTTGAAGTCAGGAGTTTGGGACCAGCCTGGTCAACATGGGGAAACCCCCTCTCTCCTAAAAATATAAAAATTAGCCAGGCATGATGGCAGGTGCCTGCAATCCCAGCTCCTCTGGAGGCTGAGGCAGAATTGCTTGAACCCAGGAGGTGGTTAGCCAAGATTTCCAAGATCACTCCATTGCACTCCAGCCTGGGAGACAGGAGCGAAGCCTTGTTTCAAAAGAAAAAAAAAGAAAAAAGAGGCCGAGGGTTGTGGCTCACGCCTGTTATCCCAGCACTTTGGGAGGCCAAGGTAGGCAGATACAAAATACAAAGGTATTAGCCAGATGTGATGTTGGGTGCCTATAATCCCAGCTACTCAGGAGGCTGAAGCAGCAGAATCACTTGAATCAGGAAGCAGAGGGTGCAGTGAGCCAAGATTGTACCACTGCACTCTAGGCTGGGCAACAAGCAAGATTCTGTCTCAAAAAAAGAAAAGAGAGCCAGGCGCGGTGGCTCACGCCTGTAATCCCAGCACATTGGGAGGCAGAGGTGGGTGGATCACAAGGTCAGGAGTTCGAGACCCACCTGGCCAACGTGGTGAAACACCATCTATACTAAAAATATAAAAAATTAGCTGAGCGTGTTGGTGGGCGCCTATAATCCCAGCTACTCGGGAGGCTGAGGCAGGAAAATCACTTGAATCTGGGTGGCGGAGGCTGCAGTGAGCCAAGACTGTGCCACTGCACTCCAGCCTGGGCGACGGAGCGAGATTCTGACTCAAAGAAAAGAAAAGAGGAGTGAGTTCTTTATTCTTCTTTTTCAAGACTGTTTTGGCTTTCTAGCACCCCTTGCAATTCCATATTAATTTGAGGATCTGCTTTTCCATTTTTGTGGAAAAGGTTGTTTCCATTTCGAAAGGGATTGCATTGAGTCTGTAAATTGCTTTTGATTGGTATTGATATTTGACAAGGTTAAGTCTTACCATCCTTCCTTAAAATTACACAATCGTATGCTGCTTAGTGGCAAGAATACATCCTGAGAAATTCAACATTGTGTGAACATCCTAGAGTGGGCTACAAAAACCTAGATGGTCTTAGCCTACTGCATACTTAGTCTCTGGCACAGCCTTTTGCTCCCAGGATACAAACCTGTACAGCATGTTACTGTTCTAAATACTGGAGGCAACTGTAGCACAGTGGGTAAGTGTTTGTATATCTAAACATATGTAACCATAGGAAAGATATTACATGTCAAGGCAGTGGCTCACGCCTGTTAATCCCTGCACTTTAAGAGGCTGAAGTAGGTGGAGCAGTTGAGGTCAGGAGTTTTGAGACCAACCTGGCCAACGTGGTGAAATCCCATCTCTATTAAAAATACTACTAAAAATAAAAAATTAGCCAGGCATGGTGGTGAGTGCCTGTAACCCCAACTACACAGGAGGATGAGGGTAAATACTTGAACTTGGGAGATGGAGGCTGTAGTGAGCTGAGATCATGTCACTGCGTAGGTGACAGAGTGAGACTCCATTCCCCCACCCCCCCCAAAAAAAAGAAAATGTAGAGTAAAATTCAATATAAGAGATAACAAATGGGATGTGCAGGGCACTTACCATGAATGGAGCAAGGCTGCAGGGCTGGCGGTTGCTCTGGGTAAGTCAGTGGGTGAGTGGTGAGTAAACAGAAAGGCCCGGATATTACCGCACCCTACTCCCTTTTCTTTCTTTTTTTTTGTGACTGAGTCTCACTGTGTCACCCGGGCTGGAATACAATGGTACAGCCTCCACTCACCGCAACTGTCTCCCAGGTTCATGCAGTGTTCGTGCCTGTCTCCCGAGTAGCTGGGATTACAGATGCACGCCACCCCACCCAGCTAATTTTTGTATTTTTGGTAGAGATGGGGTTTCACCATGTTGTCCAGGCTGGTCTCCAACTCCCAGCCGCAAGTGATCCACCTGCCTCCGCCTCCCAAAGTTGCTGGGATTACAGGTGTGAGCCACCGCGTCTGGCCGAAGTTTTTCTATTTTAAATAGAGGTGGGGTTTCTCCATGTTGGTCAGGCTGGTCTCGAACACCCAACTTCAGGTGATCCGCCTGCCTCGGCCTCCCAAAGTGCTGGGGTTACAGGTGTGAGCCACCGACCCTGCCCAGGTCTTTTTTTTTCTGAGATGGAGTCTTGCTCTGTAGCCCAGGCTGGGGTATAGCGGTGTCATCTCGGCTCACTGAACTTCCACTTCCTGGGTTCAAGTGATTCTCCCGCCTCGGCCCTCCAAGTAGTTGGGATTATAGGTGCGCACCACCATGTGTAGCTAATTTTTGTATTTTTAATAGAGATGGGGTTTCACCTGGTTGGCCAGGCTGGTCTCGAACTCCTGACTTTGTGATCCACCTGCCTCAGCCTCCCAAAGTGTTGGGATTACAGGCATGAGCCACAGCGCCCAGCCAAGTCTCTTAAATGTAAGGACATTAAGCTGTGATGTAAGCCGTGAGGCTAGATGTCACGGAGTGTAGGGTTGGAATTGTTAAGACAGGAAAGAAGGCTCAGGGCCGGGCGCCGTGGCTCAAGCCTGTAATCCCAGCACTTTGGGAGGCCGAGGCGGGTGGATCACGAGGTCAAGAGATTGAGACCCTCCTGGTCAACATGGTGAAACCCCGTCTCTACTAAAAATACAAAAAATTAGCTGGGCATGTTGGCGCGTGCCTGTAATCCCAGCTACTCAGGAGGCTGAGGCAGGAGAATTGCTTGAATCCAGGAGGCGGAGGTTGCGGTGAGCCGAGATCGCACCATTGCACTCCAGCCTGGGTAACAAGAGCGAAACTCCGTCTCAAAAAAAGAAGGCTCTAGGCAGTGTGATACGTACCCAGGACTAAGACTGCTCACATGGCCAAATGGCACTGAGCCTTCCCTGTTACCATCACACTGCTAGGCTCAGCACCCCTCTTCTCAAGCCCAGAGAGAAGGGGTGGACCCTGGCTGTCCTATTCAGAACCCACAGCAGGTGACAGTAGAAGTATCCCCACAGTGGGTTCCTCAGGAACCTGCCGGGCGTGGTGGCTCACCCCTGTAATCCTAGCCCTTTGGGAGCCCAGACAGGAGGGTCACTTGAGGCCAGAAGTTTGAGACCAGCCTGGGCAACATAGCAAGACCCTGTCTCTCCAAAAAATTAAAAAAAAAATCCTATTGCATCTACATATGAGAAAAAAAAATAGCTGGATGTGGCAGCACATGCCTGTAGTCTCAGCTACTCAGGAGGCTAAGGTGGGAGGATTGCCTGAGCCCAGGAGGTAGAGGCTGTGGTGAGCCATGACTGCACAACTGCACTCCAGCCTGGGTGATAGAGCAAGACACTGTCAAAAATAAAAAGGCGGCCGGGCGCGGTGGCTCACGCCTGTAATCCCAGCACTTTGGGAGGCCAAGGCGGGTGGATCATGAGGTCAAGAGATCGAGACCATCCTGGTCAACATGGTGAAACCCCGTCTCTACTAAAAATACAAAAAATTGCCGGGCGCGGTGGCTCAAGCCTGTAATCCCAGCACTTTGGGAGGCCGAGGCGGGTGGATCACAAGGTCGAGAGATCGAGACCATCCTGGTCAACATGGTGAAACCCCGTCTCTACTAAAAATACAAAAAATTAGCTGGGCATGGTGGCACATGCCTGTAATCCCAGCTACTCAGGAGGCTGAGGCAGGAGAATTGCCTGAACCCAGGAAGCGGAGGCTGCGGTGAGCCGAGATCGTGCCATTGCACTCCAGCCTGGGTAACAAGAGCGAAACTCCGTCTCAAAAAAAAAATACAAAAAATTAGCTGGGCATGGTGGCGCGTGCCTGTAATCCCAGCTACTCAGGAGGCTGAGGCAGGAGAATTGCCTGAACCCAGGAGGCGGAGGTTGCGGTGAGCCGAGATCGCGCCATTGCACTCCAGCCTGGGTAACAAGAGCGAAACTCCGTCTCACAAAAAAAAAAAAAATAAAAAAATAAATAAATAAAATAAAAATAAAAATAAAAAAATAAAAAGGCAGGGCACAGACCTCATGCTGACTGCTCCAGCCACACTGGCCACTGGCATACCCAAACACATGCCAGGACACCCTGCCGCAGGGCCTCTGTACCTGCTGTCCCTCTCTGGAACAGGTGTCCCCAGATGGCTGGATACCCTCACTTCCTTCTGCTCTCTGGCTGATAGCTGACACTCGATAAATACTGGTCGAATGCATGCTAAGCTGTGTGATCTGGATGTTACTTAACCTCTGTGTCTCACTGAGCCTCAAGCACAAAACGATGACAACAGCAGCCTTGTATTCGCTGAGATGAGACCCACCCATCATGGCGGTGGATCCCAAACACTCATCATGGCGACACTTGGGTTGCAAAATCAGGACCAGCCTGAGCTTCCAATGCTGGCCTGCCTGAAAGTTTACCTGATTCATGGCCGGGATCTTGTCCCACTGGTTCTTTGTCGGGTTGTACACGTCTACCTCAGCGGAGTCATCCCTGCAGAGGGGGCAGTGGGAGGACAACTGCTCAGAGCGAGGAGGAAGTGCCCTCAGGTGCACAGGGCTGGAGCGGAATCCTCCCCTGAGTCACTGACTTCTCCAGTGATCTGGATCTTTCTGATGCCATCCAGCAGCTCCCTTGCCAGGTGGGCTCCATCCCCAGCTCTTAGGGGCCAATTTTTGCCCCCTGTGCCCACCCAGCCAGGGCGCCAGGGCTGGAACCCTCGCTCCCAAACCTGAAGATCAGGATTTTGAGGATCTGAAGCCCCTTCAAGGCCTCCCCATCACTCTGCACCCACCAAGGTGGCTGTCCCCCTAGTCCCCAAGGCTACAGGAGCTCCCTTCAGATCTTAAAACAGGTTCCTGGCGGCCGGGCACCGTGGCTCAAGCCTGTAATCCCAGCACTTTTGGAGGCTGAGGTGGGTGGATTACAAGGTCAAGAGATCGAGACCATCGTGGTCAACATGGTGAAACCCCGTCTCTACTAAAAATACAAAAAATTAGCTGGGCATGGTGGTGCATGCCTGTAATCCCAGCTACTCAGGAGGTTGAGACAGGAGAATTGCCTGAACCCAGGAGGCGGAGGTTGCAGTGAGCCAAGATCACGTCATTGCACTCCAGCCTGGGTAACAAGAGCGAAACTCCATCTCAAAAAAAAACAAAAAAACAAAAAAACAGGTTCCTGGCTTCACTGTGCATCCCCACATGCCCTGGAACACTCCTTGCCACTGTCCCCAGTATCACTGTGAGCCCCCAACCCTGTCCTGTTCACTATGATGTTGAAGTGCCCCTCACTTTGGGATTAAGACCCTTCAACTTCATTTGACAACCTTCTTTTTCTCAAAGAAAAAGGCTCAAAGGCACAGTCTTGAAAAGCAAAAAAGCTACAGGCCAGGCACTGTGGCTCACGTCTATAATCCCAGCACTTTGGGAGGCTGAGGCAGGTGGAGTGCCTTAAGTCAGGAGTTAGAGACCAGCATGGCCAATATGGTAAAGCCCCGTCTCTACTAAAAATACAAAAATTAGCAAAGTGTGGTGGCATGTGCCTGTAATACTAGCTGCTCGGGAGGCTGAGGCAAGAGAATCACTTGAACCTGGGAGGCAGAGATTGCAAGTGGGCTGAGCCATCACTGGGACTCCAGCCTGGATGACAGAGTGAGTGACAGTCTGTCTCAAAAAAAAAAAAAAAAAAGAAAAAGAAACGTGCCAGCCTGTGGCTCGCGCCTGTAATCCCAGCACTTTGTAAGGCCAGGGCAGGTGAATCACCTGAGGTTAGGAGGTCGAGACCAGCCTGACCGAAATGGAGAAACTCTGTTTCTACTAAAAATACAAAATTAGCTGGGTGTGGTGGCGCATGCCTGTAATCCCAGCTACTCGAGAGGCTGAGGCAGGAGAATCACTTGAACCTGGGAGGCGGAGGTTGCAGTCAGCCGAGAATGCACCACTGCACTCCAGCCTGGGCAACGAGCAAAAACTTCGTCTCAACAACAAAACAACAGCAATAAAGAAACGCAAAGATTCTACAAGACAAACAGGCCGGGCACGGTGGCTCAAGCCTGTAATCCCAGCACTTTGGGAGGCCGAGGCGGGTGGATCACGAGGTCGAGAGATCGAGACCATCCTGGTCAACATGGTGAAACTCCGTCTCTACTAAAAATACAAAAAATTAGCTGGGCATGGTGATGCGTGCCTGTAATCCCAGCTACTCAGGAGGCTGAGGCAGGAGAATTGCCTGAACCCAGGAGGTGGAGGTTGCGGTGAGCCAAGATCACACCATTGCACTCCAGCCTGGGTAACAAGAGTGAAACTCCGTCTCAAGAAAAAAAAAAGATTCTACAAGACAAACAATAGTAGTTGTGGACCAGACACTCCAGCACAAAACCAGCCCCAGATAATTCAGACACGCGGCTGGCTGCATTCCAAGGAAACTTCATCCATGGACACTGACAGTTACATTTTGTGTAACTTGAAATGTTAGTCTTGTCTTGATTTTTAGCCCCCAACCGTTTCAGAATGTCAAATCCACCCTTAGTTTGTGGGCCGTATGGGGGTGATGATGATCATTAAACACTGGAATCTGCTAGGCTGCCATTTCTTTCCCCAGCAGAGACCTGCAAAACACAGCCTGGATGCTGGGTCAGATGGAGCTCGCCGGCATTCCCAGAGGGGGCTAGCGGACCCCAGCCAAGGACCCCTCTTGTACCAGAACCAAGGGGGAGGAAGGCTCAGCTCATTCGTGGGTCACACAGACAACGGCCAAGACTATGGCCTCCCTGAGGATGGCACGTCCTAGACACAAGCTATTCAAAGACAGGCGGTGTTCTGGGGGTAGGGTTATGTGGCTCTTGAAGAGTCAAAGTGCACAGACAAGGTGGCACTGGGACAAATACCCCAGGAGGACCAGCCCCAAGCAGGGCCCCGGCAGGCCTAGCCTTCTCTTCCAGGTTCCAGCATCCTCCACTCAGGCTGAGCCTGGGCGCCCCTCCTCTGGCACAGGTTACCTTGGTAGGATGAACAGATGCAGCCTTTCCAGAGCACTGCCTCCTCCTACACGTGCAGGTGGCTTAGGAAGCCCTGGTAAAGGCTACAAGTGAGCTGGGTGGGGGGTGCCAGACCCTCATGCTTCCCTGTAGGAAGGCTAACCCAGCAGGCAGACCTCCCTGGGGCACATTATATCTTGCTCTAGGACAGATGGGGGAGGGGAGGAGGACTCTTAAAAGCACTGGGCCTGGAACCACTGTCTAGGAGCTGAAAAGAAGGTTCTGACGCTCTGATAGGTTGTATTTATAGCCATCTCCACCCCCTCTTTGAAGACACCTTCACAACCTGGGGGAGGGAGAGCCGGGCAAAAGGTCGGACGAAGTTTTATAATGGGACCAGAGCTGGCTCAGATGCCAGGGCTTTCTAAGAGCAAGACTGTTGGCCCCTGACACGCAGAGGTGCCCAGCTACTTGCGTAACAATGCCACCCCTGTCCTTTTTGGTGCTCACCCCAAAAGCCTGGTAAGGAGCCTCCTGTTTCGTGCGGTGCGGCAAAGGCCCAGGCCAATGCAGCTCTGGCAGTGAGAGGCACGGGGCCCAGGAGCAGGGAGCTCACATCCCCTAAGCTCCCTGTTCAAAGCCCCAGACTGAAAGGGCACAGTGGGGACTGTCACTCAGTTTCTCCCCTTCCCTCCTGGACTCAAGAGCTTCAGGCAGGCTCTAAGGCTGGGAAGGAGCAGCAGGGTATGTGAAGACACAGCAGAGTACAGCAGGCAGGGGCTGCCCTGTGCCATCACTGATGCCCACCAACCAGTTGGAGGCAGCATTTGGCTGTAACCAGACAGGTCATCAAGGCCAGCAGACATACAATGACCTGCAGGCTGCCTGTCTCTGCTCCACGCTGCCCAGGCTACAGTCTGCTCTTCCCTTGAAGAACCCAACTCCACCACCCTTAAAATCCTTTGATTAAGAAAGTCTGCCGGGCGCGGTGGCTCAAGCCTGTAATCCCAGCACTTTGGGAGGCCGAGGCGGGTGGATCACAAGGTCAAGACATCGAGACCATCCTGGTCAACATGGTGAAACTCCATCTCTACTAAAAATACAAAAAAAATAGCTGGGCATGGTGGTGCGTGCCTGTAATCCCAGCTACTCAGGAGGCTGAGGCAGGAGAATTGCCTGAACCCAGGAGGCGGAGGTTGCGGTGAGCCGAGATCGCGCCATTGCACTCCAGCCTGGGTAACAAGAGCGAAATTCCGTCTCAAAAAAAAAAAAAAGAAAATCTGCAGTTTTCCTTAAACTCAAAGGAATAGAACAAGCACTCTAGCTCAGAAAGACCTGGCCTGGCCGGATGTAGGGGCTCATGTCTGTAATCCTAATGCTCTGGGAGGCAGGAAATGTGGGAGGATCATTTGAGGCCAGGAATTTGAGACCAGCCTGACCAATATAGCAAGACCCTGTCTCTACAAAAAAATTTTAAAATTAGCCAGGTGTGGTGGCACATGCCTGTGGTCCCAGCTACCTGGGAGGCTTGTGGAAGGATTGCTTGAGCCCAAGAGGTTGAGGCTGCAGTGGGCCATGACTGCACCACTGTACTCCAGCCTGGGGGACAGAGTGAGACTCCATCTCCAAAAAAAAAAACCAGCCCAGGAATGGTGGCTCATGCTGTAATCCCAGCCTTTGGGAGGCCGATGCAGGTGGGTCACATGAGGTCAGGAGTTCGAGACCAGCCTGACCAACATGGTGAAACCCCATCTCTACTAAAAATACAAAAATTAGCTGGGCATGGTGGCGCACACCTGTAATCACAGCTACTTGGGAGGCTGAGGCAGGAGAATGGCTTGAATGTGGGGGGCAGAAGTTGCAGTGAGCCAAGATCGTGCCATGGCACCCTAGCCTGGACAACAAAAGTAGAACTCTGTCTCAAAAAAACAAAACAAAACAAAACAAAACAAAACAGAGACAGACCCAGCCTCCGACCCCAGCTAGGCCTCAGTTTCTCATCTGTAGAAAGGGGAGAGCAGCCATGAGGTGCTTAGTGCAGGACCCAGTAAGAGATGCCAAACACACAGTGCAGCTCGGCGCCCGCAACTCACCTGACAAAGTACATGAGTCCATTCAGAGTCACGGTCTTGGGGGCGAAGGACCAGGGCGGGAGCTGGCCACAGTCCACCAGCGACCACAGGTCGGTGTTGGGGTCATAGCACTGCATCACCATGGTCTCCTTGCCGGCCAGGGAGCCGATGGCGTAGAGCCGGCCGCGGCAGGCGGTGGTGGAGCAGTTGTCCATGGGGTAGGTCATGGGCTGCAGGGCCTCCCAGGAGTCGGTGGTGTGGTCATAGCGCTCGGTGCTGTCGGCAGCCACCACATACAGCAGTCCGTCCAGCACAGAGGAGCTGTGGTACTCGCGGGCCTTCAGCATGGGCGCCACCTCCGTCCACTCATTCACGCTTGAGTTGTACCTCCACACGCAGTCGTAGAGCCGGGAGCCATCGGACCCACCTGCCAGGGTGCATGACGGGCAGGTGGTCAGCCCACTCGAGGGGGGTCACCCATCTGCACCCTCCTGAACTTCCGAGAGGGCCCCTCCCTTGGGAGGAATTAATGTCACTGGGCTTCACCTCTGACACATGTCCTCTCCCCAAAGCTCAGGCCACATGCTGTGGCTAAGGCAGAGCACATGCTGACCACTGCCAGCGAGATGACCACCGCCAAGCCTCTACCAAAAAAAAGTCCCGGGTACAATGCCGAAGAATCTGGCAGCCTCCTCTGGACACCTCAGCCGACCAGAGCACCCGGCCGTGGGACAGCTCTGCTGAGGAGCCACAGACGGTGTCTGCAGGGTGCACAGGGACTTGCTCACTAAGTCCTAGGGTTCCTGGGCACCCTCCAAACAAGGTTCTGCCAGAACTAAAAGAGCAGCAGCCCCCATCCTCTTGTAAGCAAGAGACCTAACAACATACAGCCCACTTCTTGATTCTGGTGCAGGTTACAAAGCTGTGTTTTGTTTAGAAAAATCCACCAAGCTGTGTTAAGTACAATATATATACTCTTCTGCCTGAATTACTTTTTTTTTTGATACAGAGTCTTGCTGCCACCCAGGCTGGAAGGCAGTGACATGATCTCAGCTTACTGCAACCTCCACCTCCTGGGCTCAAGCAATCCTCCTACGCAGCCCCCTGAGTAGGTGGCACATGCTGCGACACTGGGCTAATTTATACACTTTTTGTTGAAATGGGGTTTTGCCATGTTGCCCAGGCCGGTCTTAAACTCCTGAGCTCAAGAGATCCACCCACCTTGATCTCCCAAAGTGCTGGGATTACAGATGTGAGCTACTGCACCAGGCCCTGTGTTTTTAATTTCAATAAAAGTGCTACTAGCTGTAATGATAAATTACACCAGGGCTATTAGAAACCCTAGGACAAAGGCCGGGCGCGGTGGCTCAAGCCTCTAATCCCAGCACTTTGGGAGGCCGAGGCTGGTGGATCATGAGGTCAAGAGATCGAGAACATCCTGGTCAACATGGTGAAACCCCGTCTCTACTAAAAATACAAAAAATTAGCTGGGCATGGTGGTACGTGCTACTAAGCTACTGTAATCCCAGCTACTCAGGAGGCTGAGGCAGGAGAATTGCCTGAACCCAGGAGGCGGAGGTTGCGGTGAGCCGAGATCATGCCATTGCACTCCAGCCTGGGTAACGAGTGAAACTCCGTCTCAAAAAAAAAGAAAAAAAAAAAAAAAAGAAACCCTAGGACATGAAGGGACCCCAAGAATCCTGGGGCTGCACCCCTTGGCCTCCCAGACTGGCGCCACCAGGACCGAGCAGACAGGACGTTCTGTCTCACAGCCCTGAGCTCTAAAGGAAGAACAATTTCTTGTTCTTAGGAAGTGCACTCTGCTGGCCTCCTCCCTTCCATGGAGCTGTGTGAAAGGCAGCTGAATGGAATGACCCAGCCACCTGCCTAAACCCAAGGGATTAACTGCTCTGCTGAGACATTTATGGAAGGGTGTGCAGAAAGCTGGGGCAAGTCTGACTAGTTCTGGGAAGCAACTCTCTGCTCAAAGACATTGGTCAGACTTTGGGGAGAGGGGAGGGACACAGTCTCCAATCAACTTGGGGACAACCTCAGATTGGAAAGAGGAACCGATTCTGGCAGATTCCAGCAGAGGCTGGACTCAGAGCTGCAGGGCAAGGAAGCTGTGGCCACAAAGCCCAGTAACTGTCCCACTTGACAGCTCAGAGTCCCACTGGAACTCAGGGCACGTCCCAGAGTGGGCTCTCTGGCAAACATGCAAGGCTGGGCACAGCAGCTGTGACATCCCAGTCCCCACCTCCTTGCCTGATAACTGCCTCACATGCCTGTCTGGTGGGTTCTTTCCTTATATAGCAGTTACAGAGACCGCCCTTCCTCACCCCGGGGAAGGAGGTAGCCTCCTGTTTAAACTGGGATTTATCTTCAATAAAAACTGCAGGAGAAGCCCAAACCCAGGCGGCCTGGGACCCGCCTACCATGACTCGGCAGTGTTTTGGGGCTTGGGCCAAGTAACTGGAAGAAAACCTCTAACATGTGACCATGTTTACAGTCTCTAGGGAGGTCAGCCTAAACACCATGTGACCACAGCACAGCGCCTAGGTGCAAGCCCAAGGGAACCGTGTCACCGGTGACAAAGAGTGAGTCAGGGGGCCACGGTGGCTCAGCAGGGAGGGCGACATTCCCCCTCCAGGGGAGAACGGATGCCTCACCACCGGGCGTCAGCCTCCTGCCCGTCCCTACATTCCTCAAGGAGAAAAAGAAAGCAGCCATTGTGAGGGGTGAATGCCCCAGTATCTTCCAACCAAGTGGGGAGGCACCTTCGGGGCACGGAGTTGGCTCAGCCTGGAGCCCCGGCCACACGGGTCACAGAAACTCACAAGCAATTACTTGTCACGGCTCACACAAGGGGCGATATTTTCAAGGGTGATACTTAAAAAGTATCGGCCAGAGAAATGTAGTCACCCGGGCCCCAGCTTGGACTCAGGTGCGGCCCTAAGATTCCAGGCTCTGTGCGTTTCTCCTGCGGGAAGCTGGGCTCCCGCACGGGCGAGGCTCCACCCCGGAGAGCCTGCCCAGCCCCCGGCCCACTCACCCGTCACGTAGATGTCATTGCCCAGCGCCACGATGCTGTAGCCCCCGCCCAGGTGGTCTGGGAATTCGGCTAGGTAGCGCCACTGGCCCGTCTGCGGGTTGTAGCAGTCTACAGTGACCAGCTCGTCGCAGTCCTGGTCGCAGCCGCCTACGAGCACGAGGATCTCGGCGAGGCCAGTCGAGGGGCGAGGACGCATTCGGGGGCAGGGCCCGCGGTCGTGGCGATCATAGCGCGCTGCCTGGAAGTCGCGCGCCTCGCGCAGGAGGCGCAGGCAGGGCGGGCAGCGCGCCACCAGCGGCTCAGCCTCGACGTGCGCCAGCAGGTAGAAGCGTCGCACGAAGGGCAGGCGCACGGCCTCCAGCAGCTGAGGCCAGTGCGCGGCGCGGCGCGGCAGGTCGGCGCGGACCCAGCGCAGTGCCAGCTGGTAGGCGGCCTCCTCCTTGGGCACGCACAGCCCGTCGTCCCGCAGGTAGCGCAGCAGGCGCGCCAGCGGCAGCCGCTCCAGCTGCTCCGCGCCCAGCTCGCCCACGTGGCGCAGGATGAAGCGCTGCGCCGCGCTCGCCAACCCGGAGCAGCTGAAGGCCTCGGCGAAGTCCTGCATGTCCAGGCAGTTAGCCAGGTCCAGCTGCTGCTGCAGGAAGGCGCCGCAAGCCTCCTTCACGGCCGGGAACTGCAGCAGGTCGGCGGCGCGCAGCAGCGGCTCGGCGTTGTCGCCGCTCACCGCCACGCGGCCCGTGTAGCTGAAGTCCAGCAGCAGCTGCAGCATGTCGGGCGGTACTCCGTGCAGGCGCACCCGCTCGGCGCGGCTCTCGCGCAACTGCCCGGCGAACATGGCGCGGAAGTAGGGGCTGGCGGCGGCCAGCACCGCGCGGTGCGCCGGGAAGTCGCGCCCGCCTGCCGCCTCCAGGGTCACGTCCAGGAACTTGCGCTCGGCGCGGAGCTGGCTCAGGCCGCGCAGCAGGCTGAGGGCGTGCGCGGGGTCCGAGAAGGGCAGGACGGCCAGGGGCGCCGGCCGCTCCATGGCGCTTTCGCTCGAGACTCGGAAGACACCGCGGCCGGGGCCTGCGGAAAGACGCGGCGCGCCGGGTACAGCTGCTATAAATAGGGCGGGGCACCGCGGCCCCTAGGGGAGCGGGACGGGCGGGGAGAGGCGGGGCATCGCCGACACCACCCCCTTAACCCCTCCGTGCCCGGCGCCACCGCCCCGATCGCGGGTTTGCCTGCCCCCCACGCGGCGCTCGCCCCCGGCTCGGCAGGGTGAATCACCGCGGTCCTCGCCGCGGTCCCTTCCTCCACCCTTCCGGGTCTCCCCGCGGACTCCCGTGCCGTGGACGGAGAGTGACAAGTGCCAGCTCCGCGGGCGGCCCAGCCGCGCACCCGGACCGGGGGCCTCCCGGGGTTGCCCGTGACCCACCCGGCCCGGCCACTGAACCCAACTCGGGGGAGGCGAGCTCAGCCCTGAAACCGAAGCCACCCCTCCTTTCGCGCCAGACTTCCCAAGGGCGCCGGCCCAGGTCCCGGGGCGGCTGGGTACAATGGCTTTTTGTTTTGCTTTTTGAGTTCCACTGGTTTCAAGGGTTGCTAGTTAACCCTGTCACGGGATACAAAGGATAGGCTTTTTACCATTCTGAACCAAAGCAAGAACGCCTATCAAGTTTTTTGGTGACGTTTTTTCTTGGCGCATTTATAAGCGATCCGCAGCCGGATTCCAGGAGTCGGCCCCACTCCTGTGTTCCTGCAGGAGCTTCTAACTCAGCCACACTGGCGTTCACTGTAGTTGGCTTCAGGCGTAGTTACAGTCCCAGGGGCTCCCGGGCCTCCCAGCAGCAGCTGCTCAGACTCCATGAGAGGGGCCCTGGGGGGTCAGAGAGCGAGGGCTCAAAGTCAGATGGGAGACCGCCTTGAGACTAGGAGATGACGCCACTCAGCACAATCCAGTTCACTTGTACTGAGATGGGGGAATGGTAAAAAGAGGAAATTACCTTTATTTTAATTTCAATAGACACAGCACCACTTTGAATGTTACTGCAGGGAAAAAAAGAGCCCTCCCCTGGTTCTTCAGAGGAAGGTAGGCTTTGGTGAGTTTTAAGAGCGACCCCTGCTTCACTTCCAGGACTGCTGCTTTGTAGGGGACACTTGGGTTTGTGCTATTTTCCGGCCCCCGCTACACCTGGTGGGGCCTTTGAGAACGCATTCCTGGGGAAGGAGCCCGCCCACGTGGGTCCCAAGACAGGCTGCGCACATGGGAGCTGGCTGTCATTCCCTGGTGCCAGCGAGGTCTGGGTTCCGGAGCCCTTCCAGAAGACATTTTGTTTTTATTCCACTTCTGAAATGAGAACCGCAGGCTTTCTCTTCTGCTTGATAGTTTCACATCTTGCCCTGAGAACGCATCTGGTCTGAATTTCAGGGTGAGCATGAGAGAAGCACAGGCCCAAGTGAGAAGACATTCAGGTACCCGGGCGGGCTGCCTCTTGCCCATAGAAGGACTGTTCACACAGCTATTCAAGGCAGCAGCAGCATTCCTGGGCCCAGGAGCAGGGCCAATAGCTTCCTCCCACAGGCTTAGTGACAAGAAAGGCTGAATAGCCAGGAAGTGGAATGTTTGTAGGGAAAAGAACTCCCGTCACCCAGGTCAGCTTACCCACCTTGCATAAGTCCAATGATGAAGTCGATAATGTTTCCATAGCTGAGGACTGAGTATGCTTTTTTTGTATTCCCAACAACAGGGGTTATTTTTAAACATCGTTTCAGTGTATGTAGCTTTGAAGAATAACGATGTATTTATTGAAATGGGAAGATGTTCAAGCTATGAAGTGGAAAGTCAGATTACTCATCCTATGACCCAATTTGTTATATGTATTCATATGCCTAAATAAATTTGTGAAGTTAACATTACAGTGGTGGCTCACACCTGTAATCCCAGGAGGCCCAGGTGGAGGTGGGTGGATCACCTGAGGTTGAGAGTTCGAGACTAGCCTGGCCAACATGGCAAAAAACTGCCTCTACTAAAAATAAAACAAATTAGCTGGGTGGGGTGGCGCAAGCCTATAATCCCAGCTGAGGCATGAGAAGTGCTTGAACCGAGAGGTGGAGGTTGCAGTGAGCTGAGATTACGCCACCGCACTCCTCTGGGTGACAGAGTGAGACTCCATCTCAAAAAACAAATAAAAAACAAAAACAAGGCCGGGCGGGCCCGGTGGCTCACGCCTATAATCCCAGCACTTTGGGAGGCCGAGGCGGGTGGATCACGAGGTCAAGAGATCGGATGATCAACAAGGTAAAACCCCGTCTCTACTAAAAATACAAAAATTAGCTGGGCATGATGGCGCACGCCTGTAGTCCCAGCTACTTGGGAGGCTGAGGCGGGAGAATTGCTTGAACCCAGGAGGCGGAGGTAGCGGTGAGCCGAGATTGTACCATTGCACTCCAGCCTGGGTAACAAGAGCGAAACTCCGTCTTAAAAAAAAAACAAGGCTGGGCGCGGTGGCCCAAGCCTGTAATCCCAGCACTTTGGGAGGCCGAGGCGGTTGGATCACGAGGTCAAAAGATCGAGACCATCCTGGTCAACATGGTGAAACCCCGTCTCTACTTAAAATACAAAAAATTAGCTGAGCATGGTGGCATGTGCCTGTAATCCCAGCTACTCGGGAGGCTGAGGCAGGAGAATTGCCTGAACCCAGGAGGTGGAGGTGGCGGTGAGCGGAGATCACGCCACTGCACTCCAGCCTGGGTAACAAGAGCGAAACTCCGTCTCAAAAAAAAAAAAAAAAAAAAAAAGCAAAAAAAATTTTCTCTAGGTGGTTATGTTCATTTTTTTTTTTTTTTGCTTGCTTGTGTTCTTTCTGTACTACATTATCTGTTAAAGAAATAATTCAAGTTCAAAATAAAATTAAGAATTCATATCTTGAGAAAAGAAGTATTTCATTTATAACCTGCGTTTACCAGTAAGCATGTGAAACCATATATGTATATATATATGGCTAAGTTAAGAAAGGAATGTGGAGAGAAAAGACAGGAACAGATTTAGACCCATCAGCTGTGTTAGGAATTTTGGATAACCTGCTAACCCAGGCATGCTATTTAGCTCTTTTGTTTTTAGGGTTGGGGCAGGGAGAGTGGGAGCAGTGGCACAATGACAACTCACTGTCACCTTGAACACCTGGGCTCATGTGATTTTCCCACTTCGGCCTCACAAGTAGCTGAGACTACAGGTGCATGCCACTACGCCTGTCTAATTTGAAAACTTTTTGTTGAGATTCAAAATATTGGGTCTCGCTATGTTGCCCAGGCTAGTCTCAAACCCCTGGTATCAAGCAGTCCTCTTGCCTCAGCCTCCCAGAGTACTGGGATTCCAGGTGTGAACCATCCTGCCTGTCCTACTTCCTCTTTTTGCTTGTCAGTCTCATGAGTTCAGATGGGAACGTGAGAAACTCATTCACCTCAAAATGACAAAGTTGTTACTGTTGTCAGCATTCTATTTAAGGTGATCTGAAGCCCCACAGGATCATCCACCACACGGATGTGGTGGAAACACTATTGTTTGGTGAGGAAGATGTTAACTCTGTCAAGCAAGCAGTAGTTTGTGGGAAAATACTTGTATTTACAGGTTAAACTTCAGTCATGAAAACTTACCTCTTCTAAAATTATGAAAATGGGCCAAGAGAGTTGACTAACACCTGTAATCCCAGCACTTTGGGAGGACAAGGTCAGGAGTTTGAGATCAGCCTGGCTAACATGGCAAAACCCTGTCTCTATGAAAAATAAAAAAATAGCCGGGTATGGTGGCTGGTGCCTGTAATCTCAGCTACTTGGGCGGCTGAGGCAGGAGAATTGCTTAAACCCCGGAGAAGGAGGTTGCAGTTAGCCAAGATTGCGCCACTGCACTCCAGCCTGGGCAACACAGTAAGACTCCATCTCGAAAAGAAAATAAAATTATGAAAATGGTCATTGCCTATGTAATTTAAGACAATATGATTTACCCGAACATTCTGAGGCTAAAAATAAAAAAGAAAAAGTGATTTAACATGTGATGTGATTTAAAAAATAATGGTATTGCCGGGCGCGGTGGCTCAAGCCTGTAATCCCAGCACTTTGGGAGGCCGAGGCGGGTGGATCACAAGGTCAAGAGATCGAGACCATCTTGGTCAACATGGTGAAACCCCGTCTCTACTAAAAATACAAAAAAAATAGCTGGGCATGGTGGTGCGTGCCTGTAATCCCAGCTACTCAGGAGGCTGAGGCAGGAGAATTGCCTGAACCAAGGAGGCGGAGGTTGCGGGGAGCCGAGATCGTGCCATTGCACTCCAGCCTGGGTAACAAAAGCGAAACTCCGTCTCAAAAAAAATAAAAATAAAAAAATAATGGTATTATTTTTTTAAAAAACTTAATTTTGATATTTATGTATTTATTTATTTTGAGACGGAGTCTCGCTTTGTTGACCACTTGAACTCTGCCTCCCGGGTTCAAGTGATTCTCCTGCCTCACTTTTCCGAATAGCTGGGACTACAGGTGTCCACAACCATGCCCAGCTACTTTTTGTATTTTTAGTAGAGACAGGGTTTCACCATTGCAGTGAGCTGAGATTGAGCCACTGTACTATAACTTGACAACAGAGCCAGACTCCATCTCAGAAAAAAAAAAAAAAAAAAAAAAAAAAAAGTAGCTGTTTACAGCCTGGTCAACATGGTGAAACCCCATCTCTACAACAAAATACAAAAGTTAGCTGAGCGCAATGGCACACATTCGTCGTCCCAGCTACTCAGGCTGAGGCAGGAGAATCACTTGAACCTGGGAGGAGAATGCTACAGTGAGCCAAGATCTTGCCACTGCACTCCAGCCTGAAGGACAGAATAAGACTCTGTCTCCAAAAAAAAAAAAAAAAAAAAAAAAAAAATTAGACTGTTAACTCTTTTTTTTCTTTGAGAATATTTAGGAACACACCCCTTAGCCTTGGTAACATCCACAGTGATTGTGTCTTTTCTTGTATTATATACTGATTTTTTTCAGATTCCTGGTTTTCTAAGGTATGGCATATACCTTAGAGTGGCACTTACCAGCCGGGCGCGGTGGCTCAAGCCTGTAATCCCAGCACTTTGGGAGGCTGAGGCGAGTGGATCACGAGGTCAAGAGATCGAGACCATCCTGGTCAACATGGTGAAACCCCGTCTCTACTAAAAATACAAAAAATTAGCTGGGCATGGTGGCGTGTACCTGTAATCCCAGCTACTCAGGAGGCTGAGGCAGGAGAATTGCCTGAACCCGGGAGGCGGAGGTTGCAGTGAGCCAAGATTGCGCCATTGCACTCCAGCCTAGGTAACAAGAGCAAAACTCCGTCTCAAAAAAAAAAAAAATAATAATAATAATAATAATGCACTTACCACATATAACTGCTATTTTTTTTTTTTTTTGAGACAAAGTCTCACTCTGTCACCCAGGTTGGAGTGTAGTGGCACAATCAAGGCTTACTGCAACCTCCACCTCCTGAGTTCAAGTGATTCTCCTGCCTCAGCCTCTTGAGCAGCTGGGATTCCAGGCACGCACCATCACGCCTGGCTAATTTTGTATTTTTTGGTAGAGATGGGGTTTCACCGTGTTGGCTAGGCTGGTCTTGAACTCCTGCCCTCAGGTAATCCACCCACCTCAGGCTCGCAAAATGTTGGGATTACAGGCATGAGCCACTGTGCCAGGCTAATTTTTGTATGCTTTGTACCGACGTGGTTTCACCATATTGGCCAGGCTAGTCTTGAACTCCTGACCTCAATTGGTCTAACTGTCTTAGCCTCCCAGTGTGCTGGGATTACAGGCATGAGCCACCTCACCCAGCCTTTAGCTGTTACCTTTATATTCTACCAGTATGAACACAAGAAACTAATCTGATTTTTCTATGTGTAGGTCAGATTCACTATGTGAAATGCTGATGATATATATTCTAGAAATTATTATTATTATTTTTTTTCTTTTTTTTTTGAGGTGGAGTTTTGTTCGTTACCCAGGCTGGAGTGCAATGGCGCGATCTCGGCTCACTGCAACCTCCGCCTCCTGGGTTCAGGCAATTCTCCTGCCTCAGCCTCCTGAGTAGCTGGGATTACAGGCACGTGCCACCATGCTCAGCTAATTTTTTTGTATTTTTTAGTAGAGACGGGGTTTCACCATATTGACCAGGATGGTCTTGAGCTCTTGACCTTGTGATCCACCCGCCTCGGCCTCCCAAAGTGCTGGGATTACAGGTGTGAGCCACCACGCCCAGCACTATTTTCTTTCTTTTTTTTTGAGACAGTCTCTCTCTGTCGCCAGGCTGGAGTGCAGTGACACTGCACTGCGAGGGTCACCTGAGCTCAGGAGGCCTAGGCTATAGTGTTTGCACCACTGCACTCCAGGCTAAAAAAAAAAAAACGAAGCCTGGGCCTGTAATCCCAGCACTTTGGGAGGCCGAGGTGGGTGAGATCAGCAGTTCGAGACCAGTTTGGCCAGCATGGTGAAACCCTGTCTCTACTAAAAATACAAAAAATTAGCTGGGCGTGGTGTTGTGCGCTTGCAGTCCCAGTTACTTGGGAGGCTGAGGCAGGAGAATGGCTTGAACCTGGGAAGCAGAGGTTGCAGTGAGCCGAGATCCTGCCACTGCACTGAAGCCTGGGCAACAGAACCTCCATCTGAAAAACAAAAACCAAAAACCAAAACACAACAAAAAACTATTAAGCTGAACAAAAAATTGCAACATTCAGGTGGGCGCGGTGGCTCAAGCCTGTAATCCCAGCACTTTGGGAGGCCAAGGCGGGTGGACCACTAGGTCAAGAGATTGAGACCATCCTGGTCAACATGGTGAAACCCCGTCTCTACTAAAAATACAAAAAATTAGCTGGGCATAGTGGCACGTGCCTGTAATCCCAGCTACTCAGGAGGCTGAGGTAGGAGAATTGCCTGAACCCAGGAGGCGGAGGTTGCAGTGAGCCTAGATTGCGCCATTGCACTCCAGCCTGGGTAACAAGAATGAAACTCTGTCTCAAAAAAAAAAAAAAAAAAAAAAAAAAAAAAAAAAATTGCAACATTCGAAAAGCAAACCTTTGGTTCTACTCACACCGGCACTCAAGCACAGAGCTAAAATGGGAGACAGAAAGCCTTCTCACATATTTTCTCAAGTGGATGTAGTGTAGCTGCTGAGATTTAAGGAAGGTGAAGCTATATTTGGTAACTCAATTAAAATAACCACATTCTCAAGTTACTTACTGGGAAACCATGGTATTCTTAGTATTTTTAACTTGTTGCAACCTGTGCTAATGTTGGCTTTTTCCTCCTCTCCTAAGTAACTATAATCATCTGAGAATTAGTATTCAGCAGTAGGTATAATTAGGTTTTGTTTTTAGCAGAAAACAAAGAATCATGGACTCCAAGGATGTGGCTACTGTGGTGAATGTTCTTCAATTAATCAAGGAATTTTAGATTCGCCCCCTGCAGCCCGAGTAGTACAACATACCTGAGAAAAAAACCAGAGATACTGAACAAACCTAAGCCTGTCACACAGAGAAAATAAAATTTATTACTTCACAGCTACATATTATCCCATTGTTTGGGGCAACTCTTGAGTGTTATAGTCCTGTTTTTGAATTTAGGGAAAGGATGGTAAACATTAATGTATAGATTTCCTCCAAAGGCTGTATTTCTTTATTTTTTTTTTCTTAGACCAAGTCTTGCTCTATCGCCAGGCGCCAGGCTGGAGTGCAGTGGCGCGATCTCAGCTCACTGCAGCCTCTGCCTCCCAGATCCAAGCAATTCTCCTGCCTCAGCCTCCTGAGTATATGGGACTACAGGTGCATGCCACCAGGCCCAGCTAATTTTTTTATTTTTTAGTAGAGACGGGGTTTCACCATGTTGGCGAGGATGGTCTTGATCTCTTGACCTCGTGATCCGCCCGCCTCAGCCTCCCAAAGTGCTGGGATTACAGGCGTGAGCCACCTCATCTGGCCCAAAGGCTGTATTTCTAAGGGAAATAGGAGACAAAACAGGTCCTTTTTCACGAAGTTTTCTCTTTCACTGGAATAGCAGGAAGGTACAAGTCATATCTATGCACCAAGAGTCACTCTTAGGCCAGGCGCCATTAATTATTCTTTTTTTTTTTTTTTTTTTAAGACGGAGTTTTCGCTCTTGTTACCCAGGCTGGAGTGCAATGGCGCTATCTCGGCTCACCGCAACCTCCGCCTCCTGGGTTCAGGCAATTCTCCTGTCTCAGCCTCCTGAGTAGCTGGGATTACAGGCACATGCCACCATGCCCAGCTAATTTTTTGTATTTTTAGTAGAGACGGGGTTTCACCATGTTGACCAGGATGGTCTCGATCTCTTGACCTCGTGATCCACCCGCCTCGGCCTCCCAAAGTGCTGGGATTACAGGCTTGAGCCACCGCGCCCGGCCATTAATTATTCTTAATCCTAGCACTTTGGGGGTGCCGAGGCAGGTGGATCACCTGAGGTCAGGAGTTTGAGACCAGCCTGACCAACACAGTGAAACTTCTTCTCTACTAAAAATACAAAATTAGAATTAGCCAGGCATAGTGGTGCATGCCTGTAATCCCAGCTACTTGGGAGACTGAAGCAGGAGAATTGCTTGAACCCAGGAGGCAGAGGTTGCAGTGAGCCAAGATCGTGCCACAGCACTCTAGCCTGGTCAACAAGAGTGAAATTCCCTCTCTAAAAAAAAATTAGTGGGGCATAGTGGTGCATGCCTCTAATCCCATCTACTCGGCAGGCTGAGGCAGGAGAATTGCTTGAACCCGGGAGGTTTCAAAAAAAAAAAAAAAAGAATTACTATTTACTAGAAACATATTCAAGAAATATCTAAGTCTGGAAGGATGGCTCATGCCTGTAAGCCTCTCCACCAAAACAAACAAACAAACAAACAAACAAAAACTATTGACTATCCATTTTGTTTTTTGTTTTTGAGACGGAGTTTTGCTCTTCTTGTCAATGCCGGAGTTCAGTGGTGCGATCTCAGCTCACTGCAACCTCTGCCTCCCGGGTTCAAGAGATTCTCCTGTCTCAGATTCCTGAGTAGCAGGGATTATAGGCACCACCCCCAACCATGACTGGCTAATTTTTTTTTTTTTTTTTTTTTTTTTGAGACGGAGTTTCGCTCTTGTTACCCAGGCTGGAGTGCAATGGCGCGATCTCGGCTCACCGCAACCTCCGCCTCCTGGGTTCAGGCAATTCTCCTGCCTCAGCCTCCTGAGTAGCTGGGATTACAGGTACGTGCCACCATGCCCAGCTAATTTTTGTATTTTTAGTAGAGACAGGGTTTCACCATGTTGTCCAGGATGGTCTCGATCTCTTGACCTCGTGATCCACCTGCCTCGGCCTCCCAAAGTGCTGGGATTACAGGCTTGAGCCACCGCGCCCGGCCTGCCTGGCTAATTTTTGTATTTTTAGTAGAGATGAGGTTTCGTCACATTGGTCAGACCAGTCTCCAACTCCTGACCTCAGGTGATCCGCCTGCCTCAGCCTCTCTAAATTTACTGGGATTACAGGCATGAGCTACCGTGCCCAGCAATTTTTTTTGGTGTGAGACAGGGTCTTCCTCTGTCACCCAGGCTGAAGTCCAATGGCATGATCATGGCTCACTGCAACCTCAGAACTCCTGGGCTCAAGGGATCTTCCTGCCTCAGCCTCCCAAGTAGTTCGGACTACAGGTGTGCACCACCACACCCACCTAATTTTGTTTTGTTTTGAGATGGCATCTGCCTCTGTTGCTCAGGCTGGATTGCAGTGGCTTTATCTCGTCTCACTGCAACCTCTGCCTCCTGGGTTCGAGCGATTCTAGTGCCACAGCCTCCCAAGTAGCACACGCCACCACACCCGGCTAATTTTTGAATTTTTAGTAGAGACAAGGTTTCACCATGTTGGCCAGAACTATGGTCTCAATCTCTTGACCTTGTGATCCGCCCGCCTTGGTCTCCCAAAGTGCTGGGATTACAGACGTGAGCCACCACACCCAGCCTTTTTTTTTTTTTTTAAGACAGGGTCTCCCTATGTTGCCCAGGCTGGTCTGGAACTCCCGGGCTCATGGGATCCTCCCGCCTAGGCCACCCAAAGTGTTGAGTTTACTGAGCTACCATGCCTGCCTGGCGTGAATACCCATTCTGAGCAAAAGTTATCACTTGGATCTGAGTATCTGTTCCCTGACTTAATCAATGTTTGAGATTTTTCTTCCTTAATGTGACCAAGGAGTCCAATATACACTCCTGAATTCTAGGCTCAGTTTTGTCAGTAAGTCCATTATTCTGAGCAAGTCCTTCAATTCATTCCCAATTTGAGAATTTCTTTTCTTTTCTTGTTCTGTCTCTCAAACACTGTTCAGATTGAGAATTTTTTTTTTTTTTTTTTTTTTTTTTGAGACAGAGTGTCGCTCTTGTTACCCAGGCTGGAGTGCAATGGCGCGATCTCGGCTCACCGCAACCTCCGCCTCCTGGGTTCAGGCGATTCTCCTGCCTCAGCCTCCTGAGTAGCTGGGATTACAGGCATGCACCACCATGCCCAGCTAATGTTTTGTATTTTTAGTAGAGACGGGGTTTCACCACATTGACCAGGATGGTCTTGATCTCTCCACCTCGTGATCCACCCGCCTCGGCCTCTCAAAGTGCTGGGATTACAGGCTTGAGCCACCGCGCCCGGCCGAGAATTTCTTAATCTGTGTGTATGTGGGGAAAGATTTAATGTTTATTATGTGAAACATTTACCATAGGAGATAATGATCAGGTTAAAAAAAAATTCCTTCTTCTTTCACTTGGGTTTTGCCTCTAATAATCTTTTTATTTATTTATTTTTAGATGGAGTTTCGCTATTGTTGCCCAGGCTGAAGTGCAATGGCGTGATCTCTGTTCACTGCAACCTCTGCCTCTGGGGTTCAAGCGATTCTCCTGCTTCACCCTCCCAAGTAGCTGGGATTACAGGCATGTACCACCATGCCCAGCTAACTCTAATTTTGTATTTTCAGTAGAGACGGGGTTTTGCAGTGTTGGTGAGGCTGGTCTTGAACTTCTGACCTCAGGTCATCTGCTGGCCTCGGCCTCCCAAAGTGCTGGATTACAGGTGTGAGCCACCTTGCCAGGCCTTCTAATAATTATTCTTTTTGGTATTTGTATCTTTAAACTACCAACAGGATCATCACCTCCTTAGCTATGTTTCTTATTCTGGCAAAACAAGTTGCTCCTTGTCAATATGACCTTGGGCAATACTAGCCAACCTCAGGACATCTGCTACGGTCACAGTAACCAGGTAACATTCCAAATCTGGCTAAATCATTTGAACGTGCAATTGTGTAAGTTCTTGTTGGCTGGGCGTGGTGGCTCACACCTGTAATCCCTGTACTTTGGGAGGCCGAGGCGGGCGGATCACCTGAGGTCAGGAGTTTGAGACCAGCCTGACCAACATGGTAAAACCCCATCTCTACTAAAAATACAAAATTAGCCTGTCGTGGTGACATATGCCTGTAATTCCAGCTACTTCGGAGGCTGAGGCAGGAGAATCCCTTGAACCCGGGAGGCAGAGATTGCAGTGAGCCGAGATCATGCCATTGCACTCCAGCTTGGGCAACAAGTGCGAAACTCCGTCTCAAAAAAAAAAAAAAAAAAAAAAAAAAAAAAAAAAAAAAGTTGTTAATCAGCCAATGTCTCTGTTTTTAATCATAGTAATTTTGTTTTATCTTGTAAGGCACCTCAATTTATCATCTCTTGGGAGCCCTCCAATGGGCTACAATATCGCATAAATAATAAAACAACAGAAACAACGAGAACAGTAATCTACGATTTATTTAGCCAGGCACTATGCTAAAAATTTAACAGCTTAGGAAACTGAGGCTCAGAGAAGTATTTCTAAGATTGACGCCGTCTCCTATTAAACGTTTCCATCGGAATGATCGTAACCCCTGAAATAGCAACAGCCGGCTGATAGAGCATTCTGCGCCTGTCAAATATCTTACTAGTATCTCCAAGAGTTTTGTTTTCTAATTTGAATTTTAAATTTTGAGTCACTCCCCTTTAACTTCTTCGAAGATAGCGAACAGGTCACGGAATCAGCTTCGTTTTGTACTTACACCCCACCGCACCCCCGCCGCCCCTTCGGATGGTTATTGGGAACGTTACAGACCCTCAGGCTGCCTTTTGGTCATCTCATCAGGGCAGTCCCCTCCGTGTCCGGCCAGCCTTCCACTCGTACCGCTGTCGGATGCTCTGCGGTCCAGCGTTTACACACCGCCCATGCCAGGTAAACAGCAGCAAACACGCACCAAACACCGCGTCTTCGCCTCGCCCTGCGGCCCCGACTCCTCCGAGGATCCTCAGGAGAGTGGGAGGGAAAACGGCCTGTCCGTCCCAAGGTGAAGCGCAGGCGGCAAGAGAGAGCGAACGGAAGGCGCACCTCTTTAGAACGCTGACAACGCTGGCGCCGGGTTTTTAATGCCCGAACCCGGCCCCCACGAGTGAATCCCGCAGACGCCTACAGAAGAGCCCGGTCCAGCCCCGGTCCCGCGGGCCCGGAGCAGGCAGCAGCGCGAAAACGGCAGTCGCGAAAACAAGTTCGCTCCGCCCGGCCTGGCGCGGGGGCCCGGGCGGCGACTCCGCCCTCAGCGGGGAGTGGTGAGCGGTGCCCCGGGAGGCCGCGACGTCAGCATCCCCGCCCCCGCCGCCCCCACTCCCGGCCGGACCTCGGGGACCCCCGCCCCACAAAGGGGCGCGAACCCCAAGCAGGAGAGGAGGAAGGGGAGGTGCCAGCCGCCGCCGCCCTTCGCTACTTGGGCCGTCAGCCCCGCCCCCACCGCTGCAGGGACCCCCCCCAGCCCCCGCCCCCGCCCCCGCCTCCGCCGAGACCGAGGCGCTACCGCTCACACTGCCCCTCCCCCCGCGGCCGAGCCGGCGCGGGCCCCCGCACTTCCCCCGCTCCCGCGGCCTGGAGTCCAGAAGACCCTCCGCCACACACCGGGCCGCCGCCGCGACGCCTCCTGGGGGTTGGAGTCCTCAAGGGTGTCTTTGTGCGCAGCACTGCTGAGGCCGTGGACTACGACTCCCACAAGGCACTGCGCCCGCCCCCGCGCCCCGCCCCTCGCCGCCAGCCTCCAGTCGTCACCCAGACTACATTTCCCGGCAGCCCTCACGGCTCTCCCGCCCTCCCTCCCGAGACACGAGCCGAACTGGGCGTCAGGTCGGGGAGCCGGTCGGGTTCCCGCTCGCTGCCGCTGCCGCCGCCGCCGCCCCCCGCAGCGACTCTCCCGCCTCTGCCGCCGCTGGAGCTGCATCGCCCACTCCGCTCGGCGGTGGAACCGCCAGTCCGGGGTCACAGAACCAGAGACGCGACGCCCTGAGCCCCCCATCACCTCCAGCCCGGGCGACCCCCCCCCCCCGGGTCCGCCCTCGCCCTGCGCAGCCGCCCGAGCCCCCAGCCCCGGGCAGCCCCGCTCCCGCATCCTAGCCCCTGTACTCTCGGAGCCGCCGCCCCTCGCCCGGAACATGGACTCTGACTCTTGCGCCGCCGACTTCCACCCAGAGGTGAGTGAAGCTGCGTCCGAATCGCCCCCGACCACCCCCTCCGCGATGCTGCGCTCCTCAGGCAGCCGGACCCCGGTCACCCCGAGCGCCGCCCTCCCCCTCCCTCGCTTTCCCCTCGACGGCCTCCCCGGGAGCCCAACCCCCGCCCCCTGCCCGGGCCCGCGCTCGGTCCTCCCCGCCGGGCCTCGCCTCCGCGTCCTTTCCACGGACCTCCGCGTTCTCCCCGCGCCCTTTTCCCGGGGCCGTTGCGCCCATCCCTCTCTTCGGGGCCGCTTTTCTCCGGCCTCGGGTCGCCCCGGGACCTGCCGGCGCCCCCAGCGCCTCCCGGCTGGCCTGCTTACTCTTTCCCCGCCCCCCGGGACGCGGTCTGAGCCGCCGCCCGCCCCAGGCTCCCGCAGCTCTCGGAGACTTTGCGGCCCCCCTCGCATCGGGCTCGGCTCCCGCGGCCCCCCGCAGCTCCCCTGATCCCCCGGGCCCGATGGCCCGCGCCCCGCCCCCTGACTCCGCGCGCGGCCGGATCGGCCCCCGCCCCCTACGGCTTTCGAGGGCCCCTCCCGGTCTGGGGACCCAAGTCCTGCTTCCCCCCCACCGTCCCCCGGCGCGCTGGCCGCCTCCTCCGGGCCCCGGCCCCCCGCCCTCCGCCCCCCGCCCTCGAGCTCTGCTGGCTCCGCCCCGGCTTTCTCCCCCTCCTTCCGGGGATCGGCCTTCAGGGCTCCCTGCCGCCCCCCCTACCCCAAGCGGCCCCCTCCCCCAGCGGAGGCGCGTCAGTGTCGGGGGTGCGGGTCCGGCGGCCGCTGGCGAGTGGGGGAGGGGAGGCGGCGCTGGAGCCCGCCGGTCTCGCTGCCGTCCCTGGGGGTTCGCAGGGGGTTCCCCGGCCTGGGACCCCCCCAATCCTGCCTGGCGTCCCCCTCAACATCCCTGCGGGATGGGCCCCGCATCTTCCGGGGCCGAGTGTCGCAGGGGGCGGCTGCCACGCGGGAGAGTGGGTGGGGGCCGCCCCGCCATCTGCTTTCCGAGGAGGCGGGCGGGCGGCGTGGGCCGGGTGGGGGCGGCGTGGAGCCCCCCCAGTCCTCGCGCGCTGGTACCCCCAGCGCGCCCCGGCTCGAGGCCGCCGTCGCTCTCCACTCGGCCCCCGGGTTCCTGACCCACTTCTGCTGGTTCCCCTTCGAAAGAAAAGTTCTTCCCGGGAGTTGGAGGCCCGAGTGGCGGCCCGCGGTTCCCGTAGCTGGGCAGGCTCGCCAGTGCGGAGAGCGCGGGCATCAATGATCTTTGCCTCCGCTCCTCCCCTCGCCCTGGGGTCCGAGCGGTTGGAAGAGGAGGAGGTTTGCCCGAACCAGGTGGAAAAAGTAATTTACAAAGAGGATGGACTCCCTCAAAGCTAACCCGCGGGCCGCCTGCCTGCTCCTCGCGGCGGGAGGGATTGCCCGAGACCCCTGCCCCCCATTTCCCCCGGCTGTCCCTCAGCAGAGCTGCGGCCCCGGGCGCTGGGACGATACCACCACCTCTCCAGGAAGGATGGGGGTGGGTCGGACGGGCTCTGAAAGGAACCTCAGGGAACGTGCTGGGCGAATAAACAGCAACACAGCACACTTGTTTTGCTTAGGAGCAAATAAGATCTCCATCTCCTCGTTGTGCTCTCTTAGGAGAAAATCTCTTCTTGTGATGGGTGTTTCCAATTGAATGGGGCTGGAACCCTCTAGCAAAAACCTCCACTGTGCCATTTAAATGTGGGACTACGCTTTGCAGTAAGGTTCCTCGTTTATTGTGAGTTGAGACATTTGAGTGTCTGGCACCCGGACTGCTAGGGGAGTGGAGGAAACCCCCTGAGTAGGAGAGAGGGGTCCTCAGTGGCCCTAGCTGGTCATGATCAGCCAAGATTCAGCTCCAGGGTCCCGGCCTCAGAGAGCTCTGGAGAATGAGTGGTTGATTTTTTTTTTTTCTGTCCTCTCGGCTGGAGTGCAGTGACCAGATCTCGGTTCCCTGCAACCTCTGTCTCCAGTGTTTAACTGATTCTCCTGCTTCAGTCTCCTGAGTAGCTGGGATTGCAGGGGTGCACCACCACTCCCGGGTAATTTTTGTATTTTTAGTAGAGATGGAGTTTCACCTTGTTGGTCAGGCTGGCCTCGAACTCCTGACCTCAGGTGATCCGCCCATCTCAGCCTCCCAAAGTGCCATGAGCCTCCTCCGCAGGCGAGTGGTTGATTTTTGAAATCACTTAACATACGTCAGTTACAGCTGCTGAAGGAGTTCATATTCAGAATGGAAAATCTGTAGCAAAAAGCAGTTATTAGAGCTTCTCTTGATAGGCTTGTGGAGACTAATAGATAAAGTCAGAAAATATCACGAGTGCAAAGAAATGGACTTTTGTGTAAGTTTTTATCTCCCAGCTGATATCCCAGCATTCTTGGCATAAAGTCTTAATACTCCTCTTTCGGCTTTCTAAATGGTGTTATTTCTTGACTTGAACTTAATCTTGTTTGTGGACTGTTTAAGTCTAACAGTATTTTTTGAGTGGTTGACTGCAAAAGTTCCAGCTTACTTTCTTTTGTTTCTGATGCCACCTAGAAGCTTCCCCTGCAAATGTTCCCTTTTCTCTCCCCATAATAGGAATACTCCCCCAGTTGCAAGAGGCGCCGGACTGTGGAGGACTTCAACAAATTCTGCACTTTTGTCTTGGCCTATGCTGGCTACATCCCTTATCCGAAGGAGGTAATCTTCTGAGCTTCTGAGACCTTTCTTGATGGGTAGTCAAACCCCAGGGCCTCCTGCAAATCTGTGGGCTTGTGACTGGTCATTGGGTCAGCAGATTTGGAAGGGGCTGCTTGTGATGACTAGTCTGGCAGAAATCTGTTTCTTGGGAGTTTGGATTAGCTAGGGAAATGGTTCTAAAACTGGTAGAAAATGCCCGGTTGTCTAGAAAATGGTTTAGTAAACTTTTTTTTTTTTTTTTTTTGGGACGGAGTTTCGCTGTTGTTACCCAGGCTGGAGTGCAATGGCGCGATCTCGGCTCACCGCAACCTCCGCCTCCTGGGTTCAGGCAATTCTCCTGCCTCAGCCTCCTGAGTATCTGGGATTACAGGCACGTGCCGCCATGCCCAGCTAATGTTTTGTATTTTTAGTAGAGACGGGGTTTCACCATGTTGACCAGGATGGTCTCGATCTCTTGACCTCGTGATCCACCTGCCTCGGCCTCCCAAAGTGCTGGGATTACAGGCTTGAGCCACCGCGCCCGGCTCACTCTGCCTTTTATGAAGCTTCCTGCCTGTTGGAAATATGTATTGGTGTCTTCAGGGACTCATGGCTACAACTTTGTAGGTGAAGAGAAGTGTTTTTTTTTTTTTTACTTGCAGAGAAGAGGGCAGGACTGGAGTAGAGCTGCTGTGCTGCTCAAACTTCAGGCCTCGTTTATATTCTATTCTATGAAGCTCAAAATCGAAGAATCCAGATTTTTTTTTGGTTTTTGAGACAGGTCTTGCTCTGTTGCCCAGGCTGAGTGCAGTGGCACAATCTCGGCTCACTGCACTCTCTGTCTTCTGTGCTGAAGTGATCCTCCTACCTCAGCCTTCCAAGTAGCTGGGACTACAGGCCTGCCACCGTGCCTAGCTAATTTTTGTATTTTATTTTATTTTATTTATTTTTTGAGACGGAGTTTCGCTTTTGTTACCCAGGCTGGAGTGCAATGGTGCGATCTCGGCTCACCGCAGCCTCCGCCTCCTGGGTTCAGGCAATTCTCCTGCCTCAGCCTCCTGAG